>NW_027526445.1:110325374-110925374 GCF_048455015.1 Haemaphysalis longicornis | reverse complement strand
AATTACTAAAAATTATCATGAACAAAAAGTGATCATGATCATTGTCATGAATACGTTAATCATGAATACGTTGACCGTGAACAAAAAGTGTGTGCGGCGCGCGTGTGGGCGTATTGTCTCTTTTTCCCGGCCTTTCCGAACTGACTCACAATCACAAAATAAATGGCTAGACGACACATGCCGATGAAAGTACAATGAGCTTGTACTCTCGACAGTGTAACTCTACGGATATCTTTTCACCCCCTGGTGTTTCAGCGAGCGACGCCCCACAATCCGACACAAAAAGACGCCAAGAACCGGTCAACAGCAACTGAAGGAGCCGAGATATCTCGAGTAGAGGCTGGCTGACAGTAAAGAGGGTCCCCCACTAGAGTTTCTGGCGAGGCGGTAGCCTTTAATCTTCGAACGGACCGCTTTTCTTGAAGAGCTCTCCTGACATCTCGACTGTCAATACCAAGGAGGTTAAAAAAAATCGCTTCGTCAAAGCCCTACAGATGGAAGTGCCTCCTACCGAGTCAAAGCGATATCTGGTTCCTGTCCCTGTCTTGGGAGTGTGTTCATGTTTTTGGTTCGACCGCAGGAAGAGAGCACGTTAAATCCAAAGGGTTGCTGTCTATTTTTCGTACCCCATTCCTCTCAACAACTCGGCAAGCTCGTCAGGTCTGACAGGTAAGTGCAGTCGTACGTATGCAATGCATCACGGCGCCGAAATATAACACGATTGCTTGTTTCTACGTTCTATTTGGAGACGCTTCTCCAAATTTGCTACACGGCAGACCTTTTTTTCTACTTTGAAGTCGCTGACGGAATTTACAACTTCTTTACTCGCAGCAACAATGTTGGTATATTGGTGACCACATAGTGGGATAAATTGGTAATGTTCCTAAAATCTTAAAGTTTAGAAACCCATAAGCAAAGTGCTAGGTTCTCACTAAATGACTTTCTTTTTTCGATGCGACAATGTACTATTTTCTTGCAAATTGATACACATCCGGTTGCAAAAGCCGCTATGGTATGCGTCTTCGGGGTCATCATTTTAAAAACTTCATTTTTGTGTTAAATTCTAAAGTTAAACTAAGAAATCCAAAGGTAGATTTGAGCTTTATTAGTTGGCATTATTAATATTTTGCCAAGAACTGCAAAATACGTCACGTTCAGCTGCCGACTTCTTGCTCTATATATTGAGCCTACGTACAATGCCCAAATGACCACTAAACAGCAAGGTGATTGATTGATTGATTGATTGATTGATTGATTGATTGATTGATTGATTGATTGACTGATTGATTGATTGATTGGTTGGTTGATTGATTGATTGATTGATTGATTGATTGATTGATTGATTGATTGATTGATTGATTGATTGATTGATTGATTGATTGATTGATTGATTGATTGATTGATTGATTGATTGATTGATTGATTGATTGATTGATTGATTGATTGATTGATTGGCTGGCTGGCTGGCTGGCTGGCTGGCTGGCTGGCTGGCTGGCTGGATGGCTGACCGACCGACCGACCTACCCACCGATTTGGCAAGAAAACAAAAGCTCTGCCTTAAAGCCAACATACTTCCAAGCAGTGCTATATGAGTGATGATGTAAGCTTGACTGGTTGCTTGCAATGTGTTTTTTTTTCTTTAATAGCAACCACATAAGATTAGAGTTTCCAAATGCTGAGATCATAACACCTGCGTTCCCCCAGACCAACACGTTTTTCTTTTAAAATTGTATGTCGTCATTTATTCTAGTGCGCATATACCCCCACCCCCCCTCTAACCTTGAACAGGTAATATTTAAAAAGCAAATGTCACTTTAATAGGGCGTCCCTCACTCGCATTGCCGGTCAGATTAAGCCTGTCGGAACGTTTCGAGTGAGTGGCCTGAGTGATAAGGCACTTGCGCCGACGGAAATACACTTGAGGCGTGGCGTTATGCAGCCATTTACGATGCGCCGTCTCAACAAGCCGAAGTGCTCCCTGGAGTGGACTGACCTAGCTCGTGCTCGAGATATGGCCATTCGGTAGGGCAGTGGTTACGCACCTGCGTGTGAGAGTGTCGACCACTGATCTCCACTAGAGTTGCTGGATGGCGCTTCGAGCTCTCCGGCGCGCGGCCGCCGGAAGTTCGAGCGCTCGTCCCGGAAGTCGGGCAAATGGCCGCCGTTCCAGCACAGCGCATGCTACGTATGGGCTGGTTTCCGCGCGCATTCCGCCAAAACTGCCTGCTTGTTGCGCCGTCAACTGCACAAGCAGACCAGAGAAGTCGTCTGGGAAGACGTTCCACTTGGAGGTATTACATTATTCTGTACGACGTGCGTGATACGCAGCGAAACGCAAATGTCATATCAGTGTCGTTTTTAAGCTGCGGCTCTTGTTACGCAAATTTCCTCGCTCTAAACCGGATTTATACGGTCGTTCGGTGGCAAAGGGACAAACGGGCTCCATCCCCAGGCACCTGCAGGCTCTGCAGTGACCACTTTACTGGCAACTGTTTTGACAGAACGGGCGCACGAACTCGGCTACAGCTTGACGCCGTGCCCACGTTGTTTTCTTTCTAGCATAAATCCCGAGCATAAATCCCGTTTGAGCGGCGTCGTCTCCTCTTAAACCAAGACCCAAGTGACATTGTCGTTCTCTTTCGCAATTAAATTCTGCTTCATATTAACGTCGCATGTTTCGGTATAGCATAAGTTGCGATCTGAACGCGATCTGTATAGCCAAAATGCAATAAAGTGAGAACGAAATGTCAAAATGCGCCAATGGGGACGCTTAACAAGCGGTTGAGAAGCGTAGAAGACGCCAGACTTCCGGGACGAGCCGTTGAACTTCCGGTGGTCGTGCGCGCGCCCGGCCGCGACAGTGGCGAAGCGCCATCCAGCAAGTAAGTGGAGATCAGTGGTGTCGGCATTCCGTAGGCCTACTGAAGGAGTTCATAGTCTGCTGCCTGAGTCGAACCACACTACATCGTGGTTTTGTACACCTTGAGTGCGGAATATTGGCAGGGACTGTGAAAGGACACGACACAAGTGCGCTACTACAACTGACGTTTATTGCACGTACACTCGTTTTACAAACACGCTAGGTGAAACTGAACAAAACAAAAAAGGAAAATAACAGAAAAGGTATTCACATGATATGAAATTTTCACGTTCAGGCACTGCCGTCGTAAAATGTGGAAAGTCGTACATAGGCCAAACGGGAAGCTGCTTTACGCTCGTTCGCGCGAACATGCAAATAATCTACGCCGCGGCATTCAGGGACACTTATTAGCTGCCCACTACAAAGATTGCAAAGGTTTTGCTTGCAGTCGTGTTTGACGAATGTTAGGCGCTCTTGAAACCAGCGGATCAGCACATGGGGACATAGCAGATCAGCAAATATTCACAGTGCGCAATACAGCTGTATCAGCGTGCCATCTTTGCCCCTATCGCCCAGAGAAATGGAATTTCTTGGGGTTGTGGCGTGCGGGTTGACGACGGGTGTGCCCGAGCGCGCAAAATTCATCTCATGTGCAGCTTTCCTGCTCATGGCAGTCCTTTCAACAGTGATTACTCTGCAATTTTTTAGCGAAATTAAAAGTTCTTTTGCACAGCTAATATTTGGGTTGAATGCTTGCTTTGTGCACAGTTTCAAGTCGCGCACTTTGCGCGACTATGTTCCTGAGCCATGGAAACTATCCCATAGAAATGCATGGGGAGTAATATTTGACAGCGAATTACACAAAAAAATATTCAGAAACCTGGAAAGTTCTTGTACTGTTTTCATCTTCACGTTGACTTCTGGCTTTATGCCAAATATCACTTTCCTAAAGTGGTTTTGCTAGGTTCCTGAGAGGTTGGAATTTTGAGCGAGAAAGCTGGGTATGCATGTGACTACTTTTTTCGTTCATTTGCTGTTTTTTTGTTCAGTTTTATCAGTTCCTACGCTGTTTAGAAAGAGAGTGTCTGTGTAATAAACTTCAGTTGCAGTAGCGCCCTTGTGTCGTGTCCTTTCACAGTCCCTGTCCCTTTTTGCGCTCATCTGAACAAAACCGTACAATACCAACTAGGCAATCGATCACGTTACTAGATCACACTATTAGCTGGAATCAAAGGGGATTAAGGCTGATTAAGATGAAGTAATAATTGACTGATTATTAATATTGATTGTTATTACGCTGCTATTAACGGTAACGTTAAAGGAGCCATGAAGAGAAAATACAACTTCGTTTAATTTGAAAGAACTAGGATTCAGTATCTCACTCAGCTCCATCACAGCCACAAAAGATTTTTTTTTTACAAAAACAGCAAGAATTATTTAAAACTTTCAAATTTTGCGCCACAGTGACGTGTTATGAGCAAGAATGGCGTCATACGGCCAACAATAAAACATAATTTTCAGTGCGTTAAGTGCACGTTAGCATTCAAGTGACGCGATCAAATGGAACTAGAGGCCCCATTACATACGTCCAGTCATGTGTCATCGCGGTAGGTCAGTTAGGCGGCCGCCAATCGCACAAGCAAGGTTCCGTGACGTCATAGAAAAGTTGCGGGAAATTAGCTAGGGAGTCGCGACTGCTTCACACGTTTTCTTTAATATCTCCGTTATTTGTTCGAAGATTGCGATGATATTGGTATCATTGTTATCGGGACTAAGCAGTCTTTCTAATAAACCCAACTTGTATTTTGTCTTCATTGCTCCTTTAAGGTTTACCAAGATAATGTGAGGTAGTGAGGTGGGCTAAGGTTGAGATTGAGGTGGCTTATAATGAATGAAAACTGTTTTCGCGAATTAATGTGTCTTAAGATAAGGGAACGTGGAATGTAGTGGACTATAGAAGATTAAGATAAATTGTGCGCGCTAAAATGCAGTGGTTGTTGCGTCCACGGCACCACGTTTATATAAAATGTTTCCGTCACAATAGTACGCCGGGATTTCGTCTTCAAAGCATCTAAGCAGACTGAAGTGTTCCCAGAATAATATCCTTTCGCTTTTTTTTCATTCAGTTGCATGTTAATTTGAAATTGGTTCAACTTTGAAGATTTAACGAGCACCACTGCGACATTTCAAAAAACCAACAGACGCAAAACGAGGAATCGGACACGTGACCAGTCGAAACCGCTTGCCGCTCTCCGTCAACGCGGCTCCCTCGCTCCGCTACCGGGTGCAAATGTGTGACGAGCAAATCGCTAAATCCAGCCATTAGACAAAGATTTTTCCATTTAATATTTGCAACATGGATTTCGTCGCACAACATCGATTAAGCTTTGCTTTCAACAAAGGCGCCAACAGGTACCAGAGATTTTGAACTTACGAGTCGTGGGAAAAGCTATTCTATTCCAAAGCGTTCCCCGATCTTCACCTTAGTGGTTGTAGTGGGAAAATATTTATTTCAAGCAAAAAAGGTTCAAGCTTGAAAGCGGAAGAAGCCCTTAGTCCAGGGCCCATAAACACCCGGAACCATCCTGTGTCGTTGTTGTACGTGTCCTTGCTTCCTTTTTCGAAGTTTGAGTGCTTTTCCACTATATCAAAGCAGCCCAAACTAGACCCGACTGATGTCATGTTAACCTGGAACGATTTATCATAAACGACCTCCCTACTTGGTCGTTGAAATTACACCAGGCAGCCCCGGCCTCAAGGCATATACAGGGGTGCGGTCTAACCGACGAAGTTTTTGCAGGCGGTAATTGTCCCTAAGCCGGTTCTGAGGCTACCAGACACTACCTACGCCTACGAACATGGTCAACTACCTACGAAGCCCAACTGATGATTATTTATTTGTGCATTTTCCACCACAGAAGCAGTCAACGGGAGAGAAAGAGGGGCGCAACAGTTCCGGTCGTCGCTTGAAGCTTGCGGAAAGCTTGTCTCCTTACGAAGCAGCACGCACCGAAAATCCAGAATGCCTGCTGCCAGTTGTCATTTAGGACACCTCGTGGCATTGCTGACATGTTTTCTCGGTAAGTGCCCCGTTTTTACAGGTTGCCTGAGTTGACACTAGAAAGCATTCATAAACCTGTGATGCAAGTTTGATTTTCTGTCCTCAACGAAACACGAAATGTCGAAAAACCGGCTTAGAGTGACCAAGCTTACACCAATCAGGCCCTTCTATTTTGATGTAATATTGCTTAAACTGCCCCTGGAAAAATGTCCTCCCAGGAATGCACTCACGCTCAGAAGTGAAGACGACTTTAAGGCGATCGGTGTAAGCTTCGTCAGCTCACAAAGACCATGCTTAACACGATAAGGTGCTAGGGCTTTCATGTGTTGATAAAAGATGGCTTATACCACACCTGGAAAATTGAATGCTGAGCAAATCATTTGTGTTTTTAAGTGGAGCAGACGTCAAGAAGATCTCTATAGGCTTGGTCTTTGTAAGTTGGCTTTACCACAATATATGTCGCACAGTGAAGCCTAATCATAAAGGAAAATGCCAGGTGAACTGGGCGCGATAACAGCAACGCGAGCGTAGTAATCGTCGACGGCCTCCCGATATAAATGCGGCGTCCGACGGACATGGCTACGAGAGAGCACGTAATCGACGAGCGAGACCCGATGATGCATAATGCGAGTAAAGGAATTGCACAAAGCGCCTTCAGCTGCAAGGCGCCAACTTAGAAGAGTTCAAGGGCGCGTAAACCATGTTCACGAGAGGCTTTCTCTCTCGTCACTTCGGCTCTGGCTGCAACGTGTGCGACAGACTTTGCTTCCAGAACCACCTGACTGCAGAAACGAAAGGCCGCAAGGCCAAAAACTGGGCCTAGTTGGTCGTTCTGTCTGTGTGTTGTTCCTTTCCTGTTTTTGGTTTGTTTTAAATGAGGTAGATTCAGCAGTACGAGATCCCGACACACAAACTCGCCGGTGTGGCATTGCGTTAACACCTACCAACGCGCGCAGCTTCACTGCACAAAATCTTAACAGAGTGGAATGGCCAGTGAATTTTTAATAGGTACTTTTATCTCGCTTGTCTTCGACGGCGGTTTTTACCGCGTAGTTTTTACGAAAAAAAATCTTGCGCCTATTTTTAATGAAACGAACGCTACTACTACCACTTACCCGATTACGTTTTATTTGCTTCAAACATGCTCAATTGCTTTAAATATGCTTAATAAGCTTTGAGTATGTCTCAAGGTGAACCTAATGTATGGGTTGCGGCATCCGACTTAAAACGTGCCTGGGAGGCACGTTATCTGTATAACAGGAGAAATCTGAGCACAGTAATTACACAAGTAACAACTATGTGGTTGACAAGGCAGGTTTCCGATAATTATATTTAGCGCTGACAAGGGTGATTAGCCAAGCTTCTCAGTAACAGTGACCGAAAGAGAGAGAGATAGAGAGATAGATAGATAGAGAGAGAGAGAGAGAGAGAGAGAGAGAGAGAGAGAGAGAGAGAGAGAGAGAGAGAGAGAGAGAGAGAGAGAGAGAGAGAGAAACAGAATAGCTTTATTATCTGATGGGGCCTGAATGCTCCGGTGGTGAAGCAGAGGGACATGGACGGAGGAAATGATAGAAAAGATATCACGGCTCAAGGTTATGCGGTTTGTACAAGGTTCGTGAGGACATAAATCGCGCGAATTGGTAGAGGTCATTTTCATGCTGCTTATGGGTTCCGTGGAAATCGCAGTATTTTGCAGGTTCTGTGAAGAGACAGGTACGCAAGAACGGTTGGGACGGGGGTCGGTCCAGGTTATCCCACCAGCTCGTATAGACAACTAGTTAGTGTATATTCAATTAGTATTTCCACTCTGTAGGAATGAAGGGTATGATGTAACGTGGTGCAAATCTGCTTCCTCGTCTGCAGGTGGGAAATCGAACCCCAGTAGTAGTTCTCGACAAGTCGTGAAATGCGTACAGTGCCAAGTCAAAGGATATTTCGCAAATGGTAAAGGATGATGATGACAATGAAGGTACAGGTGCCGTCAGAAGTAATTGGAGCACGGGAGCTGTGGCCGAAACGTATCGGAGCGCCGTGTAGCTGCACCGGCGGTAAACGAATGTCGAGAACACGCATGCGCGCCTGCCGACGGCGACAGCCCATCTATACCTCGCAATCAACTTCTTTTAATCTAGCTTCGAACATTGTTCGCAGCGTACTGGTCTGGGCGATGGCGCTGATAGCAGAGTCGCATCTCCCAACGTCTCTGGCGCACTTCCAGCGCACCCGAGCTGCCGGAGAAACGTCGCGCTATCACAGGAATCTGCAGTGACAGTTTTTCTGTCAAGTATTTTTAGGGGTGTGCGCTATCAGCGCCATCGCCGAGACCAGTATACTGCGAACAATGTTCGAAGCTAGGTTAAAAGAAGCGGTTTGGGAGGTGTAAACGTATAAATGGGCTATCGCCGTGGCAGGCGCGCATGCGTGTTCTAGTCATTTCGTTTACCGCCGGTGCAGCTGCACGGCGCTCTGATACAGTTCGGCCACAGCTCCCGTGCTCCAATTACTTCTGACGGCCCCTGTACATGCGCACCGCTGCACAGTGGACACTGTACGCACCACGTCACTACCGCGCATAGAATGAACACGATAACTTCCACGTGGCTCTTGCTGTAGAAATTTCATCCGGTGATGGATTCTGAACAGTATCTGCGAAAAAATATCCGCATATCAGTTCCACAGTTCAACGCTAATGCTATCGCGTTCACTGCATAATAGATGTCCTAGACTTTATTACTATTATGGCGCTCCTTTGCTACTTACTGCTGGTTCCAGAATAGGTTCGTTCTGTCAGGCTTTGCACCCTCTCATAAAAGGTGAACACACATCTCCGAATAGCCTGTTGGTGAGTGTTTGCATGGCCTGCGCTATCAGGCAAAGTATGTTAACTTTTAATGTCCTAGGTAAGTCTCTTAGCCTGAAGCGAATTGCCGAGGTAATTTGCCATTTAGCAACGAACTCGCCGGTTTGCTTTTCGGACGGAGCAATAGTGTTGATACAACCGAGCCAATATGACAAGTTGCTTGATTAAGTTTTCAGGCGAAGAGGCGAAAGGTCAAGATGAACATAAATTTGCAAATCCACGTGCACGCCCGAAAAATAAAACACCAAGCGTTTGAAAAACAAATTGGTGCAGCAAGCACCATTGGAGCAAAGTAGGAGAAAAAGCAGAGCTGGCCGCCCCTCCCTCTTCGTCGGAGACCCGCCGGCGTATTTCCAAACGCTTTGCTGCACAGAGCACCCACGTGACATGTTCGCGCGACGAAGAACGGTAATTCAACGTGGTCATTGGCTGCGCCTCAAACCTAAGCGACCTAAAACATACCATATGACCATTATTTACAAAAAGTACGCGTCGATTTGAGTTTAGAGAAAAAATAAATTTAGTAAACAAAACAGGCAATGAAAAAAAAGCTACCAGATAGACCTGCGGGGGACTCGAACCTAAGCCAGCAGCGCCAGTACTCAGTGCTCTACGTCGAGGCTACAGAGCCAGAACGGTGGGCTCGTTTTAGGAGGCGCTCAAAAGAATAGCGCACGCAGTGACATAACACATGTCACGTGGGTGCTCTGTACAGCGAAGCGTATGGAAACACGCCGCCGGGATTCGAGACAAGAACTCTTTCGCCGCAACTGGAGGTACGAAACGCGCTTCCGACTGCGCTATGAGCAGACGCGTGAATAGGACGGAAAGCGCGCCATCTAGCCCCCCTTAAAGATGGTGCTGCCATTTAGGAGAGGCGAAACGAAGTAGTGCATCATGGCGCTAATGAGCGCCGACAGTTGGCGCCAGTTGGCGCCTCGATGCCAGCGCCTACGTGTACGGGGGACGCGCAGCGTAAGCTGCGGAGAAGCCGACTTGCGGAGGTCGCGCTTGTGACACGGTCCGCTGCTCCTTTCACCAAAATGATTCGCTAACAACCCGTTTGGTTTCGCTCACACAGACGGTGTGCGAGCACCCGTTGTTTCAGTCGGATTTACGCAATGCCCCGACACGTGCAATCCATTGTCTAACGTTTATGCGTCTCACTGTGCCATACCGACGAAATATAAATAGCGACGTGCAAGTTCATATCGATGCACAATAAACATTCAACTGCTCCTGTGAAGGCACATTTCACTTTCGGGTTTTACCGGTTCCTATGGAAGAGAGAACAACCACAGTTTTTTTTAGTAATGATAACACGGCCCTGTCATTATGCGAAGGCTATGATGTAGTTTTACAGTGACGCCTCTAAACAGCTGTAAAGCTGCTTTTGTGACTGTTGCCAATGCTCTTGCTTGGTTGTGGGCGGGTACGTTGGCCTCAAAGATAAATGGAAATTGGGAAATCCAACTAACGTAAGCCTCTGAAGGCGGTTGTCATCGTCACTGACCAATTCAACTTATTCACTTTCGTCGAAATTTCCCACCCAGTAATGGCGAAGTGAAGTTACGCGGTCTTCCTCAAGAAAATGTGGGATCGATTATACGCTTTGTTAATTACGATTAATTGCTAATTTACGTTTTTCTGTCTTCACAAGTTGCCTGTCAAGCGCAAGAGAACCATAACTGTGGCATGCAAAGACTGCGAGCCTGCGGAACAGACTTCGTGCCCTACAGTAACACAACGAGCCTTCCTGAAGACGCAAATGGGCTGAAGGAAAAGTGCGAGTGAGTATTGAAGTGTACGCCGTTCGCCTAGTTGTGTTTTTTTTTTCGATATGCCAACTAAGGTTTCTGTCACCCAAGCTATTTGTCATTACCTGCATTTTCCATCTGAAACGTACTGTCGAAATAAAAATTACGCCCATCTTCCCGCGAGGGAACCCTGGTGTGATGCGACGCATCGGGTGGTTCAATTGGTGTTTCCGTTGGGTTGATTCTAAATCGGGTGAAACGTGTTGTGAACGCGTATGATGCTTTTTTATCACATGCGAGTGTTCTCATACGCGGGAAGATGGGCGAACCACCGCAGCGCGATACCCGCTTTATATTCACAGCGCTTGAAGAAGAGGAGACAACGGAGGAGAGTCGCGCATGCGCGCACTTGCGCACACCGCGCGTCGCCGCGCGACGGGAGCGGAGCGAAGCGCGCGCACGCAGCTGTTGTTTATGATAATGAGACGGAGTGAGAGTGTTGCGCACAGCTGTTGCGCACAACTGTCGGAGAGAAGAACGGAGGAGGGATGCGGACGGACGGCGCGACAACGACGACGCAGGAGGGACATGCCTCAGAGCAAGAGATGCGTCGCATCTAAAAACAAGTTAAAGGTCCTTTCTTAAGGAAAAATGGTTAAAATGCGAAGCTTTTTCCAAGCAGTTACCCTGAGTCAAAGTCGTAGTCTAAAATCCAAACTGCTTCAACCGTGTCGGAATGGCACAATCGGATAGATGCCCGCTTCATAACGTGAGAGGCCCAAGTCCTGCTCCGATGACTGGAAGCGTTTTCATTGAGGGACGTGATGTGGTGCCTTTGTGGAAACCAATCATCATCACTTACCCTCTCGATCATTGTGTAAAGTTCGCTTTTCTGCAATGCGTTTTAGGGGCGAAGCTCCTAAAGCCATGGGTCTGTCCATCCCTTGTGTCTCGTGGTACGTGACCGCCGCATGCTTTCGGAGATGTCGCAAAGTGGGCCGGCTGCAACCAGCAGCGCAAACTCGGCACCGGGAGCGCGAGCTTGTCTGTGTTCGCCAACGGAGGCGCGAGCGCACGTGCACTGCGAGGGGGAGATCACGCAAGAGATCACGCCACGAACGCAGGCAGTCGTTCTCGGAGATCGAACGAGACGCAAGGACCTTTGCTCGTTTCCTCTCGTCTTGTTAGGGCACAAGTTCGCCCTAAATAAAAGTTCTTTCTTTACCGTTGTGTCCCATCCTACGTGACAAATTGTAGTGGAGGTGCGGGGTAGTCCTCGATAGCGCGGGGTCTTTCACCAGGTCTGCGCCTGGGAGCATTGACTCCGAAAATAAAAGTTGATTGGTACAATGTACGCGCACAGTCTTACGTCTTTCTTAATGATGTAATGGGCGAACTTTCACGGGAGAGTTACGGTTACCGATGATCTCCCCTCTCGAGCTTCGCCCCACTTATCATCATTCATTCCGTGGATATGGCGTGATTTTTTTTTAGTACGGTCGCCATCTGCGACACAACGAAAGCTTCAGTTTATAGAAACCCGCTTTTCTTTGCTTTCCGCACGTATGATATACCGATGCTGCGTCATTTGGCATGTTTAAGCATCAATTTCCACTTTTGAAACCACCTAGAAAGAACGCGATGGATCATCTCATTACTCGAAAGAACGAATGTTGTAGTTAAGGCTTGCTGTTTGAGGGCAAATATTTCTCCGCAAGGAACGTTTTTAACGTCTGTACGAATGCGCCAACCCACCTTCATGATGTTTCATTCTTACGCATTACTTAAAAAGACTGCAAGGAGGACATTTTATAGACAACTATTGGAACTCACGAGAATGGTCGTGAACAGTTTATTTATATATCCGGGTCTATGGCGTTTTATTGGTGAAATGCAGTAGCCGGGAGCACATTCGCTTCCGACTTCTCCAATCAATAAACCAGTTAAACCAAATCAGTGAAACGCGGGATTTTTCCAGGGGCTGGACAGGCTCAGTTTTTTTAGGACGGTAGTCTTTCACAGGCTACTTAGACACGAAAATGTTGGTCTGTCTGTCTGTCTCTCCGTCTGTCCTTCGATACAGCTGTCTGTCTGTATGTCCTTCGACACAGCCACAAGGACAAAAGTTATAACATCGTGAACGAGACATTTATATGGCAAAACATTCCCAAACTGCCAAGTCTGGTAGCATTTTTATACTAGTCGATAGTGTTCACAAAAAAATACATTAGGTATATTCAAGAAAAAAGATAAATACGTAAGCCACACCAGCAGTGTTTTTTAAGTTAACAATAGAAGTGAGCGTAATTTGAGTGATAGAAAACAAAATAGAATGCGTTAAAAGCCCACTGTTAACCACAAAGTGCAAAAGGTCTCGTGCTCAAGCCTCGAACGCCATACCTAACAGCAATCGGCAGCGCTTCCTGAAGAGTACTTGTAGTAGTTGAAAGCTTTATGAAGCGATGTGGATGTGGTTCCTCAGCCCTGGAGCCTAAGTGACGACTTGAGGGTCTCTCTCCTGGAGACTGTGTAGTCGTTGCTGGATGTCCGGATCAGTGCCGGTCATCAGGTTCATACTCAGCTCGCGGAGGAGAAGACGGAAGAAAGGAGGCGGAAACAGTGGTTTCTGAGAATACCCGATAACGACATGCGTAAAGCTTCCTGCTGATTGAGAGCCAAATTTGCAATCCGCGGATGCTTGTGGTCTCAAGCCTCTGGTGTCTCCGCACTCCGCAGACTCTTCACCAGCCAGGTGGCGTGTTCGCTGAAGTACGTCGACGACTGCCTGCAGGGAACTACGCGAGGCACCCTCCTCGTCAGCCTGAAAGCAGCCGAGGAAGACATCGAGGCCATCTGCACCAATGGCACTGACCATCGCAGACGTCAGTGAATTGATGAATTTATGGCTACTAGCAACAGAAAAGGAAAGTCCACCAGCAGGCGTAATTTCTGGTATCCACCCTTAGGTGGATACCAGAACACTTGCTGGTGTGGGAGTGTGATGAATGAGGGAAACAGACAGGTAGGAAAGGGAGAAGAAAGAGTGAGCGAGAATACATGTATTTGGCCTACAGGAAAACACACAAAAAAACACGGCCACATGCTAGTTCTACGGGGAGAGAAAGCGGAGTGCCGGGAGGAGTCCCGAGGCGTCCAGGTGGGAGATCGGGGCCTCATGGACTCCGTAGACGTGAGTGAGTCAGTATGATTTTGTGACACACGTCCAGTAGGAAGGTTAGTGATAATGGCTCGTGGGACAAATCTTGGGCTCTC
The DNA here is from genome assembly GCF_048455015.1 of Haemaphysalis longicornis. Classification (NCBI taxonomy): domain Eukaryota; kingdom Metazoa; phylum Arthropoda; class Arachnida; order Ixodida; family Ixodidae; genus Haemaphysalis; species Haemaphysalis longicornis. Next base: position 110,911,563 of record NW_027526445.1, on the reverse strand, counting down.
TTCAAAATCAGCCGCACGAATCGGGAAAGTTCGTCTTTTTTTAACTGTAGGCTGCCGTTATCTTACGAATTAGTTTTTCTCTGTTCAACTCTTGAAGGAATGTCTTATACGGTCCAATTTTGACGCGTATTGTGGCTTTTGTTTGCCTCTGCGGGTTTATATCGGTGTAGTAATTGAAACTGGAGCACAGAAAGCACATAGCTTAGAAGTTTAATACATTTTTTTCGCACGGGCACTTGTAATGGTCATTTCAATATGCTCGATGCTTTTTCTGACGCGTTCGAGGGCCCCAAGGGAAGCATGGAGCATCTAAATATTCGTCGAGGCGTTACTGTCGAATGCAAGCGGACAGCGCTGGAAATAGAATCGAAGCTGGTGTATAAAGATTTAAAACTCGAATTCTAAAAACACATTTTTGCGACAACACGCGCGGAAACACACTGCTTTTTGTCGCCCAAGTTGGCTGCTTTACCGCAAGGAAATATATTAACAAATACTCGGCACGGCGAGGGGCATGCGTGTGCGCTGGCGATTATACTGAAAAATTTGCACATCGCCATAGAATACCAAAGTGTACGTTTGGTGTTAAGTGTATGAAATGTTAATAACCGTGAAGGACTCCGTTTCGAAGGGCAAAGAATGATTTCGTTCTTCGAGAGATCGGAGCAGTTGAAAGTGTACGAGTGGCCTTAGTTCTGCACTGCACGCAAAGATGATTATGATGAAGATTATAACGGTGGTGACGATGACGATGACTATCATAAATACTTCGATGATGATAATGTGTTACAGTACCAAAAGGCGATCACAATCTCAAGGGGGAAAATCAGAACAGAGCCAGTTACAGGAAACTTCTAACCGTACAGTTAGCGCATGGTCCAACGGGAAAGATAAGCCTTTGTTCTAAGACGACCGCAAAGAGCAACGAGTAATTTTGTTCACATAGTCGAGTTGCCGTTTCACATCACCTCAATTCATCATCATCATCAAGGTTTGGGTATGAAAATGTGGAAAACAGTATAAAAGAAACAGGCAGTGCAGACGGAGACGAACAACTGCTGGGGCGGGATCAATTCGAAGACTTCGCTAGATGCGTACTGGCCGAAGAAGACTAATATAATACCCCCTGTCCCACGGCCACTTTCAATCTGGATTGAAGCGAAGCGCGGTTGACTTTTCGAGCGCTCTCGACGCACCGCCGCTGATACACGGCAAGTGTCAATCGCGATCGAGGAATTGCACCGGTTGCACTCACGTACGCCAGCTGGCGCCAAAAATGTATTTGGCGGCAGCACTTTGCTAACTTGGCGTGATCGTATATATACGCAACTATATAAATGTTATCGCACGTTCATTTGAGTCAAATTATTTGGTACAATTTGTGTCGTTAATTGAAGTTGTCACCTTCCTTCTGTTCTGTAAGCGGGGACGAGAGTATCACCACTTTCGTCTGATCGGGCTTGGAAACCTCAGCCGCGCTTAAGAAACCAGGATTGAGCCCTGGCGGGATCGCGCTCGATCGCGGTTGAAACTGGCTTGTAGCACCGCCAGATCCGGATCGACTGATTGAAAGTGCCCGTGTGACACGAGTATAAAACATTTAGAGGCCTTCTACTAACTCCATCAAAGCTGCATTGGGGGGCAATTATACTGATTTATGTAGGATGACTTCCTACATCGATCGAATCAAGGCACACGTACATAACCTTTTTAATCGACCCGATTTAGGGGAAATCACCAAGGTGGAGTGAGTTTCTGCAAAGGAAAGTTTGACATCCACCTCAATGGAGCCGTACGGCCCTTCACTTTTCCTTCACTTCGAGTTGTTGATCAATTCGCTTTCGCGCTACAAACGACTAGCCTCCTGGTTAGTTCAGTTGGTATAGCGACTGCTCCGGCTAAACGGTGGTGCCGGGTTCGAATGCTGGACCAGGACGCATTTTTCTTCAACTGCGAAGTTTCTGAGGAAGCTGTATAGCTTTCCTTTGTAGCCGTATGGCTGCATTAAGGTGGACTTCAAAGTTTCCTTTCCCCATAACCATTTTTGTAATTTATACTAAATAGTTTCACATATACTTTTTTTTCGAATAGTTTCGAAAAACGGAATTATTTTCTTCCATTTCCTCTCCTTTTGTAGGCTACTTTGAAAGCGTCGCGTGCATGAACCGGAAGGGAAACGCTCTGAACAGCTGCATGCGCAACTTGACCCTGAACCTTCAGAAAGCCCTCGACAGCGCACCTCGCGACAAGGCGATTCATTACGCCTGCTGGTAGGTGTGAATGTCTTCGCTGTTTTTGTTTTGTCTTGCTAGGATGTACAGACAAAACTGCTTTGTTCATTCGTTTATGATGATGGTGATGATTATGAGGAGGACGACGACGATGATGATGGTGGTGGTGATTATGATGATGGTGATGACGACGACGACGACGACGATGACGACGACATTGATGTGGCAGGAACCCGAACCTCCACTTTTGTCAGGGCAATATTGTTGGTGAAACAATTTCGAGGGAGAATTTAACAAATTTCTGTTATTATTGCAATTTAATCCTGGTTATTCCTGCATTTTAAATTAGTTCGTCATGTTAGTTTATTTTCCACCGGTTTTATTCATTACACACTTGTTTTTTTTTTAACCATCGTTTGACACCTTGACTTACCGTGACGACATGAGACGACGACGACAGGAGACGCCGGCAGCCCGGCCGCTAAGGTGCTTCGCCCCTAAAACTTTATTTTGGGCCTGGTGATGTGGGAATGATCCCTCATTCCAGGAGAGACCATGGAACGACCCTGCTGTCTCTGCCTTGTACCCCAGGAGTTGCCGGGCATCTAAGTCCGCGCAAGACATCAGGCTCCCCCAGAGTTCAGGGAGGGAAAAAAAAGTGGATAAAGGTGGAGTTATGTGTGCGCGCCAAGATCGTATGAATGAAATAGGGATAAATGGGTGGTGCGCACATTTAGTCCCCGCGTAAACTAAAGCACATACTTTTAACCATAGGGTCAGAGAGAGAGAGAGAACGGTCTTTAGTGAAGTCTGGCGATGGTAGCCGAGATGAAATGACGAACTTAGTAGTGTACTCGTTGGAAACGTCGTACCTCCAACGGTGAAAGCAAGAGACGGAACTTTGTTATTGCGAACGTAGCTGCTTGTTCGCCTGTACGGCGTGATGTTGCCAATGGACCAGGTCCTGGAAGTGGGCCTGGACATCCATCCGTGAAGATCCAGTTGATAACATTGCAGATGGCGTTACCGGCACCGAGAATGTCGGCGGCAGCATATCAGACCAAAGCTCGCCGGAAGAGATCAATCAAGAGAAAGGGGAGAGATTTGAGTCCTCGTAGAAGTGTGAAATTCAGCGATAGAAGGAAAATGAGCGGTCGGTAAGAGCTGCTTGCCCGCATAGACAAATGCAGTGGAGTATCCCAAGCGTCCTCTTGCGGAAGACCCTGGTTCTGTCTTTACCCTACTTACGGGCTATCGTATTTCACTGCGATATCTGTTTGTGTTCTTTTTTCATTTGTCGCTCTTCTGTCTTATCCTATATATGTGTTCCTGCGGCAATAAAGCGCGCAGTTGTTCAACGCCTGTGGTTTGTAGTTCTTTACTTCGTCCTGTCTTTTGCGCTGTTTTCCTTCGTAGTAAGATGTACCAACCGGCCCTTCCGCAAACCCTTCTGCTATGTAATCTTCCTATGTAGCCGTACAGTTGCATTTCAGGCGGTTGTCGCCACTCCCTCACATAAGTGTACTCTGCTTTGGAAATTTCCCCCAACTGCGCGAGTATCATTTTTGTGTTTCATCATTTACCGCAATCCAACGCTGATTCGAGCGCGGTATCTGTGCGCAGCTTCTACGGCAGTGCCACCGAGTGCGCTGAGTCGGCGCTGTCGGACTGCGGCTCTTCCTCACCGGCGAAGGAGTTCCTGGTTGGCCTCTGGGAGCACGTCATGGGAGACGTGCTGAGCCTCTTCTGCGGAACCCACACCCGTGGATCGGCCAGTTGCGCCGTTATCCCTAAACTGCCCGAATACGCTGTACCTCCACAGCTAAAGGAGATCGTCGAGTACGGCATCATTTTCTCGAGACTCGCGTAGTAACGTCGGGCGACACAGGAGCATTCAATTGAAGACTAGTACGTGGAAAATAAAATGCAGCAGACTGTACACTGGCTATACTGAAAGCAAAAGTCTAAGCGTAAGATTGTTAAGCTGGGCCCCGTGTTTCCAGTGTGATGAGTCCTCAAAACCCCTTTGATATCACCTGATAACGGAACGCCGAAAATTCCATAACCCAAGTTAACCAATCTGCATAGCGCACTTCCCAATTCATTCATCCACATGTTCGTGCCTAGCACCTATTCCCTGGCGCCCTATACTTCCTGGTATGGGAGTCTCTCCCCGACAATTCCCGTCTTTGCCACCCATCTCAAACCGTACCTACGAACAGTGGGTGGACTACCTGACCATCTCACATCTTGCGCCACAACAGAGTCCTCGCTAGAGCCCGGGCTGCCAGCCAGGAACATGACATCCCAGACTAAGGACGCCCCACAAGAGGGCTGGTGCCCCTGCCATCTAGCAAAAAACTTGCTTGTTTTGATAAAACGTTTATACTCTCGTCCTCCTTACCACCCTATCCCGGTTTCGATTCACGCCAAGTGACACGTTTTTTTTCTTTCCAGATGTAGATTTTGTGTTCGCGTCGTACAACTTACGGTCGGGTTAAGCAGTTCCGCTGTGAAAACATTGCTTCATATTACGTAATCTCGAAATCGCGGACATCTAGTCCGAGTAAACGAAGCGCAAGTGTTAAGCTGCATCTCGTGTGCAAATCAAGCTCTTCTTGGGATACAGGTAATGTCTTGCACGGCATGCGATTTTGGTGGTGACTGCGCGTGCCAGTAGCATGTAGACACACCAGGGCGTTCACTTTCCGACGCTTCGTGCTACAGAACACCTCGCGCTTCAAAGACAGGCGGAGCGTCGGGAGATTATTGACGAACAAGGAAATTGCATGTAACTCTAGCCATGGATGCTTCGCTATAACAAAACCGCTAGGACTCGAACTACGGTCACAGGCCTTTACGCCTTCTGCCACTCTAACATCTACCGAAGGCAATCACTTTCGTCTTTTCGGCTTCTTCTGAACCGACTGCACACACATTAAAAGCATTCTATTATACGGTCCGATGTGTCACTCCTCTGTTCCTTGGACAATTGTAAAGGTACAGTACTGGTCAGCAATAATAAGTACTACAGAATTTCCTTAGATTTCCTTATAGATTAGAGTACAATGGTCACATACGTAGCCACTTAACAGATGCCGCCTGTGTAGTCGAGCTTATGCGCCTCAAACCAAGCCTTTTGTCAGCAAAGCTGTCTATGGCTGGGATCCAGAAGATATTCTACGGCAATAAAACGATGTAGACAAGAATCGCACGCGAGCGTTGCGCCACCTTGCGCCGCTCACTCAAATCGCCGGGAATTTAATCCTGAGCCTCCTTCGGTTATAACGCCATCATCTGCATCTCACGACGAGCAGACGGATGAAAATTATGAGATTACAGCGGAGGAACCTTCACCTACTTCGAGCTCGGAATTGTACACTCGCCGCCAGGTGGAAAGGAAATCGCAACTACGAGCGGCTCTAGGAGTGAAGCGTCCAGACATTGGTCAGCACTGGCCCAGGAAATGGCACACTATCATTCACAGGATTAGAACTGGCTCGGCAAGAACACCACACTTTCGCGCTTCAAGGTACGGAAGTCTAGATGATCCCGAGTTTTCACGTTGCTCAGCCAATGACAACATTGCACACATCCTGTGGGACTGCCCTCGCGTTGCCGACTGTCGACAACAAGCCGTCAAAAACGTAGGATCGGCAAGCCCACCCAGCCTTAATGATTGGCTTTATCCAAGTCGTTCCGATCAGAGCGAAGAACGGTGCTTGCTCACCGCTCTGCGAAACTTCATCTAGACATCAGGCCTCCACCATTTCCTTTAGTTTCGTACCCCATTGGATGTATCATATTCTTTTCCCCAACTCCCATTACCTAATCCCTCTTCCCTAGACACCAAAATTCTCTAAAGCGTAACATGGTGTCTTGGTATCCCTTGTACATAAACGCGTGTTACCACCACCACCCCTAAAAAAATGTCTTCAGTGCAATGCATTTGTGTTTAGGGGTGAAGCCGACTTTACGGTAACAGTTTTAAGCTCTATGACATGGCCTTCCCACATTGAGGGTTGCACTGTGAAGCCCGTCTACTTTCGAAGGGCGTATCATACAAAAAAAATTACACCATCTTCCCGTGGGAAACCCTGATGAGGATGCGAAGCATCGTAGCGGTTCCGTGTGGTTCCATTGTGTTGCCGTTATGTTGATTGATCTAGTTTTTACTTGCGCCAGAGGGAATTCCGCGTCCGGGTCCACACCGGTGGCAAAGGCACGCAAGTGCTGTTGTGTTACGGTGAGTAGGCGGTGGTTCTCGAGGCGCCGAAACTCGTCCATCATGTTCTTGTCGATGTTGTCTCTGTGGTAGAATCGGTAGTCTCCGTCAGTTTTGGTGAGGTAAAGGTTGTTGACATCGGTGCACCGGCTGAGAGCAATGTACACGCCCTCATCTTCGCAGCTTTGTCTTCTCGTTCTTCTTCTTCTTCTTCGGCGGTTCCCCTGCGGGAAGATGACGACGGTGGTTGAACGCGAACTTATCTCGTGATGGATTCTTTGGTTGCCCAATCCCTAGGAGCATCCTGCCACAATCAGCATCAGAGGCGCTGCGGACGGGGCTGGTTGAGCTGCAAGGCGCGTGGCGCTTCCCGCCACAGCTTTCCCACGGGAAATTCAGCATCCCCCTCTAAAGTTTTCCGTTCGTCGTTTCGTTGACGTTCAGCTTCGCGTGCCTTCGTTGTATCAGTAGCTTCTTGACGTAGTTTGAATGAGTCAAGGACATAAGGCGCGTTCGTAGCACTTGCTCCTGTCCCGGATTTGTAGCGTAGTGGGAAGAGCACCGCGTACCTCCCGTTGCGGCCAGAGAGTCGTGGGATCGAAACCTGGCGCCGCTAACTATTTCGATAGTGTAGTATCGCGGAGCTGTGGGTGTAAGGAGGAGAGTTGCGCATGCGCAGTGAGCGCGTGGACGGCGCCGCCATCAACGACGGAGGACCAGGCGAGCCTAAGAAATGCTCCGCATTTAAAAGTGGTCCTGAGTCTTTTTTTTTTTAAAGCTACCCCGAAATAAATCATGTGACAATTAGCTGCCAAGACGACCCTAACATTGCACCGAGTTTTACTTTTTAAAATTACATAGTTCACACCGAAGTTGCAAATACTGTGGAATTCACGTCTTCTGTAAATACATGGGCTTCTACGGAAATGAAACAGACACCATGGTAATTTTCATTCAGTTAATTAACTAGGAAGTATCCTTAATCGCAAATTACAATCAAATGTGTTTTGCTTCGTGCACCCCTTGGACTACGTCCCGGTTGACAGCATATTGTCGCTCACATTGATGCTGGGCACCACAGCCCTGTTGGTCATCTTTAACTCTTCCCAGAGTGGAAGGGCATCGTATATTTGTTCAATAATTCGAGAAGCGCCTCGTTCCAGCAAAACATTTATAACACGTTCACACGTTCGCACGTATAGATCAAGAAATTTCTCTACCGCTCAGTCATACCAAAACCACAGCTCTGGCTTCAAGACGCCGGAGCATCAAACGTGCTTTTTCCGCGCACGAATTCCACGGAAATGTCGCATAAAATTTGACGGTAGACAACACTCGAAGTCATGCGCGAATCGCATAATTTATTGCGCATTGGGTAGCAGACGCCTTCACTTAACTTGGTACTGAATGCAAATGCTATCTCCCTAGACTCGACAGTAACAAGGAAACAATAAAATTACCACTTTTAACATGAATATAAAATTGAAATCAAAGGTCAGTTTCGCACAAAAGGGCAGGAACGGCGTACAAATGACTTGTGGCTGCTTTCGAACGGAATGCGTACAAAAAACCGCAGAATGTCGTCTACGCAGAGAAAGCGGGACGCATACTGGCCGTTTCAGTTTTACGCTTTGATCCCCCAGCGACGAGTCCTGGAGGCAAACCATACTGAGTGCCGAAACCTTCCGGTAGGGTTGATTGACAGGGTCCCGGTAGTTGATAGGGTCCCGATAGGGACGGAAAAACGCATCAAAAAAAGTACCGGGCGGCCAATCAAGCGATACCGCATGAGAAAAACATTAGAGGAAGTTCTATGGCGCCTAGTAGGTCCTGCAACGATGACTCCTCTGTCGCGCAATGTCTCGCAAGTACTAGCGCTTCTTCACGACCGAACACAGGTGCGCCGCGGCCGACATCTTCGAGTTAGCCACGCAGCCGAACTCGGACGCGAACTCTTCCACGTGCCGTAGAGCCGCGTTGACGCGGTAGTGTGCCGGCATCCAGTGCCCCCTGTGCTCCGCGTACACCGTGTCGGCGGCCTCGCAGTTGTCCAACGCGTAGTAGATGAAGAAAAGCGCGTTCGAGGAGACGTCGGGCATGTCTTTGAAGCGGAAGTCCGTCTTCCAGACGCGGCGCACGGTGAGGTGGTCGTCGAAGGCGCGCAAGGCCATCTTCACGGCCACTACGTGCTGCAGCAGCGCCCCGCGAGACTTGGCCGAGTCTGCCGAGGCGGGGCCGCGCAGGTCGGCAGGGAGGCGTCGCAGGTCTTCCTCCATGCATCCCAGCAGCCCGTCCAGTCGCCGCCTCATGTCGGGGGTCAGTGAGAGCGGGGCGTCTCGCTCGTAGATGTTGTTGTGGAACAGTATCTGTACCAGGGCGCGGTAGAAGCGGACGGCCACCCTTGCGACGGAAAGAAAGAAGCGGCGGGGTAAGATGCCAGCCAAAACCGGCGTCTTTCTCGACGATGGGTCTGCGTTCCAAGGTAAGTTGCACCTGTTTAAAGGGGGCCATGGGTCTTAAAATAATTTCTTTTTAATTTTTAACTAAATCTCTGTTAGAATTTTCAGTCTTGCTGCCTTTTTACCGCTGATTTCTAATATTCCATTATTTGTCGAGTCAGTTAACTATTTGCCAAGATAATTACAGATAATTAGCCAGAAGGGTACCATGTTGGGCCAGTTGGGGGTCAGACCCGCCGCGGTGGCTCAGTGGCTAAGGCGTTGCACTGCTGAGCACGAGGTCTCGCGGGTTCGATTCCCGGCCGCGGCGGCCGCTTTTCTGATGGAGGCGAAAAGCAAAAACGCCTGTGTGTTCGAGATTCCGGTGTACGTTAAGGATCCCCAGGTGTTCAAAATTAGTCCAGAGCCCTCCACTACGGCGCGCCTCATCGCCTGCGTTGCGTCGGCGCGTTAAATCCCACAATTAATCAATAGTTGGTGGTCAGATACATAGCAACAGCGCACATTTTGACGAAGGGCGGACAGAAATACACACCACAAGCGCTCACTATCAACTGGGCGCTTTATTACAAGTTGCGGAAAATACGCGCTTGTTGTATCTTTCCCTGTAAATGTGCTCTTTATTTTCCACAACTTTTAAAAAAGCGATCGGTTCATAGCGCTTGCGGTGTGTATTTCTGTCCGTCCTTCGTCAAAATGTGCGCTGTTCTTTCCTTTGTAGATAATTAGTCATAGTGTTGTACCCACTGATCTCCACTAGAGTTGCTGGATGGCGCTTCGAGCTCTCCGGCGCACGGCCGCCGGAAGTTCGCGCGCTCGTCCCGGAAGTCGGGCCGTTCCAGCATAGCGCATGCTACGCATGGGCTGGTTTCGCACGCATTCCGCCAAAAATGCCTGCTTGTTGCGACGTCAACTGCACAAGCAGACCAGAGTAGTCGTCTGGGAAGACGTTTCACTTGGAAGTATTACAATATTCGGTACGACGTGCGTGATACGCAGCGAAACGCAAATGTCATATCAGTTTCGTTTTTGAGCTGTAGTACTTGTTACGCAGATTCTCTCGCTCTAAGCCGGATTTATACCGGCGTTAGGTGGCAAACTTATACCCTAGTTACACGGCGAAAGTAACCGCAGTTAAGTTTAACCGTGGTTACTAAACTTTAACCGCGGTTATCGCAAACTGCGGTTTTGGATGTTGTACGCGAAATTGCAAGTTTGGTAACCGGAGTCACTTGATTATGAGCGCAACAAAAATAAATTACCACACTTTTAACTTCACGATAAAAACCAAAAGAGAAGCAGTGTAGACAAAAAGAAATATCGTTAAAGCATTCGCTTCTGACACAAACGCAACGCACTCGTGCGCGGCGAGAAGAGGGCCCGGCCGCGGGCTTCCCCAACAGCTCGCAACCGGCTTGGTTTGCTTAGGTCTGTTCGGTGTTGGGAACTTTCAGCTTAGCACAATTTTTTACCGCACTAACATCCATTTTCTCGCATGCGGAAGTTCTTTTCCGCGATCAAATTGATTTCGAAGAGCGGCGATGCGATAAGCTGTTGCTGTCGTGGTCTGGGCCGGTTCGGGCCGCAAGCAGTGCCGTGCGGGCAGGCGCGCCGGCGTGAGGCACGGCCGACGCGCGCACCGATCGTCTCCGAGTGCTGAAAACGCTTCAGGATTGCCTGCTATATCTATTTTTGGCAGACCACGCGCGGAATTTACAAATTTAGCACGGCTTTTGTCGTAGTTGATCGGGCGGATCGGGAAACGAGCCGCTGCTGACGGGCAGTCGCGCTGATTGCGAGAGCGATGCTAAGAACGCAAGCGCGTCTTGGGGACAGCTTTGGGGCGCCCGCTGTTTGAGAATCTTCGTCTCTTCCGAACGCCAGGTGATTTTTTTTTTTCGCCTCCGCTGATGCGCCGCCACTTGCGTCCGAACTGAATTGTGTGATTTTGAGCACTGCGGCTGCGGAAACTGTGGTTAGCGTGACCGAACTGGCCAAGCTCAGTTTGCGTTAACCATCATTAGCGACGTAACCGCAGTTTCGTCTGTCGTGTAACGCATCAAACTGCGGTTTTGTCTAACCGCGCTTTTCCTTAACCGTGATTAACTGTGCCCGTGTAACTAGCTCTCCATTCCCAGGCAGCAGGCTCTGCAGTGACCACTTTACTGACAACTGTTTTGACATAACGGGCGCACGAACTCGGCTACAGCCTGACGCCGTGCCCACGTTTTCTTTCTAGCATAAATCCCTAGCATAAGTTTCTAGCATAAATCCCGTTAGAGCTGCGTCGTCTCCTCTCAAACCAAGACCCAAGTGACATTTTCGTTCTCCTTTGCAATTAAATTCTGCTTCCTATTAACGTCCCATATTTCGGTATAGCATAAGTTGCCATCTGAACGCGATGTGTACAGCCGAAATGCAATAAAGTGAGAGCAAAATGCCAAAATGCACCAATGGGGACGCTTATCAGTGGGTGAGAACCGTAGCAGACGCCTGACTTCCGGGACGAGCCGCTGAACTTCCGGTGGCCGTGCGCGCGCCCGGCCGCGACAGCGGCGAAGCGCCATCCAGCAACCAAGTGGAGATCAGTGGTTGTACCCCTGCTACACTAACGTCCGAATATCATTTGAACCAAATGTCATTTGACTCGTTGTGCTGCTACACTGGGTTTTGAAATGCCATTCCGCTCAAATGACATTCGAGCCAAATGAGCCCCGAGAGAGACATTTGGGATTTCAAATGCCATCTCTAGCACCCTCGCAGAAATAAAATATTTTTGTTTGTGGAATTCTGTTCACTGTTCATTCACTTAAAATATGAAATCAGCATATTTAATTTTCATGCTCTCAAAACCAGTGGGTCAGTCGCAAAAAAAATTTAGAACTACGCAAACAGCCACCACATTAAAAGTCAAAACTGATGTGATATCATTTTACTGCCGTAGACTGCTCCTCAATTTGATTGTTGTATTATTGTACGAAGACGGGATGGGGCGAATATCGCCACTACAGCACGGTGAGCAGTTGTGAAAGCTTTCAAATGCCATCGAAATTGTAGTGTAGCACGGTGTATTCTAAATGACATTTGAAGCACCCCATTTGAGTCAAATGACATTTGGTTCGAATGACATTCGGACCCTAGTGTAGCCGTGATCATCATCATCATCACCAGCCTATCTACGCCCACTGCAGGGCAAAGGCCTCTCCCATTATTCTCCAATTACCTCGGTCCTGAGCCAACTGTGACCAATTTATCCCCGCAAACTTCTTGATCTCATCTGCCCATCTAACTTTCTGCCGCCCCCTGCAACGCTTGCCTTCTCTAGGGATCCACTCTGTTACCCTTAATGACCAGCGGTTATCTTGCCTTCGCATTACATGCCCTGCCCACGTCCATTTCTTCTTCTTAATTTCTACTAATATGTCTTTAACACCAGTTTGCTCCCTGACCCACTCCGCTCTCTTCTTGTCCCTTAATGTTACACCTATCATTTTCCGCTCCATTGCCCGTTGAGTCGTTCTCAATTTAAGTTGAACCTTCTTAGTGAGCCTCCAAGTTTCTGCCCCGTAGGTGAGTACCGGTAAGATGCAGCTGTCATACACTTTCTTCTTCAGCGACAATGGTAGGCTGCTAATCATTATCTTGGAATGTCTGCCATATGCACCCCACCCCATTCTGATCCTTCTAATTATCTCTGCCTCATGGTTGGGATTTGGGGTCACAACTTGGCCTAAGTAGATATATTCGCTTACCACTTCCACTGCCTGGCCACCTATCTCAAACCGCTGCGCTGTCCCAAGGTTATTGATCATTACTTTGGTTTTCTGCATATTAATTTTGAGGCCCACGGTTCTACTCTGTTTGTCCAGTGCGGAAAGCATGCTTTGCAATTCTTCCCCCGAGTTACTTAGCAAGACAACGTCATCAGCAAATCTGAGGTTACTGAGGTATTCTCCATTAACCCTTACTCCCACCTGTTCTCAATCCAACATTCTGAATACTTCTAAACATGCCATGATTAACATTGCAGGTGTTGTGTCTCCTTGTCTTACGCCCTTCCTTATAGGTATTTTACTGCTCTCCTTATGGAGGATTGAACCCATTGTAGATACCCACTAGTATTCTTACATAATGCTCATCTACCCCCTGGCTCCGTAATGCCTCAATGACTGCTGAGGTTTCGACGGAGTCAAATGCTTTCTCATATACTATGAAGGCTATATATAGGGGTTCAGTATACTCAGCACACGTCTCTATCCCCTGATTGATTGTGTGAATATGGTCCATTGTTGAATAACCTTTACGGAACCCTGCTTGTTCTTTAGGTTGACTGAAATCTACGGTTGCAGAAATTCTGTTAGCGATTACCTTGGTAAGTACCTTGTAGACGACTGACAGTAAGCTGATCGGCCTGTAATTTTTCACGTCCTTCATGTCACCTTTCTTATGGATTAGGATGGTGTTCGCGTTCTTCCAAGGTTCCGGTACACTTGCGGTCATTAGGCATTGCGTATACAGGTTTGCCAGTTTTTTCAAGTACAATTTCTAAGCCATCCTTCAAGGGGTATTCTGTTATCTGATCCTCACCAGGTGCTTTGCCCCCTTTCATTTCTTTCAAAGCGCTCCTCATCCTTACTTCTTCGGTCGTTACTGGTGGGATGTCTATCTCCTCTGAACTACTTTCTCGTTCGGCATTATCACGGATGTCCCGGCTACTGTACATATCTCTATACAACTTCTCGGCTACTGTGACTATTTCATCCCTATTTGTGATGACATTGCCTTGCTTGTCTTTAAGTGAATAAATCTGATTTTTCCCCACGCCAAGATGCATCTTCACTGCTTTCAGGCTACCTCCGTTCTTTACAGTGTATTCGATCCTCTCCATATTATACTCCCGTATGTCAGCTGTCTTACGCTTATTGATTAATTTCGAAAGCTCGGCTAGTTCTATTCTGTTAGCTGTGGTGGAGATTGTCATTGTTTGCCATTTCCTAATTATATCTTTCGTCTTCTGGGAATTTTTACCAGTATCCTGTCTAGCCATCGTGCCCCCGAATTCTACTGCACACTCAGTGATAATGCGTGTAAGGTTGTCGCTGGCTTCTTGTGTCGTAACCTCTGCTTCCTCGGTAAGAGCTGAATATCGGTTCGGCAGCGCGATCCTAAATTCTTCTATTTTACGTCTTACTGTGAGCTCATTAATCGGTTTCTTTCGTGCTAGCTTGTTGCGGTCCCTACTCAAATCTAGCCTAATTCGAGATCTTACCATACGGTGGTCACTACACCTTACCTTTTCGAGCACTTCCACATCTTTCACGACGTCAGGGTTATCGCATATGAAGACTATTTCATTTTTATGCTAACCATTCGGGCTCCTCCACGTCCACTTCCAGCTCTCCCGCTTGCAGAAGAAGGTATTCATTATGCGCAGGTTATTCCGTTCTGCGAACTCGACTAGTAGGTCCCCCTGCTATCTGCTATTTCTACGCATCGCTTGGAACTTATTTTACAACTTATTCAACCTTAGCGTCACTAGTGGCCCCGAACCATTTCGAACGCCTTAAAGGGGTACTGACACGAAATTTTCGTGTTACGTTTTTTTCGCTGCTATGCGTGCCTATCAGCCCCCTAATCATAGAGTGTCGAGCGCAGCGTAAACATTCATTTATGGCGTCGTTTATTCGTGTCAGTTTCGGTTTCGACAAAGCGAACGCCGAGCGGCCGCCATGACGGAGGTAGTACCTGACGTCACCGTTCTTACCGTACCGCTGCCGCTCTGGACGCGCGCGCAAACGAGCACACGCCCACGCCCAGACCGGCCGAGGTCTTCACTGTCCCCACGCGCCTGGGCGGCAGGCGTCAGTCCGAAAACCATGACATGTACACATGCCGTAGCAGCGCGCGCCACCCACAGCCAGCGCGTCGGCTTCGTAACGGGAGCCCCGACGTCGGCAGTTTGGGGCAAGTATCAGATGATGTCATGTCGGTCCGCTCTGGGCTTTCTCGTGCGGGCAAAGATTAAAATTGATTTAAAATATGTTACACCAAACGGCTGCTGTTGAAACTTGCTGGGAGATATCTCCTGATAAAAAGGAAGCATTTTACATAGTTATCTCAGCTTTGAAATTTCGTGTCAGTACTTCTTTAAGGCCCATGTCCATTTTAAAGGTGTCATGAAGACAAAATACGACTTTGTTCAATTTGTAAGAACCAGCCTTTGTTAACTGAGCAACATTCCAGCCACCAAGGGCATTTTTAGCAAAAGATTAAACGCAAGAAATATTGAGAAACTTTCATATTTCGCGCTTCAGTGACGTATTATGGTTAGGAGTCACGTTATATGGGCCAGCACTGAAAACTAATCGTCTTAGCTGCACGTTAGCATTTTGAGAGATAGTGTCAGATGAAACGAGAGGCGTTACTAATCGCCCAGTCACATTTCTTGGTGGTGGCTTAGGTCTGCGGCTGCCAATCGCACAAACAAGATTCCGTGACGTCATGAAGAAATCGCCGGAGAGTGGCTGGGGGGTCGCCACGGCTTCGTCTGTTTTTCCTAATATTGCCACTGTTTTAAATTTAAATAAAGTTGGTATAAGTGTTATCGGTACACAGCAGTTTTTAACACTAAACTGTTCCATTCCCGGATACAAAAAGATTTCGCTGACGTCATATCCGTCACGAAAGTGACGCCATACAACAAAGCAAGCGGCCTGTAAAGGGTGCACCCCGGCAGACAGGGCCTTCTTGCGGGGAAGTACATTTATTTATTTTATTTATTTGTAATATACTGCCAGCCACCCACCTGTTGGGAGCCAAGGCAGGAGTGGTTACATATTGATACATTCAGCACTGTGGTGCAGCGGAGAACTCGCGTGGTACAGCGAAATACGTAACCGAGCAAGGGAGACAAAGTTTTCTGAGTAGAAACCAACAATCCGAAAAAAAAATAGCGCGTAACATAGCCGACAAAAGCACTCTTGGTTAAATACATCGATCACAAAGTTTCCGGAGCAGGAACAAGCAAAAAAAAGCGTAACACACTAGAAAACAGACTGTTGGGTAGGTACATCCCGGCTTCCAAGAAAATACACACAAGTTGAAATGTACACAATGTTCTCCCAATGCGAGGCGAGAACGCTCGTTGGCGTCTTCCGGGCCCTGTTTGTTTGTTAAAAGTACGAACTGATAGATGATACGAATGATTCCGGGGTCACAATTTCAGTGACAGCTTGTGGCAGCGCATTCCAATCCGATATTGTTCGTGGAAAAAAAGAAAAACGGTGAGCATAGTTTTTGTGCGGGGCATTTCGATTGTTTTGGCATGTTTGTTACGTGTTTGACGCGATGTATTAAACTGCATGTAGGTGTTAAAGGCTATTCCTAAGTTATTGTTAACAATGTTGAACAGAAATTTTAGGCGGTGTATTTTCCGGCGTGCCTGTAGTGTTGGAAGTCCTGATCGGGTACGTAGCTCTGTAACTGAAACACGCCTGCCATACGCGTTGTAAATAAACCGTAGGGATTTGTTTTGAATGCGTTCGAGACACTGTATGTCTGCTTTCGTATGGGGATCCCACACAACGTCTGCGTATTCCAATATAGGTCGTACTAAAGATGTGTATGCCAATTGTTTCGTTTTGCTTGTGCAATGTTTTAATCGGTGCCTTAGCAACCACAAACGTTGAATAGCAATTGATGATATGATTCGAATATGTGTGTTCCAGCTTAGATTTGAAGTTTTTGTTACACCTAGGTATTTAAACTGGTCTACAGTTGGCAGTGCAGTATTGTTCAGTTTGTAAGGAAATTCGAGGGGGTCTCTTTTACGCGTTATGGATATTTGGTCACACTTTTTTACATTTAGTACATTTAGTACTAAAAGTACGTTATACTTAGGCTTGTTCGTTTTCGGGTTTTATATTTTAACACGAAAGTGCCGGGACACACGAAGATTTCACTGACGTCATATCTGTCGCGGAAATGACGCCTGTACACCCTTGCCGAAGCGACCCGCCAGAAGGACGCCAATCACCAAGCACACCCACAAGACAGCCGCCTACCCGCAAATCATGCTCAGCTGCAGATTTCGCGGCACATTTCACTTTCGTGTTTTACCGATTCCTATGACCGGAATCAAACAGTTTTTTTAGTAAAGCAAAGTCGTATTCGGTCTTAATGGTGCCTTTAAGTGCTCGCCTTGTGAATAATCTTTGACTATGATGTCCGCAAAACGCCGTCTTTGTTGCCTTGCTCCTGCCCCTCTCAGGTGGCGATACGCCGACAAGAAGCTTATCTGCCGATTTTAGGGCGCAGCCCTTTGTCGCCCGTTCGTGGGCTGAGCAACGTCGCCGTTGTCGTGACCGTGCGAACGATGGCTGGACCGACGAGTCAAAGAAAAAACGGCCGCGTATCTCTGCTCCTTTCGTTGCAAATGTCGTCAAAAGACGATAGTCTTTACCGACTTTTGCCAAGTAAATGCTTCCCTTCGCTTTCCCGCTCACCCCTCATGTTGTTCCTCTTGCGTCGCGCTCCTCCCAAGGAAAAGACGCCAAATGTTTGCTTAAATCATTTTAAATTTCCCGTGTTCCACTGCTCCAAACCGAGTGTCTCGATGCGAACGCTGCCGTACGGCGAAGACGCGCGTGAATCGAGGCGCACTACTTCAACGTTTATAAACCCGCGTTTCCCTAGTCCACGTGCGTTCCAAGCAGAACGTGGAACCTATGTAGTGGAACCCTTCGTAACTGTTGCCACTTGATTTCTTCAAATGCCGCCAGAAGCTATATGGCGCGGGCGACAGCAGGCGACGGCGGAGTGATATTTTTTCCTTCAGTTGATGAAGTATTTAATCTCGCCAAAATCAAACATGTACGATTTTTTTATAAAGCAACGCTGCAAATATCACTTCTGTATTAATTTGTTGTCTTATATATGCGTAATGTCTTGTTCTTCAACAATATTGACAAGTATGAACCTTACACCGGACGTAGACGGGCACATTTAGCTGTGAGTATATAAGACTATTGCGCAGGCATTGTTTTAATTTGGCCGGGTGGCTGAATTGAGTCACAGACAGACGGACAGACAAACCGACAGACATACATACAGACAGACCAAAATTTCTGAGCTTAAGTAGCCCAAGAAAGACTATCGTCTTTAAAAAGAAAAAGCGAACGATGAAAGAAAGCAAAAAAAGGAGAGTGTCTCGAAATTGGTAGGGGAGAGCGGTTCGCCGTGGCGGCACGAGCCAGCGCTCTCCGAAAGTGTGCGGTGGGCGAGGGGAGGAGGCAGTATGCTGTGCCCGCACGAGGCGCTCGAGGGCGCGGCGCTTGGAGAGAACGTGAGGGGGGCGTGACTATGATGGGCGTTCCCTGACTAAGACGCAGGTCGCGGTCCCTTCTTGAGACGCACTTCACGCCGCCGACGCACAGGGTCATCATCGCTGCCGTCGAGAGAAGCCACGAGTGAGTGCTGCCTCAGCGCACTGCAGCTGCGCCCAAATTATTGCATTAGGGAGGATTGTAATCGCCAGCCAATTTTTGTCTAAAATTCAAAAATGTGTCGCAGCACTTTATCAACTCAAGCGAATTCAGCCTTTCTTTTCCACTACATTATCGCGGAACGGCTGTTCCCAGCTTTCTACCGCCTCCGTGGGGCACAAGTGTCCCCCGGAAAGACCCTGGACGATAAGCAAACAAGACGTCCAGCGCGACCACGTGCGCTCTGTACGTCTGTCAGATGCCAATGTAACACTAAATAAAACGAGAATATTTTGTATTCAGCAAAGCAGGCTATAAATGGCGCATATATCCAACAGGTGAGCGCTCGCGCATGGTCGCTGATACACAACGCGACAGTGGAATAGTTTTCGGCGGCCGTACCTCGTACAGAGCTCAAAATCTGGAAAGAAAATTCAGGATAGTTTTTCCAAACTATCTCTGCCTTTTTTAGGAAGTCTTACTAGAAGCAAGCTTACGACGCACTTTCGTGACGTGCAAAAGTTTCCTAAATCGTACATTAAAGTTTGAATACTACTCAACTCGAATTACGCTTAAAGCTCCACTGACATGGGGAAGTGGCAAATAGCTCACACCGTCGTAAATATCACTAACTAAATAAGCACGCCCAGAGAAAATCGGGGACCACCTAGCTATGAATCGCGCCACGAAACCTGTATATGTACAAGACTGCACTACGAAAGCGGCTAACCTGCGCTGGCAACACCGTTTCCTTGGATTGCTCTGGGTCAGGTCTGGCGTGACGGCGTCTTAGTGCCCCTGGCGCTGCCCTTGCTAAACATGACGGAATGTTTCCTACCTGGACAGGTGGAAGGCGAACATGGTCGCGTTGCTCGGCACAGACGTGTTGAACAGGGCCATAGGCACACCCACCGTCTGCCTCAGGGCATCGTACTCCGGGACGGTGGCCAAGTCCGAGACCTGGCGGTCCCTCATGGCCCGAACATCGGGCCCACTCTTACGCACCGCCTGAAGCCGCTTCTGCTCCTGCAGCACGGACACCTGGTAGAAAAACAGCAGCGGGTGATCACTGCGCCGAGGGATCTCGTGCGGGGACGGCGCGCACTGCCCCGCATAGTCACCGTGGGCCAGGGAAGCCATCGGGTTCCGCCCAAGCCTGTAGCGCACGATGAGAGCGGACAGCTCGTCGATCCAGGCCACTCGCTCATGGTGGCGCCGGAATGAGTTCTCGATCCGAGACATCCACTCGGACAGAGGCACCGAGGTGTCCAACAGATGGCGGAGCTGCGACGCCGCCTTGGCCACGCACGACGGCAGCACGAGCTGCACGGCCAGCAGGCAAAACGTCTTCGTCTGCGAGGTGTCTGGCACCGTGCGGTCGAAGACGTCCTTGGCGAAGATCTGCCGGAAGGCGGCGAACTTGTCCGGGAAGAAGGGCGCCATTCTGGCCAGCGCCATAAAGCCGAGGTAGTTTGCGACGGCGTGGGGTTTGAGCTCCTGCATTGCTGCGACCAAATGGTTGCGCAGGTAGTCGGAAGCCTTCAGAACGACCGCAGTGGTTCCGTCGACAGGAATTATGTTGCTAAAGACCCGTTCGACTAAGTTCTTGTAGCCACTGTCGAGCTCGATCAACCGGACTGAGTAGTAGACCAGAGGGCCGGTGTCTGGGCTGCTCGAGAGTGCGGGTGATGAGCCGAGTCGGATGAAAACCCTCATGACATCCTCTACTTCGCTGCTGCCGATGCTTGAGGATGGCTTTGCAAACCTAGACATGATCTCTTCGATAGCACCGCTGAATAACTCCTTCACCGCCTGCCTTGAAGCGTCGTTGCAGGAGAATACTAGCCGGGGCTTGCCGAGTTCGATGGACGCGACTTCGAGGTTTTCGGGGCTGACGCCGACTGAGACAGAAACCAAGGCAGCCACGTTGAGGTCGCGCACAAGCTCTCCCGCGAACGACCACGCGTCAGAGGTGGTGACTGCGTCAGCTCTTAGGACAGGCCACTCTCTTATAGCCCAGCCACTAAAGAGTTTCCGAGCCGCTTCTACCACATTGTCCCCGTCCTGTCCAAGCTTCGTCCGGTCTGTGCAAGCGCCATGAAGATCTGCAGCTACTTTGACGTCTGCGTCTTGCATGCCAAGAAGTATCGGCTCGAGTTCATCGGCGAGCCTGTCCTGGAGGATGGTATCCCTGGACACGACGCCTCCAGCTCCATTTCCAGGCACAGGATGGCTCTTCCTCCAGACGTCGCAGACGTATTCGTAGAAATTATCGCAAGGTGCCCTGCTATTGCTAAGAAGAGATTTCAAGTAAGCTGCTTCGGCGTTGCAAAAGTCGCTTGAGCAGTAATACTGGTCCGGAATGTGATCAGTCGTAGCCCCTGGATGTGTCGTAGTCGTGACTTCTCGCTGTCGCCACCAGAAAAAATACAGCAAGAGCAGCAAAATTATCAGCAGGATTAACAGGCACAGGCACAGTGGCACCAAGAAAGGCGTATGGCTTTCAGTACGATGCCCAGGCTTTCGCCGTTCCTTTCGCTGCCTCTTTTTGGCTCGTTTGCTGGCGCTCTTTTTCCCCTTTACCTCGTGCTTTCTTTTCAACGCTTCTTTCTTCGCGGCTTGAGTTCTCGCCTTCGCTTTGGCCGCAGCTCTGGCTTTAACCCTAGCCTTCCTCCGTGCGTACTGCGAAGACGTCTCGTTCTTGTGCTTGGCGCATTTCTCGTGGATGGCTTCCTTGTTCTTGTCAGGCTCGTGCTGCATAGTCGGCGAAGAAGGTGATAAAGTCTCGGCGACATTCGGCGAAGGAGAAGATGGAGTCTCGGGGTGTACCTCTACTTTCAGCGGCTTCAACTCTTTTTTCGTTTTGGGTGGCTGCGAACTGCCTATGGAACCGCCAGTCTCTGGGTCGATTTTTCTTGCAGCTGTTACATGAAAAAGCCGATCGCCTCGAAATGGTTGAACCGACGCTCTGTAGGGGCGGAAATCGACATCCAGTTCTGGGCTCGCAACTCCGCCCGGAACAACAGAGGCCGTTCCAGCTCTTCCACGTTGGGCCAGGCTTTCCCTCCTCGATGGTGGCTTCTGTGCCGCCAGATCTGTTCCAGGTTGGGCGAGGCTTGCCCTTCTTGACGGTGGCTTCTGTGCCGCCAAATCTGTTCCACGTTTGGCCAGGCTTGCCCTCCTTGATGGTGGCTTTTGCGCCGCCAAATCTGTTCCACGTTTGGCCAGGCTTGCCCTCCTTGATGGTGGCTTTTGCGCCGCCATATCTGTTCCAGGTTTGGCCAGGCTTGCCCTCCTTGAGGGTGGCTTCTCGGCCGCCATATCTGTTCCAGGTTTGGCCAGGCTTGCCCTCCTTGAGGGTGGCTTTTGCGCCGCCAAATCTTTCCCAGGTTGGGCCAGGCTTTCCCTCCTTGACGGTGGCTTCTGGTCCGCGAGATCTGTTCCAGTTTGGTCCAGGCTTGCCCTCCTTGACGCTGGCTTCTGTGTAGCCTTTCTGCCGGCGGCGAGTTTAGGTCGTTCTTGCGATGGCTTACGCTTCAGTTCTTGGGAACCCTTTGCTACCTCAGGCTGTTCCTGGTCGCGTTGTTCCGGTAACCCCTCGGGAGATGTCGCCGGTTCCGTAACGCCTGGCTTTGACCTTACAGGTTTATCTTCTGGGACGTTTGTAACTTTCGAAGGAGCCACTTTTTTGGTGGAAGGCGTTTTGCGCGGAGGTTTTGTTTCTTGTTTGGCAAGCTTCTCCGGCTCTTGGCACGCCGACTTTTGGGATGGTAACTCTCGGGAACGTTTTCGAGTCTCCGCGGTGCCCGAAGTATCCTTGGCCTTTAAATGGGGCGTCTTTGGCGGTGGCGGTGGGCTGTAGTCCCAAAGCATCTTCTTCCCATTTTCCTCGGGCGTAACAGAGACAATGACAGGGCGAATGCCTGGAGAGGCTGGAGGAACCACTTCAGTTGCTTTTTCGTCTGGTGCCTCGGATGGCTCAGGTCCCAACGACATATGGGAAGGTTGTGAACGAGTTTTTCCGCCCGCGGCGAGTTTAGGTCGCTCTTGCGATGGCTTTCGCTTCGGTTCTTTGAAACCCTTAGCCACCTCAGGCTGTTTCTGGTCACGTTTTGCCGGTAACCCCTCGGGAGCTGTCGTTGATAGCGTAACGCCTGGCTTTGACCTGACAGGTTTATCTTCTGGGACGTTTGCAACTTTCGAAAGAGCCGCTTTTTTGGTGGAAGGCTTCCTTCCCGGAGGTTTTGTTTCTTGTTTGGCAAGCTTCTCCGTCTCTTGGGACGCCGGCTTTCGGGATGGTAACTCCTGGTTAACTTTTCGAGTCCCCGCGGTGCCCGACGTATCCTTGGCTTTCAACTGGGGCGTCTTTAGCGGCGGCGGTGGGCTGTAGTCCGAAAGCATCTCCTCATTTTCCTCGGGCGTGACAGAGATATATCGAATGCCTGGAGAGGCTGGCGGAACCGCCCCAGTTTCTTTTTCGTCTGGTGCCTCGGATGGCTCTGGTCCCAGCGACATATGGGAAGGCTGTGAACGCGTCTTTCCGCCTGCGGCGAGTTTAGGTCGCTCTTGCGATGGCTTTCGCTTCGGCTCTTGGGAACCCTTAGCCACCTCGGGCTGTTTCTGGTCGCGTTTATCCCGTAACCCCTCGAGAGCTGTCACTGGTTGCGTAACGCCTGGCTTTGACCTTACAGGTTTATCTTCAGGGATGTTTTCAACTTTCGGAGGAGCCGCTTTTCCGATGGAAGGCTTTCTGCCCGGCGGTTTTGTTACTTGTTTGGCCAGCTTCTCCGGCTTTTCGGATGGTAAATCCTGGGAAAGCTTTCGAGTCTTAGTGGTGCCCGAGGTCTTCTTAGCTTTGAACTGGGGCGTCTTTGGCGGCGGCGGCGGGCTGTAGTCCCAAAGCAGCTTCTCATTTTCCTCTGGCCTATCAGAGGCAAGGACAGGGAGAATGCCTGATAAGGCTGGCGGAACCACCTCAGCTGCTCTTTCGTCTGGTGCCTTGGATGGCTCTGGTGCCTGCGACGTGTGGGAAGGTTTTGAACGAGTCTTTCCGCCCTGCTTTGCTGGTTTCTTCGTTCCGGACGTAGGCTCAGTATTAGTTGCACCAGCAGTAAGAGCATTTCCGTCCTTCCTTGCTTTTTTGTCGGGTGCCTTGGATGGCTCTCGTGCCTGCGACGTATGGGAAGGTTGTGAACGAGTCCTTCCGCGCTCCTTTACTGATGTCTTCGTTCTGGACGTAGGCTCAGTCTTAGTTGAACTCGGAGCCTTTCCGTCCTTCCTTGCTCGTGCCTTTGTTCCAGACGTAGCCTCGGTCATGGTTGCAGCAGCAAGTGGGGCCTTTGCGTCCTTCTTTCCTGGTGGCTTCATTCTGGGTGTGGGCTCGACCTCCATTTTAGCAACCGGTGAGGCCTTTCCGTACGGCCTTGCTGGTGCCTTTATTCCGGATGCTGCCACAGCCTTGGCTGGAGGTGCAGGTGAATGGCTTGATGCAGGATTCATGTGATGCGCTGGGGATCCATAGGTCACGCTAACCACGAAGGGCCTGGTTCCGGTCCCTTTTACTGAAGGTGTTCTGACGAGCGGCGGTTCCTTATCGATTATGATAGACCTAGCACTTGGTCTGGTGTCAAACCTAGCCGCGTTGTCGCGTACGTCTACCTTAATGGGTCGCGTTGCTCTTCGAAGTTGTTTCTTTGGCTGAGTTCGGAGAACGGTAGCTTTTTGCGGAGGGGGTGGCGGCGGCGGCGACGGCAATGGTGGGGGTGGCGGTGGAGGTGGCGGCGGTGGAGGCGGTGGAGGCGGTGGCGGTGGCGGCTCTTCTCCATACTCAGTCTGATCAAGAACGCCCAGCTTGAAAAGACGGAATTCCTCTTCTACTTCTTCATCGGCTCCTTTCGTTGCAGTAAACACAGATGGCGTGGAGGACTTTCTACGCCCCTGCTTCGGGGGTGCAGGAGGAATCACTGGTACCTCCTCGTCATCTTCCTGCGGCTCTGTGGGATCGTAAAATGCAGCCGTGAACGGTATAAGTGCGGTACGTTTCTGGTAAATCGGTGGCAGAGGAGGAGGAGGAGGAGGTGGAAGCGGAGGAGCTGCTTTTATTGCGGTAACCGCAGCTGGCGTGGAGGACTTTCTACGCCCCGGTTTCGGTGGTTCAGGAGGAGCTGCTTTCATTGCGGTAACCGCAGCTGGTGTGGAGGACTTTCTACGCCCCGGTTTCGGTGGTTCAGGAGGAGCTGCTTTCATTGCGGTAACCGCAGCTGGTGTGGAGGACTTTCTACGCCCCTGTTTCGGTGGCTCAGGAGGGGCTGCTTTCATTGCGGTAACCGCAGCTGGCGTGGAGGACTTTCTACGCCCCTGTTTCGGTGGTTCAGGAGGAGCTGCTTTCATTGCGGTAACCGCAGCTGGCGTGGAGGACTTTCTACGCCCCTGTTTCGGTGGTTCAAGAGGGGCTGCTTTCATTGCTGTAACCGCACCGGGCGTGGAGGACTTTCTACGCCCCTGTTTCGGTGGTTCAGGAGTAATCACTGCTGTCTCCTCGTCCTCTTCCTGTGGCTCTGTGGGGTCGTGGAAGGCAGTCGTGAATGGTACTAATGCGGTACCTTCCTGGTAAATCGGTGGCAGGGGAAGGGGAGGAGGCGGCATGGTTTCGCGTTGGGCAGGACCGATGGGTCGCCCGGGACTGGCACGACGTTCCCGTGGCACCGGTGGCCCGAAGTTTGGAGGAGACAAGGAGATATTCTGCACCGGTGGGGAGATAGCAGCAACACCTTGAGTCCCCCACTTGAGCAAGTGGGTAGCGGGCTCCGTGGGAGGTGACTGAATTGGCGACCGTTCGTGTGGGTGCTCCAGTGGCTCTACAGCTCTTGGCTCCGGCCACGGCTCGCTTGCGACTTTTGATGGCTTTCTCTCCAGCTCGCTCGGTCGCTTGGTAGGTGCAACCGCAGGAGTTCGGGGCCTTCTGATGATGTTGACCGTTATCTGTAAGCGAAGATGGCTGAGCATGGTAGAGTTTAAGAGTACCTATACTAATCTAGTGATGATGTCTTGCCTAGTGAGTAGTGGTCTCTATTTCACGCACCCTTTAATGTTCCTGATACACGGCGTAGTTAACGAATGATGAGAGCCCGATGTTGCAATAACAAAGCAAAATAGGAAACACGAAGCTCAGCAATGCCGTTGGCCCATTTATAGCTTTTTGAAAGGCACGTTCCACGCTTGCAAAACACTCTGATGTCTAAACGAATGCGTAGCCTTCCAATACAGCGCGCCTCATCGCCCGTAGCCTCGGGAGATAAAAGCGGGATTTTAATCTGAGGGCCTATTGACCGCAATTCAGCTGTGTTTGTTTCCGTAATCATCGTTAAACGCACGCTCACAAGACTAGCGTTACATTTCCAAACGCGGCAGCAGGGGTGTCGCCTCGGCTAAGCAGGAGATATAGCGCCTATTCTACCCGCAGCCGGCAGAAATGCCGCCGGCAATGTCTGTCTTCTAGCAGTTCTCTGCGAACGGCTACCCACGCTACTTGTAGCACCCGTGGGACAAATACTCCGCAAAAACCCGACGTGCCGGCTGTTCCATCGGCAGTGGTATAGTCAGTGCCGGATTAAGGTGGGGGCTACGGGGGCTGCAGCCCCGGGCCCCATGGCTTCCAGGGGCCCCCTGCATCTGCGCCCCGCTCGACCATTTGAAAATAGAAATGTCGATGAGCATGTTTCGCTGAGGGGCTCGGTTGAGATCCCGGCCATCGGATAAAAATCCGGCGGCCGGGGCCTCAACCTCCACTCAACACAGATGCTGACTAATCCGTGACGTGTAGGGACGAGCCGGCGCAGCCCCGAACCTCATGGTAGAGAGCAACGGTGTTCATTTCAATACAATTTCTTTATTTTGCTCATACGTTTCTCAGAAAGCTTCCCGGACTAAAAATATGAAGGAAGCTCACACTAATGTGTAAGACTTGAAAGTGGCGAGGCTGAACGCAACCTTCACAACCATCACAACGATTTAACTCCGCGATCGGGCTTCAACGAACGAACGGAACACGAGATCTTAGACTAGGCTTTCGAAGGTGCAACATGTACCTTTTCCGGTTTTTTTCCTATCAAAGCAGTTGACGTAATTCCTCGCCCCAAAGCCAGAACTTAGTGAGTAAGCCGTTTGAATCTCGGGTAAGTAATTCGCGGCCGTAGCCGAGTGGATACGACGACTAACTCCGTTGATCTATCAGACACAGGTCCGAATCCTGACGGGGCCCGTGATTTCTTTTCTTTACACTGTTATACTGACTTCGTTGAAACACCGGAAACCACGAATTGCTAAACAGCTTCGCTGTTTAAAGCTTTGTGCACAGCTTGACGGTGTCAATGAACCCGCTAAAAGAAGCCCCAAGCCCTGCTACGGTCTTTTCGGTTGAGGGCGTTTCGGTTCAGTCTTTTTGTTACCCGGACGTTTCTGTTAATGGATGTTTCGGCACAAAGAGGGGTTCAGGCGTGAGTATAATTGACTTATTTCCGCAGAACGTTCGGTACTTTTTAAACCCAAGGGACATTCAATGTAATAATTGACAACTTGAGCACAGGCTTACTGGCTCGAAAATCTGCGTGCACAGTTTTTGGAAGAAATTAGAAAGTATAGCGCTTGACAAAGACGTTCATAGCGATCACAACCTTGTCAGTCAATTTAGTTGGTTTTGGAAGTGCATCAGTGCGATCTCGACGAATTTTTTTCACTACCTAGAGGATTGCAGTTACCAAGACAGAAGTGCGGCTGGTCGGCTCAAAATGTTACAGCAAGAAAAATGTGTTTGTCGTACAGTTTCTATTGCTCTAAGGGAGTCTATTTTCGTAACAAACTGTGAGGCCGAACACTGATTTTTGAAAACTGTTTTTAATTAAAAACTGCTTACGCTATACCATCTGCAAGAAATTGATGTATTTAGCCATCATGTCGATCGTAAGGGAACTGCTGAAAGATATTTCTTTTGATGAACAAATATGTGAATTTGCGAGAACGGGCCGTATTAAATTTTCTTCTTGTTCATGTTTTATCTTAGTGCTATATTGTCTCATTTTTCTAACCACTGTACAGTGTGAAGGAAGTCGTTCCTTGTTCCCATTTTGTCACAAGTGATTGAGTCAGACGTGACTGTTTTTGTTTAATGTATTGAATGTAAAGGTTTATTTAGAAGCGAAGTCAATGTACATGCTTCTTATGGCTATTTCGATGTTCAAAGGCTGCGACTACACATGTGTTTTCTTGAATTTTATGTCTTCTAACAAGGCTTAAAGTGTTTCTTTCGAAGAAAGTGCTCTCATGTTCTTTGGCCTGTCATGCTTGCCAATGCGGCATTTCGATTATTGTGAATTATTGATGAACTGGCAAATAAACCATACTGACGTGCACATCAAGTAATAACCGTTAAATAATATTACAAAGAAAAATAAAAATTCAGTTTCCGGAAAGCATTAAAATTAAGTATATTTTTTCATTGATCATTGCGCGTAACATGTGGTATTCGGAGATTTCAACGTCTTAATCCAGTCATCATTATCGTCATCATCGTTAAAATTAGGGCCCCCACGATTAACTCAATGGGCCCCAAGGAGGTAGGTAGTCCCGGGCCCCAAAATTTCCTAATCCGGCACTGGGTATAGTACCCGTTCTAAAACGAGATGACTACGGTTCCCATCACCAGTAGGCAACCTATTTTTTGTGTTTATAATTGCAAAACCTTTCACTTTTGTTACCTAGTTTTCGTGTAGTGGGGTTACTCCTACAAAGTTATCACGATATCGCTGTACAATTGTACACTGGCTTGGATTTAGGACCGGTTGGTGCCGTGAAGTTATGGTGGAGTTTGGTTACGTGAAGTTTGGTTACGCTAGGCATAATTACTTAAGGTTATTATAGATAAGAATCCAAGACGGTTTAGTTAGCTTACGTTACATTAGGCTTCGTTAGATAACTTCTGGCCCTACTTTTTTTACACTGCTGGATATTTGCCGTGAGAATTACAAAGCGCGCGCTTATTTTCACGGCAGATGTCCCGTGCTGGCAGAATTTTAGAATTTTCAAATTTCACCAATGATAGGCGAGTGTTGACAGCATTTTAGCATGGTATCTCTCCCGGCTGCCGTTATAGCACGCTCTGCCAAACCTAGTCGGAGCCCCCATTCTGCAGTGGTTCACTGAACACATTCCGCCAGAATGATCAAACTAATTATGGCGTCCCTACGAATCTTTCAAACATACGATACTTGCGGGCGCCTGCTTAAGTAAGAATTTTCTTCACATATAAACGACAGTAACTGCTCACTAAACACAACCGAATCTCCGCTTGATTTCAGACACTGTTTCACATGGGCAGCCCATTGTCTCAAATTTATTGAAATTAAGATTTTCTTACTGCATTTCAAAATGAACTAATAGCCCATATACGCCCTACCGGCGTCTGCTGGGGCCCATGCACTCTTTTTAACCACCCCTAACACTACTCCGCACATTAACTGGATATGCCCACTCACCTCCCGCCCCCCTCTCGTA
Source organism: Haemaphysalis longicornis (assembly GCF_048455015.1). NCBI lineage: Eukaryota > Metazoa > Arthropoda > Arachnida > Ixodida > Ixodidae > Haemaphysalis > Haemaphysalis longicornis. The sequence goes on along the minus strand of NW_027526445.1, from coordinate 110,882,618 downwards.
GAGCATGTTGCGCACTTGTCAGCTCGAAGACCGCGAAGCCTTGCTCTTTCTAGCGACGGCGAGTGCCTCGATTCACGCATGTCCGTACGGCGGCGCTGGCATCGATACACACTAGAACAAAATGGCCACCCACCGCCACGAATTCCTTCACTCCCTTCTCTCCCTTTTTGTGTGAGTAGACGTTTTGTAGCAACAATAAATAAAAACTCAATGCTTTCGGAAGGGTCCGGAAACGCAATCAAGCGATCGAAGCTCACCTGTATGCTCTTAGCTCGATGCAAGACATCAGGCCCTCGCCGAGTGTCCTCCAATTCATCGCCATCCAACGAGTTTCTTTCGTACGCGGAACGACCCAGCACTTCGGAACCTCGCCTGTTGTCGGTGAGATCCGTCCGAGACGCGGAAGACGAGACCCTGGCGGCATCGCGCACGTTCGTCGAACTCCTTCGGTCTCGCAATTTGGAGGTCCCGCTCCGGGCTGAGGTCGTGGTGGACACAGCGAAGCAGGCCACGTCCCCCATTGCTTGAAAGGACTTCTCCACGTGACGCCGGCGCTTCGACGAGCTCGTTGACGGCATTCGCTGCTTCAGCGTGAGCTGCGACCTCGACCCTGACGTCTCAGCGGTGACGTCAGCAAGCAGGTGTGAAGTCGAGGAACCAGGCCGATCCTTCGGTTGGCGTGACAAGCCTGACGTCGGCAGACTGCGCTCGAATCCCTCTGTTTCATCAAATTCAATCCCAGTTTGGCGAGTACGCGCTGACGCCTCAGGTTTCCCTCTTGTCCCCATGGGTACCGGCGTCGAGGGCAAAAGTGGTACCGACGTCCTCGAAGCTTGAGGAGAGGGCTCCGGGGAAGGCGTCGATATTGGTGAACGTGAAGCGGAATGCGAAACCAAACTCTGGTCGCTCTCCACTTCCGAAACTCTCGGCGGCCTATGATTGCGCACTCCCGCCGAAGATCTTCGTCCGTCGCCTCTATTTTGCCTGTCCGGTGAAGGGCTCGTGTTAGGGCGGCGAGGGCCTGAGGCGACCGATGGAGTCAGACGCTGCTCGGGCGTCTGGGAGTGGTCGGTGATCGCGCATGGCGAACCGTTCCTTGGAAGAGCAGGACCGCGTTCGTGTCGCTTCATAGAGACCGAGAACTGGACGCGTGGCAAGCAGCAGTCGAGTCCGTGGGGAGACGAACACTCAAGACGGTATCGGCTCAGCGGTTCTAGCTTCTGAACGTGGCAGCAGCGCGGAGCGTTGGTTGGTTGGTTGGTTGGTTCCCTATGATATGGCGCGTACCCACGCGGGGGATTGGCCAAGAAGCTGCCAGTAATAATTAGGCTGTGACCCGGTTTATTTTAGAGAAAAAAAAAAAGGAGTACGAGAAAAAACATTGAGAGTAGAAAAAAAAAATCTTTGGATTGAACAGGATTGTCAGGAAAAAAAAAAAAAATCTTGCGAATGAAGGCGTAGCTATCTAGCAGGGCATCCGGCCTGTCGCCGCAACAAAGGAATGAAAGGCGATCACGACATCTCTGTGGCAATATCCTACGACGGAAGCACCCAGGGAAAGAAGAACGGTTAAAGATAAAGGGAGATTCAGCCGATTAAACGTGTATTCAAGGTGCGTGCGTCGCATCGAGGAAAAGCTGCGGCAATTTAAAAGAAAGTGTTCTATTGTTTCAGGGGCATTGCAGAAAGGGCATTGAGGAGATAACGCCTGACCAGCTTTGTATAGATAAAAATTTAAAGGGGGGATTCTGCAACGAAATTTTGTGATTGCGACCTCACATTTACGAGATTCGCAGAATTTAGGCTTCCATAAGTGAGAGAGGTGAATATAGTCGGAGCATGAACGAAGGGCATCTTGCCGATTACTTTGTAAAACTTGAAGGCGCCTGAACCTCGCCCCCAAAAGAAAACTGTCAATTGGGCAATTCACGACGGCAGGACCCCCAAGAGCCAAATTGGCTAATTGGTCTGCCATTTCATTGAAGATTATCCCTGCGTGACCAGGGACCCACACTAACCGGATCTCGCGAAGCTGGTAAGGAATGAATGAACGGAATGACCTGAGAATAGAAGAATCTTTATCATTTGTTAGAGCAGTGCACACGGAGAGAGAATCCGAAAGGATAACCACCCCCGCAAATCTGTGCTGTAGTTTATTAAGGGCTAATATTATCGCCAATAATTCTGCCTGAAAGATCGGGGTATAGTCTGGCAGCCTGATTGAGAAGGACCAATCTAGAGACTGAGAATATATCCCTACCCCAGCCTTCTCATCACTTTGCGAGGCATCTGTGGCAATGACGACATCAGTATGAAGAGTGGCCAAGTGATCTTCAAGTAAATGATTGAGTAATCGGGCCGGCAATAATTTCGCATGCGAAGGAAAAATGTTGTCCAAGCTTATGTCGACAGGCGACAAATTATCAGAATAGGGCTGGAGTAGAAAAAGATCTGCACGAAGAGGCTGCAGCCATGCCTGAACGCAATCCAATTGAGGACGCTGAAATCGGGGCCACGTAAATCCTCGAAAAAGGTCAGGCCTCAAGAGGAAGATGGGTTGAGCTTCGTATAATGGAGATTCAAACAATTTTAGAAATGTTACAACAGTTAACAATTTAAATCGATCCAGAAGTGAAGGCAACCGTGCCTCAAGGTACAATACAGAGTTAGCTACATACTTTGGCAACCCTAAACATAAACGCAACGCCAATCTCTCAATAAGAAATAGGGGATGGAGTTTGTACGTCGCGCAGCCAGAAAATAACACGCAACCAAATTCCAATACTGGGCGAACATAGCAACGATAAATCATTAGCAGGGCGTCTCTACGCATACCGAATTTATGATTGCATAGTCTACGCAGCACTCCCGCAGCTTTTTCACCTTTGGCAGCAATGTGCGAAATATGAGGACGCCATGTGAGGTGGTCGTCATAAATTATACCCAAATATTTAATTTCCGTGACCTGAGGGATGGATTGCAACCGGTATGTTAGACGTAATGATATAGGGTTATTGCTGGGAAATACTATAACGGCACATTTACTGACATTTAGCGAGAGGTGTAACGTGCTAAGCCAATTATCCAGGACAACCACATAGTCCTGCAGTCGCTGATATAACGCTTGGATGTCCCTATCAGCCGAGAAAAAAGCAATATCATCGGCATACACATAGGTAGATATGCCGTTCTGTATTGGGATAGAACTAAGGAGTAAGTTAAAAATAACTGGAGAAAGAACTGATCCCTGAGGAACTCCACGAAATTGGTGATACTGGGATGTCGATAAGCCGCCCTTGGAACAAAAGAATTTCCTTCCCTTTAAAAACTCACCAATCCAGGAGCGGATGTACCCTGGAATCTCGCTAGATGCAAGGCGTGACATCAACGTGCTGTACTCTACGCTATCGTAAGCCTTTGCTATATCTAGGGTTACCAGCGCACTTACATGTTTTAGTCGGCGAGCTAATTTAATGCGGCTCTCGATGTCGACGTGGGCCTTCCAAATAGAATTTCCAGGTCTGAAGCCAATCTGGGCGGGGCTTAGAATTCGATTACTGTTCAGAAACCGCATAAGCCGGCCATGCAATACCCTTTCAACCAACTTTACCACGTTGCTAGTCAACGATATCGGCCTAATATTGTCTTTGACGAAACCCAAACTTTCGTTTTTCAACAATGGTGCTACCCTAGCGATTTTCCATTCAGAAGGTATCCAGCTGTTTTTTAACGACATGTTGACAATGTTTAGTAAATCATCAGGAGACACCTCAAGCAGAAATTTTAACATTGCCACCGTAATGCCGTCTGATCCTGGAGCACACTCAGACAGCTGCAAAACAATATCAGCTAATTCCGCCCTTGTCACTGGAGTGAAACCCTCATTCGAAACCTGGCACACAAAAGGAGAGGCCAACCCAGAAGAAAAACGAGATTCCAGTTCCTGCGCAATACGTTCCAAAGTTTCCATAGACTCACTCGTCGACTGAACAATTGACTTGCCGTTAACCTGATGCTGTACAACCTTTCTTGAACGGAGGAATCTATGCAACATGCGTCTATTTTTGGACTTTGATAGAGAGGCGAACTTTTGGGTGTTATAATTTTCTTTTGCTTTAGAAACAACCCGCTTGAATATTGCAGCTACAAACTTGTAACTGGTCCAATTGGATGGGCATTGGTTTTTAAGAACGTTCTTCCAAGCCGCTTCTCTCTGACTATACGCACGAGCACATTCCTCATTCCACCATGGACTGGAGCCGCCATCTTTTTGAGAACAAACAATAAAGCGGGATTTTTTAACAGATTCAGAAAGGATTGATAACACTTGAGCTGCCCGGAGTTCCTCGTCTCTCGATGGAATAGTGCTAAGTGCTGTCTTTAGTTCTTTTTGAACGCGATGAAAATTTATATGCCGAACTATATGTGCTCGCGGTGACGTAGGAAGGCATAAAAACTCATATACAATTGGGATGTGGTCACTACTTGTAGCCTGGTTCCAAGTAGACCATGAAGATATATTTCCCGGGGTGGAGAATGTCAAATCAAGAACAGAACTGGTCTGCCATCGAAAAAATGTCGCAGTTCCAGAGTTAAAACAATACAAATTGTTGTCCCGCATCCAGTCGCAAAGACGCCTGCCACAGGAATCTGTGCGGAAACCCCACGATACGTGGTGCGAATTGAAATCCCCACAAAGAACAACTCGTTTTTCACACGCCGACACGGCAGCATCGAGTGAAGAGGTGGAAGTTACTCCACTCGGAAAGTACGCATTCACTATAGAAAATGCAACGCAACCTGGAAGATTGAATGTCACTGCCAGAATTTCCGATTCCACAGACATAAATTGAAATGAGAGATGGGCTTTATGGCAAAATCGAGGGGATACTAAAGTTAGCAATCCTCCTCCTTTAGTTGGACGGTCTAAACGGAACGTTCGGTAGTTGTGGAATCTAAATGGCCGACCAGGAGCCAGCCAAGTTTCCTCCAGTACAATAACATCTGGTCGGGTTTTAGAAACAATATTGTGAAGGTCTGTTAGCGCTGAAAAGACTGAACGACAATTCCATTGAAGTATCCGTAGAGACATTATGGGGAAGTGATGGCCGCCACAGCCGCCTCCAAAATGTCACCTGTTTTTTGACTCGCTTGACCTTTCTTAGACTTTTGTTTCGGGCACGATTCAGGTGAACCCAAAATCGGCGATCCTGTTCTTTTATACACAATTGATTGATACTCCATGTCTTCTAGGTGGTTCTCAGACTCGACGTTATTCTCGTTAGCAGGACGAATGTTCGATGACATGCGAGAAACAGGTGGGCTAGTTGCGGCTTTGGATGCATGACGAACCATCGAGGCCGGACGACCGGGGGGCAGGCCAGCTACCATTTTGGAGCGGGGGTCTTTCTCTTCCTTTCATTTTTGTCTTCGAGCGAGGCGGTCAACAATTGGACACGGGAGGCCAACCGCGAATTCCAGATGTTTTAAAATATCAACTTTAACCATTTTCACTCACCTTGGTTCCCTGCATGCCCTTAATTGGCTGGAGGTTGTTCTGTACCTCACTGAGCACAGATTGTGGTCTTAGCCATGTGAATGTTCCCCCTACATTCTTGAATATTTTACGAGTCAATGCACACAGCTTCTTTAAATTTCTGTTAACTCCCTGCCGTGGCAAAAACTCCCATTCTCTTTGTTCTCTCACATATTTGTCTGTTTGTTTTTTCTCCTTGGAATAGTGTCCAATAATTCCCAACTCAAGCTACGGCGAATGTCCCATGTAGGCATGCGAGGGGGGGGGGGGGGGTTTGTTGTTGTTTTCTCTATATGAGTTAAATTCAAGAACGGGAACGATGTCAGATAAAACTGTAGCGGTAAGAAAAAATTTCAGGGAAGCTTGAACTCACGCGCAATACTTGAATGGTGAAGGTCTTGCACATGAGAATCGCTGGACACATAGTGAAGTTTCAGTATCACTGTTTATTTGCATAGTTGCAGCGCTAGCAATCGCCATCCTATGCATCGAAGAGGCTGTCGTCTTCGCGGCGAGTGTTAGATCCAAAGTCATCCTGAGCATTGTAGACTTCCGCCAGTTCTTCGTCTTCGACTCGTAGCAGCGGTGGCGGGATCTGCAAGTCGTCTCGGGAAGTACTGCCACACTAGTAACAACGCCTCGTCATTATCCATAATGGCTTCCAGAGAATGCGCCGGCCGCGGTGACCTCTCCCAAGCAGGGTGTCTTTTAGACGCTGCCGCGCGCAAGGGCTCTTCTGCCGGGCAGAGCGCATGCGCACGACGACACGAGCACGAACGAACGAGGGGCAAGCGCTATGACGTGTCTGTCTCGTTACGAGCAAATGTTGCCCCTATTACGACGAACGCTGGAGCTCTTTTTTAGATGCAACGCATCTCTAACTCGCCTTGTCCCGCGTCGTTGTCGCGGCTTAGTCCGCATCCCTCCCCCATTCTCCTCGCCGCGGCAGCTGCGCGCTCCGCCGCTCTCACCGCAGCGCCATCTGTGCGTCAGCGCGGTCAGCGCGCAGCTTGCGCTCGGCTGCGCTCGCTCCCGTCGCCGTGCCAGCTGTGCGTAAGCGCGCAGCTTACGCTCGGTTAAAAAGTTACACCATCTTCCCGCGAGGGGAACCATGGGGTAGATAGATGCGACGCATCGGGGGTGAACATGCTGCGTAAATAGGATACACAACAGCAATCCACACGCTGACATCGCTAACATAACGGAAACGCAACGGCAACCCCCGATGCGTTGCATCTATCCCATGGTTCCCTTCGCTGGAAGATGGTGTAATTTTTTTTCTTTTTTGCCAATCTTGGACAATATTCTAAAGTGAGTATGCACTCGGGGAGTTGGTTGCAATGCGGGAATTGCGGCCAGTAACATCTTCGCAGTCAAAACTCGTCAACTAACTTCCCCTAGAACAGAGGTTGCAAAGAAATAGGTCAGATGGAGCCCGGCAAACATGTACGCAGACCGGATTTCGTATGAACAATGATCCAGATCGCGCTGTGGTACGGATCAAAATGAGCCAAAGAATCCATTTGCTCAATGGGAGTGTCCTTTTTGGCGTGACTGTTCGGACTGTTTTGTGGGTGTTTTCGCAAGATCTTTTGTTTTGTTTTTTCAGATTTCGGGGCAGGCTTATAATGCACGTATTCGGACGGCAATTAAAAAATCACCGAAAGATCTGTCCCTATACATCGACGACAAAGTGAACAGACCAAGAAGTGATCGAAATGAAATTGGAAGATGTGGAACAATCGTTGCATTGCCACTCTTACGCCCCTACGGATTAAATCTGGTTGTTATTTTTTAAATCCCGCATTTGCCATTTCAGTACTTAACTAAATACTAAATAGCTACCGCTTACAAGGCCTGGCATATCCCCCCCCCCCCCCCCCCGCGTGCGTACGATCCGCTTCGTTATGGTGAAAAAGAAGAGGAAGGTATGACCAGCCTTCTTCGAAGCGTTCTGGAAACTAATGGAAAGACACTGAAGAATTTTGATTGGATGGGCAAGAACCCCCACACTTTCGCGCCACAAGATTCGGCAGCCTAGATGATCCCGAGTGTTCGCGGTGCTCAGCCAATAATGACATTGCACACATCCTGTGGGACTGCCCTCGCTTTCCCGACTGTCGCGAACAAGCCTTCAAAACTTTAGGATTGGCAATCCCGCCGAGCCTTAATGATTGGCTTTATCCAGGCAGTTCCAATCAGAGCGAAGAACGGCGCCTGCTCGCCGCTCAACGAAACTTCGTCGAGAACTCTGATCTTCACCATTTCCTTTAATTCCAAACCCAATTGGATGTACCATTGGATGTATCCTACTTTTGTCCCCAACTCCCATTACCTAATCCCTCTCCCCTAGACACCAAGATTTCCTAAAGCGTAACATGGCGTCTTCGTATCCCTTGTACATAAGATAAATGCGTGTTAGCACCACCACCCCGCTTACTTCGTGAGTGGATCCGGGCATGCCCAAGAAAATCATACTGCGGCAGAATTCGAAGAGAGCTGCTTATGCTGCCAAGAAGAGTCGCCTGCTCTTTATGTATAGTTCTAGTGTTCCTGAAGCCCTGCTGCATATATGGGTTTCCCTCCAAAACTCTATCGCACCATTCTCGGAAGTCAATTCCAATAAAGTTTTCATAAGAATGCCGAATCAAATAAGTGTTTCAGTTCAATACGAGCCAAATCCAAAGTTATCATCCTAATATTGCTCGAAACGGCGACATATTTTTTTTAAACTACTTGTGGCCGTAAACTTCCCTTTCTTAGATGTAAAGCACATAATGGCTTTGATAGCATTGCATTTAGATCCCGTAACATACTTTCGCTTTATTCTCAAATTCTGTTTTGGTAGATTTCACTCATATCGAAAAAAAAAAGAAAAGCGCCTTATTTGGCCATTGAGCTTATACGTATCATCTATTGGATATACAGCATTGGGAGATCTTGATATGCAAAAGATTTTGCACAACGTTGATATGCAAAAGATCAATGGAGCCAAAATAAAAATGGTATATCTCTTCTTTAGGGGTAACTGCCGTCAACGCTCAAGAGAAACAAAATTCGCTCTCACCTTTTACATAACTAGGTCGTGTGCTAAAAGCTCCGCTGATCGTCGACCTTCACATAGTGGAATGGCTTATAAATTTCCCTTCCTTTCCCTATTTGCCATAATGTCTTTTTTTTTTTAATTTCGCAGCACTCTTCTTGTTCTTTTGTGCGCCTATTCGTGATGCTTCCACTGCGTGCAGTTTGTGAACCACTATAACACTTTGGTCACGTGGTTGTGGTATGCAATACAACTTGCAATATCCTGCAATACTGCCGGCCAGCGCAGTTAGGGTTATCCCGGTGCCGCCGACCCAGGGATGTCGCCTAGGCGTCAGTGCCGCGCAAGCGCGTGAGCCCTCGCCCCCGAGCGCCGGCGCCCAATCAGCCGGCTCCTCCGCCAACACCCTCCTCCCCCTCTGGAGACCCCTCTCTCCCAAGGTGACGACGGAACGCGAAGTTCATGGAGGAAAAAAAAGCTTTTCTTTCCTCCATGGCGAAGTTGCTCCGATTAGGGCTTTCCTGCGGACGTCGGGAACCGTGCTGGTTGGACAAGGGAACGGATGTTTCTCGACCCCGAGACGAGGCGAGTCCCTCATGACGGGACGGAACGAGTCTGCGGCCACGGAGGGCTTAACGAGCTCGTGGAGAATTCGTCTCCCGCTCAAGCTTGGGACAGCCTGTCCAGTGCGTATTCCATATTTCGACCGAGCAATAAAGCGTGGTTTGTCGACATCGCCTGCCTCCAAGTGCATCCCTGGCACCTCCCGGTGAGTCGAACGAACCCTAGCTCAGCGGCTTTCTGGCAACGCCGCGGCGGGGATTGCTGCTTTGGTCCTCGCGGTCAGGCTTGCTAGCCGGGTAATGCAACCCATTAGTGGCCGCGACACCACAGACTCCAAAAATGAAGAACCCCAACAGAATGCACGCTAGACGTAGTCAAGGGAGTTGCTGGGAGCGAGGAAGAGCAGAAAAGAGAGGAGCAAAAAATAAAATCAATTTGAAATTTTATGAAGCTACACTTGGGCTATGAAGCGTGCGGTAGTGTAGGGCTCTGAATTAATGTTGACCACCTGGGGACCTGTCACGAGTGCTGAATCTCGTACACGGGTGCTCTTCGTTTTTCAACATTGCCAGAACAGTGTAGAAACAGCTAGCCCAAGCTATTGACAGTTTCGCATCCAACAGAACAACATCAAAGAAGGATGTTGAAACAAGAACTTGACCAGCAGAATTTCAGAAAAATGAAGCAGAGTCATCTGCAATGCTGTAATTGCATGTAGCCTGTGCCCATGAGCACTAACTTAAAAAACTTTACTATCCCTTTCTAAAAAAAAGTTGAGAGGAGCGCGAAAGCTTTCTCATCGACATCGTTAGGGACTTCACACTAGGGCGGAATACACAGGCCTAATTTACCACCATACGTGCCAATCTCGGGACTTCGAAAATCGGGAGGTTCACAGTGGGAGGGTGCATTTATTTTTTAATGCAGCACATACGATGTCTAGTCTAGTCGCGAAGTGGCCCAACGTGATCATTCACGCTGAGTGGCAATTTGTGCTTGGTAAGAAATCCAGTGAAAAGGCACTCCGCACGCACAACTGTCTTCATTGCTGATGCCAAATAAAGTTGCTCACAGTCCTCTGCTTCACAGCAGCATGAAGGAAGCTTTTGTGCTTAGTAGTCGCCAAATGCAGTTTTAAGTCTCCTTTACCGCCATTGGCCGCGCTCACGTCGCATGCGCAAGTCGTGCAAAATCCCAACTGTTCGCCTTTCCTGGACGGCACGAAACACAGGAATACTGAGGTATAACACTTCAGGAAACATTGTAAATACTTCTTCTTGGGTGTTGACGACGCCATGATGTCAAGAGAGCTATGAAAAGCATAATGTTACTACGTTCAGTCCTCAGCGCATTGTCCTGACCACATGTGAACAAAGTTAGGCTTGTACACTCCGTGCACACAAACGGCTTGGATTCCCATCCGACTTCGACTAGCTACGCAGCTCGTGATGGGAACCGCAATGCGGCTGTGCTGCATAACGCAGTTCTTTTTTGTTTGTTTGTTTTCGAGATGGCGGTTGGGGCCGTTTATCGGGAGATTTATGACTGTGCCCGTACAATTGGGAGAATAAGTGAGAAATCAGGAGTCTCTTGGGTAAATCGGGAGTGTTGGCAGGTATGCTACCACTCAGTGGGTTGACCAATGACGACGGGTGCCATCAGAAGCTCACGCTATTTCAATTCCCATTGGCTGCAACATCAACGTTCACCAATCCACAAAGAGCAATCAGTGGCATTCGACTGCACGTTAAGTTTTCACAAACACATCTTGAAACAATTGCTTATACAGTATGACCTTAGACCTTATTGTGTTCAACGCTTGCAGAAAATTTCAGAAAAAGACTTGCGGTGTGTTGCAGTTACAATGTCAAATTCTGAAGGCATATCACTTCCCCGCCACAGCATCGGTGTTACAACACTGACCACATCCAACTGCGCAAGCTTTTGGAAAAGAAAAACAATTGGTTATATTATTTTACAACTATTTTTGTTTGCAATAGCCTCCGCTTGAAGCAGTGTGTGAACAATAAACGCAATCAAAATCGTATGGTTGGAGCGTGAAGGCTTTCAATTATAGTCGCAGAAAAGAAAATGCCGCAAAAAAAAAAAAAAATGCGTGCCTAAGCAATGCGGTCAGTATTTTACACAAGCGCATGCGCCCAGGCCTGAATATTCGTGTCAGATATTTGAAATTTGGCGATGAAAGTTGGCACAGTGTCCTAAACGATGTCCATGGCGCAGCTGTCGCAGAGGAACAATGTAGGTACGCAATCGTGCTGCTTGAACTGGGGCCACAAATAAGAAAAAAATAGACCAACAATAATATAAGCAATAAGAGAATTAGTTAACGACTTATGAAAGCACGCTTGTACAAAATATGAATTCAGTTCACAAAATGGCCTTATTATCTTTTAACGTTTCAACAAAAGGTTCCAGCTAAGTTTACATTTCGAGATTCTTATCTCCTCTTTCACAAATCAGATTTAAACAACCTCTTAGCCAATCCACTTTCAGCGTTCGCATTTTTGCAGGTCATAGCTTGCAAAGATGTACAAGGCAGTAGGAACATTTCCCACTTTCAGCATCTTGTTCGCTTTCAAACACCTATTACAGGCACAGCGACATGCTCACCAACTGTTTGCTGCGCTTTCGCATCCTTTTGGTTTTGAACAGTGTAGCCAAGTACTGCACATGAGAACAAATATACAACAAACAACGTATACAAATGGCAACAAACAAACGGCAGCTAGTCAACTGCACAAAAGCTTTTGAACGTTACAAATATAAAGCAACCTCGCATCCATTACCGTGCAACTAGCATCAGATTAAAGACAAACAGAGCCATCAGACATGTGTCGGGAACAGTTTTATTGGACAAACAAACATTCACTTGCGTGTTGCACACTCATACTCTGGTGCAACTGCACACGTTCATTTTTCCATCCATTCCAGACTGTAAACATTCAGCAACAAACTTTCAGGGGAGGTGACTCGATATATGGGGCACCGTCTGCCCTAGTCAACGCACTTCGAAGTGAACACAATACAGAAAAAAGGGAAATATAAAACTCGAAAAAAGTAAGATTGGCAGCTACACGCTGGTCAAAGAATCTGCACGTGTGGAATTTCACTTTGAAGGAAGAAAAACCCCAAATTGAACAAGCCTTGCAAGTCTAGCCTGACCAAAAAAAAAAGGCAGGAGAGTCTAATGGACTTCTTTGGCAGCTCACAAAGGGGGGAGGGGCTCAAACAAGGATCCACTGAAGTTAAAAGAAAGCACTGCAAGCATGACTGGTTTGACATTTTCTAAGGAAACGCTGAAAGCCGCAGCTAAAAAAGTGGAGGATTTAAAAGAGAAAAACAGAACTGGCAAAGCACACTGACAGGAACAAGACAACGCACCCGGCCTCTAACATATTTTCCTTTCAAGCTTATTTCTTCATACAACGCAAATTTTCCAGATTCCCAAGTGCACGCAACTAGCCCTGACAATGAGCCCAGAGAACAGCATCGGCAAACATTCCCGGGGCACACGTATTTCCTGAAGGGGCCAGATACTTCCGTGCAACACTTGATACAAGCATCTACGCACAAGGTCATCCATTCGTTGCGTTTTTTTTTTTCCAAGCTGCTCTCAAATTGCCAAGAGCCAAAAGCATCAGGAAGCAACTGACTATATACTTTCAACTGAGCAAATCCCAAAACACAAGGTGCCAAGGACGAATTTAAACAATATCGGACGCATACAGCACGCTGTTTTTAGTTCCAATGGTGCACAGAACTAAAGCTGCGGCATCAATGGATTTACACAAATTGAAGGTGCAAGCCTAGTCACGACACAACAATTTTAAAACCTCGTACCGCACAAACCAAGCCAAACTGCTCCAACTTGCCAAAAATGAATTCAGCTGCTCCATCAACCTTTCAACACCCTTCAAAACTGGAAAAGGAGGCACCCTGTGCAAACACAGCCCACAGGTACTCTGGCTACCGCGGAGGCCCAAACCGCTCCTCGTGTCGAAAGCTTTCCCGATGAATGCACCATGGTCAAAAGCTCTTAGCCCGTTCCCCTCTTACGGCTGATACTACACGCGACGGACAAACAGATAGCAGCTGACAGTGGATGATCAATAGACTAATGCTACGGCACATCCTCCAATCATGTTGAATGCCTCCCGATGAACATGGCACGGCCGAAAGCTCTTAGCCCGTTCCCCTCTTACTGCTCATAGTACACGCGACGGACAGACAGATAGCAGTTGATAGTGGATGATCAATGGGTACAGCTTAACAACACTCGATCGAAAACTTGGAATAAGAGAAAAAGAATGGTGGTGCGGCGGCAGGGGGGGAAGAAAAGGGGACCGAGAAGAGGATAGGAGCTGTCGTGGCGTTTCGCGCTCCCCCCTTCCCACCTCCCAAAATCGGGGCCGCCCATTACTTCTTGCCACTGGTGCTGGGACCGGCAATCTCGTCGTAGGTGCGCTTCCGACGCGTGTTCCTCGGCAGGCGGGGCGAGCGCTCCAGCCAAGGGTCCGTCTGGGTCGACCGGTGGTACAGCATCTTCAGGTCCCCGAGCTGCGCAACCTGGGTCCCTGCGAGCAGGAGACAAGCGCGGAAGAAAACAAACAAAGTTCAGGGTTAGTTTTCTGTACGAATTGACAAGAGGAACGCATAACATGATAAAGCATCAGCAGCAGCCGACTCAGGTCCATTGACCTCCAACCGCTCCTGTCCTGCGCTGCTTGAGTTCACTATTTACCCAAACTTCCCTCCATGGTGCTATCGGCCTTACCCTTCTTCTAGACCTGTGTCTCTTGGTATCCACCCTGTTGGTTCACCGGTTGTTCATTTCGCCTAATTACGTGGCCAGCCCAAGTCATTAGTAAGTCCAAATCCATTTCTAGGATGCCGCACACCTACGCATGGCACCGAAATGCCCCACTTGTTGCTAAAAGGTTCACGAAGGCAAAATACCACCTCACTTAATTTGAAATAACTAGCCTTTGGCAACTCAACTAACTACACTTTGGCCCCTAAGGATGTCGCTTTCACCAAAAAAGGCAAAAGAAAATATTGAAATACTTTTACAATGTGCACAACCCAACGTAAGCAGTTACACAATAAAGGTATACAGTAGCCGACGGATTTTTCGGACCTGGAGAACAAAGAAAAATCCGGATAAATGAGCAGTCCGAAAAATCCGTGAGCCATTACTCCTGTGGGACAACTGGCGGTTCCTCGGGAAAGTCCAAAATATCCAGCAAGTCCGAATTTCTGGGGTCCGAAAGAACAGTTGGCTACTGTAACTCAAAATGGAGCTAATAGTTTGTCTAGTGTTTCGTTTTTTTTTTTTTTTTTTTTCACCTAACGTTGTATATAGGTTATTCTTGCCCATGTTTTTATATATTTATGTTAGCCCTCTACCCTATCCCCCTATTCCTATGTACTCTTTCCTCCCTATCCCACCTCCCCTACACCAGCAGGCGTTCCGGTGTCCGCCCCTAGGCGAGACAATTTACGCCTGTTGGTGGACCTTCCTTTCTTGTTTTTGTGCAATAAATACATACATGTCAACTGCACCCCAGCATCAAACGCAACCAGAACCACCCCCTACAATCGCACAGTCATGCCTCTCAGCAGTGGCTTTGGCCCCCAGCCATCAATCGCACGGAAGTCCCTGTGATGTCAAAATGGCCCGGCGAGAAAGGGGCTGGCAGGGTTCGTACGGGCTTCAAAAGCAAAAATTCAAGGGTTTTGAAGGACTTTCAAGGACCAGAAAACACATTTTCAAGGTCCTCATCTTAGGTTTTATCTGGGATTATTTAGAACTTTTTCAAGAAAATGCAAAATTTTGATATTGCCTATTACCTAAGAACATTAATGCACATTTAGATAGGCACTTTGGGTTCATGAATGCTACCCCAGCTTTATTTTTTTTTCATAGTTTATATTTAGTTTTTTTTCCTTGGTGTTTTGCTGAGGCTTTGATTTCAAAACTGATTTCAGTTAATGTTGCCTGCATCTCCTGCTTTGTGAGCAAGAGTATCAGCTGAAATTAACTCAGCAAGTGTTGCTGCAAGGCAGGATGAACTATGTACACGTCCACCATTCGCACGTAAAAGCAAACTTAGATGGAGCGTGTGAGGCACAGCAAACATGCAATGAAAGGCCGTCCACAGACTAGATGGAACATGCAAGATAGAGAACAGAAGCCGGCTTTCACGGGATTGCATCGTGACTGACATGAATTCTACTGAGGAGTGCTGCTCCCAATGTTGCCTCGTAATAATGGGAATCCGCAACTCGTAATTTCACGCAATAAACTGAAAGTCGATTGTTACAATGTTTCTTTACATTTTTAACACGTAAAATGCATGACAAACACTTTAAATTCTAATGAAAAGATAGGGCCATCGGTTATCTCCAGAAAAATCAAGGGTTTTCAAGGACCCTTTAAAAATTCCAGGACTTTCCAGGCCTTGAACTAAATTCAAGGGTTTTCAAGGTTTTCAAAGACCTGTGCAAACCTTGGGCTGGGGGAGGTGTCACTGCTTCATCTCTTTCTCCTTAATACATGTACATTAACAGCTTGAAGTTTGCGTTAAAACTGATAGCTCCATTATTGGGGCACTGCAGACTTTTGAATGGACGGAGCTTGTATGTTGTCTGACCCTCTTAACGTGAGCAGTGTCACGTCTCAAGAGGGAATGTGCCATAAAGAAGGTGAGGGCCTGAAATTTGAATTTAGCACCAAAAGACGGTCCAATCGAGGAGCGGCCCGCATAGAAGGCGGCAACAGGACCAAATACAGAATTGAAACATGGAGCCAATCCACGAATGCTGCAACGAGCCCAACGGCACCAGTTCCCAATATGAAAAACGTTTTGTAAAGGCGAGAGAGCAAATCTGCGAGTGACGCAATAAAGCCCACAGGGTATTTAAAGGGACACTGAAGTGATTTGTAAACATTGCGGGATTACTAGCACAAATTGTAGTCCGGAGTACCTACTAGGCCATGCTTCGACCACTCTGAGCGCGTGTACGTGCCTTTATTCAGTATAAAAATAAATTCGAAAGTGCTGTCCTTCTCTCTTTGCATCCTTCCTACCGATTTCCCATGACGTTTCGTATGACGCCAAAATGACATGGCTTGGCTTGACTGTGTACTGCATGGCTCGCCCCACCCTCTAACAGAACCAGTCGGACCAGTGTATCGACAATTCGTTCACTCAGTTGAAACTAAGCGTTGACATGTTTGTGCCTGGAAGAATCTGCCTTTAGTTTCTTAGTTTGTCAACTGTATCTAGCTTAGTCCTAGTCGCGCCACGCAAGCGTGCATGCAACGCTTGCTGGCTGCTATGCTGGTAGAAAAAAGGTAAGCGAAGATAACATAGGTACTAAGGATTTGAAATCCACCTAAATTATTATTTACAGCGTCAAACTGAGGTGTGGGAAGCACTGTCTGCGCTGGGTGAACTAGCCCAGCGGGCAGCAGCATGACCACACATCTGCGAACGCAGTCCCTCCCTATAAAGTGGAGATATTTGTGGAAATCTGAGGGACACTCACAGCACGAGAGCTAATCAAGAAACGTTCATCTAAACTGCCTGGAATGCAAAAACAACTTAAAAATAAACACAGGCTATACATTATATACCATATATTTCCACCCCTGACAGCGCTAGCTTATGGCCCAGTGGTCTGGAGCACTAGGAATATTGTTTCGCGATTCCCAACTTCGAATCCCCAATAGAAGACTTCTCTCTTTTTTTTTTTAAGTTGATTTATTTGTTTGTGGACAATGTTTTTTTATACAGAATTCACCATTTTTGCGCTGCCTGAGAACCCGGGCATACACGGGTAGCTACAGGCAGCAGGATGAAACATGTGCATGCTGCGGCAGTGATCGGGAAACTATAGACCATACTGTCAGGAGCTGCACAGAGATACGGCCACCGCGGGGTGAGGGGGGAGGCTTTGGGATTTGGGGCGAGGGGGAACCTCAACTTCAAGGCCATAGAGGTGACGAAGAGGCGACTGGAGTGGTGGTGGAGGAAAAGTAGGGAAGAGATGGGTACGCAGGCGGAGTAATCATGCGGACGAGAATTTAGAACAGCGAGGGGAGAAAAAAGGGGGGTGGGGGCGATGGGTTTAAAACAGAAAAGAGGGAGAGATGGGAGGGAGGAAACAAATCTATAGGTTAGTTTGCTGACAACTGACGCCCGATTCAAAGGGAAAGTCACTAATCATCATCATCATCATCCGTGTCGCCCTATGGGCGCTGTCCGGCGCCTATAGCAGCATGTGCGCCAGCATCAGTAGCGGCCTAAAAGCCCGTAGTCTGGCTAGAAACAATCGGACCAGAGAGGCACAGAAAGCTTTGCTTTTGAAATGCACAAATCAGCAGTTAACCGTATCCTCCATCACCTTGCATAGAAGCACTCAATGCAACTAAGCCTAAAACTTGTTGCAAGTGTAGGCTCTTTCCCCTCCTCTAAGGCACAATTCCACTTGTGATTCGCCACGTCGCACGATGACGCAAAGCGATGAGCCGGCCGTCACTTTTCGTCACCTTGCGACGGCGGAGCCAAGTGCTCTTGGACGAAACCCTCTCGTCACGCGGCGCCATCGCAAAACCAGATAGCCAATCATGGCTGTGGAGTTGGCTGACATAGGCAGAAACGAAACGTTCATTTCCATCCGGCATTCCAAATGGCTGCAAGCCGCCGCCTGGCCCGCTGAGGCCGGCCCGTGCACTTCGCTTATTTGGTCAGTGGCTTTGGCATACACGTATACGAATCAACAAACAGCATGGGTTCATCGGTGTATACTAGAAACAAGTCTGAATTGCAAAAGAAAGTAATCTTCGTATATAGCTAGATGGACAGCAGGGGGTCGGCCGACTTGCACCCCTTTCACACCCGTATTAGCGAGTAGTAAGCACAGTAGTAAAGATGATAGGTGTTGATGATGATGATGTTAGGTTTTCTTGGCGCAAGGGCATCAAGGCCAAAGAGCACCAGTACTATGGTGAGGATTATTCAAGTGAGAATATAAAGTACAGAATATATAATAAAAGGTATCTCAAAGTTCTGTTAAAAAAAAAAAAAAAAATTGGTGTAGAGGGCCAAGTAAAAACATTTGTCACTATGACAGGAATTTTGTATGTGCACCCCTTGCCACCGTCTTTGCGGTAGCAATGAGTGGCCCTGCCGGGTTCTAGCGTGCGATGGTGGCTCGGCTCACGGGTGATATGACACATACCTTAAAAAATCTACGTCAGAGAGGTACTTAAAAACACGGCTAACAGAGAAAAGTGGCTCGTCTGATAAAAACAGCAATGGGTGTTGAGGGATCATGCATGTGTACAATTCTGGAAAATGAAGCTTTCTTTGCGGTTCAAGTAGTTTGCATTCTACCAGTACGTGAATGACTGATAGCGACCCTCCACACCTCAAGCAGCGTGGCTGTTCTGTTCCTTTCAATAGGTACGCATGTGTAGCATGGGTATGGCCTATGCGCAGTCTACAGAGAGTAACCTCTGTGATCCTGTCTCGTTTCTCACGGATCGATCTACCTAAATTGGGTTTTACCATGTGCAATTTGTTTGCTGTTTGCCCATTCCAATCTTCCTGCCATTGGTCGCGCAGCCTCTTACGTACGTACGCTTAAAGATCCTCGTACGGGACGCTTTGAATATCTAGGTCACTCCGAAGAGCTGCAGTTACAGCATTCCTGTCTGCTTGCTCATTTCCGGCTATGCCGCAGTGACCTGGGACCCAACAGATGTGATTTCAAGTTTTTGTTGGTGGGCTGAGCACAGTAGTTTTAGCAATTGATTAAAGACTGGATTTTTTTGTAACTTTCCTGACACTAAAGCCTGCACAGCACTTTGAGAATCAGTGAATATCACTGACTTTTGGACATTGTTCTGAATAATATATTCTACAGCCAATACAAGGCCGTGTGTTTCAGCAGTGAATATAGATGTGGCTTTAGGCATAGTCTTTGACGTGGAAAAGTTTGGACCATGTGCAGCACATGATACTGCACCAGCTGACTTGGAAGCATCTGTGTAGAACTCAGATGCTCTGTACTTGTTCTGCAAAAGCAAAAAATGCTGCATAATTAATTGCTTTGGAGCGGTTCTTTTGTCAATCTTCATAAAAGAGAGATCACAAGAGATAGGGTACAGATCCCATGGAGGGACAAGGGCAGCAAAGCTGGTTTTCTGAGCGTCAGTGAAGGATATTCCCAGGCCTTTGGCCAGTGCCCTCACCGACAGAATAAATGGCTCAGCCGTGGCAGGTCGCTTTTCAAAAAGCTTGATTGCCTGGTTACCTAGAGTGCTGTTAGGGTGTCCGGTCAAGGATGTCACTTTTAGAGCATAATTCAACCCAGTGTACTTCCGCTGTGTTTCAAGAGACCACTGATTGGCTTCCACATACAGGCTTAAAACAGGGCTTGTTCGGAAAGCGCCTGTAGCCAGACGAAGGCCAAGATGGTAGACAGGGTCTAGCATCTTTAGTGCTTTTCTCGCGGCGGATTGATAAACAATACACCCGTAGTCGATGCGGGACCTCACAAGGCTATTGAATAAGGCCAATAGGCACTTTGTGTCAGTACCCCAAGACTGGTGTGAGAGGACTTTTAGGATCCTGACTGTATCCAAACATTTAACTCTAAGGCGTTTGAGGTGTGCAATGAATGAAAGTTTGTCATCAAGCACAACCCCGAGGAATTTGTGCTCCTTTTTTACCGCTATGGGTGTTTCATTGAGTGTAATAACAGGATCTGGGCGGATACCACGCTGCCTAGAGAAGACCACACACGTGCTTTTTTCTGGGTTAAAACAAGCCATTCTCATCTGCCCATTTTGTAAGTTTGTTTGCAGCTAGTTGGATTTGCCTCTCACAAATGGACATATTACATGATTTAAAGGCAATGTGCACATCATCAACATATAGTGAGTAGGATATGCAGCGAGGCAGTGCAGTTCCTAAGGAATTCATTTTAACAATAAAAAGGGTGCAGCTAAGCACACCACCCTGCGGCACTCCATTTTCTTGGACGAACATCTTCGAGAGGACGTTTCCAACCCTAACCTGAAAGGTGCGCTCCGAAAGGTAATCCTTCAAACTGTTCAGCATGTTTCCACAAACTCCAAGGCAGTGCAGATCACAAAGAATACCATAACGCCAGGCTGTGTCATAAGCTTTCTAGAGGTCAAAGAAAACTGATAAACAATGCTGCTTATGAACAAATGCATCCCTGATGTAGGATTCAATAGAGTAGACAAGGCGACGGTTAATCATTTTTTCGAAGACCTTGCATAAGCAACTGGTCAAAGCGACCGGTCTAAAACTAGTTGCAAGTGATGGATCTTTCCCCTCCTTTAGAATCGGCACCACAATAGCTTCTTTCCACACTTTTGGAAACCGCCCTGCACGCCAGATCTTGTTAAACAACAGTAAGAGCGCTTCTAGCGTGTTGTGGTGCAGGTGCTTAATCATGGTATATGTTATTCGGTCTCGCCCTGGCGATGATTTACCACAAGTAGTGAGCGCAACTTTAAGCTCCTGCATAGTGAAGGGGCAATTATACCCTACCTCAGAATGCCGTTTGTCACGTACGATCTTCCGTTCCTCTGCATTCTTGTGTCTCAGGAAGTTATTTGAATAGTGAGCTGAGCTTGATACATACTCAAAATGCTTGCCTAGGGCATTCGCTTGGTCTTGTAAAGTGTCTCCACTTGTGCTGACCAAAGGGTGCGTAAGAGTGTTACTTCCTCGGAGTGCTTTAATTCTCCTCCATACTTTCCGCGTGTCAGTATATGACGTGATTGATGACACAAAACGATTCCAGCTTTCTCTTTTCGCAATGCGCCGAATCCGTCTGCCATTGGCCTTTGCCCGCTTGAAAAGTACCAAGTTTTCGGTCGTTGGGTACCTACGCAAGACACCCCATGCCTTATTCTGTTCCTTACGGGCCTGCCTGCAATCATCATTCCACCAAGGTTTTGGCTTAGCAACCCTACTAGAAGAAGTCTGGGGGATGGACTTCAGCGCAGCTTCAATTATATGGGTGGTCAGAGTCTCAGCAGCTTCGTCAATACCGAGGTTGTCTATAAGTGTATAGTGACACTCAGAGAGCTCTTTGAATTTTTTCCAGTCTGCGGCCTCCTCCTTGAACTTTTGTGGGCATGGAGTGTTGTCTTGTTTAATGTCTAAAAGCTTGAGGCTTACTGGAACGTGGTCACTTCCGTACAGGTTATTAATGACCTTCCACTGGAGTGCTGGAAACAGAACTGGAGAGGCTAATGGAGTGTTGTCTTGTTTAATGTCTAAAAGCTTGAGGCTTACTGGAAAGTGGTCACTGGAAAGTGGTTCCGTACAGGTTATTAATGACCTTCCACTGGAGTGCTGGAAACAGAACTGGAGAGGCTATGGCGAGATCTATGCAGGAGTACGTGGCATGTGTTGTGTTATAATATGTTGGGTCTTTCTTGTTAAGTATGCACGCTCCAGATGATAGCAGAAACTTTTCAAAGAGGCGTCCTCTAACATCCGTGCGTGCGGAACCCCAGAGTGGGTGGTGAGCATTACAATCCCCAACTAGCAGATACGGCTCTGGCATCTGATCAACTAATGTTTCAAACTCCATACTAGAGAGCGCGTGGTCTGGAGGTATGTACAGTGAGCATACTGTTACCAGCTTATTAAAGATAATGGCTCGTATGACTACAGCCTCTAAACTGGTCTG
The DNA here is from genome assembly GCF_048455015.1 of Haemaphysalis longicornis. Taxonomy (NCBI): domain Eukaryota; kingdom Metazoa; phylum Arthropoda; class Arachnida; order Ixodida; family Ixodidae; genus Haemaphysalis; species Haemaphysalis longicornis. Next base: position 110,860,710 of record NW_027526445.1, on the reverse strand, counting down.
TAGCGGTAAGAACTGGCATGCCACTGATTTTTGCACGATAATCGCAACTCCTCCAGAGGGATGCATGCAGCCATCTCTGTCTTTCCTAAATACAGAGTAGTTCTTTAAGAAGTTTGTTTGGTTCGCCCTCAAGTGTGTCCCCTGGAGACACGTAATACTTATTTGGTGTTGTGACAGCAATTCATAGATATCGTCCATGTTTTTCAGGAGGCCTCTGCAGTTCCATTGGACTACATTATCAGCTACCATCAGCTTATGCTGGATAAGGATTAAGGAAGTGCCATGCTGTCACCCTCCCAGGCTCAAGACACCTTCCCAGGAGCCGTAACCCTAGGTGGCTTTGCTGGCTGGTTGCGGCAGCCTGCCTCTCAGAAGGGGCCGGCACTGCAGTGCCAGCAAGGGGCCTAGCGTTGGCATCAAGGGGTGCTGGGGCAGCCCTTGACGCTTCTTTTGTGGCATGTGCAGTGGCCTTAGCCACCGGCACTGAGGGGGCTTGGGGTGTCCCTTGGGGCCTCGCTGGGAGGGTTCCAAGGGGAACTCGAACCGAGTGTAGCGCCGCCCCCCGTCGCGCTACATCGGCAAAGCTAGTGTGTGTCAGGAAGAGTCTCTGTCGTGCTTCCCTAAAGGTAATGTTTTCCTTATACTCCAGAGCAATTATTTCTTTTTCTTTCTTCCATTGCGGGCACAAGCGCGAGTACGCGGCGTGCTCTCCCATGCAGTTTACACAGTGGAGTGGAGCTTCACAGGTGTCAGACGAGTGGTCGGGGAGGCTACACTTTGGACATGCTGCCTTGCCTCGGCAGCTCAATGAACCATGGCCAAATCTTTGGCATTTATAGCAGCGTCGGGGGTTTGGAATATACAAACGCACAGGGATTTTAACGTAGCCTGCCTCGACAGACTCGGGCAGTACACTGGTCGAGAACGTGAGGATTACATGCTTGGTCGAAATTTCCTTCCCATCTCTACGTATTTTGATTCGTTGAACATTCACAACATTCTGGCCCTCGAACCCTTCCAGGAGTTCTTGCTCAGACAAGTTCAGAAAGTCTTCATCAGAGATAACACCTCTGGTAGTGTTCATGGATCTGTGGGGACTGATGCTTACAGGATTGTCGCCAACAGTGGTTATTTTCGTCAACTTGGCACACTGAGCTGCATCTTGTACTTCTAGGAGAAGGTCACCGCTTCCCAACTTGCTTACTTTATAACCGCCGCCTAGCTCATTCGTTAGAACTTTGGCTACCAAGAATGGTGACAGACGTCTCATTGACAAGCCTTCTTTTTCACAGTGCATGACGTGGAACTTTAGGAAATTTTCTGACTTTTTAGGAGTCAAAAACTGCTGGACTACGTCGTTGCGTCCCCGTTTTGGAGGACGATCATGGGATGCAGAAAATTTTGTTGCCATAACAAGTGAAATCAATTCAGCAGCTAAGCTGGCCGCCCACCACCGAGCCCAACCTGGGAACGCGCCAGATGCGCGTTAGCCATACATAGCTGCTATAACCCTGTTTAAGTCCTCAAGGTTGATTCCTTACCCAGGGTTAACCCTCGCCGCCTGGAAATGTGTGGAAATGAGGAAAAGAAGAGATGACAGGATAGGGGTGGAAAAAGAAGACAGGAAAGTGAAAGAGCTGAGAGGGAGGCAGGAAAAGGCGACTGGCTGGTTCCCCCCGGGGCGGGTCAGACCGGGGGCACCGTCTGCGAGAAGCAGGGGCCAAAGTGGCGTGTTGCCTCTACCGGGGGGCCATGAAGGTCCAAAACAACCCCGGCTTTGGCTCAGCCACCAGGATTCCCTTTTCCCCGGACACGGCTCAGCCACACACAGCCGGGGCGTGGGTGGGTCCAACCCACATGTGCTCGGGTCCGTGGTGTTGCAAGTCACCAAGTGCCTACGGCAGTAGGCACCCCTGCGGAGCTCGGGACCGTGGTGGCGCTACTCACCAAAACACCTTGAGTACACAAGGTGCCCCCTGCGGGGGAAAAATGATAGGTGTAACATTAAGGGACAAGAAGAGAGTGGAGTGGGTCAAGGAACAAACACGTGTTAAGGGCATATTAGTAGAAATTAAGAAGAAGAAGTGGACGTGGGCCGGGCATGCAGTGCGAAGGCAAGATAGCCATTGGTCGTTAAGGGTAACAGAGGGGATCCCTAGAGAAGGCAAGTGTTGCAGGGGGTGGCAGAAAGTCAGGTGGGCAGATGAGATCAAGAAGTTTGCGGGGATAAATTGGTCACAATTAGCACAGGACCGGGATAATTGGAGATGCATGGGGGAGGCCTTTGCCCTGCAGTGGGCGTAGATAGGCTGGTGGTGGTGGTGGTGGTGGTGGTGATGATGATGAAACACTGTGGAGTTCGAAGGCGCCAGAACCATTGTGTGTCTTTGAAATGAAGCGAACTCTGTGGGCTGGGATACAAGTGTAGTGGCGTGAAAGCAAACGTGTGCACTTTTTCCGGCAATAATATGTTGCAAAGAGTCTGCCTTGAGTTCGTTATTTTCGACTCCCCACATCCCGCAACGCTTCCGGCACTATTCCAGGTGTAAGGGTTGCAGGCGCCAGCGGCGCTGCAAAGTCGAAAGCGTGGAAAGCGGCGGTTCCCTGAAGGGCGCCTGAAGGGCTTTATGGCAGCCAGCCTGTCAACAGCAGGCGGCCTTTGGATCATGCCGCCTGCGTGGAGACGAATTGTCTTGAGCCTCAGCGGTGCTGTGGCGTTGTTTTGAGCGGCGAGTCGCAAAGCACAGTACAAGCGTGGGAAACCGCGGGTCGGATGCTCGATGAGCTTTGCGTGGACGTGGAGGCGGTCGCTTCAGGGGCCGCCTGCGCACGCGTTTAGCCAGAGGGACGGTTGTAAAACAAAGTGGCCCGACGCGCTTCTGATAACGGGGAGCAAGGGGCTGTCAAACGTGCTTTGACGGCGGCCGATTTGAGGCGGTGGTTGTGTCTTTGTTGGCCCGCGCGCACACTAAGGAGGTGCGAAGATGTTTCGTTGGGAATGCGACGCAGCGGGGTCCACACGCCCCATATGGTTTCTGCCGAGGATCGCCTGTGAATGGCGGGGAGCCTTGAGGGCCCGCTGCGCTCGTTAAGAGAAACGGATACGGGTCACCCCGTGTTTGTGGTGGCGGTCAAACTTTGGACAAGGCGTTATACGCCTCGAGCGCGGCCTGTAGGGGCGCCACTGAAATCCCCCTAGCGGCCCGTTTCGAAAGCAGGCGCGGGAGTCCCCGGCCCGCTCCCCCCTGTCGCCGTTGCTTTTGGGGCTCGTTCAAGACATCGATTTACCGTTTGTCCGCGTTCGAAATACCGAATAACGTGGAGCAGGCACTATGTTTGCAAGCCTGATGTGTTCACGAGAGTATAAACGTTTATGACGCGATCTTAGAAAGATCTATATGAGCGCCGGACGTGTGTCTCAGGCCGGCGTCCCGAAGCCAGCATTTGCATGCAGATTGCAATTCCGCTGCCCTGAAATTTAGTGGCAGTGTCTCCGTAAGCAGTGTTTCCTCCGATGTTCATGTTGCGGCCATACACACTATGATGTAAATCGACTTTGTGCACTACAAAATCCAGCGGAGCACTCATACCTGACAGCACGCAAGTTACGCCTGCCAATATCACATCAGATATTGGTCAGTACCCTGAACAAGCCAATGCGGCGTAAATTTCGCAAACATTGTACCAAAGAAGTACGATGGATAATGCAAAATTACACTCCGGAGTCAGCACACGACGGCAAATTTAATGCTGGGTCGTCTTGTCCCGAGGTGAGCGCTCGCTGATTCATCTGTTACATTTATCCTCCACGAGAAGCGCGAAGATGCGCTTATAGAGTAATCCGCGTCCGCGACCAAACTCTTCTTCGAAACATCGTCGTATGACACTGGGAGACTGCAGAATCTAGCATAAACCGAAATCAGAGACCCTTATCAGATACGACATGTCCAACGAGCCCGTGTGTACGAGATTTCGGCGCACGTTAAGGATCTCCAGGTGGTCAAAATTAATCCGGAGCCCTCCACTACGGCGTGCCTCATCGTCTTCGTTGCGTCGGCGCGTTAAACCCTGCAATCAATCAATCAATCAACTCTTTCATCGACACCTCGTATTTAATTGGGAACTGCTTACCCTGTATTCTTCAAAAAATGCCTCCGCCGAATGATCAGCCGTTCGTTGAAGGCGAAAAACAAACGAAAAGTGAACACACAGCTTGTGTGTGTGATTAATAAAACGTTCATTTGTTGATTACGCTCCGCATTTGTAAACAACGACAGTTGAGCGTCCTCCTCCTCACCCCCCCCCCCCCCCCCCCCCATGTCTAGCGAAATATCAGTGCATTTCGCATCTAGTTGGTCTGGTGAATACTACCTTGCTCAAACAAACGTCTTTAGCATTTCAGAAGCTGCACTCGGTTTTTTTTTATTCCCGTACGACTATTCTATTTATTGCTCCTGACTTGCAGACCATTCATTTTCCCGTGGTCATTAACATATACCTTGGTTCTTACCATAAGGCATGAGTGGGCACATATCTGACAATGCACAGCCTTTGAGTGTACTTAACATTTTCGCGTGGCTTATATTCCCATAAAAGGTACAAGTTTTTGTACGCTGTTGGGTTATCACATCCCCGAAACATATTTTTCTACGACGTACATATTCGAAGCAAAGCCGCATTTGTTTTCTGCGCTGCAAAACGAACCAACCTCTTACGGTGCCAATATCAGGTCTAAACGAGGTGACAATAAATAGAATTCACTTGTGCTGACGTGTTCGAAGGTGACAGCGGTGATATGCCGCTGCCGTCGCCGACGCCCGCAAGAGCGGCCAAGAAGCGCGCAGAACCGCCTCCCCGGGTAGCTCTTGTTGGCGTTCGAGTGCTCTAACAAGACGCCGCTGTTTTTTTTAAGCGCCCTAAACGTGCAGTTAGCTTATAGACGTCACCTTAACAAGTTGTTTAGTGCGCGGAAAGGCAAAGAGAAGCGAAAGAGAACCAAAACACTGCATGACCACCTATCAGCCACGCAGCGCTAATCCCGCAAACGCCGCGGAGAAGCGGCGGCAGGCGGCGCAGCGATCGCGAATCTCGAGGCGTATACACGTAAAGTGCAGGCGTGGGAACGGGCAAGGGAGGCGGCGTGCGCAGAAGCTCTCCCCGGGCGCTTGCACGTGTTTCCCCGGGTGTCTGAGTGTTTGTCGTATTTGCTTGGTTTACTTTTGATCTCTTCCTTGTTTTTCTGGTTGGAGAGAGTGACCAGCGTTTGAGGGTTGCGGGGGGCGTTGCCCGCAACCCGCAACCCTCAAAATTGTGATTCGGAGCGCATTTTTCTGGGACCATTACTTGTGAAAATATCTTGGAGAAGAGTGTCACCAGAAAGGGGCATTCAATCATTCACATTCTATGTCACCGCCATATGTGCTAAACCAATATTAGCAAAAAAAAAAAAGGCGTTTCCTTAGATCCCTGGAAATCGGTCAATTTTGTGGCGGTAACGAAAGAGTTGTCCTTTAAAGGAGGTATTCTTAAGGAATCTGCATAGTCCGTATGACCTCCCCCTTTTTCCTCTTTGTGCCTCGCCTGCAAGCACTGTGCAACACTCAGACTTTTCAACGCTGATAGGCAGAGGAACACCAGCCACGTGCTCTCTGGAACGTTTAGAGGACATGCCAATCACTCACGACACTACTTTCTCTACCTTCTTTACTCTGCATGTACCAACAACTCTGAAACCACGAACCTCAACAGCGCCGATACGGTTTCAGGCAACAAGAAACAATCTCTTGAACACGAGTGAATTACCCGATGTGCCTTGAGCTCCAATTGTTTCAGATTTTCCGTGAACATCTGTCCGTACAGCTGCAATAGTTCCTGATATTTTGTGATGACCATGTAACCTGAGAGCTGGACATGTTTGCTCATTTCGTCTGAGGTGTTCCAGAGGCCTCGAAGTGGGGAGCAGGACCTTGTTGTCACAGCTGTTGCAAACACCAACACTTTGTCCATTGCATCGTGTCATTTAGTGCATACATGAAGCATATGTGCGTGCCATAAGTCACACTTCTCTAAATCAGCAGCACACCTTGCAACGTAAGACAGAGACCTCAGTGTGATGACTCTGCCAGAAAGCAACTCTGTGCTCTACAGCCTGCGATCTACAGTCTAGTGCAAACACAAATGCTTCACCTCCCTTGAACAACCCTGTGGAGCCCCACTGGAGGGACACACGAGCAGAGAACGACAGAGAAAAGTACTCACAGACGGTGCGCTTCTCCGGCTCAAACGTCTGCGTCCACACCGTGCGCGTCGAGCGGCCCGTGGTCGTGGCCTGGTGCTTCCGCGCGGCGGCCGCCTCGTCGACCACCCCGGCGCCAGTTGCAGACGAGAACGCGTTCGAGATGACGAAGCCAGTGTCGCCGGCCAGGACGCCGTTGCCCACTGTCAGCATGGACGACCCAACCGCCACCGAAGAAGACGGCACGGCGTCCTCGCTGATGAATCCTGGCGGCATCAGCGCCACCGAGGTGCCATCATTGGCCTGACAGCCCTGGTCGGCCGAAGACGGCTCGGCATCCGTCTCATCAGGCGGCTCCGTCTTGACCTTCACCCCCAAGGTGGACGGGACCAGGTTCTCAATCTCGTAGTCTTCGGCCGGACACTCGCCGAACTCCTCCATCTTAACAACGGCCGGAGGCAGGTAGGCCGAAGAGGACGACGACGCCACGCACGGGCCGGGGTCCACGCCGCAGCCGGAGCCCGGCGCTGGCGTGGCGATCTCGGCGTCGTCGTCGATCATGCCGTCGACGGTGCTCTCCCCGTCCACGTCGTCAACGTCTTCGCTGTTCTCATCCTCGTCCTCCTCTCCCTCCTCCTCCTCCTCTTCCTCCTCCTCGTCCTCGTCATCTTCATCCTCGTCCTCGTCACCGTTCTCAAGTGGTTCCTGCTTGACGGGGTACGAGCAGGACTCCAGCCGCAGGAAGCCCCCGCCTCCGAGGCTGCTCGAGTCGTCGTCCGCGGCCGAGGAGCTCGTGGCCCCGTTGGTCAGGTCCTCCACTTCCTTCTTGACGCGGCTGGCCGGGATGAGCCTGCGGCTGCGCGAGGGCCCGGCCGAGGTCCCCTGGGTCACCTCCATGCTCGACTCGTCGTCCTGTTCGCAGAGACACCCGTACAACACATCAGCCACATTGTGCAATGCGAAGGCAGCGACAACACGTGCGGAGCCGCAGACATTTGTACGAACAGATGGCTGTCAACTCCTTGCAGCCGTATTGATGTGTCTCTCTGCACATGACTGCGATCTACATTTCCACAGCCGGCCTATACCAACCAGCTCAAGTGTGCCTCTAACAGACTTTGCACCCGAAAGAAGTACAGTGCGGTGATTAAAGGGACACTGAAGGGAACTAGCAAGTTTGGTTCAGTCAAGAGTTCAAGAGCCCCATAGCCCTCTCAGTGTTCATTCAGCAGCGAAGACGCTTTAAGTGCGTCGCCATCAGGTGGCCGAGCTGTTCAAACGCCCTTCGCGTCAGCTCCGAACAAACGCCATGTTTCTTCAATTCGTGAGCCTCTACTCCGGACAACTGAAACGCCTGAACGAACTTTAACCTTCCCGGAACCTGAACCGTGAGTTTCTAGACTCCCGTGATTTTTTTACGCCCGAGAGAAACATTTTTCTCTCGCGACCACACCGCCGCGGAGCGAAGCCTGCATTTCAACGCCAACTCGGTTCCACCAGCTCCTCACCACACCGGCCAGATCACGTGTGCCTGGCTCTGCACAGGCACGTGCTACTAGCACGCGCACCTCCGGCTCCAACACCCACCTCCTCCTCGTGGGCCTTCGTGGTAGACGTTTCAAACTTGTTCGCTCCCGGTGGTGCAAGCGACTGGTCGACTTCGTCTTCCCACGAATTGAGTACGTGGTTGACGGGGAGGACATTGACCCCCAGATGCTCACGGAACCCGGATGGCTCAACATTCGCCGCAAGATCGCCGCAGCGGAAACCACAGCAGCAACCTGGATCACCCAAGCCTCCACCGCTAGCGACCAGCCGCACAAGCGCCACCAGAAACGACAAATGCAAGCCCACACCACCTGAAGACACCCTCCCGGACAATGCCATTAAGGTGATCCTTTGTCCACAGGACGCCTTGACCTTACTAGTGTCAATGCAGCGACTCTCGCTGACGTCCTACAAGACCAAGCCAAGCTACCTCGACACGCGGCAGACCAAGTACGCCTGCACTACCGATCAACTTTATTGTTCACTACCGATCAACTTATTGTTGTGAGCACTTCTTTCGAAGCTCGGGCGCAATGCTACCTTGAACTCCCCTCCCTCCTTTGGAAGGAGGCCACTTACACCCGGGCCAACCACATTTCTCATCCAAGCGCCACTGTAGTAGGTGCCATCTTCATGGTACCGCCAGAAGATGATGCGAACACTATCCTGCAGAACCTCTTGGATTACAACCAGCCACTTCGAATCAGTCGACGCAAAGCGGCTTAGCGCCTCTACAATTGCGAAAATCCTCTTTCAAGGCACTGTAGTACCCTACTGTATCTGCTACAGGGCAGCCACTATGCACTGCTACCTCTTCAAAAGAAAACAAGAGGCATACTAACTGAAATTCAAAGCAGCGCAAACAGACAGGACAAGGAAACGATGAGACGTGGCGCTGACTAGCAACTGGTTGGTTTATTGCGCGGCTTGCGAAATATACCCAAGGAAGGAAGGCAAGAAGGAAACACGATAAAAAAGAAGTGCATCGAACATTACACACAAAACAGAAGATCTACACACGTGCATTGATTAAATGGTAGTAATGCTGATATAAGACGTGGCCAGAGGCGCGAGGCAAGGAAAGGCAATCCTGAACAGTGAAGCTTTTTTATTTATTTTTTTATGAATCCAGATAGCGGATTTCCCTACTGAGTAATTCAACAGACGGCTCACTAACACAATCGCCACCTGCCTTGTGAATGAGGTAAGCTTCAGATTTCACGCTCACGCTACGTTCGTGCAACACGTGTATGTATCGTGGAACCTGGGCAAGCACCCGGGTCTTGTATAGATCTTATGTTTTGTGTGTAATGTTCGTTGCACTTCTTTTTTATCGTGTTTCCTTCTCGCCTTCCTTCCTTGGGTATATTTCGCAAGCCGCGCAATAAACCAATCAGTTGCTAGTCAGCACCGTGTGTCGTCGTTTCCTTGTCCCGTCTGCGCTGCTTTGAATTTCAGTCAGTATGCACCAACTAGCCCAAACCACCGTTCTAACGCATGATTTGCCTGTTGGCGACCCGGCCACCACAAAGACATATGCCCTCATCCACCCACCGAGAACCGCTGCAACACCTGCAGCACGCTAGCACCCCAGCCAAACCACCCCTGCACGCCTTCGTGCATCCTACGTGGCGCGGCCTACCTCACTGGGTCAAACGGATGCCCCACCCGCTTCAAACCATGGCGCAGGACCACTTCTCAAGCCACGACTGGGCAACACCTCGCTTCGCTGAAGACGAGCAGCATGCCGCCCGCCACTTCAGCACCCACCCAAACTATCAGCGATATTACCGGCCAACGTTCCTACAGCCAAGTCACACAAGGATTCCCTTCTCACCCAACCGGAGGCCCCGCATCACAGGTGAGCCCCCAGAGCCCTCCGAAACTATCCCTTCCCTCTCTACCCAATTCCCAACCCCCTAACACGCAGTACGCTAGACGCTAAACACTTACTTTGCGAAATGCAAACACTGGGCGGAACAATCCTTCAACTTCACCAAGACAACGCCTGCCTTGCGCAGGAAAATCATGCCCTCCGCCAACGTCTCAACTCCCCCACCCTTAGCTCCCCTGCTGCACCAACACAACACAGCCACAAGCACAAGCTACCCTTGCATCGGACTCCCACCCTCTCCATCTCCAACGAAAAGCAGAATCCAATCAACCTCCCCAAACTGCAGCCTCTGTCCCCACCACGCGGGAACTTCGTGCTCAATTTCAAAGACTTTTTGTACCTTTTCAAAACAAAACTACAGCAAATAAAAGCTCTCAATGCATGACCTTCAAACCGAGGTACTGGAATAGATGCGAACCAACAACCAACAGCCCCTGACCACAGCCTCTCCCTTACTAGCGCCCCTGGACGCCCCCCTTCCTAATGACGCTGACCCCAACCAAGAACTCTAAATTAACTGTTTTCTGGCAATGAAACTGCCATGGATATCGAAACACGCGGTACACCCTTCAGGCGCTCCTACCCCATTGCCCAAAATCCGTGATATTATAGCTTTACAAGAAAGTGGACCAAACGTAAAACTCCTTAATTACACACCTTACCTTAACCCTAACTTTCCTCAAGTGGCCACGCTAATCTAACGCAACTATAGCATGCATCTCCAAGCCAACAGGAGCAGCACAGGCACTATACGTCTCTTGCGCACTCACACAATCCAAACTATTGGTCTAAAACTAAACGCATCGCGTCTCGGAGACATGCACTAAGGGAATTAGAATGGCTTAGATCAGTGGTTCTCAGCCATGACTGCCCCGGGGACCCCTTTTGTGCTTACGAAAGTGATGGGGGACCCCTTGACGGAGGGTATGTTGGTAGGTGTCATAATGTCAAACAATATGCACTTGCAGCCTAAGTCGCCCACACACTTACCCCATGCCTGCCTATTCTGCTTGACGTTAATGACAATGCTTGTCATAATGTTAAACAGTTAACTCTTGAATCTAAAAAGTCTTCTAAACACCTATATGCTGCCTTTTTTTTGTTTGTCTTTGTTTCTTTCTCATAGCTGGCGTGCTGTGCAAAAAGCAGATGTTAAAATGTATGCTACACGGAGAAACTAAACGCACATGTAATGCGGCAAAGCCACCCGTTTGCATTGCAAGCAAGTGCTGGCAAAAATCGAAAAAAGAGTGCCAGGGGAAAAAGTTTTGAGGGAGGCTACGCGGACCCCTAAAATGCTCTCGCAGACCCCCTGTGGTCCGCGGACCCTCATTTGAGAACCACTGGCTTAGATGGGTGCAGTGCTTTGTGGTGAGTCATTTTTGCTATCACCTCCCGAACGCACAGCTCACACCCTCTCAACACACCTCCCTCGATGCCCAACTTCGAAGGGCCTATCACTTTGTGCTACTGCTGGTGGCAGCGCACATGTGGCGTCCCTCACAAACCCACACTTTTCCACGCCCCACTCTCTTTGCAGGGGTGAGACAGCTGAATCAGATTTGGGAGCAGTTTTTGGAGCAGCGAAATCTCAATTTTGGAGCAGAAGAACCTTGATTTGGAGCAGAAGAACGACATTTATTATGTCACCTTAGGAGCCTAAAAAATCAAAATTTCGGCAACTCTTGGGGAGGATTGCACTTTTTAATCGGTTTTGAGCGTACATAACACTGAAACAGCCTTTCAATAAAGTTTTTTCTGCCAGAGTATCACAAGGAACGAAATGCACTACCTTTTTACAAACCATTTTTAAATTTTTAGGCATTATGCATAGATAGCGTGGAGTGACGTTGAAAATATTGAATTGAAAAACTAAGCAATCGTAAGGCATTTTTAATATCATGTGAATGCCGAAATAATTATTTTTGTAACCCCAGACTCGACTTTACGCACAAGTGTAGAGCCACGGCAAAAGTTGCGCAAAACGAGGTGACAGTCGTCGCACCCTAGCAGCCCTCCCATTTCAATCCCCAAGGAACGTTCACTGTGATCATAATTTGAGTAACGTTGGTATGTTTAGCCACCTCCCTTTTGGCATTAAATTTCACTTGACATAGATGAACCATTATTACTAGCGTGCAATAATAGCCCATCCCGCTATAGGACACTGCTTGAACATTTTGCGGCGAGATGTAGCCTGCGCCGCCACTTCTGCAGTGTCGATCGGCCCATTCCCGCCGCTCGCAAGCTTGCTGTCAAAGGCAGCAATAACTCGGCGTTTTATAACCCCACAATGGGTCCGCAATTTCACTTCAAGCACGCACCACGCCTCACAGTCAAGGCCGAAACACGGTGAATTCGTGGGCACCAGGTCGTTTTTGATGAACTCCTGCCTTTCAAGTCGTGCAACTTCCCGCACCCGATCAAACGACGAAATGTAAATCCAGCCACCCCCATAACCAAAACCATGGTAGGAATCGGCGAAGAGCACTCTGCCTGAACCAAGAGCAACTGCTTCGCCTGGCGGCCATGTTTTCTCATCTTCACTACACCAAGATGGCAGCGCCCAGTCATGTCGTTCCGGAGATACGGTGCTCCGAAAATCGCCGTTGTTTCATCAACTTGCGCAAGTAGTTTGTTGCCTCAGTACACATAACTGAGTATTGTTTCTACAGGGCTTTGCAATGTTTTTTGGTGGTAAAACTTTAAATTTAAAAGCCCAGAATATAACATGTCCAACCCGACATCGTGACTCGAAAAAACTATCTCGGGGACAATTTTATGCGGGTTTTTTATTCAAGATCAATCAAACCTTCACAAACAGCACCATTTTGGGGGTGCTGGAAAATTATGCCGTCAGTAAGCATTTTTTCCCTCCGAAACTGACGGGAGAGTTAAAATCCTTGGCTCTCAGACTGTTTCAGAGCAGTTTGGCGCAATTTCTGCAATTTCCAAGCTTTTGGAGCAGCCTGGCGCAGGAAAACAAATTCGCATCAAAACTGTGCAATATGCGCAGCTGTCTCACCCCTGTCCTTGTGCACACCCACCCACACCAACTCGCCTCCCCTCACTGCCCCTCATGCGGTGTGCTGGACACACACTTCCGCTCCCTCTGTGAGTGTCTGCGCGACCCCTTTCCCCTCTCACTGGGAGCAGGCTCTGGAGAGCTCTGACCTCGCAACGCAAGAAGCCGCCACGGACAGAGCCCTGGACGATGCGAGGGCCCTTTGGGCCTCCGCCACCCCCCTACCCTGAACCCAATGTTACCTAAAGTGGCACTACTACTACCTTAATTGCGGAGAAATTACCAATTTAAAAACGCATTTCTCTCTCACTCATTTCCCTCGCACCATTTCATGACATTCGGTGTGACGAAAGATGACTGGAAGCGAGTGAGGCAGTGATGTGTTCTAGCAGAAAAACTAAGACCTACCAAGTGAAACATCTCAGCCGCAGCCGCTATGCCGAACGTGCACAGTGACCATTGCAACCGCCAGCAAATGTCGGACTGTTCGGTTTGGCCATTTTTCGCTTACACATTAGGCAATCATTATACAGGCGGCATTGTCTCCATATAAAAAGGAAGCTTTTTACATAGTTCCCCCAACTTCGAAATTTCGTGGTCGGTAGCAATCCTTTAAAGGGGCACATGGGTCTTTACGAACAAAAAATTGCCCGAAAATGCATTTTTTTAGTATCACTTTTCTCTTGATTTGCAGTTTTTTCTCAGAAAATTCCGTATGTGGAACAGTACCAGGTACAAGCCATAGAGGCTCGATTTCAACAAAGAAAAAGCAATTTTCCCCTAATTCCCCACTTTTTCACAATGCGTGATATCACAGTTACCCTACAAAATTCTCGAGAGGTACAGCCCAGCAACTAATGCAGCTAGGAAGGTCATTTTTTTTGCACCGGGAAGCTGTATGTGTAAACCATGCGATATGGGAAGCAGATTTCGCATTTTGTGTTTCAGTAGTTAATTAGTTAGTGTCATTTTTATATGGTTAGCAGTAGTAGTTCAAACCTAGAAGTTAGAATTGATGTAAACGTGTATGCGATTAGAAAACAAGCAAACTACTTTCCACATTTCATTCTCCACAACTTCTGGTATGTATTTATGCCTTGCTGGTAATCTTTTGTTGAATAGTTTTTTTTTCCCGCTGTTCTCAAGAACAATTAAGGAATTTTTTAATTAACTGGTAAACTAGCTACCTCACATCAAAACTAATTAGATATTTGAAATCAGCCAAAAGAAAAACTGAACAAGCCAATGAAGTTTCGTCAAATTTGGTTGGAAAGCAAAAAAACAGTTTGCCCCCTTACTGGCGTTCCCGCATATTTGCCCGTACAAGCTGCGCACGAAGAAACAAGAAGCCAATATTATCCGAAATTTAGGGGAAAAAAATCACAATTCTGAAGGCTGACAGGGCGTGAGAACACAGTGCAAACTGGTATGGCGTTCTTGAAGCAGCCAATGCAACCGCCGTGAACAAAATATGGCATCTTTTATCCTGCTGGGGCTCTGACATTCACTAATGGACTGGACTGCAGTAATGGACTGCAAAATTTACCCGAGTTCAAAGTGCCACCACAAAAAAGACTACTTCACAGCAGTGTCCCTTCGAGCTTGCTCCAAAGGTCTGGTTAAAATTCGGTTAGCAGAACGCATTTTCGCGAACTGCTATTTGGGAATAGCGCAACAATCATTTGCGTGGCGACAATGATGAACAACCATTTACAAACGAGCAGTTCTTTTCACAGCCAAGTGGCCGCAGCGTGGTCCAACGGTCCAAGTGCAATTACGCAAAGGCCGAAACAGCATCCAAACAAACAATTCGTACGGCCATTTACTATCTTACAAAAAAGCAGGGCTACCATGCCCAATCACGGACCAGTCAACCACCCAATGATGCCGTTCTTAAAATTTTGGCGCATCTTATACGAGTGTATCAAAATTTCTCTCCCAGTCTTGGCAAAAGAAATGACAGGAAGCTCTTCAGAGTTGTACACAGCAACCAGTGAAAAATTTTACCAGTCCTTCCTAAAGAGAGTTGAGAGAAGTTGAGAGATTTTTTGGGGGGATGATGTTCAAGTTGCAACTGTCCTGACACAAGTCCGGTTTCACGCACGTGCTGTGCATCTAGAGATCGTATCAGAGCTTTTCAGCCGACCAACTGGTCTACGAGGAAATGCATAAGATTTTTTGACAGGACGCCCTTGGTCCCACTAAGAAAGCTTCGCTTTAAAACTCGGCGATGTGAGTAAAGACCGACAGCCCTAGGACACAATTTGCACTGTGGATCTTCGTTCCGATTCTGATTGCACGGTTCAACGCGCCGAGGCAACGCAGGCGATGAGGTGCGCCGTAGCGGAGGGGGGCTGCGGATTAATTTTGACCACCTGCAGGAGATCTTTAACATGTGCCGAAATCTCGAACACACGGGCGTTTTTGCTTTTCGCCTCCACCAGAAAAGTGGTCGCCGCGGCCGGGAATCGAACCCGCGACCTTACTGTGGATCTTCAGTCGCCCTCCCAATTAGCAGACACCGAAATTCGAATCGCTGTTATAAATGCCAGAGTTTCACGTGGGCAACAAGGCGGCACACCCCGGTGTGCAGCTACACATTTAGACCAGCCAGGGATCTCGAAGGGTCCCGAAATATAAACACGCTGCTCAGTTTTCGGTTTCCGCCTTCCGTTTGGGAAACGGCCCTGGCAAGAATTAAACCCTGCAAGCTTATTGCTTGACCACCAAACACTGTAGCCACAGTGGCACGTAATCAGCCAGTAGTACCACCACATCGCGTAACACAAGGTTTTCATCAAAAATGCACACACACGACGCTAAAACGCAGCAACACTCCATAGCTCCTGTCTGCGCGGTTTGCATGAACGTTAGGCTAGTGTGAGCTCCTGAAAGTGGGCAGTACAGCAAGGAGGAAACTGAGGCACGGCGTAAAGAGGACAGTGGGGAAGGTGCAAACTGCAGTGTTGGCAGTTATTTTTAAGTGAAAGCTCTCCTAGTGGGACCGATGGTGTCCTGTCAAAAAACTAACGCATTTGCCCACAGACCGGTTGGTCACAGACTGAAAAGCAGCTCCGATAAGATCTCGGGACACACGGCACGTGCGTGAAAGCGGGCTTCTTCCACTGTGTCGAAATGGTTTTAACCGAAAATCGCGAAAAGGGAACGGCTCCAGGTGAGACAATAGACACACTGATAATGAAGGAGTACAATAGCATACCTTCATCTCACGAACCACGTATCGGTATACACACTTCCCTCTCAACTTCTTCAGGACAGGATGGTAAACTTTTTTGAGGCACACTGGGGGACAGGGATGGTGTGCTTGTGTGTACCGAAGGAGAAAGCAAGGCGAGTAGCCAAGGTGCACTCAGGAAACGGAGAGGACGGGCCACTCTGTTGACACAGCCCACAATGAGCCCGATGCACTGCACAGGCCCTTTCCTTGGCTCGGTGCTACTGCCATTATGATAACGTAACCCCACCTTAGCCAGCCTCACCAGCTTACCTCCTCTTTGAGTCCGGTCGGGCTGCGGGTGCACTCGCTGCTCTCCATGCCCGAGGCCGACAGCTCATAGTCCTGAGGAAGAGAAGAAAAGGAACACTCATGAGCGGAGCAAAAGGTAGAGTACACCACCACAGCCTACCTTACTTCATGGCATAGAGTTTCCCACTAACACATAATTGTACGAAACCTGTCACTGCAATCGCGCGCCGTTGTGGGCACCACCATAGTAGCTGGAAGCGATTATAGCCTACTTTGCTTGGCTGTCCGTGCGGCTTCTCTCTTGTGAAGCGAAAATTAAAAAAAAAAAATGGTCACTTTTTTTTTGCTAATCTTGAATGAAGCTTCTAAGGTAATCCCTGACAAATAAATGGTGTGGAGCACAATTTTTCTATTAATGAAGCAACTTCGAGTAATATTGCATTTTTTGTTTTTTGCAGCCGCAGGCGACTTTATAGCGTGTACATGAGGCACGTCAAGGACAAGTGGAACGCTCTTACCAAGTACGCGAAGGCACACTCACTGAAGCACGGTTCACTTGGACACCAGCACCGGATTTCCCTCTAGCACATATCAGTACGAAATTATGTTTTGTGGCCCATATCCACGTGCTGGACTGAACAACGGAAAGGAGCTTTGTGACACTAATGCGACTGCTTCTACTCTGGACTCGGCAAATAAGAGCCCTCGACCCTTCGCACTCTGAGATGTTTGTCCACTTTCGCCGCCGTTCCAGTCCAAAACTTTTCCCTCCATTATGGCCACCGCAAAATGGGATCCACAAACACAGAAGAGGCGCACATGGGATGATTACTTCCTGCTTCCCATCGGGTGTCCAAGTTTCCCTTGACAATTTCTGGGTACAGTGCAACAACCAAATAGCCAACGAAAAAAAAAATTTCCTGCCAACTACAAAAGCAATTAGCAAAATTTGGCTATTTATAGCCCAACCTGGCATCCATGGAATCAAGCAATGGGCATTCTTTTTTCACGCATTTCGAAACAGCCGCTAGATGTTGCCACAAGTTAGATGCAAATAAATCCCCTGGAGTATACTCCACCCAAAAGCAAAATAAAACAAAACATAATTGCAACAAAACAATTGCAACATAATTGCAACAAAACATAATTTCCAAGGTATTTAGTTTCTTTCTGGTGCGGATAAAAGGCACCATGCGAGATAACAGAGAGTTTTAGCATAGCAGGTACCGTCCGCTGAGGCTACGGTGGCAGGCGGCGGGGCCCGACTGGGCAGATGCAAATTCGTTCCGGTATTCAGGATTAGTTCCTCGGGCCGTCCTTCGCCATGCCCACGCATTGGCTCCGCTGAGGGACAACCTCCTCGCCCTCCCCACACGCACCTGCGCAGTTGGGTCCCGGTATACCCCGCCGCCATAGCACGAGCCTCTGGTAGCCGCTATGCTAAAATAAAACTCTCTAATGATCCCTGAAAGCCTTAGACAAACCCGCATAGCGGAAAAACAATGCGCATCTTGCGCCTCTTTTCCAGTTTACGAACTGTTGAGGCAAGCCATCGTGTTTTACTTTTTCATTCTATTAGATGCAGGCGCTTGATAGCAGTCCTCGCGTGCATTTCCACCTTCGATTTTTTTATTAGAAAGGCTGGCTGTTTTTCACGCCCCGCTCCACTTGCGACAGTCCACTCAGCGAGTACGGCAAGGGAAGGAGCTTGCAGCCGAGCGGGTCACGCATGCCGCAAAATGGCACTCCCGCTGGCTCTCAGAGCAGAGAGCGCCAGCAACAAACGCCACCTAAAACTATTGTTGATAGCAGGAACCATCAGAAACTACGGCCAAAAAAAGTTCTCAACTGCGGTGCGCCAGCGCTGCAATGACTTGCTAGATGAAAACTGCATCAGCTGTACACTGACGGCGCCAACCAGACTCGCTTCTCTGGCAAACAGACTGCACCAGTAGACCGCGGCAAACGCGATGACGGGTGCTAGGGAGTTCGAGTTATCAAGACGAATTAGTTATACATGTCTAGAGATGACTGTGAAGTAGTTCTTGCAACGGGCCGCACGCGATTTGTGGGACACAAATTTTGGCGCACTTACTTGCGAAATCGTGTTTTTTTTTATCAGGATGGCGCAAGAGTGGGAGCACTGGCTACAGATCTTAGTGCAATCAGACCACTGCTCACTAAAAGTTCCCGGGCTCGCCTTCACACTCATTAATTACAAAACGGTAAGACTGGCAAACATTTTGCGTCACCAGCAAGCTCTGAAGGAATTTGGCATGACGTTGAAATCTGTAAAAACCTCTAAACACAAACACACAGGGCAGATGCAGCAGCCAGGTCAAGCTGACGCCATTGCCACTAGAAATTCCTTTGATCATTGGAACTGTTGACTGCAGCAACCAATTGAAATTGTTTGATCAGCCCTTTGCCACACAGTTAAACTTCACCTATGTGTGACCTCAGCGAGACCGTTCGATCCATGATGAAGATGGCTCGTTGATAAGAGGTGATTACAGTCTACTCCAATGTATATGAACAATTTATTACAAGTACCCCCGAGTAACAAGTGGGGATCTCTCGCTCCTCTCCCCCTCCGCAACAAATGCTTCGTTTTTATTGACCGAAACACCACCTCTAAAGTAAGCAAAAAACGAGTGAATGAGGAGAATGTCATGATGTCACATTTTTGGCCGCTCAAAGGCCACACAGCAGCCAATGAGGGGGGTGCTAACAAATAGGCACATGATCTACACACTCTTTAAAAACACCCACCCAAACATGAAATGGCAATTCTACAGAAACAGTCTCGACGGAAGCCCCGAGAAGAAAAGAACAGCAACAACAACAAAAAAAAAGCTAACAAACTCTAAATGAACGGTCAGGTTGTCCCAGAACAATTGAAAAAAAACCTACCCCCCACCCCCGAAAGCAATCGAATTGGGGGAGGCCACACGGCTGATCGAAAAGGAGAGAGGAGGTGGAAGAGGTGACAATCACAGTCTTGATGCCTTGGGAGAGGGTGTGTAGACATCTTGCATTACCCTCGCCAGACCACTCCTAATGCATTCTCAGAAACTACACTTTCCCTCCCACAACTGTGGCCTGCTGGTGGAGAGGTGCACGTTATGTTCCTACCCTGGCCCCTGGTCACCCGATATACGAGGCCATGCTCCCTGTACCCTCCTTGAAATGAAGAATAAACAGTTCCCTGACTGTTTCTAGAAGCTTGAGTGGTAATGGCAGCCTTCCCAGACAAAAAAAAGACAGAAAACTGCATTCAAAAAGTGCTTAAACAACTGTCTTTTGCATCCTCAAGTGCAACTAGTAGAAACATGGCACAAACCTCAACACACACACACACACGCACGCCCGCACACACAAAAAAGATTGCAGGCAAGCCTTAGTAACAGGCGATGTTAACCAAACTTAACACCAAAGCTTGATGCAAGTCAGGCTAAAATACACAGTGTATGTGAGCACCATACATACAAAAACTGCAAATACCCAGAGCTGTTGTTTAAAGCCCACGCTGTGTACAAGGCCGCTTCTGGCCTTGCAATCAACTATTAGCTAAACAGGTCGTCATGGAGGCATCAGACCCGCCCAGCCTGTCGCCAATATACCGCCAAAGCACGAAAGACATTCAGGTCATCATTATGCTCTGACAACATTCACACTGCCACATCGGTAGCCATGACGACGCGGATGTCATCCTTCGTGCTGGCAGGAACAGCATGCTTGAGATGATTTGCTAGCTCTTTGAAAGGTACACCGTTATCCCAGCTTTCCCTACATTGCCTGCAATGCAGCCATGCCTATGAGCTCAACAGCGAAGCCCAAGAATCCAGTGCACTTAAGAAAAATCACTCAAGCTCCTGGAATCACAAAAAGGAAAGTGAGCCATTCTTGAACTGAACTCCCCTGACGGATGCTGAAGTGTCTTTCCTGGGCTGCTCGTGACAAACTTAGCGCGACAAATTTTGAAGGAGCTTCGAGTGATTTTTTTTTTTCTCTGTGAGAGATCTGGTTATAACCGGCTTTCTTTCCATTTAAATAACAATTTTCTAATAAAACACGCAGTTTCTAGGCCGCACGCGTCTTGCGCCTCGTTTTGTACGTATGCGCAGGCCATCACGGCAATGTAACATTTTGTGGTCAGTTGAAAAATTCCCTGGCTCCACTTTTAATAATGCAAACTTTAATCAAACAAGTCGTACTGGTGGAGAAAATAGAAGAAGGTGTTTGCTCACCAGCTACCTTCGCACACTTGTGACGCAGTACGTCTGACTTGGTGCGATTTGCATGCCGATCAAATTAACTAATCACTAAATGTTTTGCAGGATTGCAGCTGGATTTCATAGTGCTTCAAATAAAAAACTCGTTCTGCGGCAATAAATCAAAAAGAAAAAAAAAAAAGGCCAGCTGCACTGAAACAAGAGGCGGACAAAACAAGCTACTACACTGCACCACCTCTCGAGTAGCTTTTTCAACAGCATTATAGCTTCTGAAGTCAAAAAGTGTTGCAAACTGCCTGCATCCACCCTTTTCTCACACAGCACTGAAGGTTCGGGTGAGCTCCCATAGCCCAATTATAGCCACTTTCCTCGTCCCAAGTAAGGACAAAGTCTACAACTGTGCCACTACGCGTCATAGGGTCATTACAGGCCGGAACATTGTTTTACTGGGTTTTCATCAGTGATTTGGAATTTGTTTCCCACCGAAAAAAAAAAAAAGCGCAGAAAAATACGACCAACCCAATCTTTCTGAATTAAGAAAAGTTGCCTTCGCGGTCCTTTAAGAGGATGGGTTTCAGACTATAGTACAATTACTGCATATCCCCGCTATAACTAGGAACAAGGCCAAAAACAAGTACTCAGTACACTGACTCAACGATATCACGAGGAAACCAGAGGCTTGGCACCATTGATCAAACCTCGTAAAACCAGGCGCAGTGCTTCACAGTGGTAACCCTATGCCAAGTTGATTGATTGATTGTGGGGTTTAACGCGCTGACGCAACGCAGGTGATGAGGCGCGCCGTAGTGGAGGGCTCCGGATTAGTTTTGACCACCTGGGGATCTTTAACGTGCGCCGAAATCTCGTACACACAGGCGTTTTTGCTTTTCGCCTCCACCAGAAAAGCGGCCGCCGCGGCCGGGAATCGAACCCGCGAC
This sequence comes from Haemaphysalis longicornis, assembly GCF_048455015.1. Taxonomy (NCBI): domain Eukaryota; kingdom Metazoa; phylum Arthropoda; class Arachnida; order Ixodida; family Ixodidae; genus Haemaphysalis; species Haemaphysalis longicornis. The sequence goes on along the minus strand of NW_027526445.1, from coordinate 110,839,348 downwards.
CTCGTGCTCAGCAGCGCAACGCCTTAGCCACTGAGCCACCGCGGCGGGTCCCTATGCTGAGTAATGGCATAGCCATGGGCTTTGTTCTGGCTTTGCTCTTTCGGCAGTGGCGCCGTTCAGAAGGCCCCTCTGTGTCCCCACTGCCTGTAAAGCCACTTGTGGCATTCACATTTGATTCATGTTGACTTCCTTCATGCCATCGCACTGTAGGTGTTCAACTATCCGGAGAAGCATGGCTTCATTTCTTCCACTCAAAACGCACTGCAGACCTTACTTAATCCTTGCAAAAAGGGTGTCGGATCAAAACGAAAACCGGAACTGGAGGGAAAAAAAAAAAAAAAAAAAAGATATGTTTGGCAGGAGCAAAAACATAACCGTAACATTAATCAGTTTAGGAATTATAGAACAAGAATTTTGTTTTGTTTCGGTTTTTGGTTCAAGTGGAGTCAAGTTCAGGTATTTCAGCATTCCCTCCAACTTCGACGCCGCAAGGTGCACGACTGCCGCCGGTTTGGCGGCATATAAAATTGCATTCTGTTTCACCGGCGCCATCTTTCCTTCAGTAGGCTTGCTGCATGCCTCCTTACTCTCTCGGTCTCTTACCGCATTGTAGAATTCTGTAGAACACTGTCTGTAGCAACGGTGAGTGCTTAGCTCATTGCGTGAATGTCACCCATGGTAGTCTGCAAAGCACACATCGTGGCCATGGTGATTTAATTATTTTTAAAATAATAATTTCTTTTTCATTGACTCATGTATTTATTTTTTCCATTTATCGACACCTCCATACCCCAAGGCATTGTTCAAGGGGGCGCCATGCATGAACAAAGACAATATGGTATAATCATCAAGAATAAAAAGAAACTGCAATGTTTGGCACAATTACAGCAGCGTGCGGAGATTGCAGCGAAAATGGGAGATTACGACTGCCCACTCAATGAAAGCAGCTAGAAATTAAGCTGCACTTGTATGCAAGTGCTGCCTCAACACAGCGGAAACTCAATTCTCAATTTTTCTTGCTATGTATCACCAACCAAACGGATATGAACCTTTACCAACCATTATTTTTAAGTTCGTTAGCTCAACCGGAATGAACTCTTATTTATGGAAAAAACGGAACACACGCTGATCGCAGGCCTGTACACAGTGGTCTCTGAAATGGCATATAAGCTCTTTGTGACCTGCCAGGCTCAAGGTCTTTTTCTCAGGAGAGCCCCAACCTCCGGATTGAGTTACAGTAGCCAGCAGGCATCAAGTTCCTGCGTTTTCTTTTTTTTTTTTTTTTTTGCTGGCTGACCCTTTGAGAAAGAAACACCCACGCAGTCAGTCGGTCGCCACAGCTATCTCAGTGCAACAAAATATTTTTGAACTGAAACACTACAAGTTCTAGCTGCGAACCCATACAACTATTCCACCATTCCATTGCTTTTCTTCGGATCAGCCCTCATAAAAAAAACTCATAGCATCACAAGTTCAGCGCACGAAAGTAGCTTGACGGCTGCAATCCTTTCTTCCATTTCTCCTTGTGTCACTTAATTCACCAAAGTTAGCATTACAACTGGCATGGGTGTTGTTACTCCTACATGCCAATTATTGCTAAAGCACACTTTCTCAACCACTCACCGCTCTTTGCGTCCCCCAACATTCAAATGTTTGTCCTCATTGAAGTAACGCCCACATCCCCACCAATTTATGTTCCATGCCAACCACACCCGTTGAATTCATTTGTTTCAACAAATACGTTCCAATGGCCAAGGCATAGCTTTTAGCTTAATTTTATACTGCTTATGCAGAAATTAGCACCGCAAAGACTGTGTTCAAATGGGTGATGAAGCGAAAAAAAAATGCAACTTTAATTTGCAAGAACTAGGCTTATAATACCTCATTCCAGCAACGAAAGACGCTTGTTTAACGGGAAAAAAAAACGCAAAAGTATTTCGTAACTTTCAAATTTCGCGCTTCAGTGACGTGCAAGGAGGAACGTCATATGGGCCAACAGTTTCTTTTTTTTAAGCATAATAAACATGTCTAAACTGCACGTTAGCATTCTAGTAATGCGGAATTGGCGCCCTACGACAGTCGTCCAGTCCCCGCTTCTTGCCGATGGGTTAGTTCGGCCACCGCCAACGCACGAACAAATTCTGTGACGTCATTGAAAAGTTGCCGGACAGTGGCCAGGGAGTGGGCATCAAATATATCCACCATTTTTTCGAAATTTTCCGACAAAATTGGAAAAACAGCTGTCTTTCTAATGAACCAAACTTGTATTTTGACAAGGCCCCCTTTAAACAAAACACGCTCGCGGCCCTCTGCGCTACACTTTACTGGCTAGCACGACAACCCACTGTCAACCAAAACAAACGCGAGACAGGTATTCCCAAGTGACGCCATGTCAATTCAACCCAAATACGACGTCATTATTAATTCAATACATATAATAGTCACTTCACTGGGGTACACGCTAAAAACTAACTGTGTTTGCTCTCTATCGGTTACTCGGGTGACATTTTAACACAGTTCTAAAACGGTCAACTCGTCAGCTTGTGACAATCCTAACAACGGGTACTCCTGTCACCCGCACTGCGACAAGTCGCGCATTTAGAGCAGCTTCAAAACTGTGACACAAACTGTTTCGTTGTTTTCTTTGTTTGTTGCGCTCCTGCCAGACTCTTCTGTCGAATGCGTTCACGAGAGCACGCGGTCAGCAGCGTTCGCGAGCTCACAAGCGCAGCGTTTTCCGCGGCCCAGCAAAAAAAGCCCGCCAATACCTAAATCGCGCTGTTACAAACACTTACGTCAATGGGCTCTTCCTTGATTTTAATTGCAGGCCCCGGGACGGTTGGTTCGTCGGTAATCATCTCCTCGGAGCTGCCAGGCACGGGCGGGAAGATGGTCGGCAGGGCGTCGGTGGCGGCCCCGGACCCGCCGGCGAAATGCAAAGAGCAGACGCAGAGCTTATCGTGAAGCGGCTTCAGCGAGGCCTTCGGTATCACGCCCAGCCACGACTTGCACTGGATGTCGTCTAGCGTGCAGACGTAAAGAAGGTGCGACGAGTCGGTTACGCCGAACTCGTTCACGCAGCCCCGAATAGAGCAAGCCAGAGACGACGAGGCCGCCATTGCGCTCTGTTTTGGTGCCTCGGTTATACCTGACGGTGGTAAGTCTGAACGAGGTGTTAAACGAGCGCTCGCTAGCGCAACGGTGGACTAAACAAAGGGACTCAACCCAACGGATCGACAAGCATCAACAAAGCGCCATGCAAGGTTTTGTTGGCCTGCCAATATGGAGACAACTTTTCAGTGCATTGCAAACAAACGCGTCTGAACAGAGGGCGCCACCAACCTTTCATATATTTTATTCATGAAATCATAATATTCGCAAATTCTGTTTGCAGTTTTGCAAAAAAAGCTGAATCAAATTTTTATTAAGTTACTTAAAGAATACATGGTGGTGTTCATTTTATTTTAACAGCGTATTTGTTCGATGAAACTCGATTGTACTTAGTGGCGGTAAATTCAAACGAACCGGCCACGACGGCCCTACTCAACACCAGCGCCCGTGCTTCTCACAAGGAATTACTGCACGATAATATAAGTTTTATAAAACTTTTCTCTATCACCCATGCACGGACAATCAAACGGGACCTTATCATGCATTCACTCGGCGAACAGTGCGTTTGAAATTTGCGACAGAGTCGCGTGGTCAAAGATCCCCAACTTATGTGTCAAACATTACGAATGCCGCTACACCGAGCATTGTTGGGCCCTGTTGGGAGGCGACTGGTACCAGTTGCGAAACTGCCCCTAAGCCCAAAAGCCGGTCCGCAGTTGGCCCTCCTGCGCTGGGGCAAGCACGGGGCAAGTTGACTAGCTTGTTGTCTGTCAGCACAAAGCTGCAAGTAGTACCCTAACTAGGGTGGCTAGAATGGGAAGGTGTGATGACCGCGGCGCCTTTCCCGCAGAGAAGGTGTTCCCCCGGCGCGTGCCTAAACAGAGCGCTGTTGTCAGGGGCGCCGTCAGCGTTTCCGCGGAGGAAAGCCAGTCCAGCGGCCAGCCTCTGTATCAGCGCCTGGGCGCGGACTAGTCGCTGATTGATTGTAGGGTTTAACGCGCCGACACAACGCAGGCGATGAGGCGCGCCGTAGTGGAGGGCTCCGGATTAATTTTGACCACCTGGGGATCTTTAACGTGCGCCGAAATCTCGTACACACGGGCGTTTTTGCTTTTCGCTTCCATCAGAAAAGCGGCCGCGGCGGCCAGGAGTCGAACCCGCGACCTTGTGCTCAGCAGCGCCACGCCTTAGCCACTGAGCCACCGCGGCGGGTAGGAATAGTCGCTGTGTGTTTTGCTGCAGATTATTGCATATTTTGTGTATGACTGCACTGCTGTGCGGTGGCGAATATGCCTTATTTCAAAGAAAAACTTAGAGATGGTGCTTCGTGCTAGGGTGCAATTTCGGATACAAATCTTGTTCCGAAAAAGTGTCCCTCTTTCGTGCACCCGCGTGTCAAGACCTGATTTTGAAGTGGTCGCGTGCTATTCCGAAGGCCAACAAGACGCTTCAGGACAATTGGGCTGTTTGCGCAAAGCGCTTTGACGCTACATGAATAGTTATAGCATGTCATACAGTTAAATCGGGAATTTCGTAAAATCGGGACTGTCATTTCACAAGCAGTTGATTTCATAAATTCCATGTCTCAAGGGAGTCGCATCCCAGCAGCTACCATGAGATTGTAATTGTGGCGGCTACGGTGCTCGCTTGACGATAATTAATCGATGCACTAAAAGTGCACGGTGAAAATAATTAGCCAGCTGGGGCTTGCCTTGAAGTCATCGCACCCCAGCAGTCACGCGAAACACAGCGCGTTCTGCCACCTCCCCGCTGATCGGACCGTTCTTGGCTTTCATATCCTTGAACCACGTAAACAGGGCTTCCTCCAGTTTCTCGTGCAGGATATATGTGTCCTTGAGGTTATTTTTCTTCGACGCAATTCCAGAATAATTGACATGGATGATGGCGTCATTTCCCTTCAAGATTGTGGGAAGCGTGCTGGCCAGGACGCCATGCACCACGGGATTGTTGAGTAATTTATCACGTATATAGTTCCGTGAAAACAAATGCCTCTTTTTTCTGACGTGGCGTAATCATCTTCGTGGTGTTCTGTCCGAACCCATTCGAAATTTCTCATTATTAGATCTATGTCTGTTGCTCGAAATTCTTCGTTAAATCGAGAAGTTGTGGGGAATCTGTTTCGTTAGTTCGTGTTCATAAAAGCATTAATCAGAATTTGTTCGTTAGATCGAGTTTTGAATGTACTATTTTAAACAATGCTCCTCCACAGCTGAAGCAGCAGCGCTTATTGTGTGCTAAACATCGTTCATTATTATTTGCATTTTGATTACAAAAGAAACGAGAGCAAAGGCAAAAAAAAAAGCTTGCCGTAACGTGAAAGAAGCAGCAGAACCGAACTGCATTCTGCTCCACGCAATAAAGTTTGCTCGGCTAGGAACATGTTGCATCTTTTTGTTTGGTTTTCGAACTACATTGGGAATGAAATGACTCCAGGACGTTGCATTAGAACGTATGCCACAATTTCATGTTGATTTGGCTGGTGTAAACGAAGTTATCTACTTTCGTACGTAATTACGCCCACCACCACCAACAACAAAAAATACGAGTGGCTAGAATAAACATACCGCGTGATCCTAGCAATTAATATAGCGCTCACCGCGAAGAAAAAAAAACAATATTTCACATAAACCCTGCAAAAAGCCCTGTGCCCCACATAAGCTCCCGCTCAGCGGCTTTAATGTGGCATTTCTCAAACGCCTGCTTGCTTTCTGGCAGCTTAAAACTCGGATGTATTTAGCAGTATCGCAAACCCCATGTTAGCGGTAGCGCAACACAAGCCTTGCCTTGTCTAAGGAATTGCGGTATTAGCTACAATTTCCAGAGCTCAGTAACGCGTCTCCGCCGGGTCGTGGCAGAGACGCGTAGCAAGGAGAACGGCCAGAACGGCCGCGCGAGCTGACGGCGCCCCTGACGACAGCGCCGCCGCGCGGCATTCACGCGAACGGGGGCCAGCTTTTCCTGGCCGGTCATCACACCTTCCCATCACCTTCCCATTCTAGCCACCCTACCCAAACGCTTACGGCTGCTGCCGCAAGTCACAAAAGAAATAAACCATGAAACCTTAAGTTCCCATTACATAATTCAGAGTTTTCTAGTTTGAAAATCAGGCTTTATTTGAATAGGTTCTGTTACTAAGTGAAGATTTAGCAACATCCGGTTTTCTGTGCTCTAGGTGCAGCGCCAGTGCACTTGCCCCTCCCCTTCAACAAAGCAGGAGGGCCCGCGACACCCGAATTCTGAAGCGGAGTTTCGCAAGTGGTGCACATTGAAGAACTCTGGTACGATGTATGTAAACCTCAGTTCATGTGTCCAGCTCACCCAGAAAAGCTTTGTGAAGGTGGCAATCAAACGCATTCAGGTGGTAGAACACATAACCGGGGATTTTTGAGCGAAGTGTGAGCCCCATACGTTGTACGGATAATTTGTAAACGATTTTTGAAGACCGCCTTTATCAGCCGATCAGCGCGACGCCGCAGCGAGCCGACCGCGGCTGACGTAACACCGACCGTGGCTAACGTAACGCCGGTCGCGGTTGACGCAACGTCGATCACGGCTGATGCAACGGCGAGCCGCTTCCCTGATTAGCGCAATCGCCGGTGAGGTCGGCTGCCGGCAACGTCACTGCCATTGGCTTCCGGTTGCTTTTCCTCCTTCCTGCGCGATCCCGAGGCAAATACGGGTCCGTAGCGATTGACGCGTGCCTAGGCACAGGAATGTAGCTAGCAAAGAACGGAAGTCGAGCGTGGCGATGTCTCGGGGCTATTCCCAGTGTTTCCAGCTGCTTTTAAAGAAGCAGAGAGGGAGGAGGAATCGATCGGCAAGGGGGGAGAGGTGCACTTAATTGCTTCTCGCGCAGCTAATACTGAATGTAGATCAATAATTCCAACGGAATTGCAGCGCTATATTGGTACTACGCGACAATACAGGCCTTTTGTAACTTTTACAAAAGGCTTTTCTGGGTCCCATTAAAGGCCACAACGCTTTCACTAGGTCCACCTATTTATTCAACTATAGCACCACCGAGCTGCAGTGGTGCTTAATGGGTTACAAAGACAAAACACAGGTTTTTTTCCCTGTTGAAGTGACACTTATCTTACTGCAAACTTCAAACAAAAAATGTCCGTGTATCTGCTCCTTCCGTTGCAAATGTCAACAAAAGACGATAGTCATGTGGCACCCTGCCATGTCAACACTTCTTTCCCGCTCACCTCTCATGCCGTTCCTCTCCCATCTCGTTCCTCCCAAGATAACACGCTGAAGGTTTGCTCAAGTCAATTTAAATTTACCGCGTTCCACTGTTCCAGGCCGGGTGACTCGATGCCAGCAGCGATGCCGTACGGTGGAGACAGACAGACAGACAGACAGACAGACAAAGAACTTTTATTTTGGTCCTGAGGAACTACGCTGGGGCTGTAGTTGCGAGCCGCTCCCACGTAGGGACAGGAAGGCCGTGGCCCTCCGCCCTTTCGCAGGCCCTCTGGGCGGCCAGGAGTTTGACGGAGAGGTCGCCACTTTTGAGGGCTTCCTCCCAATCCTCTTTGTACGTAAACACAGCGTCGCGTATTGCAGGGCATTACCAGAGCATGTGGTCTAATCAACAATACGCCTCTCCGCAGTCAGGACAGTGCGGGTCAATGTTGGGCGCAAAATGACTAAACCTACCCCACGAAGGGAAGGACCCCATCTAGAGCATTCTCAAGACCGACGACTCAGACCGAGTAAGCGTTGGATGAGGGGGTGGGTAGATCGAGAAAAGATAGTGACTTACCACCTCGTGAAATGTCAGAAGGGGATCCCTGAACCTCCCCGGCGTCCCCCCCCCCCCCCCCCCCCCCGCGAATCCACCGGGACCGCTGCGGTCAGATAATCCTCGCGCACGGTCGTGGGCGAACTCGTTGGCGTTGGGAACGTCGGGATGGACGTTGGCCCTATATGGGCCGAAAACCATTTGATTGTGTGGTGTCCAGCGGCCCCCTCACGACCAAGGATTGCCGCAGCCTCCCGCGAGATCGATCCCGAGGCAAAAGCTCGAACCGTGCCCGCGAGTCCGTAGAGGTATTCGGACGCAGTGGGTCCTTCATGGCCAAGGCGATGGCGACCTGCTCGGCCACCGCCACGGAGACCTTCCTGACGGAGGCAGAGTTGAGCGTCCCGCCCCGGTGATCTACGGCGACCGCCACAAAGCAATCCGAGCGGCCGTACTGAGCCGCGTCTACAAAAATCGCGAGCTCAGGACTACCCGCGACCGAGTTCAATAGAGATCGAGCCCGAGCCTTGCACTGTGGAAGTACATTTCTTGGAAAGGGGTCTACCCTAAATGTATCCCTTACGGACGGTTAAATCGACACTTTACGTTCATTTGCCGTCATTGGGCCACAGCCAATTGATTCCAGGATGCGCCTGCCGCCCCGTGACGACGACAGGCGCGCCACCTAGGCCGTCTGTTGAGCCTCTATTACCTCCGAGACGCTTGTGGCCTGAATGTCCAACGAGACGAAAGATCCAACGAGTCGAAAGTTCTAATTCGTCACGTGATCAGTGAGCCTGAATGTCGAACGCGACGAAAGGTCCAATCGAGCCTGAATGTCCAACGAGACGAAAAATCCACCGAGTCTGAAAGTCCAATCGAGCCTGGATGTGCAACGATACGAAAGATCCACCGAGTCTGAAGGTCCAATCGAGCCTGAATGTCCATCGAGATGAAAGATCCACCGAGACGAAAGGTCCAACAATGAGATAAGTTTAGTGCGCTCATTCGGATAAAGCGGACAGCGATTGGTTTGAATCAGTTGTGTTAAATTTTACCCCAGCAAATTTAACTACCCTTTTTGACGATTTCGTTATTCTCGTTCAAGCAGGACTCAGTTTTGCGTCCATGTAACCTGTTGCACGTGAGTGTATTGATTGATTGATTGATTGATTGATTGATTGATTGATTGATTGATTGATTGATTGATTGATTGATTGATTGATTGATTGATTGATTGATTGACTGACTCTGGGGTTAATGCGCCGAGGCTACAAAGGCGATGAGGCGCGCCGTAGTGGAGGGCTCCGGATTAATTTTAACCACCTGGGGACCTTTAACCTGAGGCGAAATCTCGAACGCACGGGTGTTTTCGCTTTTCGCCTGCATCTGAAAAACGGCGGCCGCGGCCATAAATCGAACCCGCGACCTCGGGCTCAGCAGCACAAACGTGAGCGTATTGTCCCGTGATGTACTGGTCAATTTCAGCAATAGCGTCTGTCAATAAAACAAACAATAACGTTTTGTTTTGAGTACTGCAATTCGTCAGGATCTAACCCGTTGGGTTCCTCACACACAGAGTTGCAGCATCACTAAATACACGTGAAGGTTGTCGTCAGATAATCATATTTGGATAATTACCCGTAGGCTAGAAAACAAACTTCTTGAGCTTGCCATTTTCCTTGAAATCAACGCATGATCCATCCTATTGGGTTGGCCGGTGCAATAAAAACTCGATTCAAGTTAAGCTTGACGGGATTTAACGTGCAGACAAAAGCAGCTCGAGACACAGCGGAATGGGTTCAGCATCGGCAATCAGCCCTGTAACTTTTTCTCTCAGCAGCTTCAAACAGAACTGTCCATTATTTTACAGTTGTAGTGTATTACATGGGCGGAAGGCGAAAAGTGATCCGAGAATGAAAAACATGTTCATATTGTTATCATTGAGTTGAAACTGGAAATTTCCGATTAAAAGATACTGTGAGGCTCTGCGGACAGCCGTGGGAGGGTGGGAGGGGCATATGGACCAATTTATGACGCCTAATTGATTTGAGCATGCTCAATACTTGAGGTACATATACATCTTTGCTTATGGTACTTTATCATTCTGTTGCCTTGTTTTTACTTTATAGGAAAAGCGACTGTCATCGCCAGGAACCAAGCCCAAACTTCATGTCCACCAGTGCAGTACTTTATTCATGCACTGAGCTGCCATATTCTAGACATAAAATGGTTTAAAATTAGGTTGTTATACAAATGCATTTCTAATATCAATGTTTGCAAAGCCAGCAATACCGTAACACTATTCTGAGCTCCGCGCCGAGTCGTCACACCAATGTGTGACTTTCTCCCTTTTTCGCCAATCATTGAGCTGCTTGGTGATAGTGGAGCACACGGAGAGTACTGTGAACATTGCACACGGCAATAAAAAAATCAAGTTGGAATTTTAAGAATATTACACACCCGAGCTAATTGGTTGTAGCAAGCAACCACTTTTGTTTATTTGTTTAACTTGTGATTGTGTTTGCATTGCATAGACGGGCGCAGATAAACATGGTTTTCTTCTTTTGTGCAGTCGCTAATACAGTATTTATTTTTAAAGTCCGAAATAAAAAAAAAATACTCTGTGAGGTCTGCGGCGGCCACAACTGCAACAGTAACGGGAAATGAAGCAAACCCTTCTTGTGATGTAATGGACGACTGCCAGGATTTTAGAGTTTATGCATGCGCACCTACGTTTGTGTAAAGAATGTTTTTTTAGGAAATATTTTAGTGCGATTCTAACAAGTATGTGCCGGAATAAAGTTATTGTGGTTTATTTTCCGAGACTTCGATCTAGTTCCGGTTTTCGTTTCACAGTGAAACACGCCCATATTTTCCAACGATATCTGTGATAGTGCATTAGCCATACTTCAGGAGTCACCATGACCCCCTCGTCACATGTTTTTGACTTCAGAGACAGACCGGATAAACCGGGTGAAATAAAGAAATTCGGGGGTAAACTGTGGACTCGAGCAGCGCACGACAGGAGCGGTTGGAGGTCAATGGGAGAGGCCTTTGTCCTGCAGTGGACCTGAGTAGGCCAATTATGATGATGATGATGATGATGATGACCGTTTTTAGCGAGCAAGTATTGTTTCATATAGATGACGTACAACGTTGCGCCGTAAGTTGCAGATGCCTGTGCGACGGGTAAATCTGCAGAAAATCTAAAGCAAATAAAAAGCGAATAAGGAAATCAAACCAACTGACATTTTTTTTTCGTTAAACGTGAAACCATTTCCCAGGGTGGAGCACCAGACCGGTCTTCAGCACGACCACACATTTCCGTTCGATAATCCTGCCAGAAAAAAGCGTAGTAGCTGCTCATCAGATATTTGCGGGTGCTAGGGTAAAGCCTACTGCACAAACGTTATTCAATCAATGCTCTGCTTAGCAGCTCAAAGTACTACAATCCAACAAGTGAGTGTGAGAGGGAAAGAGGTTCCCAGCCTGCACCCCACATGTATCGCAGGAAGGAAGGAATAGTACAGGAAATGCAGGGAGGTTAACCAGAATACTGTCCGGTTGGCTACCCTACTCAGGGGGGAGAGGATACGGGAAATGAAAGGGAAAGAAAGGACAGCGGTGCATATTAAAGGAGAAAATGAGAGAAAGAAAAGTAGAAAAAACACAAGGCGTGACCAGGCAACTATAAAGGCGGTACAAACAACGCACACAACCAGAAAATGCACAAAACTAATACGGTCCACTGATAAAATGGGTGAACTAAGGGCACTGACTATAGTAATGTCCCTACAATCGTTCATACAGGCCCGTGTCCTTCAAAAAGAGCAGTAGGGCTTTTATAGCCTTTTCGGCCTGTGTCAGACAACGCCTTTGGCACAAAATTGTCTGCGCTGTAAAGGGGAGGTCGTCGAGTAGGCGAAGTGTGGTGGAGAGCTGTTGCCTCGGCATTATGAAGCGGTCACAATGGCACAGAAGGTGTTCAATCGTCTCGTCGGTGGCGCACGCATCACAAGCAGGGCTGTTGGCCATTCCAATGGTGTAAGAGTAAGCACCGGTGAAGGCAACACCTAGCCACAGGCGACAAAGTAAGGTGATGTCCGAGCGTGGCACGTTATTAGGTAGGTGGCGCTGCAAATCTGGGTCCAGCGAGTAAAGACGAGCGTGGGAGAACTCGGGTGTATTCCACTTAGCGAGAGTGACTTCCCGGGCAATGGACCGCAGCGACCTTGCTGCATCAGTGCGTGATAGAGGGATGCGGGTCAATCTTGCACTTGTGTGGGCGCCATGAGCCGCTCTATCCGCCTGTTCGTTCCCAGTAATGCCGCAGTGGCTTGGGAGCCACTGGAAAAAGATATCATGTCTATGCCTGACTAATGTGTCATACAAGCACCGGATTTCAGCCACAAGTTGTTCGTATGGGCCGCGGCGGAGGGCAGATTGGATGCACTGAAGAGCGGACCTCGAGTCGCATAGCACAACCCATTTTTCTGGTGATTCCCGCTGGATGAATGGAAGGGCCTCCCGAATAGCTGCCAATTCAGAAGCGGTTGACGTCGTCGAATTTGAAAGCTTAAAATGAATTTCGGTCGACTTCTGTGGTATCATAACAGCGCCGGCAGAACTGGACGTGGTGACCGACCCATCCATGTGGACATGTACCCGGTCTCTGTATGCCTCATGTAGAAAGAGTAGGGATAGCTGTTGAAGACCGCTAGGTGGAAGGTCCGCTTTCTTTTTTATTCCCGGGATGTTTAAGTGCAGTTGTGGCTGTGACAGGCACCAAAGTGGCGACGAAGGCCGAGACGGAGGTGTATAGCTCGATGGCAAGCTCCCACTGTGAGCGGCAACCACCTTACAAAAAGATGCCTGCGGTCGTGTTGAAGGCAGGGATGCAAGGTGGTGGTGGGGCAACCGGGTGAGTTGCCTAATGTGTGCCCTCAGTGTCTCCACTGTCATGTGGGTTGTGATCGGGTGATCCCTTGCAACGCAAATTGTGGCCACAGTTGAGGCGCAACGCGGGAGACCGAGACATGTACGAAGACCCTGGGCCTGTATGGCCTGAATTGCCTGTAGGTTGGTTTTACATGTGTTGGTTAATACAGGCAGGCTGTAACGCAAAACACCGAGAAACCGGGCATCGTATAGGCGTAACATTGAGTGCACGGAGACACCCCACGTCTTTCCGGCCAGAAACTTGAATAGCTGGACCACTGCAGTTAGCCTTTTTTTTCAGGTATGAAACTTGAGGAGTCCATGATAAATCCCGGTCCACGATAACTCCCAGAAAACGGTGACTTTTGACGTAAGGAATATGTTGTCCATTTAAAGATATCTTATACTGCGACATTTTTTTGCGGGTGAAAGCAACCAGTACACATTTCTCCGGAGATATTTCCAGGCCTTTTCGATGCAGGAGCAAATATGTTAGTGTTGCGGCTTTTTGAAGTCGGGCCCGAATCTGAGGGCGTGAAACTCCTGATGCCCAACTGCAGATGTCATCAGCATAGATAAAGAGTTGGGCGTTGGTTGGTAATGCGGTAGTGAGTCCTATCAACGTGAGGTTAAACAATGTAGGGCTAAGCACACTTCCTTGCGGGACTCCACGAGAAACAAAGTGCTGTGATGTTGGGCCATCTGAAGTCTCAACGAAAAAATATCTTCCTGATAGAAAGCTTTGGATCCATCTAAATGTCCGTCCACCGACTCCTGCATCTTGTAGGCCGCCCAGAACGGCGTCATGTATTACATTATCGTACGCTCCTTTTATGTCTAGAAACAAAGCGGCTGACAAAAGTTTGAGTGATTTGTTGTGCTGTACCGATGTGACAAGGTCAATTACGTTGTCGATGGATGAACGTCCGCGTCAGAATCCAGTCATAGCATGGGGGTAAATTTTACGGTGCTCAAGGTACCATTCCAAACGACCTAAAACCATCCGTTCCATTAATTTTCCAATGCAGCTTGCAAGGGCTATAGGACGATATGATGCCGGGTCAAAGGGAGACTTGCTTGCTTTAAGAACTGGGACCAGGCGGTTAGCCTTCCAATCCTCAGGGACCAAACCATCTTGCCATGACTGGTTCAGCCGATACAAAAGAGTGTGACGGGCTTCTTGGCCGAGGTGGCGCAGTGCGGCGTACGTCACTCCGTCTGGTCCTGGTGAAGATCTACTTCGGCACAGATGTAACGCCGCATCGAGCTCTTCCATTGAAAATGGGACGTCCATGTAGGAGTCGCGTGATACGGGGACGACGCGTATGTCCGCTTGGCTGGTCGAAGCTGGACCATTGGCGATTCTTCAGCAAAAGTCCTCCGCTACGTCGACCTCTCGGCGTTTCTGATGAAGCGCCAAAGCACTGAAAGGCCGACTTTGCTGTGTTGTTGTTCTAAGGCCCCTGACAGTGTTCCAGATGTTAGATAGAGGTTTCCGATCGATCAAGTTTCTCGCAGAACGATTTCCAGCGCTGTGCTTGTACTTGTACGATGCGACGTTGAATTTTTTTTCTGTGTACGTCGGGCCTCCCGAAGGTCATGAATAGACTTCGTGCGCCTGTATCTTCGTTCTGTCGACGATGAATAGCTCTGAGATGTTCTAGCACTTCGTCAAAGCTTGGGATGTACCCGGAAAGAACGCATGGAATCTTGCGCAGTGCTGGTTACGGCACTTTCAAAAGTCGAGGAGAGCCCTTCGCAGCAGAGATCTTCCATGCGAGATTTAAACCTCTTCCAGTCTATTCGTCGAATGGTTTTCCCAGGAAGAAAACCATCAAAGCCCTCGATCCTCAGGTATGTTGGAAGGTGGTCACTTCCACGGGTGAAAGAAAAGGAAGCGGAGGGGTTAGAAATATGGGTTGAGGTAGTGGTAGAAAGGTGTTTTGGGCAGGAAAAGGATGGGATAATTGGGAAGAGAAGATAGATCTACCATCAGCGACTAACAAGTAAACAACAAGTAAACAGCAATGTCCGATGCAATGTTGGAAGCTCCTGTCCCGTCCTCTTTCTTGCGTTCGCCTATTTTTACCGCTAAAACATGTCGCAGATGTCCGATATGACGGAGGTGGACCTTAACATATCTAATTGTTATTTGTAAGCCTTGTTGCATGTTACCGAAGCGTAATTTGATGAATCACGAAGCGTTGGCATCCACTGTGCGGGTTCAAATCTAGGGGTAGAGGCCTTTTTTTATTGGCCGAATGTGTTTAATCGGCTGATTCGCCGACGACGTGACGGATGGTACGGAGAAAAGGCGTGTAGGTGTGATCACTAGCTGCGGGAGAGACGCCCCGCGGTTCACCATCTCCGATGAAGTGGAGCACCGGAGTTCAGCCACTGCGTCCACCTCGGCTCGGCCTTACTGCATGAAACGATACTTGTTAGCTTGAAGCGGCGCAAGTAAGTTTATGCGGCCCATTTCTGCAGTCAAGAACATGTGAATTGCGGATCATGTAGATTTCTGAAGTATGACCAATGCGTGATTACAGATAACGTCAGAAACCATCTACGTATTGCACGGCGGAACTGAAACCGAAACTGTCTCGAACTCCCACGAAATGTACCCCAAAACTACATTCTTAGAATTTCACTTCATGCCAACAGCACTAATGTTTTTCCTAAGAAAAAAATAGCACTGACAAAAGCGCAATTGCGTACGCATGAAATTTAGCACACTAAACAGTGTCCAATTGTATTTCAAGACAAGTTCGTTTCACAGGAAACGTTACGCGATGTGCTTGAACGATACCCAGGATTTTAAACTTTATGTATACGCAGATGATTGTCTGTCAATGTTATTGTTTTAGAAGTAGCTTTACGACTACTGGCAACAAACACATGTATCAGAATGTAGTTGATGTTTATTTTTGGAGAGTCGTTCAAACCAGTTTCGGTGTTTGTTCCCCGCAGCAACATGCTTGGCGACTAACGTTATCGTTTGTGGATGTCGTTGTCGTGTCGGCGGCATTATAGGTCAGATAAGGATACCAGACGCGCTTAAAGTCGTAACGTGTACTAGATGACGCGTTCGCTAAGACTGCACGCCCTCCGCAGCATCGGAGACGCTCAGCTTCTCCCTCAAATTCGGAGCTTGACTTGCTCGTCTATGTGTCTTAAGAGGCGCGTTCGCACGAGGCCGGCAGTCAGCGGATTCGGCACTCCAAGCTTCCGGTGATATGTCAACACCACGCCAACGAAAACTCGTCAGCGCGTCAGTGTCTGTCTGCATGTAGTCTTTAAACTCGCTCATAAGGCAATGACGATTGCAGCGCAAAATGTTGAACGCAGTAGATAAAACATTACCTATACAAAAAGAAATAAAGTCCCCCCCCCCCCAACCCCCCCCCAAAAAAACAAATTCAACCGGAGATTCGAACCTCCTGCTACGATGTACTGCATCTAGTGCTTCAGAGCACTCGTCCATGCCACATTTGTTTCTTTTCTGCATGAAAAACTTGCGGTTATTATGCAATACAAAAGTTAGCAGTTATCCAAGAAGAATAACACCACAAGAGCTACAATAAAGCAGCCGCCAAAACTTCAGCAAGCAGACACGCGCGTGCAACAGGTGCAGCCACTCTGGTGGGTAATTTTCCTCCGCATAGATGTTCTCCACCAACGCACCCAGCCAATCGCACCGGTCTGGTGCGATTATCGCAACAGACCGGTATTACACCGGATCGCAAAAGATCGGTATTCTGGAGGTCGTGGGTTCGGATCCCACCTGGCGGGCATTTTTTCTCCACTTTCTTTCTTTCTTTCCAAACTCTTTATCTGTTTCAATAACCTACCACATCCTCCCCTTTGCTTTCCGAGGTTTTCTTGACTGCCAACTCTTAGTTCTGTGTATGTATGTATGTACGTATGTATGTATGTATGTATGTATGTATGTATGTATGTATGTATGTATGTATGTATGTATGTATGTATGGGCGTTTGTATGTATGTATGTATGCCTGTATGTATGTATGTATGTATGTATGTATGTATGATGGTGGATACCTTTTGTCCTCATCATCATGAGCTGCAAGTGAAGGGGGGCCAAGCCCCGCCCCTGGAAATGAAAACTCTCCGCCTATGCCACTCCCACTGACCTACCCGTTTGAAACGGGGGGCTGAAGAACTAAAAACGGCCGCTGTGCGAAAGCAACGCCAGCGGCACCGGGCCGCACCTCCCTCCGCCTGGTTACGTGGAAACAGTGTTGTACACGTTGCTTTAAAATAGGAACGAACGCTCATTCTTTGTTCCTTCCCAATTTTGAAACGAGTTGCCGTTACAAGTTCCTATATTGAGAAAGGAACAGTTCCAGTTACACTTCGAACATTGTAACGAGTCGCTACATTAACGTTAAATATTATTTCTAAATTAAAATACAGTGTCAGATAATCCTGAGGCGAAATGACGCGAGCAGTATTATTCTTACACTCACATCGAACTACGTATATTACACGAATATGATTACCAAAGGCAACAGATTCCACGGAATAAAAACAATCCAACGAAAGGCTCTTAGGCAAATTTTTTCCAGGGAGCAGCGGACGCATCGCAGACCTGCCTAAGTTCAGATGTGGTGCTCGTCTGTAACAAGTGCAGCACACATGGCGCATTCCACTTCGGTGTTCAAATGCCCAGTCATGATAGTGCGTTTCAGATGAAGAAAAAATTGATTGATTGATTGATTGATTGATTGATTGATTGATTGATTGATTGTAAGGTTTAACGCGCCGACGCAACGCAGGCGACGAGGTGCGCCGTAGTGGAGGGCTCCAGATTAATTTTGACCACCTTGGGATCTTTAACGTGCGCCGAATCTCGTACACACCGCGCTTTTGCTTCTCGCTTCCATCAGAAATGCGGCCGCCGTGGCCGACAAGAAGAAATTTACTCACACGCCTGAAAAGAAATATCTGGCACAAAATACCGCATCGAAACGAACAATACATAGCATTTATTTAATCAAAGGGGGAAAATTGTCCAGAACATTTTTTGGAACTTAGAAGAGCCCTTTTTTTTTAACTCAGCGAGAGTTACATGTCGATGTTGGTGTCGGATAGACAAACCTGTTTTTTCGTCAGCATGTAGTTGGCAAGGTTGAAGAGCCGTTTCACCAACGCTCTTGAGGGTACTTCCCTGTTGTAATTGAGAATAAGTTGGTTCAGTACCTGAGGCTCAGGAAACCGCCTTCGACTGTGCTCATAGGTGTGTGCTGGCATGCAACCGGCCTCTCCACGGACAGTGGCTACATTGTGTATATTGTGTTTGAAAGCCGTTAAAACACCCTGTGATGCGTTGTGCATAACTTTGACCGTCGTGGTTTGCTCCTCAAATTTTCTTACCTGCGAGCATCGACGCCTCAAAAACAGAGCTTCAGAGTGTTACTCGGCCGAATTGAGAATCCGTGTTCGCCTTTTTGTCGCAGCTTTGTCTCCTGTAACTTTATGCTATTCACTTAGTCATGCAATAAACAGTTTTTAAGTTTGGCCTCCGGCTTCTCGCCATCGGAACGGAGAAACTCTGCGCACGGCAGCAGTCACCAGCTACGCTGCCACGACTCGGCTCGCCATCCGTGCCTGGCTGAAGCTCTGGTCGGAACCGATCCGTAACCATACACCACAGTCATCGCACTGCTCTGATGTTAAGAAAAGTTGCCACAATAGCTCCCAGCAAAATTCAAAAACAAATCGTCAAAGTAAACCTGGCACACCACGGAACCACAAGTCCCCTCTGTGCTTGAGAAAGTTTACGGCGGCGCGTTCGAGTGCCATGTCCGTGCCATGGGACGATAGAACGTCCGAGGTCAGATTCGGCTGGCAGCTCTCAGGGATGGTTGCTGCTGCGCATGAGATCAGATAGCTCTCGTATTTCTGTGGGCGGCAGCGGCAGTATTTCAAGAATCTGAGGCTGGGAACTTGACGCCTTGTTTTTACACGTGGTGAGCGCAACGCTGGCGACCCAGCAGAGAAGCCTCGTACGGCCCCTTCGGCTGGCTCGGCTGCCGTACTGCAGGGAACACGCGTTCGATAGACACAGTGGAGACACGGCTTCTCCTGCTCAGCGTTCACGTTCCACTCTTATGTACAAAAGAATAGGTTGCGGCAGAAGACAAATCAAAGGGGCACTGAAGCACGATGTAGCGACATGGCCGTGCGCTTCCGGCGCAGCCTGCCGGACCGCCTGCGGCCCGCTATGTGGTTATTCTGGCTTTGACTTTCGAGGGAAGACATTCTGCGGAAGGGCGGGCAAGTTGGGCATCTAATAGGAACATGTAAGGCTTCCAGGCCCCAGCGACGCAGAATGTGTCGGATGCAGGGGGAGCGGCTGTTCCGGGAATGCGGAATGAATGGCTTTATGGCACCAGCTCGTTAAGAGCAAGCGGCCTCTGGGTCACGCCGCTCGCGGTGGGACACGTTGTCTGGGGCCGCAGCCGCGTCGTCGCGTTGTTTTGGCCGGAGTGCATGGTGCAGCCGTGGGATAACATTGGTAGCCTGGCGACTCAAATGGCATTCGGAGGGCTTGGCGGCAGCTGGCTCCGGGCCCACCGCGTTTTCGTTTAGCAGGTTGTGAAACCATTCACTCCGCTGTGCCTCCGGAGACGGGGAGGCTTGGAGCTGTCAACTAGAGCGGGACAGTGGTCGATTTAGGGGAAAGTGCTCTCTTTGCTGGCCCGTGCACGCGCGGAGTGGCGGCGTGCGACGCTATGCGCGTAGAGGCCCGGGATGGGCGCGGCAGAGGTGACGCCTGAGCCGGCCGCCGTGTCCTGTTGTCCCTGCGCTCTGTTTCTGGCCCACGGTGCAATTAACGGGGCATCGCCTGTCAACGGCGGATAATCTTGGGGACGCACAGGGTCGTTAGGACGGATGGTTATGGGTTTCAGCTGGCGTGGAGTGGCTGTCCGGCCTTGGACGAGAATTGTGGGAACGGGCGGCACAGTCCGCGTTCGTAGAAGCTCGTTCCCGGCCGCTTGCACGTGTTTCCGCGGGTTTTTGAGTGTTTGTTGTGTTTGTTTGGTTTGCTTTTGATATTTTCCTTCTTTCTGTTGTGAGAGAGGGTGACCGATGTCTCAGCGTTACGGGGGGCGTTGCCCACTGCGGTTTAAACCCGGGTGTGGTAACCCGCCCAATCAGATCGCCAGGGGATGCTGATTGGCCTGTATATCGGGGGTGGAGACTAAGTGACCCATTAAAATCACGAGACACGAGGTCTCGGGGTTCAATCCTCGGGGTTTTAATGTGCTATGCACGGCCGGCGTATTGCCGGGCTAGCCAGGTCAAACTAGGGATGATCTCACCACTTGGGTATTCTTAGGTCATGGTCCGTCGCTGACGGGGGTGCCGTGTGCACAAAGTCTTAGCTAACCAGGAATCCCACGTTATTTCTTACTCTGGGTACTTCAGTCTGTAAATATCCTGTATCTGTCTTTCGCTTAAATATACAGTTTAAAAACCCTCAACAACTCTCAGCGTCGTGTCATTAGTGCCGCAACCATCAGGCACCAACGCAGACCATCGGAAGACTTCTACACGCCACAACATCGGCGCATTGGAGCAAGAAACAAGGAACTAAAAACCTTTACTGAACATAAGCAAAGTAATGGCCTGTGGCTTTTTGTACCAGTTTCAGCCCTAAAGCATTGACATCAAAAACAGTCAAACCCTGGCGATGGAAAGCTTATAGAAGGAACGACGTTCCCTCTGCCATTCCTTCGTAAACATACCGAGTTACCGTTACAGTTCCACGCACTTTTAATGTAACTGTGGCGTTCCTCCGTTCCTCCCAAAGGAACTAGTTCCACAAACGCCGTTCCGTACAACACTGCGTGGAAAGGAGCCGGAGCAATTGGCTTTGAAGTCTCAGATTGCCAGTTGCGGGCACATCCTTGAGATGATGCTGGCTCTTCTCCTTTGTTATTTTGTTTGAGAGCGGTCACTTAATACCACGCTGTGGCACGGCAATATTCGGAAGTTCACCTGAAAGTTCGTAATTCTCAAATTTTTGCCTCCCTCCCCCTTCCCAATTTGTCCACAACTCGAAAATGTGTGGAGAGAACACTGGGCGTGCCGGATAACAGTTCGGGCTGCGACGCTCTAGTTGGCTGCAAAGCTGTTAATACCAGCCAAGTGGTTGTTTTGAAAGCCCACTGCCTTTAGCCCAGTTATCCAGGGGTATCACAACGAGCTGCGGTGGGAAAAACAGTTTCGGTATCCGCTTGTATACATATATAGAAGATACGAGCGCATTTCGAAGAGCCCTTCCTCGCCTGCAGTTATTTGCCAAGTTCGTCGTTACTGCAGAACGACTTTCTCAGTTTTGGGCTGTGGGTCTTCGTAACCCTGACAAGTCCTATGGGTAGTACACTGTAGCATTTCCCGATAAACGATCTGAAGAATCATCCTCTCCAATAGAATTAGATGGCGAGCGAAGATGTTTGGAATACCCCTTTTCAGTCAGTGCCCGACAGCGGGACGGGGTCTATGAGGCCTTGGGGTCCTACCTGGACGCCTCGGGAGTCCTCCCGGCTCTCCGCTTTCTCCTCAGTTGGACTGAAGCGTGGCCATGTTTCTTTTTGCTGTGAGTGTGAGTGTGTTTGTGTGTGTGGGCTTTTTCTTTCTTCGCCTCAGTGCTCTGAGTGTTTGTCTTGTATGTTTTGTATATATATTAGTCCTGTATATATGTGTCCTCCGCTTTTCTTTCTCCTGCCTTTCCTGTATATCTGTGTTGGCCATTCCCCGAACCTTCCCACCAGCAGGGGTTCCGGTGTCCACGGCAAACTACGCCTGCTGGTGGTCTTTCCTTTCAATTTTGACAGTAAATTCATTAATTCATTCATACACTATATACAGATTAATAACGTTACAGAGCACGCACGAGCGTTCGCAGCTAACCCTTACAGCCAAATTTCATTCGAAACACCTTTGGAAGCTTTAAGTTACCCGGCACGGCAGACGACGGCCGCCATGACCGGTCCAGCTCCTCGCTTTATAACCTCTGCCGGCCGGGAGCGACGCCTGCCTGTGAGACCAGGCATCTTATACGTGGGCGCGGCAGAATAACGCCACAGCGATGCTTACGCTCTGGCCATCGTTAACCGGCCGGACGACTCCCCGTTGGGCTTTCTTAAAGTTCGCACCCCTTCTCCTGCCACGGCGGAAGAGGCGGCAGTTGCACTCGCCCTGTCACAAACGCCAACCCCTACGATCGTAATCTCTGATACAAAGACTGCTGTTCAAAATTTCGCCACTGGCGCTCAAAATTATCACTAAAAATCTTCAACTTCCCGGTAGAACAGGTGTGGACCCCGGCGCAATCGGGCCTCGGGTGAATGAGGCGGCCCGTGACGCGACTCGAGGATTCCCAATCCGAGAAGGAGCCAGCCTAGCTCCTTACCACGGGGCCCGATCACCCAGAGACAACCTATTTGAGTATCAAGACATACTCACGCATTACCGCCTCCCCTGCACCCCTCGGCGCATCCGCAGCTCCGACACGAGCAAGCGCGCACCTGGCGACTTCTTCATCTTCATTCGCTTCCCTGCAAAGCGGTGCTCCATCACATCCAGCCCTCCCCCTACCCCGCACCTCATTTCCCCGCGTGTGGCTCGCGGACCAAACTTCCCCACTCAGGTCTCTTCGATTTGGCCTGCACTTTCTGCATGAGTTCAGGATGAGTTCAGCCAGTTGAGCGTAGGCGCCGCCGCTGCAGAACCGGTCCTGCACTTTTGTCGTCTGCTCCTGCACCTCGTCCCTGGGAAGTGCAGGGAAGGCTGTGAACTCTGTGATCTCATCCTGCACTCTCTGCACCGTCGGTAAATCGAAGAGAAAAGTGCAGGCACTGCGCGCTGCATGCACTCGAAGATCGAAGAGGCGGGTGCTGCACTACCTGAATGAGTGCAGCGAGTGCAGCCAAATCGAATACACCTTCTGTGAGGGGGCTGCCCTTCCAAACCCTTCCATTTCGTCACTCGTGACGAGCAATGGGAGGGTGCGCTGGGTGGCTGGCTCCGACATTAAAAAAAATTACGCCCACCTTCCCTCGCGGGAACCCTGGTCTGATGCGACGCTGAGGGGGGTTCAAGCGCAAGCGGAGAGCAACCGTCGACCGAAAGGCCGCCGGAGAGCGGCACACCGGTTATATACGGAGCGCGCCCGAAGGAGAGGAGACAGCGGTGAGAGAGAGCACTGCACATGCGCAGCACTGCGCGCAGCGCCGCCCACCGGCGGAGTGAGAGCGCTCTGGGCCGCACACCCGCAGATGTTGAGAGAGAGTGCTCGCTCTCACCTGGGCACGCGCCGGCGCCAGTGCGTCTGCCGCGGCTATGACGCAACACAATACAACACAATCTACTTTAATCCAATCTAATCCAAATCCAATCCAATCCAATCCAAGTCAAGCCAAGCCAAGCCAAGCCAATCCAATCCAGTCCAATGCCCCTCGCGAGAGAGTGTTCGCTATCGCAGAGGAGAGGGGGAGAGTGGAGGATAGACACAGCCTTGCGGACAACAACAACGGACGCACGCAGGAAGATAGCGGTGCGGACAACAACAACGGACGCACGCAGGAAGGCAGCGGTGCGGACAACAACAACGGACGCACGCAGTGTTCGCTATCGGAGAGGAGAGGTGGAGAGTGGAGGATAGACGCAGCCTTGTGGACAACAACGGACGCACGCAGGAAGGCAGCGGTGCGGACAACAACAAAGGACGCATGCAGGAAGGACAGGGCCGCCGACAAGAGATGCTCTCAGCGTCGCATCTAAAAGCATCGGCAACAGTGCCCACATGGCCTCGGTTACATGGAAATGGTACCACCCCAACAGGCACCCACCCCGTGTAGCCCTTATTGCCAACAAAACTTATCGTCTGACCTTCACCACCTCAAGTGGGTGTGCAGTCATTTCGCCCTTGAGAGACAGGAGTTGTTCCGTCACGTCCTGTCAGACACGGACACTCTGCACCATCCAAATGACGACATCGATTTTCTGCAAACACTAGGCAATTATGGTATATAGAGTGGCCTTGCGAGATTAGTGTAGCCTGGGGGTGACTACATATGAAGTCCCGAGAAGTGCGTTATTAACGTCGTGGACACAAAATTAGTGCTCAACGAAGGGACATTCAATTGTTTGGCGAAGACCTTATACTACCCCCCATCCCATCCCCTCCCTTCCCAGTCCCCCATGCACGGCCTCCGGGCCTCCCCTTTCCTCCAATAAAGATTTGAATGAATGAATGAATGAATGAATGAATGAATCAATCAATCAATCAATCAATCAATCAATCAATCAATCAATCAATCAATCAATCAATCAATCAATCAATCAATCAATCAATCAATCAATCAATCAATCAATCAATCAATCAATCAATCAATCCTTTTTCTATCTACCTTGAAGCTACTGACGAGGCAGTGCACATAAAATTGTTCCGCTAACGGCAATGAAAAACGAAACACAAGCCTTCACACGAAGTAGCGCTAGGCGTTTCAGCCTACACTGCAACGCAAGAGTTGGAAGACACGGGCACCACGAACACGTCGACGAATTGATCACTGTGCACAAGATCAGCCAGCTTCAGCGACTCCGGGATCCTGAACAGGCATCCAAATTTTGAGAAGCCTTGGGTATCAAGTGAGGAAGAATATCAGCGCAAGACGCAGCTCACTCGAAAGACCAGAGCAAGGATTAAAATAGCCCCCCTGCGAACTAACATGAGCACCACAAGGCACAAGGACCGGAGAGCACTGCACTGCGCGCGAAGGCCCTCCTAAAAATGTTTGAAAAAAAAATTCACACATCTCCACGGTGAATCATGACGAGTGGGCGAAGCACTGGGGATCGTTCTTACCGTACGTTAATCACTCGTGGCATTGTCCACTCAGGCATGTAAATGAGTGACAACGCGTGTGTACAGTATATACAATTGCAATCCAATCCAATCCGATGCAATTCAATTTAATCCAATCCAATGCATTCCAATCCAATCCAATACCATCCAATCCAATACTCCTCGCGCATGCGCCACACTGTACACGGACGCCAAGTGCCGGAAAAAGCGAGGTCCTAAGGTGCTTCGCCCCTAAAACTGATCTTGATTCTGGTATACTGTACACGGGCGCCCGTTTATCCAACGGAACAGGTGTCATAACAGTTGTCAACAGGGAATTGTAACTTGTCACAGCAGCCACAGGAAAGAAACTGCAAAAAAGCAGCCGACCTTGATCAAGAGCAATAGCAAGAGCCATTGAAAGCTGCCCAACAGAAAGATTATGCAATAATCTTCAGCGACTCGCAAGCGGTGTGTTTCCAGCTCATTCACAGCCAGCTGAACACAACTACGGCACAGATAATAGAAAAGCGATACAGAATAGCTCAACTCGATTCAGGCTGCTCTGGGTCCCTGGGCATGAATGCATCCCAGGAAATGAGCGCTCTAATGCTCTCGCCCGCGAACTCAACAGCCGGACACCATCGGATGGTCATCCGGGGGCAATGCCCTTCTAAGGAAGCCGCTACGTACATTGACACAAGAGAAGCGCCTCGGGAAGCACGCCTTTCCAGACAGCTGTTTCCGCCACCTCCCCGCACACTAACACGACGGCACTCACTTCGACAAATACAGACCCGGACGCTTCCCACTCCAAACATGATACACAAATTCTGAAAAATGAATGGTACACCACAATGTCCCCGCTTCGGGGAATACCCAGCCATGTATCGCGCACTTTGCGCTTGCACCCAGAATTTCGCTCTCCCGCCCATACCTCACGCCAGATACGCGAGGTGGGAGGAGTGGCTGGCCGAGTCAACCGCTCAAGGCCAGCGACAGCTGACGGAATGGGCAGAGTTGGCCCACAACTCCATACCCGGAGCCCCGGACTAGGGGCACATTCTCTTAATAAAGTTATCTCTCCCTCTCTCTTTCAGTCGTACACGTGTACTGTACTTTATAATCTTTTTTTTTTTTGCTTTTTGCGTTGGTTGGAGCCGAAGTAGTGGTACACCATTAGCTGCACGTTCGAGATATGCCTACAAAATACAGCAATCAGTCTGATTTTTTTGTACTGCAGTGCAAAGTAGCTAATATATTAACCTCATTGAAATCTTCGGTATCTTTCCTCGCCCGTTTCATGAAGAAACTCCAGCACCGCCTATCCGTCGTCGAGACTTAGTCGCAGCAAGGGAGCGGCTATTATAATCGTGGCCGGCATGTTCACCGAGCGCCTATTACCAGGCACTTAGTGAAGAAAAACTAACAATAATGAAGTCTCTTTTATAACAGATGCAGGCGTGTGTGAGCCTCGAAGCGAGAAATCGGATGTAGAGTGTTCATGTACAGAAAATAGCGCGTATGATGCTGTTAGCGGGCAGTGACTGAGAACATGAATCTAATAAAGACGATAGTCTTTCTTGGTTTAATTAAACGTAGAAATTTTGGTCTGTCTGTCTGTCTGTCTGTCCGTCTGTCTGTCTATGACTCGATTCAGCCACCCAGACAAAGTGAAGCAGTAACTGCGCAATAGTCTTATAAACTCACAGCCAAATCTAAACGTCTAAGTCCGGTGTTCATGTTCATACCTGTAAACATTGTTGAACAATAACAAGACATTACGTAAACATGAGACAGAAAATCAATACATGAGTGATATTTGCAGTGTTCCTTTATTAAAAGCTTTACGGATGATTGGTATTTGCGATAGCACAAGAAATACTAAATCTACTGCACAAAACCGTCGCCTACAGTTGCCCGCGCTACCTGGCGGCATTTAACAAGTCAAATGGCAACAGCAACGAAAGGTTCCACTAGATAGGTTCCAAGTTCCGCTTGGAACGCTCGTGGAGTAGGGCAATGTGGTTCTATAAACGGTGTAGTAGGGTGCCTCGATTCACCCGCGTCTCCGCCGTACGGCAGCGGTGACATCGAGGCACGCGGCCTGGAATAGTTGAACACGGTAAATTTAAATCGACTTGAGCAAACATCTAGCGTATTTATCTTGGGAGGAGCGAGACGGTACAGTAACAGCATGAGAGGTGAGCGGGAAAGCGAAGGGAGGAATTTACTTGGCAAACGTCGACGAAAGACTATCGTCTTCTGTAGACATTTGCAACCAAAGGAGCAGATACGCGGCCATTTTTTCGAAAGCATTCCATAATAAACACAAAGCACGGTTGATAAATTTTGAGGATGTACAAGCGAAGGTTATGCGAGGCTCTCCTTTAGCCCTAACCGCTACAATGCAACGAACCGAAATTGCTTTCGCAGTTTACGGGGGTGTATCGCTATGATTTGCAGAACTGGATGCGAAAATTCAAAAATACACATCACAACTCTCTCAGGATCAATGGGGCGAAATCTGCGACCAGATGCGTGGCAACCTGGGGATGAAACGGACATGGCAGCTTCTCAAACACCTCCTGAACCCGAACCAGTCGAAAACAGATCAAGCCCATCGCCTCACCAGCATCATCCATGGATTCCCAGGGACGGATGCAGACCTAGTAAATAAGATAAAGGACATGTATTTACCCAAAGGCACTAGCAACCCTCTCCCTCCATACACCGGTTTGCCAAATTCGTATATGGATGGGGACATAACTGAAGCAGAAGTACGAGGAGCCTTACTCAAGCTGCGATCGGGTTCGGCCCCGGGCCCTGATCAAGTAACCAACAAAATGCTAAAGAATCTTGATGATTACTCCATCACAGCCATTACTGGTTACTTCAACCATTATTGGCAACAGGGCACGCTGCCACAATCCTGGAAACATGCTAAAATTACATTCATTCCCAAACCAGGAAAACCCCTTGCATTAGAACACCTCCGGCCCATATCCCTCACCTCGTGCCTGGGAAAACTATTTGAGCATATCATTCATGCACGCTTGGTTTCCCACATTCAGAATTTCTACCCGCTCCCTCACTCCATGATTGGTTTCCGTACGGGCCTGTCGACGCAGGACGTCCTCCTCCAAATCTCCAGACAAGTCATAGTCCCCCAAAACAATTTAGATACTGCGGCTATCCTTGCCTTAGATTTGACCAAGGCTTTTGATAACGTATCTCACGACGCCATAATGACTGGACTGGAATCCACCAACCCGGGGCTTCGTACGTACAACTATATTCGCAGCTTCCTGTCCAATCGAAGTGCCATCCTTCAAATCGGGGGCATTACCTCCGACACGGTTGATCTCCCCTCTAAAGGCACACCTCAAGGAGCGGTATTATCCCCTTTGTTATTTAATTTGGCCATAATTAACATACCCCGCCGCATTGAGCTAATTCCTAATCTTAAATTCATCCTTTACGCCGACGACATCACACTGTGGGTGAATGGTGGAAGCGACTCCCATATAGAGGAGACCCTACAAGAGGACGTTCAAATAGTAGTAAAAGAAGCTGCCAACGCGGGGCTTACTTGCTCCCCCAGTAAGTCCGAACTCATTTTGCTATCGCCGAAGAGGAGATCCAAGGTACCACCCGACATTAGAGTTCATATAGAAAACAACCCGATTCCAGAGGTCTCTACCCTTAAAATTCTGGGGATGCTTATACAAAATAATCGGGCTAACACACAATTTCTCCGGAAATTAGAACAACATGTTATTCAAACTATAGGGCTCATAAGACGAATCTCCAACCGCCGCAGGGGTCTCAAGGAGGAGGAGAGAATCCGACTTATCCAAGCGTTCATTATCAGTAGGATCACGTACTCCCTACCTTACCTGAACCCGTCTGCAACTGAATTAGATAAGGTTAATAGGCTCATCCGAAAGGCATACAAATCTGCCCTCCACCTCCCCCTTAAAGGGCTACTGAAGCACTTTTAAAACCGGGCAAAACTCTACTTTTTACAATTATTACATTGGTCAGTTTGTGCCTGTAAAGTTTTTTTGGTCATTTTTAGCTTGGGGACAGCGGTATTCGTCGTTAAAGTTGACCCTACGCCCCGCCCACTGCTTCCTGCCGCATCGCCGGAAGAGCGAGAAACTGAGATGCAGCGACCGGAAGTAGCGTCATATTCGGAAGACGGCCAGCGACGTGCGCTGCCGCTTCGCTGTGTCCCAGTTTTATGGGCGAAGTTCCGAATTAAGCAGGCGTGTAATCTGCATTTTATTAATCAACATTGTCTTAAGTTGCTTCCGCGTCGATTTTTTAACCGTAATGCTACTGTGTGATTCCCTAAAGCGACTCCTATAGATACCAGAAATTTCCTACCCGAGCGCCCGTGGCTACTACATTGCCTTCACGAGTAGTCGCGGGGCCGGCCGTGTCGTCGGCTGCTCTGTGCTTCACACGCGAAGCGACGGCCTCAAACAAATACGGAGGTACCCCAAGTTTCTGATCCATTATTATAAGGGAATTAGAAAATTTGTGGGACCACAGCGCTCTGGGCTTCCCGAACTTCTTGCTCGTTTTCCCGATCAACGTTGTTGGCTGTGACGACAGCTGAGCTGAATAGCTAGATTTTAAGAAGAAATCAAGCAAGCTGAAAGCATGAAGCGCGTTTCCTGCGCGCGGAAGCGCTCCGCACACTCGCCGGTCGCACGTGCATGCCCGTACGGCGCACGAAACGGCTAGCACCACACATGCCGCGGCAGCGACCGCTCTTCGCTGCCGTCCAGAAACAAGGCTGTCGCGAAAAGCAAGGTAAAGGTGCAAGAGAGGATGATAGTGTGGTGAAAAATTGTGCTGGGGATTGTCATCCAAGGTGATTTCGAAAGAGGTGATCGAATTTGTATCGCGATGCGGAGCGCCGACCCACTCTGTGGCCGACCCGTCGCGGAGGCTCGTCGACGGGCCTGCCCGGGCAAGAGATGCGACCAGAAGCCGAAAGATGGCGTTACCGGCGCGCAAGAATGAGCACAGCACCGATCGCTAGAATGACTATCGACGTAGGAATAAGGTTCCACATGCGAGAAAGGGGGTGATAATGTGGTGAAAAACTGCGTTAAGGATAGTCATCCGCAATTGTAGAAATAGCGGCGACCAACTATCTCCCTTGGTGTTAAAGTTCCCTACATCACCGGCGATCCGTGCAACCTGAGCCGGCTGGAGCTGTTGGGGAAGATGCGTTCTAAAGCTCGTCGGGGACCAGCGTGCTGCGCTTGGGTTCCTCTACCTTTTGGGGGGCGACCAACGTTCAACTCCCCTATTCTAAAACATGCGTATGTGCAGCAATGCCACGTTCCGCTGACCGGCCGAGCAGCGACCCGGCACCAGCACCTCTGCGCGACGCGGCGACCGGCGGCCGCGCTGCCTGTGCGCATCGCAGGCCGCTGCACAGAGCTTGTTGCCGCCTGTCCAAATGTAAAAACAAAGTTCCACATTCGAGGATGGGGATTATGGTGGGTTGAAAAGTTGTGCTAGGAATTGTGGCTAGCGCTGGTAGTGAAAGCGGCGAACCAATATCTGCGCAACTTCCCTGCATCCGAGAAACAAGTCGGCCATGAGTCGTCGCGGGAGAACCCCTTTCTAATGCTCGCCGCGAGCGAACCTATTTTGTTTATACTTCCCTCAGGCTCTACTATTCTAAGGAAAGACTGTGTGAGCCCTCCACTCACCAGAGGACCTTTTAGCCCGTATCTGAACGGGAACAGAATGATATCGTCAGGCCGTGTGGTCCCCGCAGCGCCGGCACTTACGAATATGACGTCATCTGCCGCCAGCCAATCGCGAAAGGCAGCCAGGGCTCTCACCGTGCCCTCGGGCAGGGGTCGTTTGTTTTGACGAAAAAAGATGGTTTGGGTGTATTTACACTTAAAATAAACATGTTTTTCGAATTCAGCCACAGGAAAACCATAATGTAATGCCCCCAACAAATTTTTTTTGAAAAGCTCTTCACCAGCCCTTTAACACACCCACTGCCAGATTCGAAGGCCTTGGCGTGCACAATACGGCCCAGGATCTTATAGAAGCCCACCTTTCCAATCAGGTCGTCCGTCTGTCTAAAACTCCAACTGGTAATCATATCCTAAGGCGGCTAGGTATAGGTCATATTGACTGCCCTGAGGCTAAAATTCCCCTCTCTTCTGAAACCCATGCAAAGCTTGTAATTAAACCAATACCCGGCAACATGCATCCCATACACCACGCGAGCCGCAGGGATCAGAGAGCACGTACTCTCCAAAAACGACTCTCCGCTCGATCCGACGTGGTCTATGTGGATGCTGCAGAATACAGGCACCGCGCCGCATTCGCCATTGCAGTTATTAACGACCCTGACAATCCCCCTCTCGACTCCCTAACCTTAAATACTTCTCATCCCGCCACGGCGGAGGAGGCGGCAATAGCTTTAGCCCTCTCCCAAAGGCCGACCCCCTCGATAGTAACCTCCGATTCCAAAGCGGCCATTCAAAATTTCGCCAACGGCCACGTTTCGCCACAGGCATCCAAAATTCTCAGACGCCACCCACCCGACTCCCCGGTAGAAATTGTCTGGACTCCGGCGCACGCTGGCCTCGCGGGTAATGAGGCTGCCCACAATACGGCTCGAGGGCTCACAATCCGA
Organism: Haemaphysalis longicornis; assembly: GCF_048455015.1. Classification (NCBI taxonomy): domain Eukaryota; kingdom Metazoa; phylum Arthropoda; class Arachnida; order Ixodida; family Ixodidae; genus Haemaphysalis; species Haemaphysalis longicornis. The sequence continues at coordinate 110,807,962 of NW_027526445.1, read as the reverse complement.
GCCGGGGCAAGCCTTGAACCCTATCACGGGGCCAGATCCGCCAGAGACAGACTTCTCACGTACACAGAAATAACCGTGCATTACCGCCTCGACCACCGTAGGTACCCCCCGGCTCACGTCAAGCTAACTAATTCCGAAGAACACACGTGGCGTCTCCTTCAGACGAACACGTTCCCCAATCCCGCTATACTCCACCGAATCCACCCTTCATTATACCCTTCCCCAGAATGCCCTGCATGTGGAGCCCTCGCCACCCTTCCCCACATCTTTTGGGGGTGTCCTAAAGATCCCTTTCCCCTAATTTCCTCTGATGAACAGTGAGAGGAGGCGCTGGGGAGCTCAGACCTAGAGGTGCAAACCTGCTTGGTCACCAGAGCTGCCGATGTCGCCGTCCGGCACAAGCCAGCGGCCACAACCGTCCCCTGAGCCACATGAAGCTCAATAAAAATGTTTTCTCTCTCTCTCTCTCTCGCTATGAAGCGCGTAACCATGGTACCACCTGAGCTATAGACACAAAGAGGGGAACTGAAACTATCGTCCCGAAGCGGATACCCATGACATAAAAGGATAGCGTGGTATTAGCGACATAAAAAAAAAAAAAAGAGTTGGCCGTCTTCAATACACTGACTCCTCGCAAAAGAAAATGTCATACCTTCACGCTTGAAATCGAAAGCGTGATTTCTTGTGGTCCAACCACCGTCTACAAATACAACTATGCGTTTCCCGAACGTGCGCCTGATTTGCGCGAGGCCGCGCGCCTGGCTTTAATGGAAAGTTTTAGTAAAGCGTTCGCTGCGTTTGCGTAAATGCGACGCTAAATCTTTTCGGCCCGATACGCAGGCGCCGTGAGCAAAGTTTTAGTAGAGTGTTTCGTCGGTTCTGCGTCGCCATATACGTATGCGCTATCGCTTGCGTTGCCACCTGTTGAATGTATTCCGAAGCGACTCGCTTAGCGGCCCATCCGCCAGACTTGTGCCTAGATTTTTACTATCCAAACCAGTAAAAAAAGCCTTGCGTTAGTATGAAATGCAAAAAAGCATAACATGACACAAAGATCACTTTGTCTAAGTAGGTACCCTAGTGGAAGCATCGAAGCAACGTGGCACCTGTTTTGCGCAATTACATACGACGCCTCGAACTAAAAGAGCCGGTTTGATGCGTACATTTTATTCAACTTCAATACAATCAAGAAATGGGTTTCAGACAAACACATCGGCACGAGATGCGCCTTGAGGACGAAGCGCGAAATTAACAGTCGATCGATTGCCTCCTGCTCGTAGTAGGGGTAGCGCTTTTACAGCGAAACTTTAAAAGGACGAATTTTTTAGACGACAACCAAAGAATACGTCACAAGAAAGCTTCGCGTTCAAACATCGTCGTTTAATGGAGGGTCCATGATTTTTTCTTGCGAATTACGGGGCCGAACAACAAGTCATTTCACTCCGGCGCTAGCCTAGAAGGCTTTTATCGCGCACACTCTACAACATACCCAGTGCGGGGTTGAATCATCGCTTGTGCTGCTGAGCACGAGGTCGCGGGTTCAATTCCCGGCCGCGGCGGCCGCTTTTCTGAGGCGAAAAGCAAAAACGCCCGTGCGTACGAGATTTCGGCGCACGTTAAAGATCACCAGGTGGTCAAAATTAATCCGGAGCCCTCCACTACGGCGCGCGTCCTCGCCTGCGTTGCGTCGTCGTGTTAAAGCGTACCATCAATCAGTCGAATCATCGCTCGCTAAAAGTAATTTCGGACATGGCATACACAGTTCGCCCTAAATCGCACAAAGTCGCATTTAATCGCAAAGCGAACGCTTCCACAACACGCGCACACGCACGCATGCACGCACGCGCGCACAGTTTTTGTCACCAGCCTGTCTCCAAAGCTTCGTTCAGGCAGTCAGCGATGCCACCGCGATTGAGCGCTCGCGAATGTAACGACGTGCAAATCTCGCGACGTATTCAAAAACTCATGTGCAAAGAGCTTGTTCCATCAATGGCAAATTACTGGCCACCGAAGAGTGGAAGTGAGGAGGGCCGTCACGCTAAGGGCCGCCTTGTTGTAAACAAAGCTACGCAAGCAGACTCTTGCAATCCCGTTCCCGTTTCTTGCAATCCAGTTGCAAGAAACGCGAACACAACATTGCGCACGCCGTTAAGAAGTTGCCATTCGACCGCTGCCAAGAGCTGTTACATTCGGGAAGCCGCCCCGAACCGGACTCCGCGTCCGTCATGCGAGGTAGCCTGGTGGTAGGTGAGCGGCGAGCGAAGGTTGCTGCTTTGGTGACGGCGACAAGAATCTGGGGGTAAGCTTAAAGGAGCCATGAAGACAAAATGCAAGTTGGCTTTATTAGAAAGACTGCTTAGTCCCGATAACAATGATACCAATATCATCGCAATCTTCTAACAAATAACGGAGATATTGAAGAAAACGTGTGAAGCAGTCGCGACCCCCTAGCCAATTTCCCGCAACTTTTCTATGACGTCACGGAACCTTGTTTGTACGATTGGCGGCCGCCTAACTCACCTGTCGCGACGACACATGACTGGACGTCTGTAATGGGGCCTCTAGTTCCATTTGACCGCATCACTTGAATGCTAACGTGCAGTTAACGCACTGAAAATCATCTTTTATTGTTGGCCCGTATGACGTCATTCTTGCTCATAACGCGTCACTGTGGCGCAAAATTTGAAAGTTTTTAAATACTTCTTGCTTTTTTTCGTTAAAAAAACATCTTTTGTGGCTGTAATGGAGCTGAATAAAATACTGAATCCTAGCTCTTTCAAAATAAACGAAGTTGTATTTTCTCTTCATGGCTCCTTTAAAGGAGTACTGACACCAATCTTCGGCGTTAATATTATTGCACAGTTCGCTTCCTTTACTCAACAGAATACCCTGGCTGAAATATGAGCGGCCTGCGAAGCGAAGAACATACTTCAATTGGATCTCATTTATCGCGCCGACGGAGCAGCGCGCCGAGCGGCACTCAGCAAATGGACATCAGCGTGACATCATCCCGTAAAAGCCAAAAGAAGTGACGCGTGAGCGCTCGTCAAAAAATCGTGACGTCACTTTACGCGCGCGGCTCCGCGAGCGGCGAGTGGGCGCCAACGTATTCACAAACGGGTGCACGCAGCCAGAGCTACAGGCATAACCGCTGCCCAGAAAGGCACTTTTGGCACAAATAAAGTTCCATAGACGGGAAAGGAAGCGATATATAGCCCGGAATCGCAATAGAAGTCGCCATCAGGACTTTTATTGAAAGCGGTCATCGAATTTCCGCCGCAATGGTAGGCCTATCACCTTCAGGCAGCTCAGCCGTTCAACTCCGGCGGCGGCGCGGTCGAAACAACGACCCACCGGCCTCCGCAGTGTTTTCACGTCCGCACAAAGCGGTGAGGTCATGCCGGGATTCTGTCATATGCGCCTTTCGGGCTGATAGCGCGGGAATTCGAAACAAACACTTTTCAGGCCATTCAGTGTAATTATTTATCGCGCGCTGAAATATTTAAAGTGCTGTTTCGGGTTCGCCAGACCATTAGGCATCGACAAAAGCAATAAAAATAAACACGTTTCAGGCCTTTTAGTGTGATTAATTATCGCGCGCTGAAGTATTTAAGGTGCTGTTTCGGGCTCGCCAGACCATTAAGCATCGATAAAAGCAATAAAAATAAAATTGGAACATAAACTTTTCGTGTCAGTACTCCTTTAACTGGTTTACTGCATGGCGAGAGATGAGCCGAAGCAAGACAGGAACAATACCCTTCCGGGAGAGGTTACAGTACAGGACTCGAGCAGAGTGACAGCATTGATTCGCTGCTCCAAAATGAAAGCGAACTATCTACCGAGAGGACGGTTTTCAAACACAATAGCGTAATGGCTGCGCGCCTGTCCCAGTGGCGCTGGTTGAGCCTGACGGCTGCGGCGGTCGCGTCCTTCGGAGCAAGTGTTACACGTAGATTTGTTGCAGCCGCCGAAGTTAGGATCGCCAACAGCGAGGCGCCCGTGCACCAGCGACTTGTCCGAGGCAGCTTTGCAACTTGCAGGACGCGCGAACATAGTAGCGGCGTGCGGAATCGTAACAACGGTTCAGGATATGTTCAGAATACCGACGCAAAAGCCATATCGGGATATATGGACGTAAAAAAACGTCTCGTCATGCAATTCGGTTGGCTGAGACGTGGAATGACGTCATTCTTTAAAATTATTACGACACTTTCGGCCACAATCTGAACCCGGCATCAGTAACTGTTCACAATAAGTGCGAATTTATATATATTTTTTACTCTTTCCCATTTAAAACCAGCGTCACTTTTGCAGTTCTGCTCTCCAAACGGGGCGAATAAGAACGGCAGCGCGCAGCCTCAACTTCAGGAGCACTATCACCGAAGCTTTTCCTTATCGTTAGACAAACCTACATCACCAATAAGGGCCTCCTGCCTCTCATACGTGTTTGATTAAATAGGTGGAAGAAAGGAGGACTCCAGCACACATTTTGTTATTCATGGTGCTGAACGAGCCACGTGCAGTCGCTCTCGCCTGCTTTGCCAGACGGAACGACCAATAGGAGAGCAGCAAGATGCCCATCCAACCGATATAAAACGAGCTCCTTCACTCCACTAGGCACATTCCTGGAAGCATCCAGCAGCACGAAGGTATGATGCTGCTTTGCCGCTACAAAATGGTGCGCTTAAATTTCTTTGCGTTACTTGCATGACTGTGACTACCTAGCGTCTCTCCGAATTTCTTTGTTTTTCAGGCTCAACGCAGCAACTTTAACATGAAGCCAGTCCCGGTGATGCTGCTGTTGGCCTTCGCGGTCGGCGTCCAAGGCCAGGACCTGTCGCCACGGACGTTCGCGTTCTTTCCCAGCGGCCTTGCCGATCAACAGGGCCTCCACAACCCCCACGCGCACCAGCACGGGAGCCACGCCGTCGAGGCACAGGGCCACCACAACCACGTCCCGTCGGGCCCCCAGCCGCACCTAGGGCACGCCCACCAGGTTCCCGCCACCGGCAATTCTGGGCACGTTGTTCCTGAGCACCATAACAATCGTGAGCATGTTCACAATCATCGGCCCTCGCCTGCCACGGGCAACGCGAACAACACTGTTCCTGTGCTCGTCTGCCGGGTTGTCCACGTTCCAGCCCCTCCCGCCCCTTCTTCATCGGGGGCCGGTTCTGTTGTGCCACCCGCTATCTTCGGCAACATATCCACTTCGTTGGAGACCATGGTCGGTAAGGTCGTGGACCCGGTCGTGGCGCTGCTGCACAACGCTTCGGTCTGGCTCAACCGCACAGCCCACCGCCACCCCGTTCACGGCAACCACGCGCACCCACACCAGCACCCCTCTGCTGCTTCTGCGGTGGATGCCGTGCACCACAAGATCCTTGCGCTCAAGATGCAGAAGAACCCCACGCACCCGGGCTCCGGTCACAGTCCAGTGGTCCACGTTACTACTCCAGGCTCTCCTGACCGGTCCGTTGCCACTACGGTTGCGGCGGCTACAGAGACTTCCAGTCCCGCAGCCACCACCAAGGCCAGAATTCCTGCTCAGGTGCTCACAAGTACGGTCGGCGCTCCAGCGCCGCGCCTGCTCACTGAGACTTCATTAACGCCTTCTACAATCGAAGGAACTCTCAATCCCTCCACCGAAGATCTGTTCGACCTCACTCCCAGGCCCCCGGGCGCAGCTTCGCAAGACATCTGCCCTTCTCTGACGCTTCGCTGCGCCCCACAATTTCGCAGGGATATTTGCCGCCAGTACGAACAATGCCTGCTTGACGGCACTCTGCGTGGTAACTGTATGGCGGTGTTGATGTATCAAGTTTTCATCGATAAGCGCTGCGCTCCAGCGTAAGATTATTTTTAGCTGCCATGCATATTTATTTCCGCATCTTTACACATCTATTTAGGGTGCGCCTTTTGCACTTGCATGACGACCGGTGACCTTCATTCGTGGAAATAAACCACTGCCTTTTTATCCTACGTTTCGTCCCTGTGCTTCCCCGCTCGGTTAGTGGATACGCTCCTTGCCGGGCTGTTGCTTGCGTCTTTGAGTGCTTTCTACTCAACTTGGTGGCTGCTGTAATGCTGTCGAGTGCATGGGAAGCGCCATTCGCATCCATGCCATTATCAGCAGATTACTCCCGCTTTTATAACGCGCTCGTCTTATTCATTTTTTCCGGTTTTGCATCATTTTTTATATCACCGTGGCTGCTAGACGTCAGCTGTCAGCCATGCTCACCAAGCGTCCGCGGTAGTACGTCATTGGTGACAGTAAACCACAAGAGGCAGCCAAATACAAGGGCGCGCCGAAATCGGGAATGAAGATAATAGTTTCTTACTATTGGCGGTGAGCACGACCACGGGCGTGTGCTTAGGGATTCTCGCATTTGTCGTCTGCTTCACTCGTGCTCGCTCTCCCTGCGGTTTCTTTGTGCTCGGCTGACTTTTGAGGCTCGTCCGCACCAGTTTCGCGCATGCGCACCTTTTTATAAGTTCTTAAATAGCAGACACTAGCTCACGCCGGGAGTGAAAGTGCAGTTCTTGATACCGCTCCGGAAAAAAAACATTGCCGGGGTAGCCCCATTCCTTGCGAAGCCGGTCCTGTGCGGAGCGCGAATAGTCGGAGCTAGTCATCAGCTTCTGTATTCGGCAAGCTTTCGAACAAAGGCAACAGCCGTTGTCTTATAACCGATCACAGCGAAACTGCAAGACCAAAACCAGTTCCAGGCCTTCAGGGCTGCCGGATTTGGCAGAAGGTATTACGATTCCAGCTAATGGTATGTAAGGTAAACCACATTGGGAACCTTGCCTAACGCTCGAAACTATTGTATTAAGTCATTTTACGTTGTCAAGGCATGGAAGTGTGCCGACATGCACTATGGGGCACAAATAATGTAGGTTGATTTCCAAATAACCTGCTTTGTGTATAGGGGCGTGCTGGTTTCATATCAGGCTTCAAACCAGTATGAAGGCTTATTGAGCAAAATGAGTGACGAGTACGGTAAGAATACAGTAACACTGTTTTTCAGACCTGGAGGGATATTTGGGTACATTTCCCACAGCAATATCTTCCCACTTGATATGGGTTATAGTAAACTTGCACTCAAAAGGAGGTGGAGGAGGAAAAAACTTTTTAAACAGTAAAATCGAGCCGATTAGTGGGCAGGCTTCTCCTTCCAGAACAAGAAAGTAAGAGTGATTTTCTTGAGTTCATGGAACGTTATCGCTAATAGGCCATGATTTGTTCTTTACGCCTGAAGAGGTTGGAAAGCAATGAAGAGCTGCTTGGGCATATTCATCGGTTTAGATTCATGTTATACTGAAAACCGGCACGTATACTATTTATTGCGTTCGTTAGCGAGTATATCAAGCTTTCGACACCGCAATCATGTCATAGCTGTTCGGGTTGAGATTCAGTTCGTTACGACAACGATGGTTACGATAGAAATTCGGGGCACCAAAGCCGCCTTCGAGAACTCTGGACAACGTTGTCTGCTCTGTTTCGCGGTGGCGTAGCACAAACCTTCTTATTGCATGTTCGTGTCAATAAACAAAGCACGCTGCGTATATGCACCTTCTCGTACGTAGACATAACAAAAGCCAATTTCTGTAGGCTGTATGCATTACAACCCCCAGAAAATCACGAACTTTGTGAGACTAGCAAACATACCAAAACTTCTAATAAGACGTTTGTGACGGTGCCGAAAAAAATAATGCGTTGGGTACAGAAAAAAAAAAAAAAACCTTCTTCTGATACCAGTCAACAACAACGAAAGAAATAGAAGACAGCCGTTTTATTGCCCGCTGTGCGATGCGTGTAAAGAGAGAGAGAGAGAGAGAACTTTAATGAATACCGAAGAGGTTAGCCCCACAAACGGCGGGGTTCGCTACTTCAGATGGGGTTGAACATAGCGACTGGAAAAAAACGAAAAGAAAAGCTTTAGAACAGCTTCAGCTTTAGAACAGCGTGCTTTATTTTATAATTATATAATTACACACTTATTGGCGTTTTGGTGGCATTGTACATACATTCACGGCCACCAATACGTTTCAATCCAAGCCAATGATGGAACTAAGGCGAGCGAACGGCATAATGGCGGCCCATGACTACTCTGTACCCATGACGACACAGACGGCCGTCATGGGTACAGAGTAGTCATGTGCCGCCATTATGCCGTTCGCTCGCCTTAGTTCCATCCTTGGCTTGGATTGAAACGTATTGGTGGCCGTGAATTTATGTACAATGCCACCAAAACGCTAACACGTGTGTAGTTATATAATTATAAAATAAAGCACGCTGTTCTAAAGCTGAAGAAATAAAAAGAGTTTTTGTTCTTCTTACTGGAAGTCTGCGAGAACCGTTGTCCCTAATATTCTGCAGACCAAGCTGGTAGTTTAGCAGAAGCCCATTAAAGACTCTTACTTTGCAAACATTTAAAATAATAAATTGTTTGATAAGCTCCGGAAGGTTTTACGCGCTTACCTATGAAAACATGGCCTTCGCGGGGTTCTCGTTCGTGTTTCCGTAACAAAGCTTTCTGCATAAACGTTCGCGGTGGCAAATTATCCGCTCAGTCAAGATGTCCGGGCGCTGCCAACATATGCACTGCTACAGCAAAAATTGGGCCCATCTCCCCGCGAGGGGGACTCGAGTAAATGCGTCGCATAGGGGGTGGGTGTATTGCGTTAACGTTTAGTGTTTGGGGAGTTGGTGGTAGTGAATGCGTTGTATCAGCAGCTTCTTGACATAGTTTGAATGAGTCAAGGATATAAGACGCGTTCGTAGCCTCCCATTCTGTGTCGGCTTTGTGGCGCAGTGGGTAGAGCACCATGTACATTGCGTTCCGCCCGCAGGGTCGAAGGATCGAAACCGGGCGCCGGATATGGTATATAGTGTAGGATATTTTTTATATTTTTTCGGATATTTTTCGGATTTTTTTTTCGGATTTTTCGGATATTTTTTGGATATTTTTCGGATATTTTTCGGATATTTTTTTATATAGTGTAGGGGGAGGGGTGCGGACTACGACTACGGACGTCAACGCGGGTGACATCGTGAGTTACTGAAATGCTCTGCATTTAAAAGAACCGCGAAACGCACTCTCCTTACCACAAACAAACGTGTTTACATGGTGTGTTTGTACTTATTTAAATATGTGCTGATGGTCGCTCGCCACAACTAGTCCTCCCACTTGCTCACAATGAATCACAGCAGTCTTACCTGAACCAGCGGAGCAAATTTCGAGTTTCCAAGTGAAGCGAGAGAAGCGAAGGCGGTTTCGGCAATTTCGACCGGAGCGGCTACTTCGTAGACACACCTATGCCTAGTTAAGAAAGCAAACCTACGAAGGCGCCTAAGAATCCGATAGACACGCTAGGCCAGCAGCTGTGGTCTTCCTATAAGGCCATAAGCGCCGTACACCGACAAACATTCCCAGACGCAGTTTCTACGGGCTTCCAGAAGAAACTGCGCACCGGCACGTGCTCAGTAAGCGTACCTCTCTAGTATACTTACTAAGAAACGGCAATTTGATCGTGGAAAGGAGAACACCTTGATAGTATAGGGAGTGACGCGGTGCCTCGTGCAATCGTTAGTTGAGCACGACGCGTAGTGCGGACAAGTTGGGACCAGCCAAGTTATCTTCGTGATGTTCTTTTCCCCGGGGCTTCTCCTCCAAGCCGCAGCAGCGCTGAGGATTTGACCCCGGGTATCTTCAACCGACAAACTCAGCTTCCGATACAAAACTGTACATTTATTTACAGCCCGGCGGGCGGCTAAAAACAGTACTCGCGCGGAGACCGAAGACGACGGGCCGAGCTCTCCTGCGCCCGGACCGCGTCTCTCGCTTCATTTTCCATTCCTCTTGCCGCTGAGGGCCGGGGAAGAAGGAAAAGCCAGTCGTCTTCGTCGGTGGCCATCTCATGTGGTGGCGGTTAGCGCATCCGGTGTGCGCAGGCGCGACTTTTGTCGGAATGCGCGACGTTCGAAAGCGCCGCGCAACACGTGCTTCCCATTTCCGCGCTTCTCACCCCAGGGCCCGCGCCAGTTCGTTCGTCGAAGCGCCCGACAAGCCATTTGCCCTCTTACGTTGACGTCATAAATTATAGTTACACACCACTTTATTATGTCACCGCCATACAGCCAACAATATCTATATATTGTGCTTTGTATCTACATAACTACGAACATATCCCAACATTTCTTTGAAGTATATTATAAAGAACAACGATGACGACTTTTGAAAGTATAAAAAAAGAACCCAACATGGTGTTCTTTATATTGCTTCCGAAATTAGAGCAAAATTTCTGACTTTAATGCACAGCAAAGCATTTGTCAATTAAACCATTTATTCTACATAAGCATGCATTGGAACGAAAAAATGAAAAATTTTGTTTGACCAATACTAAAAAATTGAACTCCTTAGCTTGTAAAGATGCAGAAAAACGGGACCTAACATTCTGGTAATTTGCGAAGTGGAACCGTGCTTGTTATTTTAATTCTAACACTGCTTTTCGAAATAAAAGAAAAAGTAATTCCTTTAAAAGTATGCATAGACTTGAGAGGAAAAATTGCTGTGGTTTAGCTTTGGTTAACCCTGATTGATTGTGGGGTTTAACGCGCCGACGCAACGCAGGCGATGAGGCGCGCCGTAGTGGAGGGCTCCGGATTAATTTTGACCACCTGGGGATCTTTATCGTGCGCCGAAATCTCGTACACACGGGCGTTTTTGCTTTTCGCCTCCATCAGAAAAGCGGCCGCCGCGGCCGGGAATCGAACCCGCGACCTCGTGCTCAGCAGCGCAACGCCTTAGCCACTGAGCCACCGCGGCGGGTCTTTGGTTAACCCTAGTTGAAAGCAAAAGCTACCTCCATCGCGCACGGCTCTGCGCCACACGTGGCCTCCTGGCTTTCCTTCGCGGCGCGCACTTATCGCTGCGGCGGCGGCCTCCTCGCCTTCTTCGGCTAGGTAACGACACGGGTCCTGCGCGCGTCCCCATTTTCTCCTCGTATGTCTCTCCCCTGCCGCCTATGTCTGCCCGCAGTCGGGGCGCTGCTCCGTGCCGGGCGCTTGCTGAAGGGGGTGGGGTTTGACCTCTAGCTCTCAAGGTCAAAACTGGTCACCCACCGAAGTTTGCCCGTGGTAGCGTAGGGCAGCTTTCGCTACAAAAGACCTGAGACGGTAGCGGCAATAGCTTGTGCTTTCCAGAGGAAAAGTTTCGAATTTTGACCAACATGCATGCGACCCAAAGCCGTCTTTTGGATTATTCTTAGAAAGGGAAATTTCTTCCCTGCAAACTAACGCAGATATGTTATACGTTTTGTCAAAAAATACATATAAATTTTTCGTTCAACCTAAGAAGTCGGGCCGACACACTTGTCCTATTTCTCTAGAAAATATTCCAAACTAGAGTCTCTAGCATGACAGAAGGGCTGGTCTAAAAAAAGGATGGTGAAACTCCATTATTTTTACCTTATAATATATCTGGACAGATCGTTTAAAGCTTGTCTTTGAAAACGCACCACTCTTATTGTGAAGAAGGAGTATTTTAAATTTTTTTAATTTGTACTTTGTGTTCATAATCGCTTAAAACTAGAAAACATTTTTTTCTCACTTCGCTGATTACAACGCATTAAACTGAAACGAAATTTACCCGAACCCGAACCGTAACCGAACGGGTATTTTTCCGGTTCGACACACACACACATATATATAGGGTGATCAAAGTTAAGTGGAGAGGTTTTTTAGAGATTAGGCGCTAAGATGTACATGAAGACCACCTCTACAGTGAAGTTATGCGCCGAAGGGGACACAGAATTAGGCGGTAATTATTGATGTTGGAGGCTTAATTAACTAAAATTGATTAATTACCTTTTAGTGGTTTCAGAAAGCTCGACATTTGTTTATGGAAGAGTTAGACGCAATCGCGTTTCGACGCAGTTTCATTTTGCAGAATTCTTTTAGCGCAACCGTACTCCGAGATAACGAAATAAGAAGTTTAATTGCTGTTGGCATGATTATGCCTGCTAGAAAACTGAAGACCGGCGCAAAGTTTTTCCCTTTTGTGGCGTGCCTATTGTGTACGGTGTTTAGTTTGGCAACGGGGTGGCGGCATAGGCAAAAGTGATAACTGGCACCCTTTCTGTCTTGGCTGGCGTTATCGCAATCTGCAGTAAGTGGAGCCGCTATCGAAACACGGAACAAAAGTAAGGGGCCTTGCGCTGGTCGTCACTGCCTAGCGTGCATAATCAGAGGAACGGCAATTAAATTTCGCATTTTGATATCAATGAGTCCGGATGCGCGAGAAGAATTCTGCCTTACGAGACTGCTTCGAAACACAATTGCATTTAACTCTTCAATACAAACATGCCTGCTTACTGCAGCCACTAACAAGGTAATTAATCCACTGACATCAATAATGACGACCTAATTGTGTGTCCCCCTGGGCGCATAAGCTTACTGTAGAGGTGGTCTTCACATAACGCTAAGCGTGTAATTTAAAAAAAAAAAACTGTCGACTTAATTTTGATCACCCTGTATATACAGGCCCATTTTTAGTCGTTTTGCCCAACTATGAGCCGCGACGACCGCGGCGACCGTGGCGGTTGCGGCCGATTATCTGATCGGCAGCCGACCAACCCCGCTGCGTCCAACGCAGGCGCTGCAGGGTCGTCTCGTGCTATGTGACTCATCTTCCGCCGCGTTCGCCGTGAGTCAAAGCGAGGTCCAGCCTCCACCTGTGAGCGTTGCCCGGGACCGAACGGCTTTGAGCCGTGGTGGGCGATACAGCCACATCAAAGGTTAACCGAGCTCAACCAAGACCCAACCAGACCGGGCCAAACTTTTGGTTCGCATATCTAAGGTAAGTTGACCTAAGCCGCAGCCATTTTTTTTCTTTCCAATCGGAGGTTTTCTGTTCGCGCTGTACAACTTACGGCCGGGTTAAACAGCTCCGCTGTTGAAACCGTTTCCGGAAATTTTGTAGTGCGGTGGCAAAACTCAAGTGCTGTGTTCAGAGGGAGCTTGCAATATTTTCAAAAGTGTTTGCGCCTTTCAGCTGCACGCTACCGCCCTATTTCGACTGGCATGCGCGTGAAACATCTCTTCAAAAGCAAGATTTAGATTTTGTATTCAACCAGGTGTTATACTCGGGGATCACTTAGGAACAACAATAACAACGGACGTTGCTGCCGCGCCTCATTATACAGCACCCGGCTGTTTCTCCGTGCGGCGCAAAGTGTGCCCTACCGCGAGCATTTCGAACGTGGCACGTCTCGTTGCTGCGACTTCTTGCACTTGATGTGCTTATAAAATTTTGCAGTCTGGAGAAAAAAAAAAAAAAAAAAAACTTCACCATCCTTTCCTAAAGAAGGTCGAGAGAAGCGCAAAAGCTTTCTTACATCAGAACTGCAACAAAAGTACGTCAAAACCTTCGCTAAAGGTGCGTCCAACCTTTCCTGATAGTGTGTCCATCCAATCGGTCGTCAAACCTTCAGATATCCGAACTGCCGACAAAGAACTAACCCATGCGAGGTTTTTTCGCCGCACTAAGAATAACCGCATCTACGAACGATCTACCAATACGTTGTTTAGGAGATAAGTATATAGCCTACTCTTGCACTCCTTCTTTATGATCGATGCGTGTATTGTCTTACCTAGAACCTTCATGACGTTAACTTTGCGCGCCCAAAACGTGTTACGTAGAAAGTTCCTTTTTTTTATTATTTTCAAGCGTAATTGTTATCAAGCAATAGAAGCCCGTTTTCGCGGACGCGCTGTGTTCAGAGGTCGTATCAGTGCTTTTCGGTCGACAAACCGGTCTACAGGGCTATACATTAGTTTTTTGACAGCACGCTATTGGTGCCACCGAAAAAGCTTTCGCTGTAAAACTAGGTGTAGGATGTGTGCGACGATGTTACGCTGTTAGCGCAACCTCCTCGTTTCAAAATGCGCGCGCGCGCGTTTACATCCGGGTCCTTCGATTCGGCGGAGTGATGCACTGCATGAGCTATTGCTGTTGTTAACTTGTACTAGGGTACAGGCGGCGTTTATTAGTGCAAGTAGACGTGCATGGACAACGTGCGAGTGCAACGTTGCTACACCTATTGCGCAGACGTTGAGTGCGGGTGTTTTTTTCCTCTGCGAGTGGTGGGCGCATGCGCAGGTTCGTTCGGCGGGCGCAGACGTGTTGGCTTGAAGTATATTTCCAAGAGAAGATTGATTGATTGTCGGTTTTTACGCACCGACGCTACACAGGTGATGAGGCGGGGGGTAGTAGAGGGCTCAGGATAAATTTTGACCACTAGGGGATCTTTGACGTTTTCGCCGGAATCTCCAACAAAAGGGCGTTTTTGCTTCTCCCCTCCATCAGAAAAGCGGCCACCGAACACAGTGAGTGCCGCATGCACTGCCCGTAAAACCTTTATGTGAATATTTTGACACTGTTTTTCAAGTGGGCATTGTGTGTAAACTGCCGAAACTTTGCTCTGGGCGCAGCGTACAACTATAAATAGGCGTCTGGGAGAACTGGTACCTCTAGTTTGCGCTAAGACTTTACACAAAGGTCGAATTTAATTGTCTTTTTTTTGTTTAATATCTAAACGGCGACGAGCCGGCAATGTGTGTTTGCATGCTCTGGATACTGTAGGAGGCGCCGCTGTCCTAAGGTAGTCGTCCTGTCCAAAATAGCCATCGGCGAGCACCCATAAGCGACAACCGTTTCTTACACAATAGTCAATAGCGTCGATCGCAATTCTTAGTGCTATTCAAACTAGACCACGGAATGCAAAGTTTTAGCCCGAACGGTGGGGCGGTCGCCCAGAAAAGAATCTTAACTGCGCCCATTTGTTGTTGTAACGCGCTGTACTGCCACTGAAATGCGTTCAGGAAAGTCACTGCGATGTTCCCGGTTGGCCGCACTGACTCGACTGTTTCAATGCACTGAAGTGCGGGCCTTTTTGGGGGCGTATATGATGTCGCGGCACAGCGGGCCAATTTACTTTACCGGCGAGTGAGCGACTGTAAGAAATAAACTTGATTGATTGTGGGTTTTAACGCGCCGACGCAACGCAGGCGATGAGGCGCGCCGTAGTGGAGGGCTCCGGATTAATTTTGACCACCTGGGGATCTTTAACGTGCGCCGAAATCTCGTACACACGGGCGTTTTTGCTTTTCGCCTCAGAAAAGCGGCCGCCGCGGCCGGGAATTGAACCCGCGACCTCGTGCTCAGCAGCGCAACGCCTTAGCCACTGAGCCACCGCGGCGGGTCTGTAAGAAATAAACTGAATGGAGGTATGGTTTTGGCTAGTTGGTGCATACCCTATTAGCAAAACATAGCGCCGATAACGGGGACAACAGCGAACAACTTTGACTGAAACAACTGCGCCTGTGTTGCTCGCTGTTACTCGTTGCCCCGTAATCTGCGCTGTTATTATTTACATGGGCATATAAACTATATGGGAGGTAACAGAGTGGATCCCTAGAGAAGGCAAACGTGGCAGGGGGCGGTAGGAAGATGTGGGTCCGGTTGCGGCAGGAAGCGCAGCTGCTACATCTTTGTGTTTATCTTGCAGATCGCCGCATGTTCCGGTAGCCACTATCTACACGACGATACTCGTCTGGCGCAACGACAGGGCAGCCACTTAGACTGCCTTGACCATGTCAACGACATTACAGCCACGTGACGCCTACTACGTCATCAAGACACGCCATCGCACATGGATCAACTGGATTTGCGCAGCACCGCTTCTGATTGGAAACCTACGGGAGCGACCTCTACATGGGCATCGTGGCCTATAAAGCCGACGCACAGGAATCGGCTCTTCAGTGGGTCCGGTTGCGGCATGGAGCGCAGCTGCTACATCTTTGTGTTTATCTTGCAGGTAGGCCAAAAATACAATTACAAGTGCTATAAAATGATAATCGTTTTCTATTGCCGTTACCAGACCCAGAGTGTTTTTGTGATGCTCTTTGTGGCACTGTGAATTACTTGAAACTACTGTTGTTGCTGTCTGGAGACATTGAAGTCAATCCTGGCCCCGACTATGAAAGTAAGGCCGAACGAATGTTGGCAGACTTATTGGCAGCTCAAGCACGCATTAGTCAAGAAATAAGCGCTCTCACTCAAAAAGTTGCTTCATTCGATGAACGCCTAGTCAAAGTAGAGTAATGGGCCGCATCGACTAGCAATGTCGCTGCTAAAGTGCAGGAGTTAGAGAGTACGGTTGCAAAACTTCATAGCGTCGTCAGCGAACTGGACAGGAAAAATGATGATTTAGAAAACCGGTCCCGCAGAAACAACCTAGTAATACATGGCTTCCCTGAATCGCCTGACCAAAATCCAGAAGAGCTCACTGTTTTGGTGGCCAAAATGATAACAGATAAGCTAGAGGTACAGTGCGGCAACATTGAACGCTGCCACAGAGTCGGGTCGCACAACGAGGGCAAGATAAGACCAATAATCTTGAAATTTCTGGATTTCAGAACAAAGACTAATATTTTGAAGAATGCGTGTAAACTAAAGGATCCGACACTTACATAAATGAAGATTTCTCGGCAAGGGTACGGAATCTGCGTAAGTTATTGTGGCAGAACTCCGCAGATGTAAGAAAAAATGGACGTAAAATACGACTTCACCGCGACTGCATCGTGGTAGATAGTGTTCGATACACATGGGGTGACGCAAAGTCCGCTATCGTTAAGGCCCCACAAAATGTGCTCTTAAATAGTACCGGCTTCACTACTGCTGGAGCGTCGGAAAACGCGCTCGAAGAAAGCACTGGCAATCCATTAGCTCATTAGAACCTTTGACGCTTTTGAATGTAAACACGCGTAGCTTAGACAATAAAATTACTGACTTTCACTGGCTCGTAGAATGTTACCACCCTTCAGTCATGTGTGTGACGGAAACTTGGCTTAATGACTCGATTGATGACGGGGAATTTACTCCGCCTGGATACGTAGTCCTGCGAAAAGACAGAAGTGCTGGGCGTGGCGGGGGTGTGGCGCTATTCATTCAGAATAACATCGAATTTTGCTTGCTTCCTGATCTACCCGAAACAGAATCAATTTGGTGCAAGGTTAAATTTAAAGACTTGGCTATAGTTATAGGAGGAATATACCGTTCTCCGAATTCCAGTGATATATTTGGCCTTGTTATTGATTACCTCGCAGAACACAGGTTCTATGATTCTAGGCTTGTGATCACTGGTGATTTCAATACCCCCTGCATTGATTAAAAGAATCTTACCTCAACTGGCCGCGAAAAATTGATCTGTGACTCTTTAATTAACATAGCAGTATCCTATGACCTAACCCAAGTAATAGAGGCCCCAACGCGAGAAAATTCCCTGTTAGATCTTGTCTTCGTCAGTGATGACCTCCTGCAGGGTGGTGTCAAATAACAAATAGTTGAAGGTTTGTCAGACCACCGGGCTGTCCTAGTAGACTTCAATGTCACGTGTGAGCAGAGTAGGCCATCCTACAGAACTGTGGCCGACTTCAGCCGCGCTGACGATGCTTCAATTGTTTCTACTCTGGCTTCTTATTTTGACAACTTTTTATTTTCTAGCTCGAGTCTGTCGGTCGATGCTTTGTACAATCAATTCTGCAATATTGTCACTTAATGTATGACGAAATTTCTTCCAGAGAAATGTGTCAAGCGCCACCCAAAACACCCCAGGTACACCCGGGAAATTGTACAGCTTATACGTCTTATCAAGCGGTCACGCAGGCGCTGTCCACCAGACGATCGAAATCAAAATGGCCAGTTATCTTCTATGAAATCTTGCTTAAAGGCTAAGATGAAGGAGGCAAAAAAATTTTATTACAACCACACGCTATCGACATTCATGAAAGATAACCCTTCAAATTTTTGGAAGACGATTTGCCCCATCCGCAGCGATGCACAGTCTTTCTTCATCGACGATCAACCATGCTATGACACCAGTGTTATCTCCGAGGCCTTTAATATTTTTTTTCAAATCCGCGTTTGTCTCTGAAAATGGCGTAATCCCTAACTTTCATGCTCCCAGTGATTTAACGGTGTTTCCTCAGCTAGAGATTACTTCCGCTGGAGTTCGTAAACTCTTATTAAGCATAGACACAGCGAAGAGTGCCGGCCCTGACAGCATTCCCAACCTTTTTTTGAAAAGGTACTCTGAATGGTCTTCCCACTATTTAACCGTTATTTTCAGAAGATCTCTTGAGTCAGCATCTGTCCCTGGTGTATGGAAAACAGCCAATGTGGTACCGGTGTTTAAAGCTGGCAACAAGCAATTAATTTCAAATTACAGGCCAATTTCATTATTATCTACATGCTGTAAGCTATTACAGCATATTATCTACAAGCACATTGTCCAGTACCTCAGTGAAAACGGTGTGCTAACACGGCATCAGCACGGGTTCCGCGCAGGACACTCTACCGTCACGCAGCTACTAGAGTTCACACACGACATTGCTTCAGAACTTAATAACAGGGGTCAAATTGATGCGATATTCATTGACTACTGTAAAGCGTTCGCTAAGTTCTGTCACCGAAAACTTCTGCACAAATTACGAACACTTCTTGGAAACAGCCCATTGCTCTCATGGTTAGAAGATTATTTGCACTCAAGATCACAGTTCGTTACATTTAACAACAGGCGGTCATCACGAGTGCAAGTTTCATCAGGCGTGCCACAAGGCTCGGTTCTTGGGCCGTTATTATTCATTATTTACATTAATGACGTCGTTGAAATTACTTGAGGCACGCCTGTTCAAGTGAGGTTGTACGCGGATGACTGTGCTTTGTATTGCAATGTTAGAAACGTTGAAGATGAGCGGTGTCTGAATGATGTGTTTACCAAGTTTTGCGCATGGAGCCGGGACTAGCAAATGGAGATTAATTTTAACAAAACAGTTGCGATGACTTTCACTAACAAAAAACAGCCTTGTCATTTCACTTACGGTTACGCAGGACAACAATTAACTAATGTCGATGAGTTTAAATATCTCGGTGTCACTTTTACACCAACCCTGAGATGGAGCTAACACATCGTCCTTATCTGTGTGAAGGCGCTCCGGATGCTTTCTTACTTAAAACGCACTCTCAAAAATTCTACTCCACCTTGTAAAATAGCTGCTTACAAAACCCTTATCCGTCCGGTACTTGAGTACGCTTCAGTTGTATGGTCGCCTTACTTAAAATGTGATATTGGTAAAATTGAATCTGTCCAAAAGAAGGCAATTAGGTTTATACTCCGTCGCTACGATCGCAACTTTTCCCCTACATTTCACGCTGAGCAACTGTCACTTCGGCGCTTATCTCACCGGCGTGATTGTGACAGGATTGCTTTGATGCACAAGATTGTAGATGGTTCCACTTGTTAAAGCCGCACCAATTTCCTTCGTAGATTGCTCGCGGCGCGTAACAAGACGCACCGATCCTTTGAACATTGTCCCCTTTAGAGCGTACTTGGATTCTTTTAAGTATTCTTTTTTTCCGCAAACAATTGAACGATGGAACAATCTTTAGCCATCCCTCCGACGTTTGCCCGCTGAACTGTTCCTGAAAGACTTGCCTGAACATGTTACATGATACCATGAATTTTAGGTGGTTTTTCATGTGTATATGTGTGATGTAACATTTTTGTTAGACGTGTACATTTTACAGTCTTTATTACTTGTATCTGTCGTGTATATGTATTTCATGTAACTTTTCCACTCCTGCTATGTCTCTCGTTGAGACAGCAGTATTTGTAAATAAATAAAATAAATAATAAATTAATATGCAGATGAGATCAAGAAGTTTGCGGGGATAAATCGGTCGCGGTTAGCACAGGACCGGGACAATTGGAGATCTATGGGAGAGGCCTTTGCCTGTAGTGGCGTAGAAAGGCTGATGATGATGATGATGATGATGGTGATGATGATGATAAAATATATATAGGAGTTCATATACCAGACTTATGTATTACCTCATATATAAACCAATACTCGTTTCATCTCGTATATTGATTTTGCGATGGCCGTAAGAGTCTTGGTGTAACGCCGTAAGCAAAGCACGCCCACTCCCCCCTTTTTTCTCCTCCACTCATTTTTTGCTCTCTCCCTTCCCTTTGCTCTTACGCAGTACTGAGAACACTTAATGCAGCTTCCTTGACTACATCCATAGCCCGCATACCAGCCTCGGCTTGTGCGTCAACATATCGCTTTCACTTATTGCCACCCTGTTCGCGATCTACCGGGATAAATCAAAGCGGGCCCATGGACGTGCTCCGCGCATTCCAAGCGCGGCATGCATTCGATTATTATGGCTTCGTCTTCGCTTGAAGCCGAAGCCGTAATAATTGAATGCATTAGTCCCAAAGAAAAAAGCAAAGGGACTGCCATGCGCAGGCACTGCACGCATCTTCTGCGTCACCCGAGACACCGTCGAGGCAACAAGAACGCATTCGCATTGGACCTCCGTTGGTGAGGATCGGTAACAAGAGCAACAAGAAACATTTCTGCAAAACACACAAAAAAAGGCCGCCTGGTTTGTCATTTAGAGATCTCGACATCTGGAGGTACGCCGACGAGGAAATTGTGGTGCCATGCGTTGGCCGATTAACAGTGCCGGCATACAAGCATTGCACTGGCTCAGGCCGCAGGTGATCAGGTGACTTGGGGGAGGTTTTAATGCGAGAGCTTTGAGCGAAAAAGCCGACGTCGGCGTGGGGCACCTTTATTTCACAAAGAAAGAGAGAGGGGGAGAGAAAGAGAAGTTCTGTATTTCAAATGAAAACACAGAGAGGTTTCCCTCATACTACTCTGCGGCAGAAAAAGGGGAAAAGCAGTAGATTAGTAAGGAGAACGGCAGTGAAAAAAAAAAAAAAAACAAGAAAACGCACATAGCGTCTTGTTTTGGGGCATTATAAAAAATCAGCGCGCTTTCACTCTGTCGTGAAAAATGACCAGCGAAGCTGAGAGCAGTCCAAGGACTGGACGAAACCAAACCCGTAGCACAACGCCTTAGCCACTGAGCCATGCTCCGTGCACTGAGCCACCGTGGCGGGTAAGATCAATTTTCCCACTTCCTACTGCTCGAGCGCCATCTATTGTAACCTTTCGTTACTGTTTTCTTAGAATGTCGCCACGGGTCTAGACTGGGGCACGAGCACTTTTTCTATTTTCGGATCAAAACATTGCTCCTAACACGTATCTTTTTATTTGTCATCGTGAATATCAAGCACAAATCTATTTTCACTTAAAATGCTATATGCCTAATGTTTACTTTTTGCTCCATAATACTGACAAATATAAAGAATGTTTCCAGATTTAGTTGTTAAGAAAGGTTTTGCCAATGTTAACATATCGTTTAATACTTGTCAAGTTTTTGCCGGGTGGCTGAATTGAGGGAAAGACACAGGGAGACAAAGACACACAAAAATTTGGGGGTTTAAGTATTCCAATAAAAAATACACCATCTTTAAAAATGACCGGTCCCCTATCTTTAAACCATGGTACTACGCGATGCATGCGCTCCCTGCCCCCCCCCCCCCCCCCCCTCCTCTTTCTCTCAGTTTTCTGTTAGAAAAGAAGGCATGGAAAAAATTAGCAGTGGCCCAGCTCGGCTATGCCAGGATATAGGTAGCGTGATCTAAGGTTCAGCTGGTATTCTTAGGTTTCTTGGTTGTCTAGGATCAGCTGATTATCGTGCTTATGGCTGCTAGAACGATTTCCAATCCAGTCCAATCAGATCCAGTCCAGTCCCGTCCAATCCAATTCAATGCAATCCAGTCCAATCCGGTCCAGTCACTGCTCCGCGCGCATGCGCAGCACGGCTCTCCATGAGCCACGCGAAACGGCTATCAAGCGGCTCCTGCGCACCGTCAGACTTCGCTACTGCGCAACGGAGGCGCACAGCTGGGCACGTGCCGGCGCCAGTGCGTCTGCTGTGGCTGTGACGTCACTGCTCTGGAATGCGCACACCGGCGAATGTGCAGACCCAATTCTCTACACACCCGCACTCCAATTGGATTGGATTTTTAAATCCAATCCCTTACAATTTAATTAAATCCAGTCCAACCCAATTCAGTCTAAGTCCAATCCGATCCAGTTCAATACAAGTTCAATAATAACCAAGCCAAGCCAAGCTAATCCCATCCAATCCCATGCTCCTCGCGCTTGCGCAACAGGGCCCTTCAAGGTAGACGCGAAACTGTTCAATTTCGGCCAGTGTAGCTTCGCTACAAAACCTTATCGGAATGACCGGGTTCGATGGGTACATATCGTTGCCCTCAGTTGCGCGTAAAGTGCACGAGCGCCCGAACGCGAGAACCAACGCAGACGATCGTCGAAGTAGCCGACACTGTAAAGGCACGCCATTACCCTTCTCCCGTGTCTATGTAGCAGACGATCGCTAGGGAGAGGGCGGGTAGGGGCACCACCTTCGCCGAAAAAAGAAACGAAAAAGGAAAGTAACATCCTGCGCACATCATCGTGCCCGATCGACGAGAGCCTGGGCCTTGAGGCCCATTACTTGAGCATTACCAGGAAAACGGGTCAAGAGTAAGACGATCACGTTACGGTGAGATGCGGTGACCTAAAGGGGCCCTTCAGGAGAGCCGTCGATTTGGCAGCGACCAACGCGTTCAAGAAGCCCTGCGCGCACATGGCTGCGCGCCAATGTATTTGTACGTTTTTTTTTCTTCAAGGGTGAACGCATACTCGCAAACGCGCAACGGGTGCATTGAAAGGCAAGGCTACTTGGTGAAAAAAATAATAATAAACTGGTATTAACGTTTATACTGTGCAAAATAAAGCGCGTACAGTTTTCCCTAACTAACCACCGTGTAGCACAATTACTGTCGCATTTTCTCGAGAGACAACCTGCCGATTTCGGCGTGTATTTTTTTCCCTTTTTCGTTAACCGTTCACTTCCTCGATCTTCTCTTGATTGCGTATACCCACAACGGAATTAAGCGATAAGAGCCGTGGTCGATATGCAATTCCGATTCGCGTTGCACAAACCGTGAGCGTTGAGACACCCTTTTATTCAAGTCAAACGCAGTCTCCTTACGCGTCTACCAAGGACGACCGCGAGTCAAAAAAAGAGAGAACACTAAATACACATCTATAGAAAAACAGTCAAGGCCAACACATCGCAGGCTAGGAGAAAAAAAAAAGAATTAAAGGTTCCGTCGACAGATTCATTATCGAACACAAAAGTTTCCCATGGTGGACAGACGACGCTATTCCCAGGCGCTACTCGACAGGCGCTAGCGTGGCTTTTCCTATATACGAACAGGAGAGACGCAACTGGAATTCAGTTTAGCACGCCTCTCTCAGCCGAGCGGCGAGCCGAGGTGTCTTTTTGCTCGTCGTTACTCCGCGGCCATTCCGGGTAGCAGCGCGCGCGCGCTTGTGTGCACCGTTTATACGTGCGGTTTATACAATGGATTCTTTCACGAAACGCCTCCTGCTGCTGGGTGCAGTCTGCGCCGTCTTCTGCGGTGAGTCTCTGCATGCCTTTTCAATTCTAAGTCTTTATAGCATCTTGGCATGTTTTGTACTGTCCTGCACATGCCCAGTGGTGCATCCTTGTGACTGCGCCCATTATCTCACCGGATGCGCAGCCCAGTGATACAATGATTGCTCTCAGGACAAAGAAGTTCGCAAGGTTTATCAGCCACTTTTTAGAGCGAGGGCGTTCTTAGTGGGACCAATGCGTCCTGACAAAACACTAACGCCTTTCCCATAGACCAATTGATTGATTGATTGTGGGGTTTAACGCTCTGACGCGACATAGGCGGTGGAGGGCTCCGTATTAATTTGGACCACCCGGTGATCTTTAACGTGCGCCTCAATCTCGAACACTCGGGCATTTTCGCTTTTCGCCTCCATTCCCGTAGACCGGTTGGTCGATCGAAAAAGACCCTTGACACACGGCGCTTGCGTGATACGGGGCTTCGATTGTGTCCAAACGATTACTGAATATCGCGAGAAAGGAACGTTTCTTGATCAGGCAATACACGCATTGATCATGAAAAATGAGTACAGTAGTATAGCTTTATCTCATAAACCACGTGTTGGTATACATCGGGATCGTTCGTGGATGCGTTTACATAATGCGCGAAAAATCGTCGCATGGGTTCGTTCGTGGTTTGCGATCAATTGGGTCCTTCAAGGTTTAACGGTCGATTGGACGCACTCCACGCGAAGGTTGTACGCACTTCTAGCTTTCGCGTTTCCCTCAACTTGCTTTGGAAAGCGATGGTAAATTTTTAGTTTAACCTCCACCCCAGGCTTTTTTCATATTTCTAACCCATTGCATTGACCAGAAAGGAGCAACGCTTCCCTTTTATTCGCTGTCCAGTAGCGGAATAAACGCATGTGCATGGGCAGCATACATATATATCTGGAGCACCATAAACAAGCACACATGCCCGCCGGAATGTATTGGAACCGGCCTGCTAAAATAAGGCTGTCAGAATATAGGCTAAAGATTAGGTAGGACTGCTGTTAGAAGGTGGCAGCACCATGTAAAAACGATGTATCGTACTTTGGTGTACGTGCACAAGAACGCTGGCTTTCAGAATTCTTTGGCCACCGAATTCATGAACAATTGATGACCAAAATGAAATCCTCCTTTACAAAAACCCTTGTACCAGCGGTATAAGCGGCTTCTATGGAACTCGCGCAGCAACATATCTAGTTGGCAGATTGGTCTGTTATTGCGCGTGGCCATTAAAAAAGGTGTTTGAGGGGGAGGGTGTAATAATACATGTAAGCACAGAGGCCATCCTAAGTAACTGGAACAAGGATTTGTGAATATGACAAAATAATTCCCTTACTGGATTTATGACAGCCATTACCAGTTTACGGGAAACTCTTTCTATTAGGGATGATTCCTTTAAATGCCCACCAATGCCGCCAGGAAGTCTCCGAAAGAATATAGAAGTGTAAATTCAGGAGACCGTGTTCCAATTACTTTTGACGGCACCTGCACACACAGAGACGTACTTTTCTCCGTTGAGAGGCGTACATGTCATGATAAAACGCAAACATGGTCATGGCGGCGAAGAGTGACCAGTACATATTTTGTTGTGTACTCGATCTTGCATGCATCCTTGCATATGCGTCCCTTATATTTGCATATAAACTCGCATAAGTAGCCGCTCGTTATAACAAATTTCCGAAGACTGGAAGCTGGCTTCGCTGTAAGCGTCACTTCATTGCGAGCAGAGGTTATTTCTTCGCTGCGAACTGCACTGAGGACAATGAGAAATTTCGTATAAAGAGAGATTTTGAGTAAAGCGATTTTGTTATAACAGGGTGCCATGGTATTTGCATATTCCCGTAGCGCCATTCCGTTTCCAGATAGGCACAAGCCAGGCACTTCCTGCGCCCACCCAGCGCCACCTACTAAGTCGCTTGGGACACTCGTGCTTTCTTTATCAACAATTATGCCAAAATGACTTCCACTGTTCGACTTCAGTACCTCAGGGCTCCGGACGGCCTCGGTTCGAGACCCAGCAGTGCTGGTTTACTTCCCAAACTTCCGTGGTTTTTTTCACTGTAAAATGTTCTCTTAGCTCCTTTCTGCGCATTCTTTGGGTAAATAAAAGTTTGTGTCTTTTATGTCGGTTTTGACGTGGGGCGCGGCACAACGACGAGTGTAATTAACGCTCTTCATCGCGCCGACTGTCGGGCCTGTACTTATCTTGAAACGGAATATTGCATGCCCGTGTGCTATCTTTCAGTTCAAATTTCCGTCTTATGCGCCGAAGCAGCAACCGACCTAATGAGTCTCGACGTAGTGGAGAGCTCCGAGTTAATTAAGACTACCTGCCAGAAGTTAACGCGCGCCAAAATTTTGACACACGGTGGTTCTTTTTTACATCCAGTGGAGAATCACAGAGAGCGAGAGAGAGAGAGAGAGAGAGAGAGAGAGAGAGAGAGAGAGAGAGAGAGAGAGAGAGAGAGAGAGAGAGAGAGAGAGAGAGAGAGAGAGAGAGAGAGAGAGATCACTTTACTGAGCTGTAAGCGGGTTTGGGGGAGCTGTGTGGCCGTCCGCAGAACAAATGGCTGCGCATGATCTCACTTCGCCGCAAGTGTCGTCTAAAGACAAGTCTTCGGCCGCCTCCGTCACTTTAATGTCTCTCGCCTGTCCCCCGCCCACTGCCAAGCTCTTTCCCTCCCTTTTGATTCTCCCACGACAAACACGAAGAAGTTTTGCTGAATTCAATTCAATTTTCCCGCATCCCACAGCTCGCACCCTGTACTATAACCTTTTGGTACTGTTGAACATGGAACGCAGCCACGTGGCGCAGGCTCGCGCGAAGTGTTTTTGTATTTTTTGGGTCAAAATATTGTTTTCAGTGCATTTTTTATTTCACATCGCCAATATCAAGCTCACATTTATTTGGAATTATAGAACCCTGCGAGTGGCAGTTGTTCATGAATATTTTACCTCAAATATGCCTAATATTTTCTTTTTGGTACAAAATGTGAACGAGAAGGGTTGATTGAATGGTTCGGAAAGGTTTTGGCTATACAAACTTTTATTTCAAGAATTCTTCTAACATTTGGTCGAATGACGGAATGTGGGACAGACAGACAGACAGACAGACAGACAGACAGACAGACAGACAGACAGACAGACAGACAGACAGACAGACAGACAGACAGACAGACAGACAGACAGACAGACAGACAGACAGACAGACAGACAGACAGACAGATGTACGTGCGGACGGACTGACCAGAATTTTCGTGTTTAAGAAGCCCAAGAAAAACTGGCGCCAGTAAAAAACCACAACCTAGTGCTACGTACAGCGCGACGCCGCTGGGCGACCCCCGGCAGGTCAGCGCGTGTTGTATTGCTTTGTGGGCAACCTCCGTAACGCATATTGACTCCGGTTGTTAGGAGCTTGCAGCTGAGCTGTACGTAGGTCATTCGTAGAGACAAATCACGAAGTGACAACAAATAGAACGGGAATGTGAGCATATAGTTCAGGCCTGTCAGCTAGTGGGTGACGTGATTACCCCCCTACACCGACTGTTCTGTACTGCGCCCTTGGTGACGTTGCAGTCTAATTCAATGTTGCCCGTCCAGTTTTGCTTTCTGCCCTTTCACAGTCCCCGTCAAACATTAACGAAAAACGTCGCTTTGCGACATTTCTAGTAATCGGTTCTTAACGTGTACAATGTACGCGCATCCATCCATAATTCGAAGGTAGCTTCCGTCAGCCTTTCATCGCTTTCAATTTGATGATGGAATTTTCGGCCGTGAAGCTTGCTTTCGATGTCCTCCTACTTTCGTATTGCAACTACGGACAAAATGGAAGCGCGACCAGGATGTAATAGAAAGCGTACACCGTGTGTACCTTTTGCATGAGGCCGCATAAAGCCCCAAGGATGCGCCTCGTTGACCGATAACGCACCAAGCGAGGGGGAGAGAGAAATTCTAAGCCGCGGCATTTTGTCGCCGTCCACAACGGCGTCTTCGGCTGGCGACCTTCGAGCGTTTCTGAAAAAGCTCCGGCATACATTCGGCTTCATGGTCGAAATAAAGCACCCCGGGCTTCTGCTTCGCTGAAAGGAGCGGATGTTTATTTAATGGGCGGAGATGCCAGCCAGCAAGAAAGCATGTGGGATACATTTGCGCTTGGTGTAAGAGGACGTACGGGGAGGTCGGGGACGAGCGAGAGGCTCTACTCATTATGAAAGACGAGGAAGAGATGGTGAGACGAGTACAACGCGTTTAAGTGCTAACTGAAAAAAAAAAAAAAACGTGCATGTGAAACACAGTTTTAGCTAAGTGACAACAAATTAGCAGGGTCAAAGCCTAAAATATCTCGGAAAAATACTGCGCGTAATTACAGAAATATGAGGGGATTGATCCTCTTATGAAGGGATGAGTCCGCACTTCAGGGTTCGAAATAGAAGAATTGGCTGCATGCCTGCTGTTTTTGGCTGTAATTGGATTTATTTATTTATTTATTTATTTATTTATTTATTTATTTATTTATTTATTTATTTATTTATTTATTTATTTATTTATTTATTTATTTATTTATTTATTTACAATCCTGCTGACAACAGCTTAGGGGTCGTAGCAGGGTGTAAAAAAGTGAGATACATGGGACAATAACAAGAAAAACAAACAAAGAAAAAGAACGAAAACCATAAGCAAGGGAAGGGAGATCGTAACTGATCACCTATTCACAGTGATTACATCTGTTGAAGGGCACAACAACAACAACGAAAAAAACTGAAGCACACGTCGGATAAAACACGCTGCAAGAGAAAGATTGCACAGCAATGCCGCACGCACACATCAGAAACCGGTTATGCGCATATCAACAAGTAGTTTTTTTACTGGATATCGTAGAAACCAATCCACCGTGTATTATTAATAAAGTAATGCTGGTACTCTTGTTTGTGTACTTACACCATGCCTGACGGTGGTTTCTCCTTGATAAATGCTGAATACTATTAACATGAATGCGCTATGACACCAGTTCGGTAGTTTAGTACGATCTTGCCTGCATAAACCTGATGATCAAGTATTCTTGCTCCTGTTATAAAGACGAAAACCTTTCTTGGGATCCTAAACGCGAACATTTCTGTCTGTCTGTCTGTCTGTCTATCTGTCTGTCTGTCTGTCTGTCTGCCTGTGTAAATATGGGTGTATGCATGTCTGTCTGAAAAGAAATCTATTATCAAAACAATCCTGGCACCTATGACACAAAGTAACAACCAGAAACAATAAAACAAGTGCAGAGCGTGTTATAAAACTAACAGATCCCGAAGGCTAACAATTACACACACTTCCAGAAAAAAAGAACAAATAAATTAAAGTTCGTTACAAACAAAGGATAAACACGGAAACAATTTAGGGTTGATCACAGCCAACAGGTTGACATGCCACGGAAACAAGGCTGCAGAATAAGTCTAGACGAGAATGCACAAATATTTTCTACAAAGGTGGGGTTAATGCCGCAGCGAAAGATGTGGCGAATTATTAATCAATTCTTACAAAAAAAATAACCAAGTGTAACAACATATATCCCTAAGCACACAAGTCCGGAAAACTGGCATGAATAATAGCCCTTTTGCTCGACACCTCTAGAAA
This sequence comes from Haemaphysalis longicornis, assembly GCF_048455015.1. Taxonomy (NCBI): domain Eukaryota; kingdom Metazoa; phylum Arthropoda; class Arachnida; order Ixodida; family Ixodidae; genus Haemaphysalis; species Haemaphysalis longicornis. The sequence continues at coordinate 110,778,860 of NW_027526445.1, read as the reverse complement.
CCGGGTAGACCAATGTCGCAGAAACTATACCTCACCCAACAGGGCCAACTCACCTCTTAGAAAGGTCACGAGGTTTTGTCTGAACAAGGAGTGCAAGGGCCACTGCATAGGTAGCTGGCTATTCTGTGCAACGGCACTGTAGCGGTTGTCAGTAAATAATCACCAATTACTGCGAACAGTTTGCCCAGGAGAGTGCCAGGGCACTGCACTCTCAGTTGACACCGTGTAAGCCCCAAATATAAAGCGGCATGGTGTATGAGGCGCTAAAAGCAACACGCTACAGTGCAGCTTGATGAAGTATGTGCTGTGGATTCCGTTTGGCCACAGTTGGGACAGAAAGCGTTCTCTGTTACTCCCCAGCGAAATAATATTTCTTTTTGTGTGAAGAATTCGCTTTTTGCCGCGGGTTGTTTCTGGCGTTCTATGGCAACCTACCTGAAGTCAGACGTAACCACGGAAAATCTGGTGGATCCACTCACTTGCCCGTCTTCCCAGTTACTATTTTTAAATGCAGAGCATTTCTTTAACTCACGATGTCACCCGGCGTTGTCGGCGTTGGCATGCCTCGGCGTCCGCAACAGCCGTTCCAGGTGCGCCCTCTTCCCCACTCCTCCTCTCCCGCATCACGCTACCCTCCTCGCTCTCAACAACAGGTCCGCACCCCTCCCCCTACACTATATAAAAAAATAATACTTACCGGCGCCTGGTTTCGATCCCACGACCCTGCTAGCGGAACGCAAGGTACATGGTGCTCTACCCACTGCGCCACAAAGCCGACACAGAATGGAATGCTACGAACGCGCCTTATATCCTTGACTCATTCAAACTACGTCAAGAAGCTGCTGATACAACGCATTCACTACCTGTGGGCGGAACGCGAGGTGCATGGTGCTCTTCCCACTGCGCCACAAAACTGACACAGAATGAAAAGCTACGAACGCGCCTTATATCCTTGACTCATTCAAACTACGTCAAGAAGCTGCTGATACAACGCATTCACTACCACCAACTCCCCAAACACTAAACGTTAAAGCAATACACCCACCCCCTATGCGGCGCATTTACTCGAGTCCCCCTCGCGGGGAGATGGGCCCTTTCTCCTTTTTCCCGCAGCCTGGCAGGTTGTTGATTCACAATATCAACATCAGGATCCAGTGCACGAATTTACTTAGCTAAGCTAATGACGGCCTTGAAGGGCCTCCACGGGATAGCTGCAGTGGGGTGTAGGTTCCTGGCTATAGTTGGACAAAGAACCCGTCCAAAGGGACCGATCAAAGGTTTTCCCGGAGCTTCTACGTCACTAAGAAGTCAAGAGATGACTTTGAGGGCCGACAACTGGCTCATGAGTTCGATGCAATGAATACCACAACACGCAGAGCGACGTGGGAGGCGGAGAGGATCTCTCCCTAAACTCTCGGTGCTTCCATCGCCCAAAAAAGAGAAAATGTGGCTGGATAATTTGTGGGTAACAGGATTTGAAGGCAGCATAATCCTGGAGATAAAGAAGAAGTTAGCAAGAAAAGCGCATTTAATCAAATACGATTTCTTGGAGAAAGGGCAGTTGAAAGACGTAGCCTGGACGACATTCTTTTGAAAGTCTTCAACCAGCTTGGGCCACATGTCATGTCAAACAGCATCTTCGGTGAATTTGACACCAGGAATCTTCGAGTCCCAAACTATTTTTAAAAGCAACGCTGTTTAGCAAATCTTATTTTTTTCCTGTCCGCAGTTGAACATGTAAATAAAATGCCGAGCGCACCCACGTGTGTGCGTGCAACGCGGCGACCGGCCGGAAGTTAAAAAAAAACAAGAAAATGGAGAGCGCTCGTGTAGGAGGGGCTTGCAACCACCGCCCAGCGTCCCCGTCCCACGTTTGTTAAGCCAAGGAGACCTACTTTAAAAGATTAGCCAAGACTGGCCAAAAAAGAAACTCCAGCGTTCGCCGTAACTCTGCCAACATTTGCTTGGAACGAGAAAGATAAGTCATAGCGTACGCCTTATTACTTCCAAAAAATGAAGAAAGCTCACACTTCAGCAGCAATGCCGTAGTAAAGGTCGTTGCGTCAGCGAAGAAGAAGCAAATCGGCTGCAATCGTGGACCTAAAAATCGTGATGGTTTTGAAGGTTGCGTAGAGCTTCGCTACCTTCCAGTCTTACGTTATAGTGTGAGCTTCCTTCATTTTTAAGTGCTGAGTTGGGGCGTGAACTGCATTTCCCAAAGGAAGGAGAGCACTTTTTGTGACATTTAATTCAGCACCAGAGAGGAGGCATAAGACTTGAAGTAGCCTAAAGAAGCCATGAAGTTATCTGGGTCCGGGATAGAATGGTAGCGTCATCTCCGTACGCAGACACTTTAGCGAAGCCTTGTCCGGGAAGGTGGATGCCTCTACTTTTGGAGTTGTCGGTGAGTTTCCTGATAGATGGGGCATAGACGTAGGAGAAAGACAAGCGACAAGGGGCATCCTTGTTTCACGCCTGTATAAATTGCAATTTCTCCGTGGACCATATCACTAGGTCTCTGGATAAACTACACAGCTCTCGGAGAAGCTCAAGAGAATTTATAAAATCTAGTTACAATTAGGGCTGGCTGAGTTGGCTACTACACTGATTGACAGGACACAGGATGTATGCAAACTGCTCTTGAAGAAATTAAATGAATAGAACACACATGTTCACGAATAGTTTGAGTAGTTTGAATAATAACGAAACCCGGTAAACCCGCTAGTAAAGTTGATGCATGTTGTACGCGAAAGATATATATTGGCAAAACATTTTAAAAATACTCATACCCGTTCCAAAATATTAATACTCTTCAACATTGTTTAGCAAAAAAAAAAACATTAAGTATATTTGATGCAAACCACAAGCTATATTTTCAATATTCTGTTAATTAAAACTACATAGCGGTTTATTTTCTGCAGCAGAAAATAAAAAATACGCCTTGAAAAGATAGTTTGACTCAAAATTTTATAAAGAGCTCGCGGGCGCCTTTAGTCTTCCTGGCGCATTGCAAGATTTCCAACAATAAGGAAAAATTCTAGTAGATAGCGCACGAGCAGTGGATAGCGGTAACGTTGAATGGATTCAAGCAAACCTCCACCTTTGTTCATCCTGGGAGAAGCGAGACCGGAGGAAAAAAAGGCGTGAGAGGTGATAGGGAAAGAGAAGGGAGGCATTTACATGGCAGTAGCGGGAGGCGACCGCCATCTTTCGACGAATTTCGCATCGAAGTGAGCAGATACGCGGCCAAATTGTTTTGCCCGAGTGCTTGAATTTTCCCGTTCAGGAAACCCAAGGAAGACCATCGCATTTAGAAAACTAAAGATGCTCTGCTCATCGACCCCGCCCCCCCATATCTCTCTCTCAACCTCAACGACGCACGCTTTGGAGACGCCACAGACATGTTGCAACACAGCAATTGGACACAACATATCACCAACCTTGTACGTCTAAACAAATGTCCGTGCTGCAAATTCCACAACACCACGCACCACCTTGCCCCTACCACCCAAACCCCATCTCTGCCTCCGTGCACCAGTGGGAGCAGACATAGAGTTCCATACTTATATATACCAAGGGGAAATCTGGCGCCACTGTCTAGGCGAGCCGTGCGTCAACTAGCGTTCCGCCATGTCCGGGGCAGGCACGTTCAACCTGTCCTTGGCACGGCTCATGAACAGGCTCAAAAGTTACCTCTGGCTGCTAAAAAGCAACAATATTAATCTAGAAGTTTAATTAAATTTGCTTGTACCGTAAAATTAGATCTCAAAAATACTCTTTTGTCAGAGTATATTTAGAAGCTTCAAGTGAGATCAACAGGAAAAGGATGTTACCTTTTTTGTGGATTTTGCTTTTGAGACAAAAAAAACAACTCTGTGCGGCTGGCTGATCAAAGTAGGCGAGGAACGTCGCTCACTGCAATGGTGGTGCCGACGACGGCCCGTGCTTGGAACGCCTGATTTCCCTCTAGTATCTACATCACTATGAAACTATATGGGAGCGCGAGCTCCGATTAGGGGCTGAGTGTTAGTGCGACACTGGTTTGGGTGTCGCACTAACCGGGTAATGGGTCTTGTTGTAATGCGAAAGCACTAGCATACTTTGGCGGTTTTTCAGCATATTCGTGAAGCCTCACTCATGAAGCCAACGTCGTGGAGCCTCCCATATTTTCTAGTTTACAACGCGCTGCTCCAAAGAATTTGCGTCGTAGAGGGAGAGGGAGATGCGGGATTGCGACGCCCCGGCGTTAGGCCTAAGAAACACTGCGTGGTCTACCGTAGTTAACTGGTACGTGCAGCTCGATGCACAATGAATATGGCGTTGCTTAGCACATCGTTAGGCTCAACGTCTGGGTGAACTACCGGCAAGTATAAGAACGACTGCCATTAGGTTGAATTGATGCACCAAGACAGGGAAAATACTCCAATTGTCATTTTTCAAGCGACGAAAAACGCTAGTGGCGGCGACTTTGAGGGGCAAATTTGGGGGCTCTTTCGAGCGTATAGTTGCCGGTGACGCCGTGTCCCTGTATTTCCAATTACTGGGCACGCACGTAGAGCCAAAATACAACATTAAAGTAGCTTAAATTAGTTTAAATAACCAAAATGCAACATTGTTCAGTTTGAAGGAACTAACCTCCTTTGGTAACTCACTAAGCTGAACTTTTGTCATGAAAAACGCTTTCTGAAGTGAAAAAAAAGGCGAAATAATAAACAACCCCAAACCTTTGTGCGACAGTCACGTAGTAGTGGCAGGAGGAGGAGCAGAAAAAAATGCATAGTAGCTCAGCTCGGGTGGAAAAAACTAACTAACTAACTAACTAACTGACTGACTGACTGACTGACTGACTGACTGCAACGGCTTACTTGCACGAATGCTTTGCTCTGTGGACAGCCAATGCACTCGCCATTTGTACAAGTGCGACACGCACACACACAGCTGGCTGGCGCCGCATCTTTTCAAAGTGCTACGAGTTGTGCCGCACCTCCGCCAGATGGCGTCACGGGTCCCGCGACCGAGAGAAGACGCAGTGAAACATCCCCCTCGCGAGGGGCACGATCAAATGCAGAGCATTTCCGGGGGCGCACGACGTTGAGTAGTTTGCGTTACGTTAATGTTGTTGCACTTGTGGCATGACGAGAGAGCGCTCGTCAGCAGTAATTTGAATGAGTTAACGATATAAGGCGCGTTCGTAGCGTCCCATTCTGTGTCGGCTTTGTGGCGCAGTGGGTAGAGCACCATGTACATTGCGTTCCGCCCGCAGGGTCGAGGGATTGAAACCAGGCGCCGGATAGTATTTTCTTTTATATAGTGTAGGGGGAGGGGTGCGGACAACGACGGTGCGGACTACGACGGGACAACGCGGGTGACATCGTGAGTTACTGAAATGCTCTGCATTTAAAACGAAGGACGTGGTAGGCCCAACGCCACGTTTTGGTGTTCAACGTCGCCAACCCGTACCACTGGTAAAAGTGCTAATTTTACTTACTGTAGAAGCTGCAGGCACCAGTTGGCGCCGTAAAAACCTCAAAACAAAGCGTTAGGCCTGCTACTGTTGTTGTTGAACACGTTTAGTGGCGGGTACAAGGGAGTTGCATGGCCTTCCAAGTCCGGAAAGCCGCGAGTCGCGGCAGCCGCTCTCTTCTGAGACACAATGTTAGCCTGCGTCTCTAGCAGGCAGCTGGTCAGCTCGCGCTCCCAGTGTTCTAAGAAGGGGGAAGGGATGATTTTTTGGTGTTAGGGGCAAACCCATACTAGGTGGTACGTGGTTTTGGGGGGTTTCACAGGATGGGTGCTCGTCGGGGTATAGGGCTGGTGATATGTTGTGTAGAATTGTTGAGTTGTAGTACGGCTCGGTTGGTAAGGGTCGCCTAAGGCGTGGTTAGTTTAGCATATTTATTTATACCCACAGTATGAAACATACCTGTATAGGCGAAAGGGGTGTATATAAGCTTGGTGCTTGCTGAGGCATGCACCTAACAATGAATCAAAGACTGAGTTACTATGAAGGCATCCACTGAAAGGGCTGATTATAACCTATCTGTGCCGTACTCTGAACACGTGTGCTATTATGAAGCCTATAGCCAAAGTGTAGCAAGCACACATATTATCGCGCACCCGCTTTAGTATTCGACAGCGCTTTGTGAGCAGGCATGTGCGCTGCTTTCGCCCTCATATTTCGTCGGAGAGTTTATTAGGGGCGAAGCCCCTTAGGATGCGGGTGTTGGCGTCTCGTGTCGTTGTCGTAATCGTTATCTTATGTAGTCTTGGTACTAAACACCGAGAAACTCGTATACGCCCCGTGCTTCAACGTAACGTGTAGTAAAAAAAGACCGGGACACCCGTCTACGCCTCGCTCTAGAGAGCTTCGTGCTTCAAAGACAAGAGACTTTTACAGCAAAGCTGTATACCTCTACCCCCAACGGTTTCATCTCCGTTGGCAAAAACGGCAAGACGCCAAGAGTACTATACGCTGCATGCTTCGCCTCTCCTCAGGTTTCACGTTAGTCGAGATGGCCCAGAATTTTTTGAACGTCTTTCCGTCTTAGCGCCTATCTAAAAAGGCTGTTTACGTAACGTAACATATCCTAAGCAAACCTATTTCCGACTTTACCAAACCTCAACACGATCTTAAACTAATTTAAACCCAACCTAATCTAACATGAGCGAATTTAACCACGCTTTTCTCAATTCCGTTTAATTCAAAACAGCCTGATGCGACGGAATGTCCGTTAAAAATACTCTTATATTATTTCGAGGTCGGCCCAGACAAACTACCTGGAAATTCTTCTACAGCGTGCATATGAGCTATGCCTAACTGTGGGTGAGTGCGCTCGCGTTATATAACCTCCAAAGACAGCACATTTGTTCCGCAAAATGTATCAGGCTCGCTTGTGAGTGCTCCGTGGTCCGCAAACCGATATTTCGTTTCAAAATAATAGGCACACGCCATGCAGTTTCATTGGGATAAAAAAATGCTAATTAAACATTTTTTAAATGCCGTGTCTTATCCGTAAACATAGTTAAAATACACCAAAACACCCGTATTTATGAAGAAAACTGCGCAAAACTGAGATAAAGGAACATTGTACATTAAATATAATCTGGAAAGTTGAAAAAGGTAAAGCCGTTCCCCTCAATGTGAAATCTTTCGGAGGTGCAGAGCTTTGATTCGCCGTAATGGGCTGAGGGGCCGTTATCCGCTCACTCTTACCACCCATCACTCTTTTCGTCGCCCTGTCTCATTCATATCCTGATTAATTCAACGGAGCTTTGTTTAACGCATTTCAAATTTCCCGCCTTCGCAGTACTCGCGCACCCCCTGCCTGAAACTTCGCCAGCGGGAGTTCGGTACCTTTTGCGCTTTATTTCCTCCCGCACGGGCCGGCGTTTCACTGCCACGATTTTTCTCATACGATAGTAAAAACTAACCCAAGAAGCGCCCCTAACTAAATGAATGCGGCCCCTGCCGGTTGATTACGTATATTTTGCCTTAAATGCAGGCCTGCAGTTATCTGTGCGCAAAAGAATGAGGACACGTATGACCAGCGTCAGCGGTTCACAAGTTTCGAACGCTTATGACTCTATAAACCTCTCAGCTTTCGAAGCCTCTCTGGGACGTCGCGACAACAGCCGCTACGATGGAACGCCGTGTGGCTTGCGGTCCAGCGAGCGAGCTACGATGACAAGGCAAGCCCCTAAAGTGCTCTCCACTTTAAACAAGGAGGGCTGTCAGGGCTCGAACTAAGCCGTTCCCACCAAAACCCCATACACTACCCCTGGGCATCGCCTTCTGTATTTTGTCAATGCCAAACGCATCGCCCACTTCACAATGCGAGTGAAGGGGACGGCTGTTTCGGCCACATGCCGTAAGGTGCACGGCCCCGAGCTTAACCGCATCAGAGCCTTCTGTAATTGCGCTCACCTAAACGTCCGGAAACTCGAGAGTGGCTTGTGCCTGTTTGCCAAGGCAACTGATGCTTGAGACAGTTGAAGTAGCGGAGACAGCGATAGAAAACTCAGCGCCGCTGTGGGGCACGTTATTCGTACGTTGCCGCTTTCCACTACGCGTCGCCCCAAGATTAACCGGTCCCATGTCTAAAGCACGGCGAAGGTTAGTATATATTTGCGGGAGAGTGGCATGGGTAGAGGAGAAGGACATGGTTGACCGCTCGGGGCTAATGCGTTTGGCATTAAAAAAATTACATGAGCGATGCCCTGGAGTACTAAAGCCGAACAGCGGAGCTCGCATTAGCAGCTGTCGAGAAGAACAGAAAGAATCTTCTCAGCGAATCTATGTAGGTAGGGCTAGGTGCGCACAGAAAGTGCCTGGCTTACACCTATCTGAGAACGGAATAGCGGGTCCGCGAAATAGCGTTGTTCTGTGTACTCTACACAATAATTTAGAAATAAGCTTCCGTATGTGTTTTCGTTGCAAATCAAGTTCTCTTTCCAGTGAGCGAGCGTTTTAACGGAGGAACGATACGAATTGCCTTCGATATGTGCACGTGGTTGCCTGGCGCGGGCGCTCTCGTTGTGGTCGCGTGACATTTTCTGCGGCGTGCGTTGTTTTTATCGGTCAGATTGGAGTGCTCGTAGGTAGCGTCCGCCAGGATGAAATTAGCGTACTTGTCGGGGTCGGCGACGAAGGCTACAACTAGAGCTAAATCACTTTGGATAGTTGGGGACGGATAACGCGAGCTCCGCCACAAACGCAGAGTGGCCGAAGATATAAAATTGCGGTTATTTCGAAGTTTTTACATTGGGAATTTTAAAATCGTAGCGCCAGAGCCTGTTCACGGGGAAACTGCTGATACAGCGGTGAGTTGAACTGCATGATGAGCCAGAGCTTTCTTCACCCTCTTGAACGCTTACCTCGCCCCCGAATATCTTCTTTGGTGTCCGTTTAGCACGGCATCACCAAGCGATTTATTTATTTATTGATTGATTGATTGATTGATTGATTGATTGATTGATTGATTGATTGATTGATTGATTGATTGATTGATTGATTGATTGATTGATTGATTGTACGGTATAACGCGCCGGCGCAACGCAGGCGATGAGACGCGCCGTAGTTGACGGCTCCGGTTTAATTTGGACCACCTGGGAATCTTTAAAGTGCGTCGAAACCTCGAAGACACGGCGTTTTCGCTTTTCGCGTCCATCAGAAAGGGCATCACCAATAGTATGAGCGCGATGCCATGCAGTGCCTGTTAACAACCTGTGTTTTCTGTGCGCAGACAGCAATGCACGAACATCTGCATGTTTGTATGCGCTTAGAAGCAATCCAAGGCAGGAGGCACGAATAAACTAGATTGTCTCATATCTCGTTCCAACTTTCCGTGTAAGAGCCAGAAAAGTGTGCGACTTCAGCCGTTTTTGTAGGTCGGCGTGGCTCAAAGCGCTACATGCGAGGCGGCTGGTCGCAGCCAATTTTGGTCGCCGCTGTTAGGTTCGCGGATGAGCAGCAACGATGACGTCGCATCGTTTACAAACATCACATCTTGCCATGTACCCGGATGTTACTCATCGGGATGGCGCGCAAATGAAACAGCAAAAGTACTCTGGCCGTTCCGCGGTCAGTCGCCTCCAGCGTTCGACAACTGCCGAAAACGACTGCCATTACGTTGAGATGATGCACCAAGACAGGGAAAATAATCCAATTGTCGTTTTTCAAGCGACGAAAAACGGTAGTGGCGGCGACTTTGAGGGGCAAATTTGGGGGCACTTTCGAGCGTATACTTGCCGGTGACACCGTGTCCCTGTATTGCCAATTACTGGGCACGCACGTAGAGGCAAAATACAACATTAAATGAGCTTAAAGGAGCCAAAATACAACATTGTTCAGTTTGAAGGAACTAACCTCCTTTGGTAGCTCACTCAGCTGAACTTTTGTCACGAAAAACGGTTTCTGAAGTGAAAAAAAGGCGAATTTATAAACAACCCCAAACCTTTGTGTGACAGTGACGTGATAGGGGCAGGAGGAGGAGCAGAAAAAAATGCATAGTAGCTCAGCTCGGGTGGAAAATAAAACTTATCTACCAGACCGCCAGATTGTCCCCTTCCCCAGTAGCTACAAACATTCGCCGTGGGGCTGCGCCCACGCTTTCGGGAGGATGGATTTAAAAGAACAGGCCCTTCAACGACCGGGCACCGCTGTAGTGCCTACCTTGCCCACGTCCCCGTATATCACTCTAAAGTCAGTAACACAACTAAACCTAACAACATCGGGCTATATTCAAACCTGTCCGATGGCATGGGAGTCTTGTGAAAAAGTAAAAACTTCTTCCGCACAACACGTTCATATTGGCCAGGAATTTTACAAATACTCATAATCGTTAAAAGTATTCACACTTCTCAGCATAGTTAAATAAAAAAAGGCATTAAATATATTTGTTTTTAAGCACAGGAAAAATTCCAATTGCCTTTTAACTGAAAAAACACATGGCTTTAAATGCTGCGGTAAAAACAAAAAATACGTTTTCAAAAAATGTTCCTACTCAAAATTTAATAACAGGTCTCGGGCGACACTAGCTGTTTGTGCGCTTGCAAGAAGTCCATCAGTAATAACAAGTTTCAGAAGATAGATAGCGCGCCAGCAATGGAATGCGGTAACATTGAATGAATTTGAGCAAATCTCCACTGTGCGTATTGTGGAAGCAGCCGTACCGGATGGAAAGGCGTGAGAGGTGAGCGGGAAAGAGAAGGAAGGCATTTACGTGACAGACGACTGTCGTCTTTTGTCGAAATTTGCAGCCAACTGGGCAGAGAGGCGGACAAAATTTATTGCCCGGGTTGTTGAATTAAGTGATGGACAAACTGGCATGCAAAATTTTTCTCGTTTAGGTATCCCAATGAAGACCAACGCACGAAGGAAGATAAAGATGCACTGCTCATCTACCGCACCCCTCATCTCTCTCTCGACATCGACGACGCACGCTTTGGCGACGCCACAGAGATGCTACAACACAGCCATTCCATACATATCTCCAACCTTGTACAGCCTCCCAAATGTTTAATAATATTGCGGGAGCGACGACCGATCGGCATGTCGGCGCCTTATCACGGTGTTCACCGGCAAAATAGGCGAGGGTACGCGCACGCGCATAGAACTATCTGCTGTGGGATCGTCGTCTGTCCGCTGTTCTTCTCAGGGCAACAGACACCTTGTTTTTTAGATGCGACGCTGAGAGGAGCATCTCTTGCCGGCGGCCCTGTCCTGCGTCCGTCGCCGTCGGCGTCCGCGTCCGCACAGCTGCGTCTCTCCTCGGCTCACCCCCTCTCCTCTCTCCGATAGCGAACACTCTCGCCCAACATCTGCGGGCGCGTGACGCAGCGCACTCTCACTCCGCCGGTGGGCGGCGCTGCACGCGGCGCAAGCGCGCTGTGCGCATGTGCAGCTCCCTCTCTCTCCGCGGTCTCCTCTCCTTCGGGTGCGCTGAGCGGAGTGCTGCGCTCCGGAAGGTCTCTCAGTCGACGGTCGTCCGTGCTACGTATGCTCTCTCTCTCTCTCTCTCTCTCTCTCGCATTACCCGACGATTGCTCACGCAATTCGAGTAATCGACCCAACGGAAACGCACAATGGAACCCCCTTCAGCGTCGCATCACACCAGGGTTCCCGCGAGGGGAGGTGGGCGTAATTTTATTATCTTGCAATGTCGTTTCGCTACCGTCAAAGGTAGCTAAGCAGCATGGGGCACAAAGTAGTTCAGATGCAGGGAAGGGGGTGTACCACTCTCAAGGAAACAGCGTAGCAACAGACACTCATACCACAGATAGCCCTGTGCGCGTGCGCGCTTATTTCGCTGCTGAGCACCGTGATAAGGCTCTGACGTGCCGGTCGGTCGTCGCACCCACTATATTATTAAAAATTTGAGAGGCTGTACGTATAACAAATGCCCATCCTACACATTCCACAACACCAGGTAGCACCTAGTATTGGCTTGCCCTCACCCCTCAGGCCCCATTCCTCCCTCTACGGAGCCAGGGGAGCAAACATAGTTTCCTTTCAATATATGCTAGAGGAAAATCTGGAGCCACTGTCTAGGCGAGCTGCGCGTCAAAGAGCGGTCCGTTATGTCCCGGCAGGCACGTTCCAGTTGTCCTTGGCGTGGCTCATGAACAGGCTGGAAAGTTTACTTTGGCTGCAAAAGAGCAACAATATTACTGTAGAAGTTAATCGCTATTCTAAAACCGAAGCTCAAAAAGATTTATTTGTCTGGGATTATTGAGAGGATTCATGAAAGATCAACACGAAGAATACGTTACGCCTTTTTGTTGATTTTGGCTTCGTGAGAAAAAATTCATGCGGCTAGGTGAGCAGAGTAGGCGAGGAACGTCGCTAGCTACAATGGTGACGCCCACGAGGGCTAGCGATTGGAAAGCCATATTTCCCTGTGGTATATATATATATATATATATATATATATATATATATATATATATATATATATATATATATATATATATTATATATATATATATATATATATATATATATATATATATATATATATATATATATATATATATATATATATATATATATATATATATATATATATATATATATATATATATATATATATATATATATATATTACTATGAAAGTCTAGGCAAGCGAGAGATGGGAGTGTGGGCTCTGTGTGAGTACGACACCGGTTTGGTGTCGCACGAGCCGTGTACTGGGATTCGTTTTAATGCGAAAGCACTAGCATAGCTTGCAGTATTTCAGCATATCGATGAAGCCTCATTCATGAAGCCAATGTCGTAGAGCCTCCCATCTTTTCCAGTTCACAACTCGCTGCCCCGAAAGATTTGTGCCGCAGGGGGGAGAGGGAGACCTGGGATTGCGACGGCCCAGCTGTGAGGTCTACTGTAGTTAAATGGTACCTGCAGCTCGACGTACCGTGAGTGTCACGTAGCTGCATGTCATCAACCAAGTAATAGAAAAATGCGCAGAGTATAATAAACCACCTGACATGATATTTATAGACTATGAAAAAGCGTTCGATTCAGTAAGCACCGCCACTGTGATGGACGCCTTAAAGGACCAAGGAATAGAGAAGAACTACCTACTACTCCTTGACGTACCTACGACTCCTACCTACGACTCCATATGAGGAATTGACCGGCAGAATTACGCTTCACAAGCAAAGTGCTAAATTCCCGATCCGAAGGGGAGTGCGACAAGGAGGTACCATCTCACCAAAATTGTTCAGAACATGTCTGGAGAGTGTATTCAGGAGGCTTGACTGGGAGCACGTAGGCTTACGTATAAACGGTGAATACTTGAGCCACTTACGGTTTTCAGACGACACAGTCTTGCTCAGTAAATCTGCAGAGCAACTCCACTACAATCAGATCACTTCGCTGTGGGGCTAAAGATGAATATGACTAAATTTAAAGTGATGGTAAATAAACATGCCGAACACGCCTTTTTTAGACTAGGAGACAAAACACTGGAGCAAGTACAAGAATATAACTACCTTGTCCAGATGGTCAGTGCGGACCCAAACCACGAGAAAGAAATCAGGCGCAGAATAGGACTTGAATGGGGTGCATTCGGCACGCACTCGGAAATAATGAAAGGTAAGATACCTCTATCCCTAAAAAGAAAGGTATTCAACCAACGTGTCCTGCCGGTGTTGACATACGGAGCGGAAACTTGGCGACTTACTAAACAATTAGCAAGCAAGCTTAGGTCCGCTCAACGTGCCATGGAGCGAATAATTTTTAGGAGTAACGCTTAGGGACGGAAAACGAGCTACCTGGATATAGGGAACAAACTCGGATAGATGATATCATAGTTCAGGTTAAGAAAAAGAAGTGGACTTGGGCTGGTCATGTGGTACGACAATCGGACAACGGCTGGACCACAAGGACAACAGAATAGACACCGAAATACGGAACTAGAAGAAGAGGGATGCCAATAACTCGATGGAAAGATGAAATAAGAAAATTCGGAGGCAAAGAATGGACTCGGTCAGCACAGGGCAGAAACGGGTGGAGGTCAATGGGGGAGGCTTTCGTCCTGCAGTGGACCTAAATAGGCTGTTGATTATGATGATAGCGTGTCGTAAAGCTCAACAAAACCGTTACCTACCAGCAAGTCTAAACTTTGGATCTGGTAGGCCCAATGCCATGTTTCCAGCATCCAGTTTCCAGCATCGCCAAACCGTACCACTGGTAAAAGTGCTAATTTTACTTACTGTAAGTCAAGCCGTCAACCTGAGCCTAAAGACACCGGTTGACGTCATAAGACCTCAAAACGAAACGTTAGGCCTGCTATTGATGTTGCTGCGGACAGCGTTTATTGGAGCGGATAATGGTGTTGTGAGCGGCCTTCCGAGAGCGGAGAGCCACGAGCCTTGGCAGCCGCTCTCGCGCGACACACAAGGTTAAACTGCATCTCTAGCATGCAGCTGGTAACCTCGCGCTTCCACTGCTCCAAGGAGGGGGAAGGGTTGGGGTTTGGTGGTGGGGCAAGCACATAATGGGTGGCATGTGCTGCTGGGGATTTTCCAGAATGGGCATTCGTACGGGTTGCATGGTTGGTAATGTGTTGCGTGGAATGGTTGTGTTGTTGTATATACATCTGGGTTTGTAGGCGTCGGAAAAGGCGTACGTTTGTATAGGAAATGTATTTATACCCTTAGACTAGCATACGTTCCTAGTGGAAGAATTGAAAACGCTTTATATGAGCTTCGTGCATGCTGAAGAATGCGCACCAGACAATTAACGAATTAAGGAAGCGGTTACTGTATAAGCAAAAGAACTGAAAAAAAAGGACAACGACCTTTCTTGCCCGTACTCTGAATACTGCGTGCGTTCCCTGAAGCGCATACCGATGTGTCGCAAACCCACGCAGTATCGCGTACCCGCTGTGGTTATTGGTAAGGAAGTACGTACACTGCTTTAGCACCCATATTTATTGGGAGAGTCTATTTGCGGGTCCTTCCGTCGCAAAATCCTGCCTAAAAGGGCTGCTTCAACGTAACGTAAATAAATTACCCGAACGTAAACCCAACCTAACCTAAGCTAAACCCAAATTAGAACTAATCTAAACCTAACCTAATCTACTCTGACCGAACCGATTCAGGCTTTCTTTATTTCCATTTCATTCGAAACAGCTTGAGCGAGGGAACTACCCGTAAAAAGGCTCTGCCATATTTCGTAGTCGGCCGAGACAAACTGCCTCAATGTTTTTCGACTGCGTGCTTATGAGCTATGCATCACTATGACTGAATATGTGGGACGCATAACCCGTTGTGCCCCCCATTTAGGTCGCAACATTTGTCGGGAGGAGCGCTTTTTAAGGGCCGGGATGGTCTGCGGAGCGATTCTGGGCCTCCTCGATTTACCAGTCCTGAACGGCCCGCGGGCAGTCCGAGGGCTGCGTTACGGCCGGAAGTCCCATAGGAATACTTGGGAAAATCGAGCACCGAATCGAGGCTCGGGCAGTCCGCGGGCGATTTGGGACTGATAATCGAGGAAGCCCATTGTGTTTCAAGTTAGGCACAGACCTGGAACTTCCGGTGCGATGAAAAATGCCAATTATACATGTTAGAATGCGGCACCCCACCTCTAGGCCTGCCTAAAATATACCAAAGCACGCTCATTTGCGAAAAACTGCGTAAATTTGAACTATAACATCATTTTACATAAAAGAAATAATCAAGAGAATTCAACAAAGAATAGCGCTGCTAGGTCTCTAACTCAGACCGTTCCGGCCGAAACCCCAGACACTAACTACCCCTCGGAATCGCTCCCCCTTATTTTACCAGAGAACTGTTTAGCAAACATTAATTTTCGTATTCGTAGTTGAAAATACGAAAAAATTGCCCAGCTAGCGCACGTGAGTGCGTGCCTCGCGACGACCGCCCGTTTGCCTAGCCAAGCATACCTACTTAGGGCGATTGGCCAAGACTGCTGCGACCACCCGCAAGTTAAAAAACCAAGAAAATGCCTAGTGGTCGTGTGTGTGTGTGCCCGCTGATGACCGCATTGCGTCGCTAAAAACATGTGCTAAACAGCGAAGCTGCAGAATGCCATTCATAATTTTTCTTGCCCGCAGTGAACAATAAAAAAAATGCCGAGCACGAGCACGTGAGCGCGTGCCTCGCGGCGACCGCCTGGCAGTTAAAAACCAAGAAAATGCCCAGCGCTGGAGTGTGCGTGCCTCGCGACGACTGGCCGGCGTCCCTGGCGCCCGTTTGTCAAACCAAACATACCTACTTAGGCAGATTGCCCAAGACAGGCAAAAAAAAAAAAGCAAAGAAAAAACCCTGCGTTCGCCGTAATCGCGGCAATACTTGCTCGGAACGAGAAAGATAAGTAATATCATAGACCCTTCCAAAGCGATGTCCAATGATTATCACTTCCAGAAAAAATGAAGGACGCTCACACTTTAGCAACAATAACGGAGTAAAGGTTGTTTCGGTAGTGAAGAAGAAGCAAATAGGCTGAAATCGTGCACGCAAACCGTCGTGATGGTCTTGAAAGTTGCGTACAGTTTCGCTACCTTCAAGTCTTACGCGTTAGCGTGAGCTTCCTTCACTTTTAAGTTCTGATTTGGGGTGAGTGCTGCATTTCCCAAAGGGAGGACAGCATTTTTTGTAACATTTAACTCGGCACCAGAAAGGAGGCACAAAACTTCAAGTAGCCGAAAGCAGCCTTGAGGTTATCTGTGTCGGGATAAAATGGTAGCGTCATCTCCGCACGTAGACACTTTAGCGGACCCTTGTCCGGGCAGGAGGAGACCTCTAATTTTGAAGCTGTCGGTGAGTTTACTGATAGAGCGAGCCTAGGCGTAGGAGCAAAAGAACCGACAAGCGGCATCCTTTTCTGACGCTTGTATTAATTGCACTTTCTCCTTGAACCACATCTTGAATTACTAGGTCACTGGATAAGTTACGTAGCTCACGCAGAAGCTTAAAAAAATTGTAAAATCTAGTTACAGCTAGGGCTGGTGTAGTTAGCTACTGCGCAGGTCGACAGGACACAAAATGCGCACAAAGTGGTCCTGAAGAAAATAAGTGAACAGCCCACATGTTCACAAAAGAACAAAGTCCACCGTATCAAATACTCTCTGAAAGAAAATTTTATAATAACCGATCCAAAGACCCGCTGTGCTAAATACCACTTGGGTCGCCTAAATAGAACATATATAACAGGTCTCTCAAGGAGGAAACTATACACATTGCTTGTATCACTTCACAACACCACTCACTGACCACACAGTTCACTCTACAGTTCTCCACAGTTGACTAGTACACACACTACTAGAACCGCTATTACACCGAGCTATCACTGCAGATCACAACCTCGGCAGTTCACGACAAAACTTCACCATCAATACAACATTCAATAGGGTAGAATAGACCCTCTTATTTGCTTGTTTACCAAAAGGATCAACCAAGTGGACCACCACTGAAGGAACTGCTCTTCCCCCAGCGCGGCGAGCTCAGCCTCTAGATGATCGAATAGACAAGAGCGCATTTTCCGTACCACGGGAAACAAACTTTTGCGGCCGCGCTCTGAGCGCCGCATAGCCGCGCGTTTTCCAGATGATCTGGCCACCAACGCACAGCAAAAACATAACAAACGCGTCGCGCGACTGAGTGCTTCCGTCGAGTTTGTGTCCAAACATCCGTGCTAGCAATTTACAGTACGTCTTGCTGCAGGGTTTCTCGCACCCCGCACTGTGGGCACCTGTAAGAGGGTGCCCCACCCCACGCTGCGATGCGGTCTGCCGTGGGCAGGACCCCCCAGTAACGTTGCCAGCTGAAATCCGTGACGACGGCCGGTAAAGGTGAGGTCGTCAGCTGCTTCGACCTCATCGCCCTGCTCTTTTGGAGCTGGTCCTCAGTGAGCTGCGTCACTGCTAGGGTTTCGAAAATTTTAGTCGGCAGTTTGTTGAGGACGTCCATGTCAGGGAGCTGCGTTCTGAAATCTCTTAACGACTTTATGATGGGCTTATAAAACGGGGGTGGCTGCTCGGCTGAGGGTCCTGCCCGCACACCATCGAAAAACAATGCTAGGTTCGTGCTAAGGAAGAACTCACAGAGCTTTCGCCCAGGGTATTCCTCATCACGCGCCAGGTCGAACAACTTCCTTATTGCAAGGAGACGACTCATAGTATCTAAACAGGAGATACTGAAACCGCCCATGCTGCTCGAAAGTCACAAGCAATTGCAGGCCACTTTTTCAGTTTTCTAACCCCAAAAAAGGAGCACAGTTTCCTGAGTACATGCCGTGGTGGCCGAGTCACCCGCGCTACGTAGTAGTAGTCTGCCGACACGCAGGCTTTTATCACATAGTTGCGCTCCTGCAAACAAAGATCGAAGGATGCAGCTACCGCTAGCCGCACCTCTGCCTTTTCCTTCAACTGCCTCCAGGTCTCGTTCGCCACTTTGCGAGACACGTGAAAGACAACCCCAACACTTTCACTCTTGCAACCCGTTCAATTCCGCCTGGCAGCTCCGATTAGAACGCGCTAAAGACTCTCAATAAAAAGATCAAGTACACCCGTCCAATTTTTTTACCAATATCACGGGAGCGTCGACCGTTCGGTCGATCAGCGCCTCGTGATGGAGTGATACGGCAAACTCGGCGAGAGTAGCCGCATGCGCACTATAAGCAAAGGCCGCTGGTGCCGTCGTTCGCTAGGCTGTTCCAAGAGCAGACGGCCACCCCATTTTTTGTTATTTACTTATCACACTGCCTGCCATACTCGAATTTTTTCTTCAAGACCGGGCACGTGGCGCCAACTGAAACCAGAGTAATCAGCGTTCCCAAACGCAAAGTTCCTTCAGCGCAAGGTTCATTCGGCAACGCTGATTACTCTGTTTTCAGTTGGCGCCACGATGGAAGAATCGTGGTTGGCGCTACGTGCCCGGTCTCGAAAACTTTCGAGTATGGCATTCAGTGTGATAAGCAAATAACAAAATCGGGGGCGGCCGTCTGCTCTTCGAACAGCCTAGCAGACGACGGCAGCAGCGGCCTTTGCTTACTGCGCATGCGGGTACTCTCGCAGAGTTTGCCGTATCACTCCATCACGAGGGGCTGATCGACCGAAAGGTCGACGCTCCGGTGATATTGGTCATGAAGAGAATTTATTAAACACAAGTTACAGTAAAAAATTGGACGCGTGAACAGCCATTTTTAAAGTTAAAGTATCTTTTACACAAAACGTTTATATTGGCAATACATTTTAAAAACATTCATACTCCTTCCAAAATGCTCATTTTCTTCGACATTTTTGAGCAAAGAGAACACATTACGCATATTTAAAGCAAACCACAAGTAAAATTTACGATATTCTTTTAATAAAAATAAATGGTCGCTTGATTTATTCAGTAGCAAATAAAAAATGCCCCTTGAAAAAATGTTTTGACTCAAAATTTAAAAAGAGCTCCTGGCGACACTAGCTTTTGTGGCGTAATGCAAGATGTCCAAGAATAAGTGAAAGGTCCTGTAGATAGCGCGTTGCCAGTGGAATGTGGTAACATTGGATGGATTTGAGCAACCCTCCACCGTGTTTATCGTGGGTGAAGCGGGACCGGAGGGGAAAGGCGTGAGAGGTGAGGCCGAAAGAGAGGGGATGCATTTACGTGGCAGGGGCGGCAGACGAATGTCGTCTTTTGTAGAAATATGAAGCGAAGTGAGCAAATAGGCGCGAAAGTTTTTTGCACGGGTGGTTTAGTAAAGTCGTAGCCAAACAGGCAGGCCAAATTTTTCTTGTTTCGGTAACCCAAAGAAGACCATCGTTATTAGAAAAATAAAGATGGTCTACCCCGCTCCTCATATCTCTCTCAACATCAACGACGCACACTTTGGCGACGACACAGACATGACAACCCAATTCGACACAAATTATCACCAGCCTGGTAGGTCCCAACAAATGCCACTCCTGCAAATTCCACAACAGCAGGTACCACCTAGTATGGGCTTGCCCCGACCGCCCAAGCCCCATCTATCCCTGCATGGAGGAGTGGCAGTGAACATAAAGTTTCATTCTAATGTATACCAGAGGGAAATCTGCGCCCCTGCCTAGGCGAGCCGCTCGTCAACGAGCGCTTTGCCATGTATCGGGCAGGCAGTTCCACTTGTCCTTGGCATGGCTCATTAAAAGGTTGGAATGTTACGTCTGGCTGCAAGAAAGCAACAACGTTTTGTACAAGATCAATTATATTTGTTTGTTCTTAACATATAAAAAATCAAACAGATTTATTTGTCCGAGATTATTTGGACCTTCATAGAAATCAACAAGAAAAATATGTACCCTCTTTTTGTGGATTTTGTTTTAGGGACAAAAAATCCTTGTGGCTAGCTGAGCGAAGTACCCGAGGAACATCGCTAGCTGCAATGGTGGCGCCCACGACGGCCAAGATTGCAACGCTAGATTTCACTCCAGTATACATATTACTATGAAACTGCAGGGGAGCGAGGGCTGGGAGTGTGGGCTAATGTGAGTGCGACACCGCTTTGGGTATCGCACTAACCGCGTAATGGGACCCGTTTTATTGCGAAAGCACTAGCATAGTTTGGCAGTTTTTCAACATGTTCGTGAAGCCTCATTCATGAAGCCAATGTCGTAGAGGCTCCCATCTTTTCCAGTTCACAACTCGCTGACCCAAATGATTTGCAATGCAGACGGAGAGGGAGAAGCGGGATTGCGACGGCTTGGCGTTAGGTGTAATGCCACGCTGTGAGCTCTACCGTAGTTAACTGGTACCTGCAGCTCGCCGTACCGGGAATATCACGTTGCTTAGCACGTCGTAACGTTCAACTAAAAGGTTAGCTCTCGGCACGTCCGGAGGATCTGGTAGGGCAATGCCATTCTTTGGTGTTCAATGTACCCAACCCACACCTGTGGTGAAAGTGCTAATTTTACTCGGTAGCTCAAGCTGCAGGAACCCGTTAACGCCGTGAGACCCCAAATCGAAACGTTAGGCCTGCTACTGTAGTCGTTATGGAAAGCGTTTATTGGATCGGATAATGGTGTTGCGAGTGAGCTTCAAAGAGTGGAGAGCCACGAGCCTTGGCCGCCGCTTTTGTCCAACACACAAGTTAAACTGCGTGTCTGACACGTCGCTGGTAACCTCGCACTCCCACTACTCCAATAAGGGGGAAGGGGTGGGGACTGAGTGTGGGGGGGCAAGGCCGTACTAGGTGGTATGTGCTGGTGGGGGATTTTACAAATGTTCATTCGTACGGGTTTCATGGTTTCTAATGTGTTGTGTGGAATTGTGTTGTAGTACATCTGGGTTTGTAAGCGTCGGAAAAGCCGCGTGTTTGTACAGCATATGTATTTATACCTTTAGAATAGCCCACATCCGCAGTTGCACAATGGAAAGCGGTTTATATAAGCTTGGTGCATACAGAGGCATGCGCACCAGACAATGAACGAATTATTCATGGAGTTAGTGTATGAGCACAAGAACTGAAAAAAGCCGACAACGACCTATCTGTCCCGTGCTCCTAATACTGTGTGCGTTCCCTGAAGCATATACCGATGTACTGGAAACCACGCAGTATCGCGCACCCGCTCTGGTTGTTGATAAGGAGGTACCTAGTCCGGTTTCGCCTCCATATTTCGAGGGAGAGTCTATTTGCATGTCCTTCCGTGACAAATCGTACATAAACAGGCTGCTTCAATGTAACGTAAATAACCTAGCCAAACGTAAACCCAACCTCACCAAACCTAAACCCCCTCTAAAACTAATCCAAACCTAACCTAATCATCTCTCACCGAACCTAACCAGGCTTTCTTGAAATCCATTACCCTCGAACGAGCCCGAGCGAGGGAAAGACCTGCAAAAAGGCTCGCCCATTTATCGTGGTTGGCCGAGACAAAGTGCCTGCCGATTTTTTTGACAGCATGCTGATGAGCTATGCATAGTTATGGGTGAGTAGGTGTGGTGTATAACAATCTACGACACCACATTTGTGCCGCAATATGTGCCGGGAAGAGCGCTTTGAAGTGCCGGGATTGTCTGCGAAGCGATATTCTGCTTCAAGAGAGGCACACACGTGGCACACCCGGTGCGTTGCAAAATGCCAAATAAACATGTTTGAATGCCGCGCCCCATCTCTAGGCCTACTTGAAACATACCAAAACACGCTTAATTGCGAAAAACGGCGCAAAATTGAGCTATACGAACATTTTACATAAAAAGTATTCAAGGGAGTCGAAAAAAAACACCGCTGCAGGGTTTGTACTCTGGCCGTTCGTACCAAAACAAGACAGTACCCCTGAGCATTGCCCACCGTATTTGTTTTCTTTACTGCACGAAAAACTGCACTATACTTACAGCCTACAAGAGCTATCAGTCATCCAAGAAGATGCAGATCACTGAAGCTAAAATAAGCCGTCCGTCAGATCTCCGACAGGCAGACACACGCGTTCAGCACATGCAGCCATTCTGGTGCTTCGCTGCGCCGCATAAATGCTCCGCACCAACACAGCCTGCTTCCGAAAAGTTGACTTCGTTGGGCGAGGGTGTTTTGCGTGCCTGTCAGTCATGCGGCACTTCCACAAACTGTAAAATCCCATCACAACCAATATATCATAGGACACTCCAGTAGCATCTCGAAAATGCAAGAGCCGAGTTTTTTTAAGGGGTAATGTCTGTGTTCCTTTTAACAGTTTGTTGCAAAACGACCCAGAAAAACATTGCATCCCGACACAAAATAAAACAATGATCAAAAGTTTCAGGGTAATTATTTAAGCGCAATTATCAGACCAAGGAATAGACATTGCTTTTTCGCGCAACCCGGTTTTCATTGGGAGTGTTGATGTATACAGCTTAAGGAAAAACGTTTTTGCATTTGGTGGAAGACACATACGCGTGACAAGCTTCAGAACACTGTCCTTATGGTGGCCATTTTAAGGATAGCGATAAACCGGCACTGGGAACAGAGTCTCTAATCAAGTGTTCGTCAAAGCCTTCCTGGAAACGGTAAGCAGATATTGCAGGGAAAACCTCGCGGTAAGGAAGTGAAAACTGTCGACCACCTCCTTTAAAAAGCCCCATGGCGGCTTGTTACTAAGTTCACCAGTGCCGAGAAGCGTACTATCGGGATAAATTGAAATACCAACAACGGAGCGCGTGGCTTTCAGTACATGCCGCGCATCCGCGCGACAGGCCGCGTAGGCGAAGTGCGAACAAGTCACGAGAGTTCTTGACCAACCTTGATATGGAAAGACCATCGCATTTCCGTCGTCCGTTAGGCGTTAAGCACGAAATAATAAAATAAAGATATATAGCTGCGTGCGCGCTTTTCACTCATCGCAGCCACAGAGTTAGATAACGCTTGCGTGAGCGGGCTCCGAACACAGTGGGAAGACAAACCAAAACTCTCACACGTCGTATGACGGTGTTCTTAAATCAACGTTGGCTACAAACTCTCGGAGCTTGTTCGCAGTGCGCATACCCGGCCGTCGCCAGGACGCGTGGCATATGTACTGAAAGCGACGCGCTCCGTTGCTAGTATTTCAATTTACCACGACAGTACCTACTTGGGGAGATTGACCAAGTCTGGACACAAAAAAGCAACTACTGCGTTTGCCGTAATCATTGCAACACGTGCTCGAAACGAGAAAGATAGGTCATAGCGTACGCCCTTTCAAGGTAATGTCCAGTGATTATCACTTCCGAAAAAATAAAGGAAGCTGACACTTTGGCAACAATGCTTGAGTGAAGGTGGTTGCGGCACAGATTAAGAAGCAAATCGGCTGCAATCGTGAACCTAAACCGTCGTGATGCTCGTGAAGGTTGCGTACAGCTTTGGTACATTCAAGTCTTTCGCATTAGTGTGAGCTTCCTTCATTTTTTTACGTCGTGATTGTGGGCGAGTGCTGCTTTACTCAAAGGGAGAACAGCACTTTTTGTGCCATTTAACTCGGCGCCAGAAAGGAGGCATAAGACTCGAAGTAGCGTAGCGAAGCCTTAAGGTTGCGTGTGTCCCGTATAAAAATGGTGACGTCATCTGCGTATGCAGACACTTTAGCGGAGCCTTGTCCTTGCAGATGGAGACCTCTAATTTTGAAGTTGTGGGTGAGTTTCCTGATAGAGGGGCCTAGACGTAGGCGAAAAAAATTCCCCCGCACCTCCCCGAAGGGAATCGTGCAGAAATGCGAACGCATTGGTTGCACCGATGAGTGTGTTGCGAGTAATGGCGGACGACAGTGTGAACGTAATCATTTATTCATCAGCACCTGTTTGTGTTATCGTTGTACCTGACGGCCACAATCACTGCCTTGTGATCGCTAAAGTGCACGGTCAAAGGGTCTTTGAGAAGCATACGCGCGTCACAGTTTCGCGTAAAGACCATATCAATGCAACTCCCGTGAATGGTAGTGGGGCACGTGTCGAAGCCGGCAGAGAGACAATGCATAGAGTGCCTGGTCTGCATGTACTCGACCAGCCACTCGCCACTCTTCTTGCGCACGTCAACGTTGAAGTCGCCAACCAAGACTATGGGGTCAGAGGGTTTGGAGCGCACGCGCACACTTTCCATAGCCGCGTCCAGCTGCGCGGCAACTGTTGTAGTTCTTCTTCTCTCTTACGAGCTTGCAGATAACTTGCTTAGCAGCATAATCTATACGAAAACAAGTTACCGCTCTTCTGCACGTATCGTTACGGGGTGGCGAAGCCACGCGCGCAGGAGCCTAAAAACAGAAGATGCTTCCTCGTTGGGTTCCGTTTCCAGACTGACTTTATTGGCAGAATCGAGAGAGAAGGAAAAGAAGTGTACATATAGAAAAGAATGGGGAGGGTGGCTGCAGGCATCCACCGCCACGCAAGAGTTCTTTTCTGAGCGGGCGGCGTGGGAGAGTCGTCTTCATTTCACAGCGTTCACTCACTGCGCGCACAACACACACACACACACACAAACCCAGACATAACTCTCGTGCGCCGGCGTCGTCGGGGAAACAGACGTCCCTCGAACGGTTCTCCCCGAATTCCGCTGGCCGCCCCGAAGAGCGTCTGCGGCGATCGCACGAGGTGTCGAGTGACGGGGCCCAGGCGCTTTACGTGACCCGCTGGAGGCAGGCAAGCCTGTGTGATCTTCGTCTGCGTGTGGCGCCGACGCCTCCTCGGTCTCGTCCCCCGCGTTGTCTGCAGCTCCTTACAATAATACAACAATCTCCCCCGGATGAGCGTTTTCTTGCGCTCATGGTTTTTCTTTTTTTTTTTAAGGTTCCAAGGGATATAGCAACTGTACGGGCCGTCTGACCTCCGCTCCCCCGGGTAGCCTGAGCTTGCAAGATCGCACGAGGCCATCTCTTCCCTTGAAGGTTTCCGTGATTCGACCGGTTTTCCATAGATGCCTTTTGAGGTGATCTTCCTTTAAGAGCACCAAGTCACCAGCTTGTAGGCCACTTGACACGGTAGGCTTGCTTAGGTGTGCCGATCTCAGCTCCAACAGGTACTCTTTGCGCCACCTTCGCCAGAAGTTGTCCGCGATGGTGCTGCGGTATCTCCAGCGCCGAACAAGTTGCTGGCCACCTGGAGATGTTGCGGCCGGAAGACGATGCGGTGGCAGAGCAGTGAGTTTTCGCCCCACGAGGAAGTGACCCGGCGACAGCGGTTCAGGCTCATCAGCTTCGGAATAAACGAACGTCAATGGACGCGAGTTGATGACTGCCTCCACCTCGTTGAGAATTGTTGTCAACTCTTCGAAGTTTAGGCTGCTCCGACCCAGCACCTTGCGCAGCGACACCTTTACCGATCTCACCAGGCGCTCCCAAAATCCACCCCACCAAGCGGCCCTTTCAACTATGTATTTCCACCTAATTCTGTGGTCAGCGAAGTAAGATAGAGTTTCTTCCGACTGCAGTGAGTCGAACATCAACTTGAGGTCTCTTGATGATCTTTTAAATGTGAGCGCATTGTCAGAGTAGACCGTAGTGCACATTCCTCGACGTGCCACGAAGCGCTTAAAGGCCAATAGAAAGGAGGTAGCCGAAAGATCACTGACAAGCTCGAGGTGCACTGCACGCGTTACGGCACATGTGAAGAGGGCGATGTAACATTTCTTCGTCCCACCGCTCTCCCGACACATCAGCGGGCCAGCGAAGTCCACTCCAACGACGTCAAACGGGTTCCCCTGTGTTACTCTATCGGCAGGAAGCGGTGCCACTTGCTCGGACGCCGGGGGACAACTTTGTTTCCGACACTTCAGGCACTGATTTACAACTTTCTTCACGACCTGCCGCCCCCTGAGGATCCAGTATGACTCTCTCAATTGAGCGAGGGTGTCCCGCACGCCGGAATGCAACAGCCGTAGGTGTTCTCTCTGTATGAGCAGGGAAGTGAACGGGTGGTCGCCGGGGAGCACTATTGGATGCTTCGTACTTTCGCTGTTCTGGCTGAAGTGTAATCTCCCCCCTACCCTCATGAGCCCGTCTTCATCGATGTACGGGTTAAATAGGTACACAGGAGATTTCTTCGAAAGCGGTCTTTGAGTGAGCAGGTTCGAGATGTCGTCGCCAAAGGCTTCTTTTTGGATGGTCGCCAACCAGTACTTTTCAGAGGTGATTATTTCTTCAGCTGTGAGTGACCCCTTCCTTTTTTCATCTTTCTTCCGGCAGTTGTCCACAAAACGGAGGACCCAAGCAGTCACTCTAAGTATCCTGTTGAACGAACTATGGTCCTTGAGATTCAGGATCGGGTCTTGCGATGGAGACATCACTGGCATTGCAGCCACTCTCATTTCCTCTTTGTAGGAATCCGCTTGTTGTGACGCCTGATTACCCAGCATCGGCCAGCCTGACTCATCATTCAGTAGCCACTGGGGCCCTCTCCACCATAGTGCGCTCTGCACCAATGCCGAGGGCAGTATGCCGCGTGTTAAGAGATCCGCAGGGTTGTCCGCTCCAGGGCAATGCCCCCAATCTTCAGGGTTGGTCAGTGTTTGCAACTCTGTAACTCGGTTAGCCACGAATGGTTTCCATCGGCTGGCGGAACCCTTGATCCAGTACATGGCCACTGTAGAGTCCGTCCAGAGTCGTACCCGAGCGTGCTCCATTCGCAGCGTCTTTACGAGGCACTGGCACAGCCGCGCGCCTATTAGGGCTCCCATTAACTCGAGTCGGGGCAAAGAGAGTCGTTTCAGAGGTGCCACTCGGGTTCTAGCCATTATTAAGCTGACGCCTACCTCTCCCGACGCTGATGTAGTTACGATGTATGCAACGGCGCCGTAGGCCTTGGGGCTTGCATCACAGAAAACGTGCAGCACTTTCTTTGTTTGATCGTCCCCGAAATCCGCGGCGATCATGCGTGGCACTGTAATCTGTTGAATGAGCGGAAGCTCGCTGCACCACTGATCCCACTCGGTTTGCAAACTACTTGGCAAAGGTTCATCCCATTTTACTCCCAGCTCCCACAGTCTTTGAAACATCATCTTAACATTCACTGTGGTGGGGGACAGAAATCCAAATGGATCGAAAATTCTCGCTGACACTTGGAGCACAAATCTCTTATTGTCCACTCTGGCGGAGAGAAAATCGATGAGGGCGGTCAACCTGTATTCGAACACGTCGCTTTGGGGGTTCCAGCCCACTCCCAACACCTTTGCGGCCGCAGCATGTCCGAAGTCATTGTATTGCTGCTGAACAGCACCCTGTTTCAATGAGTTTAGCAGCTCGGTATCGTTGGACATCCACTTGTGCAGTTTCATTCCTGCTTGTCCCATAATAGTAGTTGCCTCCTGGCACAGCTTCGTCGCTTGTTCTCGGCTGTCCACTCCAGTCACGAGGTCATCAACGTAAAGGTGACGGCGTAGGATATCCGCCGTTCCGTCGTACTGCTCAGGCAGGTTTCTTAGGTGATGGTGCAACGTCGCTGCCAAAAGAAATGGGCTTGAAGTTACGCCAAAGGGCACTCTTGTCATTTGGTAGGTCACGACTGGAGGAAGTTCTTCCCCGATCTTTGGCGTTCTTTCGTACCACAGGAAACGCACCGCGCTCCTATCCGTCTTGGCCAAAGATATCTGCAAGAAAGCCTTCTCGATGTCCGCAACAATAGCGATGTTATGGGTGCGGAATCTGGTCAGTACGTCAATGAGCTCAGGATTCAAATTTGGCCCACTCTCCAACACGTCGTTCAGAGAGGGGCGATTGTTGGTGCTTGACGAGGCATCGAAAACAACCTTTAGCTTAGTTGTTTGGCTGTCATGACGTACAACAGCTTGGTGTGGCATATAGTACAGCGGACTTGTACTGCCTTCGTTTTCTTTCACCTCCTCCGCGAAGCCCTTCTTAATGTAGTCACGGATGGAAGTATCATATTCTTGCATTAGGTGCTCGCTCTTGCTTAGGCGTGTTGTTAGAGACTTTAGACGCCTGACAGCACATTCTTGGTTGTCGCTCAATTCCGTTGCTGTTGGCTTCCACGGGAACGATACCTTGTAGCGACCGTCTTCAAACCGGACCGTTTCTTTATGATGCTGAAGAACGGCATCTTCGGGACAAACTCGTTCGGTTTCGTTGATACCAAGGTGCTCAAGCTCCCAGAAAGACCGGAGTTGTGAAGCTATCTCTTTGTCTGTTTCTTCACTCACACTCGCTCTCATCACACTTGTCGCAGTGGAACAAATTGCCGCAGATCGGGTCGTGCCAACCTCGCCTTGCAGAGTCCACCCAAAAGCAGTGTCCACTGCCATGAGCTTAGGAGCCAGTCGCCTGACCGATCCCGTGACCACTGCCCAGTAGAAATCAGCCCCAATCAAGAGACCGATCCCCTCGTCACTGTGATCACCGTGTGAAACGTCTGCGACTTTCATTCCTTCCTCTAGCATTCGCAAAACGTCTGCGTCCGATGGAACAGGCATGAGATCTGCACATATGCAGGGCACCTCGAGAGCTTCAACCCGCACCTCTGTTCTGTCATGCTGGCTTCGGAGCCAGAGCTCGACTCGACGTGACTTGGTATGCCTCGCAGCTTCCGCGCCTCCGAACGTAAAAATGTTCAGCTCCTCTTCGCCTAGGACCTTCAACTGCAGATTCTTGGACAGGTCACTTCGTATGAATGTACGTTGGCTACCTCCATCTAGGAGAAGTCTCACCAGTGTACGCTTTTGTTGGCCCTCAGCCCAAGCCTTTGCTGTCTGAAGAAACACCTGTGACCCGTGATTACGAGCATCCAGTGACGACTGCAACACTGTCTTTGGCTCTGTCACTGTTGTTACGGTTGCATTCTCTTTGGCCGCGTTGTCAGCGCCCGACATGTTGGGATCACACAACGTGGTGAGATGTTTCCCTCCGCAACTTGCGCACTTCAACCATCTGGCTGTTCGGCATTCTTTAGACCTGTGTCCTTTTCTTGTGCAGCGAAAGCAACGGTTGTCGCGCTTTAGAAGTTCCCGCTTTTCCGAAACCGACATCCGAGAATCACAGCTCCCAGCGTCGTGGTTGGAAGAGTGGCAGAACACGCATCCTATGCTGTCTTTGTCCGTTACGGCGTTCAGCAAAGCAGCAGAAGGCGCATGCAATCCTTTGAAGCCACTCTTGTGTCGGTTGGGAGCAGCGGTAGGCTCGCGGTGTCTGGAGTCAGCTGCTTGTATCTTTTCGCGCGTTTCTACCTCTTTTCTTAGGAAAAGCAAGAATGTTTCTACCTCGCTGCCCTCTTTTGTTTCATCGTGCCTTCTGTAATATTCGAGGCAGAGATCTGCTGGCACAGCCTTCTTGAGTACGGTCAGCAACAGCACGCCGTATGTGCCAGCACTCACTCCCAATGCGGCTAAACTCCTGACTTCCGTCTGCACTTCGTCGACGAGGCCACGCAGTTTGTCGAGGTTTCGTACATCCTGAACCGGCTTCACATGAAGCAAGCGCGACATGTGCTCCTCGATTATCATTTCCTTTCGGCCGAATCTTTCTTGAAGGATGGTAAGGGCTACGTCATAATTTGCCTCTGATAGGTCAAGCCCTGCGATGGCCGCCGCTGCCTTCGCTGTCATGTAGCTGTTCAGATATTTAAACTTGTCAATCTTTGACAAAGTGGGGTTGCTGTGGATAGTAGAGTTGAATTGGCTCCAAAATCCTTGCCACTTTCTCAGTTCTCCTCCAAATTTAGAAATTTCCAACTTTGGAAGCCTCACGACTTGTACGGGGGGAACCGGAGTCATGCTCGTTTCTGCCTGCTGCCTGGGATCTGTCTGCCGCGTTGCTGCCGTAGCTGCTGCCTTTTCATTGCCGGACTTCAGATCTTTTATCCAGCTTCTGACTTCGCTTTTGGCTACGATGATTTTCTCAGCGTAGGATTCAGCGCTTGCTACATCGTCTTCTAGCTCTTCCACTTCAATGACTGTATGGATTTCTTCATCCAGTTCTTTCAGAGATCTTTCTTTAAGAGAGAGAAGGTCCAAATTGGATTCCAGCTCACCGATTGATGCGGAGTCCCTCTTGTCGGTGATGTCGTTGTTCAGCTTTGTAGTCGACGATCGCACCACGCTCCGCTTGCGTTTGAGGCGGCTGACGTCCATCTTTTTTGAAGTCCCTCCTCCCGGGTTTCGGCACCAGAAAATATTGTTGTAGTTCTTCTTCTCTCTTACGAGCTTGCAGATAACTTGCTTAGCAGCATAATCTATACGAAAACAAGTTACCGCTCTTCTGCACGTATCGTTACGGGGTGGCGAAGCCACGCGCGCAGGAGCCTAAAAACAGAAGATGCTTCCTCGTTGGGTTCCGTTTCCAGACTGACTTTATTGGCAGAATCGAGAGAGAAGGAAAAGAAGTGTACATATAGAAAAGAATGGGGAGGGTGGCTGCAGGCATCCACCGCCACGCAAGAGTTCTTTTCTGAACGGGCGGCGTGGGAGAGTCGTCTTCATTTCACAGCGTTCACTCACTGCGCGCACAACACACACACACACACACAAACCCAGACATAACTCTCGTGCGCCGGCGTCGTCGGGGAAACAGACGTCCCTCGAACGGTTCTCCCCGAATTCCGCTGGCCGCCCCGAAGAGCGTCTGCGGCGATCGCACGAGGTGTCGAGTGACGGGGCCCAGGCGCTTTACGTGACCCGCTGGAGGCAGGCAAGCCTGTGTGATCTTCGTCTGCGTGTGGCGCCGACGCCTCCTCGGTCTCGTCCCCCGCGTTGTCTGCAGCTCCTTACAATAATACAACAGCAACGGCGTCTCGAGCGAGGTTGGGCGCGAGGTACACGGTCACCACAAAGACCCCGTCTCCGGTGTAGGCAAGGGTGTACAAGTCCTTGTACGGAGACGTGTCTCGAACGGGAGACGTGGCAACGGCGTGCGATATCAAGTTCCCATACACGTTAGACACGAGACTAACACCGCAGTACTCGCCGTCCTTGCCGCTTCGAGCAAACTAGTACAGCTCGCTTCAAGCGCATGCGTTCGGCATTGAGCGCAGAGAGATAACACCTGCGGGCGCACGCCGACGGAGCACTACAACCCCCGACTAAGAAATGCATTCGCATTTACGACGACGACGACGACGAAGGCAGAACTACGAGGCGCGCGCTCACGTGCGCTCGCGCTGGAGGAATGCAGGCGCACGCCGCTCAATGGACGCAAGACAACCCCCGACTAATAAATGCATTCGCATTTAAAACAAGCGACGACAAAAGGCATCCTTGTCTAACGCCGTATGAATTTCAATTTCTGCATGGACAACATCATGTTTACTATGTCACTGGATAGGTTATACAGCTCTCAGAGAAGCTTAAGAGAGTTTATTTCAAATCTAGTTACGGCTAGAACCCGCTGTAGTTAGCGTCTACACGGGTAGACAGGCCACAGGATGTATGCGAAGTGCTCCTGACGAAATAAAATGAACAGCACACATTTTGTCAAAAATAAACAAGGTCTACTGCATCAACGGCTGTTTGCACAAATAACCAACATATGCCTACACGAACGTTATAGCTGTTCGTGCACGAAACGTTTATATTGGCAAAACATTTTAAAACTATTCATACTCGTTCAAAATGTTCATACTTGTTAAAATTGTTGAGCAAAACGAAAACATTAGGCTTAATTGAAGCTGGTCACAGGGAATATTTTTAATGTTCTTTTAATTAAAAGTATATGGTTGCTTGATTTCTGGGGTAGCATTTAAAAAATACGCCTTTGAAAATGTTTCCACCCAACCAAGTTAAACCGAGTGACAGAACAGAAGTTCTTAGGTGTTTGGTTTCAAGAACAACTCTCGTGGAATACGCATATTGCTCACCTGTCCTCCGAACTCTCTAAAAGTATAGGGCTCATATATAGAATCGGCCATTTGATACCACTATGGCTGAAACAAAACTTATACAATGCTCTCATTTATTCGAAACTATGTTACGGGATTTGGGTGTGGGGGACCACAACTAAAACTAATTATAACAGGCTCATTGTATTGCAAAAAAGAACTTTGCGCATATATTTAGATTAGCGTGGTTGTTACGCAGATTTGAGGACAAGTCCTTTATTTACTGAATATTCAACGCTTCGAGCTGACCAAATCTATCACATGAAGGTTCTGCACACCATTTATAAGCAAAAGACCCACAATCAAGTTAACAATAAATCTTCTGGCTACCATCTCAGGTATAGAGTACGGAATATTCCAAAAGTAAGAACGAACTATGGTGAGCAATCTTTCCTGTACCAGTCAACGGAAATATTAAATAAATTAGGAGAAAAATTAAACTTCGGCGCCAGTGAACTTACGTTTAAAAAACAGGTCAAAGAAGTGTTACCTAAGCAAAACGCTCGCAATACTGAAATTTAATTGAGGGTTCGACGTATATGTCTACATGTTCCCCTAAATGTAGAAATTAAAAACATTTACAAACAAAAATATATTAATACGTAATTATGACGTAGTAGTGTAACTGATGAAAGTTCATGCCTACGAATTACTGCGTTTATGTGTACATTGTGATCCCTTTGTGAATTTGAGACCTATGCTTTGTAATAATACATAAGAAGTGTAGTAATGACTTTGCTTTGTGCTATTTCTCTATTACGATTGTGCTATCATGCTTAAATTTGTGAACAGACGTGTTGTTATGTGCACTGTAAATCGGGTGACTGAGGCCTCTGTCAGGCCACGTTCACCTTTAGTCTCAGCGTCCCCTTGGTTTTTGCCAAGAAATTAAAAAAAAATCAAATCAAATCAAAATTCAAAAAGAGCTCGCGGGCAACATTCGTTCTCCTGGCGCATTGCAAGAACAGTAATAAAAAGTTCCAGTAGGTAGCCCACGATCAGTGAAATCCAGAAACATTGAATGAATTTAAGGAAACCTCCACCATGTTTATTGTGCGAGTACAGTCAAACCTCGATATATCGAACACGGGTATATCGAATTATTGCCTATATCAAACACTTTCTATATCACGCGGAAAATCACATGCATTTTTAATTTTTTATTTCGAACTGGGACGGACATAAAATGGGTATATCGAACTCGGCCACCCCAGACTGCCCAGACCGCTCGCGCTCTGTTGACAGGCGGCGAGCTATCCCGCAGTACCCTCGAGGATAGCGGTGGCGCGATGGGCGTTCCCGACTGCTGCGCATCGGTGCACCGAAGCAGAATTAGACGGTCCAAAGAAGAATGCGAGCTTGAAGAAACCTGGGGCCAGGTGGAGCGCTTTGTTGGTGCCGAGTCACGAAGCATGTACATTGATGACTTTGTTGGCGGTGACGACAGCACCGGAACGACGGCGGAGTTGACGGATGTGGAGATCCTAGCGGAGGTTACTTTGAGCGCACAAACGAAGACGCTGCCGAGGTTCTACCCGCAAGCGCTGATAGTGCCCCGCTCCCGACTTCGACCGAGGCTTCAGCGGTTTTGTCCCTACCGCACCGCTACTGCAGCGCTATAGAAGGCACGAGCCTGTCGCTTGTGGAACGTTTGGACTACGTTGAGGAAGTCATGTATAACACGCGTGTATACCCTGCTGCAGTACTTTAAGCCAAAAGAATAAATACTTTGAAGCACAAAGTGAGTATTTACTGCACAATTCGTTCATTTATTGATTTGTACCAGTTTATGACGCGTTTTTTTACGTGCTTTTATATATCGAATTCTGGTTATATCGAACTATTTTGCGGGCACCGCGCTGTTCGATATATCGAGGTTTCACTGTAGCGGGACCCGAGGGGGAAGACGTGAGATTTGAGGGGGAAAGAGAGGGGAGGCATTTAAGTGGCAGGGGCGGCAGACGACTACCGTCTTTCGACAAACTTTGCTGCGAGGTGAGCAAATACGCGGCCAAAATTTTTTACTGCGCGGTTGAATTATGTGGTAGACAAACAGACAGGCTAAGTTTTTTCTCCTTTAGGTATCCCAAGCAAAACCAACACATTTAGAAAAATAAAGATGCACTGCTCATCTACCCCACTATTCAAAGCACAGGTTGAAACCGACCAACTAAAGCAACTCTGAACGCTGGCCGTGCATGGTCGGTCGGCCTCTCTCAGGTATTGTCCAGTTGGCACGCGACGAAATTATGTTCATCAATGAAGAAATTACTGTCTTTTGTCAACACGACTCGTTCAATACATAAGGACCTGGCACTCCCGTCGACCCCTTCCCGCCAGATCGGCGACAGACCCCTCCGTGACGAACTACGTGCGTATGCAACTGCGAGCAGTACAGCATACCGATACACTGCGCAGCGCCCAGACCTATTGATAGCCGGTGACTCTTCGAATGACCTCAGAGCGAGCGCAACTCCCCCGACAGCAACGCACCCGCGCCTCGCGCGCACGAACGCGGTCATTACCCCTGACAATATACAGATACGGTGGTTTCACGAGGGACCTGCAACGCCGCTCGAACTTAGACAACCTTTCCCCAGCAGCGAACAATCCGCCTCTTTCATTGCGGTGTGCTGCCACCTAGCGTGCCTAGCGGAAGTTGAGGCGGTAGGGTTTGCCGGCGTTTCCTCCGGCTGCGCTCTCGTTGTATGCACGGCAATCCCACATTACGGCGAGGAGCAGCCGAAGTTTTTCTTCTGTGTTGGTGTTGTAACGCCTTAAGATGACAGCCCCTGGTCATCACATAATACCAGGCGGCTTCTTATCACTGAATGAGGGCTGGCTGGAAATCTCGGACAGATCCGTGTGCCGTCCGAGTAGCAGAGCGAGCAGTACTTGGAGTCGTCTGGCATGAAGTGCGATCGCCAGCTCAACAAAGGCCGGCAGTTCGCAAAATGCCTTTAAGCGCTGGACACATGTACGATTGGTACACGCGATTCGCATGCGACTGATCATTACGACTGTCGCCACGGCTAGTCGTACGCGTGAATTTGAGACGGCCCGATGCGCGCATGAGATGCGTCGTCGGCGTCGCTCCGCCCACTGTTTTTGCCCCATGGTCAACTACGATGATCGCTGAGCTGAATTTGTAGATTCTGCGCGTTTGTTCGCAAGAAATGGATAAAGCAAGCAATCGTGAAGCGTTTTCTGCCTTCGGAAACAGTCCGCGCACACGCCGGCCGCGCCTGCCAGCTCGGCACACTCAGCGGCTCGAACCGGCGCAGACCACGGTAGCAACCGCGCTTGTCGCTGCTCTTCTGAATCAATCTGATCGCTAAAAAGAAGTTCCACATGCGAGAAAGTAGGTGTTAGTGTGGTGAAAAATTGTGCTAGGGATTGTTGTCAGGGATTATTTTAAAAGCGGCGATCAGATATCTGCCGCGATGCAAGCCTACGCTGACCGCTCGCCGCGGCGCGCGGTGCGCCGAGCGGCCGACAGATGGCGATACCTGCGCGGAAGCATCGAAACAGGCTACGCAGATGTCTTGGTCACCGATCGCTCAAACGGCAGTTATAGCTTAAATAGAGTTCCACATGCGAGAAAGGGGATGATAGTGTAGTGAAAAGTTGCGTTGCGGATTGTCATTCGCAGTTGCACAGATAGCGGCGATCAAATATCCGCCAGGATGCTAAGCCTAAAGTTCCCATCACCCGAGCCGACGCGAGCGACGCAAGCCGCCGTAGCCGATCGCGTGCGGCCGACGGGAAGCGATAGAAGCCGACACCGTTCCCTTTTCGGCACTCCGAGTTACAGCGGAACGCAGCACAAGTTGTGGGCATTGTTCCGCGCACAACGAGCACACACAAAAATTCAAACGATGTAAATACAACCACGACCCCTTCCCGCTTGTGCGGGAGCTGTAGGGAATGTCGTCTGCTGCCCCTACCGGACTGCTTAGAGACTTGGCCGCTAGGGGATTGCGCATGCGCAGTGGGGTTGTGAAAGAGGCGGATTCTGTCCGCCAGACGCGTATCCTGGCCTCTCCAGACAAGCGATGAAAGGTGAAAAGCATTCTCGCGGCTGTGCTATTCACCCGTCGAAGATAAGCTCAGCCGGCATGAAAGCAGGCACCAGCTGCGGCCTGCTGCGTGGTTATTCTTCTGCTTTGGCTATCAAGGAAGCACGTTCCGCTGAAGGGCGTGGGCAAACTGGCCAGCTGGTAAAAAGAGAAGCACAGTAGCGATTAGTGGATTTTTTATACTCGAGTCAAGGCATCAAAAACAGCGAGATCCTAGCAATGTAACGTTTGCTGAAGGAACGCCGTTCCTGTCGTTGCTTCATGAACCTAACTAGCTACCGCTACAGTTCCACCTACCTTTAATGGAACGGTGGCGTTGCTCCGTTCCTCCAAAACGTAACTAGTTCAAGGAACACCGTTTCTTGGGACGTCATTCCGTGCAACACTGGCTGAGTGTGAGTGCGACCCCCAATTGGGTGTCGCACTAACAGGGTAATGGGATTTCGTTTTAGTGCGAAAGCACGACCTTGCCACTTTTTCAGCATATTCCTGAAGCCTCATTCATGAAGCGAACGTCGTGGAGCCTCCACCATTACCCAGTTTACAGCTCGCTCCCACAAGGGAGATACAGATGCGGGATTGTGATGGCCTGGCGTTAGGCCTAACGCCAGGCTGGGAGGTCCGCTGTAGTTGACTTGTACCTGCAGCTCGACGTACAATGAATGTGGCCTTGTTTGCACATCGCAAGGCAACCAGCGCCATCTAGATAAGTTTGCTTAGAAGATTCCTTCTGCTCTTTTGGACAACTGTAAAAGAGCGAGGTGTGCTGTTCGGCCTTAGTACTCCAGGGCATCGCCTCTTCTATTTTTAAGAAAAGCTTTCTACCTGTACCAGCCAAGGGTTCTTTCGTGGCATGCGGGACCAGAAACTCCCAACGCAGCTGGGCAGGCGGAGGACGCATTTCACTTACGGAGAAGAGTGTAGATGGCGTGGCGACAGAGTGCTATTATCCAGCGTTCCCCGTGCTCACCCCGGAGGGTGCATCGGCGGGAACCTTCCGTCGGCTTTCTCACCTGCTTCAGCGACGGTGTTGGGCCTGCTTTGGCGCAGTTTCGCGTCCACTGCGCACTTACTTCGCACGGCTTGATTAACTTGTTCGACAGCACCTCCTGGGTAACCCGGACCCGATGGAGTTAAGTGGTCGTATACGGCAAACATACGTTAAGAATTGGTTTGGAGGGCGGGAAAACAAAATTTAGAGACACATACAGACATCTGGGCGCTAGAGAAACGCTACCTATTGCGCACTGCTTGCCACGGATGGGGATTCGTGATCAGCAATTCAGTTGTGTTTTAACAGGATTGCAAAGGAGAAGGTAGCAACGGGTTCTGATAATTACGATTATAAAAGTTTCCTCAGCTTTTTTCAACTCTCAAACTTGCTAAACTAATTAGTTTGAATCGGTGTAAATGGGAATCAGTAAGCTCACATGCCAAATTGTTTCGGTGCCTACGCTTGTGTCGTGCAGTGGTGTAGCCCCAAGCTAGCACATCAGGATGGCTAGGTTCCGCTGTCCTCACCATTCGAAAGACGCTCCTCTCCGTTTTCTTTCTCCCGACTCACGGCCGATGTTAAACCGGCGGCGTCCGCCGCTCTAGCCCGGCCGTGGCCGACGCTGCTACGTTCGGGACAGCGCCCCGCGAATCCCAGGTAACGGCTGGCAGAATCTCTGGTTTCACTCTTTCTAGAGCCATGCGTGTGAAGTCAAGTGGCGTCACATGTGGAATTGTTGTGGGCGTCGTTCACAGCTTTGCTTTTCAACCACCTTCACAGCGTGGATTGGGTCCTTTTTTTTTTTTTCAATTCCAAACGGATCAGCCACGAGCGGCCAATCAAGCCCTTTTCTTCTACTCCCGCTGCCCTCTCGGAAAATACTAACCTCCCCACTGCTTTAGCCGCGGGAGCGGTTAATCTTGGGGCGTCACGTAGTGGAAAGCAGCGTAGTACGAATAACGTGTCCCACAGCGCCGCTTAGTTTTTTTACCGCTGGCGACGCTACTTCAGCTGTCGCAACCATCGCTTGCCTTGGCAAACAGGCACAAGCCACTCTGGGATCCCCGGCGTTCTCGTGAGCGCGATGTTGGAGGGCTCTGACGCGATGAAGTGGCTGAAACAGCCGTTCACAAGGCTGAAACATTCACAAAATACAGGGGCGATTCCCAGGGGTCTGGCGTTTTGCCCCAAACGGCCTGAGTTCGAGTCCTGGCAGCGCTGCGTGTTTTTGTAGCAAGAGCTGCAATGACCGTATTCTCGCCGTTTCGCTGTGACCTGTGGCGGCACCTCGGTTCCCTAGCTGGTAGCGATTCCTTAGCCGCCGCCACAGCTGCCAGCACCGGTCGCCGCGCAATAAATAAATAAATAAATAAATAAATAAATAAATAAATAAATAAATAAATAAATAAATAAATAAATAAATAAATAAATAAATAAATAAATAAATAAATAAATAAATAAATAAATAAATAAATAAATAAAACAAAATACAAAGAAAAGACAAAAAATTAAAAATGAAAAATAAAAATAGAAAAAGAATCGTATATATAGAAGCGGCGGCTCGGTGGGATTCGTCGTCAGGTTTCATCGTCGAAACGAAACCAAGAGGAGGCAGCGAGCCGAGGAGACGGAGGAAGAGCGAGCCGCACGTCCCGAGAAGCGTCGCAACCGTACAGAGAACAAAGCTAAACATTAACATTAACCGTACCTCACGCTACGCCCACCAAGGCATAACTGAGTTTACCCACAGACAATTTTTTTCAACTCCATTGATTGCCTTTTAATGTAAAATATTCTGTTAGCTCAATTTCGCGGAGTTTTTTTTATATATAAACAAGGGTGTTCTGGTATGTATTAACTAGGTTTAAGGGTGAGGCACGGTATTTCAAAGCGTTTACTTAACATTTCTTATCGCAACGAAACTGCCTGCCGTGCACCAATGTTGAAACGGAATATCCCTTCTCAGGCCATCGGGCACTCACAAACGCGCCTGACACATTTTGCGACACAAACGTGCTGTCTTTGAGGGTTATACGCGCCGGGCACTCACCCACAATTATGCATAGCTCATACGCACGCTGTCGAAACATCGGCAGGCAATTTTTGTCGGCCGACCACGAAATAATATGAGGGGATGTTTTTACAGGACGGTCCGCTGCAGCAGGCGGTTTTGAATGAAATGGAATTAAAAAAAAAAGCCTAGTTAGGTTTAGTCATGTTAGATTAGGTTAGGCTTAAATTAGTTTTAGATCGTGTTTAGGTTTGGTTAGGTGAGGTTTAGGTTTGCTGAGGATATGTTATGTTACGTTTAAACAGCCTTTTTAAATAGGCTCTGCGACGGAAATACTTGCAAATAATCCTGGGCCATCTCCCCTAACGTGAAACCTCCGGAAGGGCGAAGCATGCAGTGTACAAAAATATTCTTGGCACGTTGGCGTTTTTGCAAACGGAGATGAAACCGTTGAGGGTAGAGCTATACAGCTTTGCTGTAAAAGTCTTTTGTCTTTGAAGCGCGAAGCTCTCTAGTGCGAGGCGTAAGCGAGAGTTCCGGTGTTTTTTTAGTACGTGTTACGAACGGCTCCAGCGCGAGGCGAAGGCGAATGTCCCGCTGTTTTAGTACCGTGACTTCATGAGACGATTACGACGATGACAGGAGACGCGAGCAGCCCCAGCCCCGCAGGGGCTTCGCTCCTAATAGACTCTCCGGCGAAATATGTGGGCGAAAGCAGCGTACGTGCCTGCGGACAAAGCGCTGAACAATACCCAAACCGGGTGTGCGATAATATGTGGGCTTGCTGCACTTCGGTAGGCTCCAGAGTAGGCACACAGTGTTCAGAGTTCGGCACACATATGTTGTGGTCGGCCCTTTCGGTGGATGCGCTTATAGTAACTTACTGATTCATTGTTTCGTGTATGTCTCAGCAAGAACCAAGCTAATGTAGAGCACTTTCTCCCACACGGGTATGTTTTATTCAGTGGGTATAGGAGGTATTCGTTGGCGTGGAGTGCAGGCAGGCAACCATGTGAGTGCGCCGCCATATCCATGTTCAAGCGTCTGTTGCTAAGGCGACGCTGTGCGCACGGCCCCCAGATCAGGCACCCCTATTCTCCTCCATGCCTTCATGGCGGCCAGGCAGACTGCTGGCCGCGACGTGACCCTGTGTTTCCGTGCATGACGTGATTCGATAGTCAGTTGTACCGCGATAGCGCTTGTTACGCAAAACGTCGGTTCGGCTCATGAGTGTGACAACCTTATCTGCAATTCAACCCCAGCCTCTGCGAGCACCTACGAGCGATTGCGAGTCGGTCGTGGCACAAAGGTTGCAACGTAAGCGCAGTGGTCCGTTTGTCAGCCGGAACTGCATCATTTACAAAGTGTTGCCCACTGAACGCAAAGTAATGCCTCGGCGCAAAGTACTGTTGAGTGCAGCACAGTACGATGTACCTATCGACAGACGCGTATGGAGTAGCCGCCGCAGAACAGCCGATTGCCAGCTGCCTCGCTCTAATATAAGAGGTGGGTTGTTTTGCTGAGTGTGACACATTTAGCGCACGAGAAAGCCAGCGATAAATCGGCGTACGCGTGAAACAATTCTCCAAAGAAATTATTCGGTTTTTGTACTCAACCACGTATTAGAGGTCACACACCAGACATAAAGTCGTGGATACGGTGCGGGTGCACTTGCTTAGACATCCGCTGCGGCAGCCAACTGCAGCGTCGGACTAGTGCGCGCCGTTCGCCGCCGCGGCTTCCATGCTCCGGTGATGCGAAGTTCTCGGGGGAGGTACAGCGCCACCACATAATGTGAGTGCGAATAATAATATATGTGTTGACGCCACTACCGATAATCGGGTTGAAACTCACCCGACGATGGACGCTGGTGTGTTTTTTTCTTCAGCGAGATGCGGGTGCAAAGCGCATGCTCTGGCACAGTGGCCACGGACATGGCGGTTTTAAGTGTTGCCAAGCGGAGTAATCGCCCGATAAACTTTTCAATGAATACCACCTATAAATAAATTTCCGAAACCAAGCCCGTCTTTGGCCACCCTTACTAACCCAGACGTACTACAACTCAACAATTCCTTCATCAACACTGCACCCATATGAACGCCCATCCTGTGAAACCCCAAACCCCACACACCACCTAGTATGGGCTCGCCCGTGGGCCCTACCGCCAAAACACCATCCCTTTCCCCTCCTTGGAGCAGTGGTAGCGCGAGCGGACCATCTGCCTGCTTTGAGGCGCAGGCTGACCTTGTTTCTCAGAAAAGGCGGCTGCCATGGCTCGCGGCTTTCCGGAGTTCGAAGGCCACATAACTACATTATCCGCTGCAATAAACGTTTTCAACAACAACAACAACAAAACAAAACAAAACAACACAACAACAACAACAACAACAGCAGCAGCAACAACAACAACAACGGGCCTAACGTTTCGTTTTGAGGTCTTACTGCACCAACAGGTGCCTGAAGCTTGGCGCACAGTGAGTAAAATTAGCACTTTGACCACTGGTACGGGTTGGCGACGTTGTACACCAAAACGTTTCAACTAACTTAATAAAACTTGCTGCTGGGCTAGTTGGTTCATGACATAACAACTGTGAGAGCCAGTCCTGTCCTTTTTTTCTTACGTGTGTCCTGTTTTTTGAAGCGCTAATCCCAGTTGTTATGTTTCCACTAACCATCTCCCCTAACGTGAAACCTCAGGATGGGTGAATCATGCAGCGTACAAGTGCACTCTTGGCGCGTTGGCGTTTTTGCCAACGGAGATTAAACCCTTTGGGGTGGAGGTATACTGCTTTGCCGCAAAAGTCTCTTGTCTTTGAAGCAGAAGCGCTCCAGCGCGAGGCGTAAACGAGTGTCCCGGTGTTTTAGTACCGTGACTACATGAGACGACGATTACGACAACGACGGCAGAAGACGCCAACAGCCCCATCCCCGAAGGGGCTTCGCCCCTAAAAAGTGT
Source organism: Haemaphysalis longicornis (assembly GCF_048455015.1). Lineage (NCBI taxonomy): Eukaryota > Metazoa > Arthropoda > Arachnida > Ixodida > Ixodidae > Haemaphysalis > Haemaphysalis longicornis. The sequence goes on along the minus strand of NW_027526445.1, from coordinate 110,736,579 downwards.
TGGTATGGCGAAATCCGATAGACGTCGGCTTGGTAACCCGAGGAACCGATGGGTTCGTCTTTGACCATGGGAAGCGTTTTTTCCCTTCACCCACGATCAACATCATCGGCAGAGAAAGCTGTCGTTCCTGTAGTGCGTTTCTGACGCGACAGACGCCATCAGGGAGACGTCTTCACCCTTCTGCCTAAGGACGACAATAGTTTAATGTGAAGGCTTCTCGGGAATAATTTTTTGGTTGGGCAATCCCACACTGCGAGTATGTGCTACTCTGGGGGTACGCATCACTTTTCTAGGATGACCACAGCAACTTTCGGGTGTGCACGACCTAGGCCTAACGTTTTAGTTTCGGGTGTACGACGCGAATTGGTATTTGCTGCTTGACGTTCACTTTGACCATCTCGAAATGGAGCATGCGGATAGACGCCGGCCTCATAACGCGTGACCCAGTTCGATTCCGATTACGAGAAGGGTCTTTTAAAGACGGTAGTCTTTCTTGGGCTACTTAAACCCAGAAATTTTGGTCTGTCTGTATATCTGTCTGTCTGTCTGTCTGTCCGTCTGTCTGTGTGTGACTCGATTCAGCCACCCGGCTAAAGTAACACAATGCCTGCGCGATAGTCTTATATAGTCACAGCTAAATCTACCCATATAAGCCCGGTGTGATGTTCATACTTGTCAAAATTGTTGAAGAAGAACAAGACATTACGCAAATATAAGACAACAGATTAATACAGAAGTGATATTTGCAGTGTTCCCTTATAAAAAAATCATACATGCTTGATTTTTGCGAAATTAAATACTTATCAACTGCAGAAAAAAATTCACTCCGCCATCGCCTGCTGTCGCCCGCGCCATTATAGCTTCTGGCGCCATTTGGAGAAATCAACCGGAAACAGTTACGAAAGGTTCCGCTAGATAGGTTCCACGTTCTTCTTGCAACGCACGTAGAGTATAGAAACGTGCTTCTATAAACGTTGAAGTAGGGCGCCTCGATTCACGCGCGTCTTCGCCGTACGGCAGCGTTGGCATCGAGACACCCGGCCTGGAGCAGTGGAACGCGGTAAATTTAAAATAATTGAAGCAAACCTTTGGCGTCCTTACCTTGGGAGGAGCGCGACGCAAGAGGAACAAAATGAAAGGTGAGCGGGAAGGCGAAAGCAGGCATTTACTTAGCAAAAGTCAATGAAGACTATCGTCTTTTGTCGGCATTTGCAACGAAAGGAGCAGATACGCGGCCATTTTTTTTCTTTCACTGCACCCACGATCATTCATCGCCACGGTCGGAAAAAAGTTGGCTTTCCTGCAGGGAGTTTTCCCGCACAATGGCACCAGTGAGGACACTGCAGCTTCGCTTTAAAGACCGGCCCCCGTATCTGCTGGCCTCACACCAAGCGACGCCGAGAGACGATCGTCTCCTGCCGCCCTTGCCACGTTTCCTCCTCCCCCTCTATTTTTGTCCAATCCATGATGCTCTTCCCCTCCCTTTTCTCTTTTCACGCGACCAATACAAATGAGTCATTTGCGATAAGACACCACTGTATATGCTGAGTAAGGTCTGCGCGCACGGGGTGTTTTTCGAAATTTAAAATGGATCGGCTTGGGATGAAAGGGACCCAGAAACAATTTCGATAAACGCTTGCACTCTTTTATTCGCGTCTGGAAGCACTGCGAAAGCTACAGTTATCGCCAGCACGGAGCGGCACTGCGTGATTCGCTCGTCGCAGCAGACCCGCCTTCCGTTTCTCCTGTGGGTTTTGCGGCTTTCGTTTTAAAGTGGCTATCGAATGCGTTCATTGCTGCAACTGAAGGAAAAACGGCCAATAGCCGGTACACCGCTCTAATGACGTAATTCAAACGGTCGGAGAACGCCAAGACCGGGAAACAGGAAAATCTTTTGAGAAAGTTTAGAAGTGATCTGATGGGCATAGGGCAGTAACATTTGACTGACGTACTGTGCGACCCCCTAATCTAAGAACTGGATGTGTTTCTTGACTACGTTCTGCTAGAAGTTAAGATTTTTAAAAAGGTTGAAGTTTCGAATAAGTGCTGCAGAGGCCCTTCAAAATTCGGTTTTTTGGTATCGTGGTTGGTGCGTTTAGGTGCGCAATGCTTCGAGGACTACATGGGCAGCATTTGTTTTTGCGGGAATTGGTTAGAAGTTAGGGTGTTGAGAGCGTTTAGGCCAAGCTCGGATGTGTAGATGTAAAGTTAATGTTTACTGGCCGGTTTTAAAAATGGGCTGCGATTGTGTTAAGCACTCTCTTGCGGTAAAGGCCTTAGATTTGAAAGGCACAGTAAGGTTTGTTTGCTTCGTTTCTCGCAGTCTAAAAAGCAGAGATCAGATTTAAATAAAAACAGGATCAGCTTCTTCGAGTCCTGGAAGGACGAAACTGCGGATCGTTTTATTAAAATGCAACAAAGTTGGCCGATGTTACGGCGTTATAACGAATTGGCCAAAAGAGAACTTGGGGAATATTACAGGAACTCACGGAATGAGACAGACAGACAGACAGACAGACAGACAGACAGACAGACAGAAAGACATACGGACGGATGGACGGATGGACATACGGACGGATGGACGGACGGACGGACCTACAAACAGACAGACAGACAGACAGAAAACATTGCTTTGAAGCCGCTAGCCCAGTAAAGACCGTCGCCTTTACGCCGCGACGAATGTTGAAACCGCCACACCAACGAAGTTGTATCTCAATCGAAGAGAAACGACAAGAAAACAAAAATCCCACGCCGTCGCTTGTGTCACGCGCAAGCGTGAGAACGTCGTTGGCGGTCGTTCCAGTTGCGTCGTTCGCTGCTTCCGCATAGCCTTGAACCGCTATTGCGCCATCTGCGGTCGTCTGGTTCCACGCAAAGCACCGACGCCATCCTCACGGCAACCAAAGCGCGACCGTTTAATAAAAGACCCGAACGGTGCCCCCGAAGCACCGTCATGCTGCTAATAGGTAAAGGACTGGAAGGTTTCATGACTCGGTCACACGGCCGCTGCGTGCGCATTGCCTCGAGCGGTGCCTCATTAGTTTCCTGGTGTATAGGAGCACGAAGGAATGATAAAGCGCTACGGGAAAGGCAGGGAAATTAACCATGGGAAGCGTCCGGTTGGATACCTTAAGCGCATGGGAGGAAGTTATAAGCAGGAAAAGAGGGCATAGAAAATTGAGAATGAGGAGGAAGAGGGAGAGAGAAGAAGCAAGTACAAAGACAGACCTCGGACAAAAAAATCTGACAGCCCTTTCGGAAAGAAAGATGGTTGACACGCGAGGCTTTCTCCGATACAAACGCAAAGTCCGTAATCCAAACAGCTCAAGCCTAAATCTACGACGACGCTCAGCTAAGCCAATGTGACGTTACGATTTTATATTTAGTATTCGTAATTGATTCGGTTAGCTCATCGTTACCGTTGATTTGGGCTAGGGCTGACTGGATTGTGGACTTCGCATTTGTATCGGAGAAAGCTTCGAGTTTCGTCGTTGTCGTCGTCTTTCTCCTCCTCCTTCTACTCCTCCTATCATCATTATCACTATCATCATCAGCAGCAGCAGCAGGAGCAGCATGTGCCCTTTGTGGAAACCCATTGCGTAAAGTTGGCTTTCCTGCACTGCGTTTTATGTAACTACATCGCCAGGAGTGAGTAGAAGGCTTCGCTATAAAAGAGGCGTGAGACTTAGTCAGAGAATTCGCAGTTTTGACCGTTGCATGTCTTTTTCATGGTGCAGGAGACAGATCAAAGCCATTCGAAAGTGTTAACACGGACCGCAGGGAAAAGCATCTCAACGGGGAAGATTACAAAGCTCGGCAAAGCGATTCATGTTTTCGCATTCGCAACCCTAACAAGTACTTCGGCGTCTTCATTTTTACCTCGCAGGTACTGCCCGCTGTGGCGGCCCGTTAAGGGACACTCCAGAATGCGCCCCAGCGGCCCTGGACACGTGCGGCAGGGCCTTCATACCTTACTCCGAGACGACCCGGATGGCCGAGACGGAGCAGGAGCTTAAGGAGCAGTGCGCGTAAGTTCGGCCTCCTGGCTGAATCTTCCTGTCTCAACCCTAAGCGGTCTTCCTCCGTGCACGGCGCTCGAGTACACAATGCCATGATTTGAATGGCAGGCACGCTGCTTTTTAAAGCGACGCTATTAAGGCTTGCTGATGGTGACGTTGCGCCAAAAGGCACTGCAGGAAAGCCAACTTTTTCTGACGATGACGATGATCGTGGTAGAAGTGAAAGATTGTTTAAACTCGAAACTTTGTCTGGCCCATGCCTCCAAAGTCCAAAGCCAAAGTTCAAAATTCAAGTCGTTGCGCCGGAAACGCGCTACCGGAAAGCCTACTTTTTATAAAAAAAATAACATGCCCTCTGGCATAAGGTCCTACAGGTACAAGTTGGCACCCGTTTCCCGGAGGAAGTCTAGATGACAGCGGTGGTGGGGACCCAACAGCCATCGCTGAAGATCGGGCGGTCTCCCAGGATGCAGGCCTGTGCCGCGAAGGTGTCGGTATCTCGCTGCACTCAGGGAAGGGCACGCCCATAGCAGGTGATTGGTGTCAGCGTCTTCGGCAGGAGCCGTACAGAAGGGGCAGTTGTTGATAAACGGGGCATGGTATCGTGGTGGCCACGCCCGGGTTACCGCAGGAGAGAGGGCCACCCCAATTCGAAGTCTACGCAGCAGGACCTCCCCCCAGCGAGCGAGCCCACTGGAAAGGGCTGTTCCACAAGGTAGGATGAGACTGCGTGCGGCGTGACGCAGATCTTCCTTTAGTTGAAGAAATTGTTCATTTGACTCAGTTGCCAGCAAGGGCAGGGACTGTGGAACCGACGTAAGGTGACAGGAACTATCCGCCGCAATATGAGTGGTGATAGTATTACGCCGTATCCACGACAGTCGGAGAGGGCAGGGGTACGTGTCCAGTAGGTTATGAATGTCTCTTGAGACAGACGAGTTGGAGGCTACACGTCGCAAATCCCGTATGGCCACCGTTGAGCCCATGTAAATTTGTGCCGTAAAACGTCCAGGGTGTTGAAGAAGTTTTGGTAGTAGCGCTTGCAGTCCCTCCCGGATGGCTGTAAGCTTCGCCAGCATAGAAGGCCAGGTGCGGAGTGTTTCATAAGCGCAGTTTTGGTTCGCTTCTGAATGAGAGGGGCATTCAATCGCCGTACTTAAAACGCCGTCTTGGGCCCCAGCGTCCACAAATGCATCTACAACCTGGGGCTGGTTTACAGTCGCTAGTAATGGTGCGGATTGCGCGCCTGCGTAGGCGCGGATTGCGCGCCTGCGTTTCCCGTCGACCGAATCTGGAGTAGAATGAGCGGCCGGTTGTCGGTCACTTGATGGTACAGCCTGGGTGGCCTAGATACAGGGTGGGGTGGTAAGGCGGGTGGATGACGGCCCATGTAGATCGCCAGCGCCGCTCGGGGACAAAATTGTGTGTGCTGGCCAGTGGAGCGGCGTTGATGTACAAGCTCATCCAGGGTGTTAAGTTGAGGTTCTGCCTGAATAGATCGTATAGGCGTTGTTTGAGGGAGGCAGGTGATCGCCCGCATTGCAGCTCTATTAATTGCTTCAAGTCGGGCCCACTCCGCTTAGGTCAGATGCTGGAATTGAGTCTGATAGACAAGTCGAGGCACAATTATTTGCCGCACCAAGATTCGGGCCATTTTGAAGCAGGAGCCTCCAGACTTTTGTGAAATGCGTGGGATAAGGTGTAGCATGACGGGCAGATCGAAGCCACAAGGCAGCTGATCCTGATGATGAAATCTCCAATCCCAGCACGCGAAGAGAGGTTGCAGTGCGCACAGGCTGGCTGGAGAGTGGCAGCGAGATCGGTGACATCTCCAGTCTACGACGGCCCCAAGCATTGGCCACGGACAGAATGGCTGCGTTTTCGACTGAAAGCGAGAGACCAGCGTATTCACCCTATTTCTGTGTGTCAGTTAAAGCTTGTTGCAGGCTCGCCGCGACAGGTCTGGGTGGACAGTTCATACTGTAATATCGTCCGCGTACACCAGAAGGTGCAGGTCTGACATGGAGCCAAGATGCCAGGAAAGTGGCAGCATAACTACATTAACGAGGAAGGGCGAAATCACCGACCCCTGGGGCACTCCACGGAGGGGCGTAAAATGGCCATCAGTAGCTCCACCAATCCGTACTGAAAATGATCTTTTAGTCAAGAAGGTCCGGATGAAAGAGCGGACCTTTTCCGGGACAAGTAGGCTTTGGAGAACTTCCAGGAAAGCGCTGTGGCTAACGTTGTCATATGCCTTGTGGATATCCATGGCAAGCAACGTCCGCACTTTGTGAGATCGGCCGCCAAGTAGCACCATTGATCATAACTGCTCAAGTCCATCGTCTGCCCCAGACGAGGTCTGAACCCAATCTGTGCCGGGTGGTACCACCTGTAATTGTCCATCCACCACTGAAGTCGCGCAGCCAGTATTTGCTCCAACAGTTTCCACAATGTGCACATTAATGCGATTTCGCGCAAATTTGGGAGATGCTCGGGTGGTTTGCCTGACTTCGCTATAGGGACGATATCTGCCCGGAGCCATGACTCAGGTATTTGGCCCGAGAGCCACAGCTCATTGATGGAATCGAGGAGACGGCTCAGGGCTGAATCGTCGAGGTTGTTGTAAACCTGGTACGTAACGCCGTCTGGGCCGGGAGATGACCGAAGTTTCGCCTGGACGCGCAACTCTGCTCCCCTACGAGAGCTATATACAGGAATTCTAAAGCTTTCTACATTGGAGCGCGCCTAACATTTTCGAAAATAAACAATATCAAGCATGTTGAAGACTTTTGTTAGAATAGACTGTTCTACTAGTTCTACTAAGAAGCGACACGAGACCTCCGGAGATACCCTCGTAAGGAAACAAAACTGGCCGGTGTACAGCTGGTGGTGTTCAAGGTCGATTGGAAGCGCTTTCCTCGTCTGAAGTGATATCTGAAGACTTGGTGTTGTCTTTCGACTTTCAGCTGAAGCTGTTCTCGCAAAAGTAAAGCGTGGGTGAAGTGGAATCACGAGCGGTGTGCTTTTGTCGAGCAACAGTAGCAGGTGATGGCGGTGCAAACGCAATCGGCCTGGGGCCCTATTCTCGACTGCACAAATTGTCGGCGATTCGCCCATGTTTGTTTTTGCGTAAGCACGACGTAAGCAATCAGTGACGTGCAGCACCTATAGCCATGACGACATGCAGTGTAATTTGACGAGTCACTCATAGAGATCGCTACCAAGGTATCAAATATTGCGCAAGAAAGGTATAGAAACACTTGGCATGTACTACAAAAATTAAGACGGTAGCTGAGGCTGACAATAAAAACACATTTCTGGAGGTCAAATTTGGCGTCAACACCACAAGGCGATCGAGTAACGCTGATCCAAAAGCGAGCGAAAGGTGGATGTCGAGCTAAATAACATCACACAATGTTTTTACCGTATCTATTTATTTCTTTCAATCGCTTTTATCAGCATAGGTGGGCTCTCTGCTTCAATGCAAGCTTTGTTACTTTCCCTGCCGCCACCGCCGCCAGGCCATCGTCTGCTGCTATTTTACAAGTTTATGGCGTGATCGCAGAAAAAGACGGCCGCGACCATCGCTTCTATGACACATAAGAGCAGCGAAGCGTTACGCCTGATAACTGCGGGGCGCACCGATGTCGCCGATTCACTCATTCGTCAAGCTCGACTTCAATCTGCGCTGTAATGAACCAAATAGTCACTTTTCTTTGTTATTTTTCTCTTGAGTTCGATCATGTGACCCAACAGTTTACTAGGACCAGTGCGGACAAATGCCATGCATTGGGTTCTCGTTGTCATGGAGAGGCTTGTACTGCCCTCTTATGTTGCCGTTACGCCAAACAAATAATTTTTATTTTATTGGCAAACATAAAAGCAAAATACTGCACGTTATTTGTATGCTCCATGATCGGTGACTTGGAAGCAGTTGAAACTATAATTTGTTTCGGTAGGAAACATGCTTTAAACAGCGCGCATGCGAAACTGCGCCTGCTGCAAATTGCCGCACATTTCGCGGCGCCGTAAGCCGGGGCAATTTTTTGCGCTATTTTGCTTGTATTTTGCGACTAAAACAGCCACCATTTTCAAGCTCTTACGTAGCATTACGTCACTTTTACGCAGGCTGAAGTTGCCAATGCATCACGTAATCGTTCCCGCCAACTGTTTAAATTACGTCCGCCTTCTCAGATAATCACAGAGGGGGTGTGTATTACAAGGAGTTTGTTGTTGAATAGCAAAGACAGGCTTACGTTGTCATGTCCGCTGCATTTAGTCTGGTTTTTCATTGCCGGCCAAAAATTATGCGCCTTTAGTAACGAGAAATAAGGCAAACTTTAGAACTGGTGTCCGTAAACGACATGAAACGTCAAAATGACGACAGCACACACAACCGCTTTGTCAACCGGAAGCACGTGACCAAAATTGAAAGCCAATCAGAAAAGACTTCCGGCAAATTGCCAGAATTGCCGGCAATTTCTGCAGTGGAGAATAGTGCCCCTGAAGTTGGATATCAGCGTAGTAGTGCCAATAATGAATTTCGCAGCGCAAGAACAAAACCGAAAATGCCAGTCATACTTGTTAAACCCGCGAGTGACCTTCAGAAATAAGCTTTGGCAGAGTACAGCTACCATTTCTTCGAATCAAAGATCGCTAGTGAATAGCTGGTGTCATTTTCAGGTAATTATCACCTCTAAGTGTGCTGCCGGATTACTAAGCTGACAACATTATTTGGTACGTGACTTGCTAGGAGCCTTTCGATAAAAAAAAAATTACACCAACTTCCCGTGGGGAACCCTGATGAGGATGCGAAGCATCGTGGCGGTTCCGTTTGGTTGCATTGTGTTGCCGTTATGTTGAGTGATCTGGTTTTTACTAGCGCCAGAGGGAATTCCGCGTCCGGGTCCACACCGGTGGCAAAGGCACGCAAGTGCTGTTGTGTTACGGTGAGTAGGCGGTGGTTCTCGAGGCGCCGAAATTCGTCCATCATGTTCTTGTCGATGTTGTCTCTGTGGTAGAATCGGTAGTCTCCGTCAGCTTTGGTGAGGTAAAGGTTGTTGACATTGGTGCACCGGCTGAGAGCAATGTACACGCCCTCCTCTTCGCAGCTTTGTCTTCTCGTTCTTCGTCTTCGGCGGTTCCCCTACGGGAAGATGACGACGGTGGTTGAACGCGAACCTGTCTCGTGATGGATTCTTTGGTTGGCCAATCCCTAGGGGCATCCTTCCACAATCAGCATCAGAGGCGCTGCGGACGGGGCTGGTTGAGCTGCAAGGCGCGTGGCATATCGCAAGGGAATATCGCAATCATCATCGAATTTTTTCCTTGCTTAACCCCACCTTGTCGCTCGTGCCACCCTCGCCTTCCCACGCCCTTACATATTACTGTTTGTGTATACAACTTCCGTTGCGCGTCTTCACAGGTTGCACTTCAAGCAGCTACGCTGTGCCAAGAACTACACTACGGAGTGCGTGACGGGTTTACCCCGCGTGGCCGCGCTGCTGGCGCTGGACGCTGCCGACGAAAACATCGAGGCTGTCTGCACTCCCGGAACGGAGCTGCACATGAGTAAGCCGACCATATGCCTTTCAAGGGGGAGTGAAGACAACATGAAAGTTTGGTTCATTAGGAAGACTGCTTTGTCTCAGGAACAATGTCAATTTTATCGTGGACTGTGGAGAAATAGTGTATATATAGGCAAAACAGATGGAGCTACTGGCCCTTTCTGGCGATTTCTTCATGATGTCGCAAAATCCTTTTGTGCGATTGGCGGATCGCCAAAAAACGTGAGGGTGTGATTTATTTATTTATTTTTCTACGTATTATTTATTTATTTATTTATTTATTTATTTACTCTCAGCATCGAGTACAAAGTTTGGTAAACAAAAGAGCAGCAGTTAGTGGGGCCCCTAGTTTTATTTAATGTTACTAGAATGCTAACGTTCGGTTAATACAGTGATAACTGCGTTTTAGTGCTGCCCATATTACGTCACCTCTGTGCGGGACACGTCCCTGTGGCACGAAATTGAAAAGTTCTTCAACATTTCCTGCATTTTCTCAATTAAATAACGCCGTTCGTGGCTGCGGTGGAAATGAGTGAGAAGAGCTAGCTCTTTCAAATTGTGCAAACTCGGATTTCGTCTCACTGGCCCCTTTAAGGCAAAGTAACCTTTTGTTGGGGCACTGCCAATTAAACTTCCTTCCATGATCGAAAAAAGTACCTCATTATACAAAAGTGAAAACATAAGAAATTCCACTTGTCGCGTCTTTTGCGACAAGGTTACGGCGAAGGCAGAAAAACCACCGAAAAAAACTTATTTGGAAGGTTTCTTTGACTTCGACTACTTCAAAAAGGATGATCCGGTGCACATTCTATACACCCCCATTTTTCTGTAGCGCTGTGATTCTCTGTTTGTCCTTGCTCTCTGGGACCCGTATCCATCGCTTCATGTTCTCACAACTACTAATTGGCGTCCAGATCTATTACAACGGCATTTTAGGGCGCAGCCCTCTGGCAACCTTTACCTGCCTTTCGCGGCGTAGGCGGCAGCGTAACCGAGTGACCGAACGCAGTAACTACGGCAGAAAGAAAGCCGCGAAAAGCGTTCGGAGAAGGGTGCGGGGGAGGGCTGCACGCGCGGCTATGGCGTCATATTCTCACTTCCTCCACCTCACTCTTGTTTCGTGCATCGCCGCCTATGAGCGCCCTCCGTGCCCTTCCCTTCCCCAGACGCTGTTACGTACGCCGCTAATCCTAACCACGTGAATTTGCGCGGGAGATTCAAGCACGATTTGCAGCAACATGCTCTATGCTTCCCCTGCCTGGCTAATCTGAACCACGTGGCATTTGCGCGGGAGGTTCAAACGACTTGCAACAACACGCTGGCCGGCGGTGGCGACGCGCTGCGAGATATCAGCAGAGTAGCGCGCGCCGCCATGCGTTCGCTATTCCCGCGATTACTTCCCGAGATTGAGAAGATATGCGCCGTGACGGATAAGACTGCAGCTCGCGCTGAGCCCAAATTTCGCACTAGGCAGTGTGGTAATCATCAGTGCATCTTTTTCCACGTTTAAATGTTTTCACCTTGATTGCGGGAGGGGAGAGATATTTAATTAAGGACCAGTGATCTTTATTCAATAATCCATGGTTACATTACTTACACACCTAATTGCTCAAACGTTGTTGCCAACAAAACCGAGATCTCCCCCGGCCGTAAACCCTCCCGCAAGTAATGGGAGAGTGAGCTAACTGGCGAAAACGGCGATGACGCCCGGCCGCATTAGCTGAGTTTTGGGCTAAAGACTCCAACGACGAATATGATGTGTTCGCGTCACCAATAGATGGGGCACTTCGGCCAAACGCATCTACAAACGACCTAAAGGTATACCGCTGCGTGCTTTATAAGATGATGGTATAGTACTGTACTCCTTCGTGATCGATGAGTGCCCTGTCGTATCTAAAATCGTTCATTTCTGGCGATTTTCAAATAACCGTTTAGATACCGTGGCAGCCCGGTTTCACGCGTGTGCTGTGTTACGCAGGTATGTGATGAGAGCTTTTCGGTCGACCAGCTGGTCTATGGAGAAATGCATTAGTTTTTGACAGGACGCTTTCGGTCTCACTAATAAAGCTTTCGCTTTAAAAGTTGCGGCAGGAAGGCAATGCCACTGCAAACGTGACGACTGAAGGGGCTCGAGAGCTATAGGCACGGTTGGAATGGTGTGCGGGGGACGCGGGTGTTGGGGGCTTCTGAAGCCAAAGCAATGCGTTCGCGTAGGGCCGAGCGTCAGGTTCGCGAGGGAAAGGGACGAGACGCTCACGCATTCCTAAACGTCGACCAATGGATTTTAAATTAACGTTAAGTTTTCTCTTTGTCTTTCACCCTCTCCCTCTCTTTCTTGGTGGTTGTGCAATGTAGTTCTACGCAGTTCGCATAGAAGATAAATCCTTGTCTTTTGTGCAGTAGTAAATTTGAAGGATGATTCCGAAGCTTCCTGACGAACCCTAGACGAACCCTAGAAAATTTACTTTTCAGCAATTGCGAAAAAGTCACCAATATGAAGTTAACTAGTTGAGTTTGCATTTGTAGCAAGGAATCACTGAGCGCGAAATCTCACCTTGATGAATGGGTTCCACAAGGTTCATTGAACGGCACCTAATGTCCAAACTTCCCACCCATGAAACCTGCCGCCTATCGATTTTAGCTCCCATTTCAGCTGTGTTAAAAATGACCCTAAGGGAGTTTTTTTGTCAATGTTTCATATTTCAGTGTATAAAAATTCCATCAGGTGCCTGAACAAGGTCGGAACTAAGATGAACTCCTGCATCCGCGATCTGGTGTTGGACCTGAGCACTGCTGCAGAAAAGGCACCCCTCGAGAACCAGGTGGCGTACGGATGCTGGTGAGCATAATGTCGATTGGTGTCTTACCTGCATGGGCTCCTTCTACACTAGCGGCCTCTGCTGCCTTGCATCCCTGCTGGACTCCGTCGGGAGCTGTAGCACACGCCACAAGAACCCGCTGGAATGCCGCCCAACCTCGTTAACATACCTATAAATTTACATTTTTCAGTCCAGACCGGTTCACCTTCACTAAGTGGAGGACCGGCAATTTCTCGGCGTCACACGCATCATGCAGTGGCTACACTGGCGGCTGCTTGCCTATTGCCAACACAAGCCCTTCTTGAGCTCGTGCTGGCAGTAGGCTGGGCCACGGCCGCTCGATGGGAACTAGGTCCACCGCCGCTCGATAGTTCCCATCGAGCGGCCGTGGCTGGACAATCAATGTGTTATTCAAATTGCGGACGGTCACGTGACTACACAGTTGGAGACACTGGCGCTTCCGCAATGAAAAATTATACTGCAAACGAGCCGATTGGATACGCGATAAAAATAAAAACAAAACTGGGAGTGTTCATACCGTGTTTTTAGACTGAAGATTCAAGAACTTCTTCCACCAATTTTTTGAGCTTCTCTCAACATTTGGAATGATATTAAAACGTAGCAAGCAAGCACATCTGGCCGTACATCAGGTGCACACGAAGTGTGCAAGCCGAATAGTACTGCTCTGTGCAAATAAGATACAGTAACTGCGAAAGGTACTGGGACAGTTTTTCTGCTTTGAAGGTGTTTCCCGTATCTGGGAATTGTCTGCACGCGTGATTGACAGCACAGAGTTCTCCAGAATAAACAGCGTCAGCGGATGAACAAACCCTTGAAGGCGGGTCATTGACGATAAATTTAAATGCAATTTGCCATAGTTGCCTCCGTCGTCCTCGTGCATGGTTCCGCAACATAACAACGCATAACTATGGATCGGTGGTACCCTGCTCAGTGACGACTGGCTACCAATTTCAACGTCAGTCGAAATCGCACCACAGCTGCGCGGAAAGCGGCGCACACCCTCAGGGGTGATCTGGCATTTCATCCTCAATTCACATACACAAAGCGAAAAATGACGATCGGGGTGCCATGCACCACCTTTTTGTTAAAGGCACTCTGCAATACTTCCGACAATTGCTCTCACTCTTTCCTTCGCGTCTGTAAGCACTGCGAAAGCTATATAGTTATCGCCAGCATGGAGCGGCACCGCGTGATTTACTCGTCGCAGCAGATTTGCTTTCCGTATCTGCCTTCCTTTTGTGGCTTTCTTTTTAAAGTTGCTATCGAATGCCTTTATTGCTGCAACTGAAGGAAATACGGCCAATAGCCACCCCACCGCTGTAATGCCGTCATTACAGCACTCGAAGAACGGCAAAACCTGGAACGAGAGAATATTTTCTTGAGCAGGTTTCAAAGTTATCTTATGGGCACAGAGTAGTGATTTTGGGATACCTTGGAACAACCTATTTTAAGTACTGCATCTTTTTGTTGACTACGTTATGAAAGCATTTAAAGGAACACTGAAGGCAACCGTAGTGTTGGTATCAAACGAAAGTCTGACACTCCCATAGCCGTTTTAGCGTCAATTCGGGGCCGAAAGATGCCTTTATAGCTTAAAAATCGCGAATCAAACGCTGATTAAACGGGACGAAATTTGCGTCATGATAAACTGGAAGCAAGCGAGGCAGCGGTGATGTATAGCGGTACAGAGGTAACCGAATTCAACGTTACCACCTACTGAGCGGTTTGGTAAGTATCGGTCAAATCAGTCGTGCTTTCACGAACTCCTGCGTCCTTTGCAGCTCCCGGCCACTAAGCGAAATGTTCCCTATTATCTTTTTGTCCTAAGCAATATATATGGTCGTTTTAAGGCCCCGCGGATGTTGGCGTACCACTTCATCGAGAAGTGGTACCGCCATCCTGTCCGCCATACAGGGTGGAGACATGTATACGCTAGCGCCACCATTTTGGGTCACTCACTCGCCGCCGCAGGTCATTGTATCAAAACCGCGCTAAAATTATCGCCGCAACGCGGTTTACTGGCGAAGTTTTAATCACCTTATCTGTTTCCCATTGCTGGGTCTTGTGGGAAACGAAAAAGACAACGCGTTGAACACTTCGATTCAATGGCGGCGGCACGGCACCGTTCAAAGGGTGTCTCCATTAGATAATATGCCTCCACACTGTACGGTGGCGCTGGTATCGAGGTGCCCTACCAAGTATGGACGGGTAGCGCCATCCTGCGGCAGCCAACAAAGACGTTACAAACGCCGGACGACCTAAGCACTTCCGGCCCCAGTTTCGTTGCGCGGTATAGCCAGTGGCGGCGGCACCCGCCTTCAAGTTATCCCTATTTTCTCCATTATTTTTTTTAAAGAAACTACGCCTAAGAGTGGTGTATTCGAGTTCTTGGTGAGCTAATATACCGATCTAAAGCAACTTGTATTTTGACTTCAGTGTCTTTTTAAGATGTAGAAAAAAGCTGAAAAAAGTTTTGCAGGGTCCCTTTCAAGTGTTTCACCCGAACTCGATATCAAGCATGCATGTGCACCCGCACACCTGACAAGACCCTTCCGTCGTTTGCCTTACAGCTTCTACTACGCCCTGCTGGGTTGCTACAGCAACGCCCTGGTCAACTGCAACGGGACCCAGGCTCACCAGCTGGTGGCCACCCTGGCCGAGAACGTGTTCGGCCAGACCCTGGGACTTGTCTGCGGAGTGTACACCCGGGGATCGCCCTCGTGCGAGGCGCTCCCCGCCCTGGACCGGGTCGACCCCTCCGAACTCAAAACGGACAGCTTCATCCTGCCTCTGGTCACACTAGCAAACAGACTCAAGTACTCCAGGGTTGTCCGCGTGCAGCACGTTTGAGACCCCGGTAGTAGCAAATAGGTCGTGTTTGTAAACAACGAGGGGAATCGGCAGGCGTGCGCATCCATAACGCCTACACGTTTTCGGCCGCTGGTTTTTGGACGACGCGTCGCTGCGGCTGGCATCGCCGGAACACCTCCCCTGTTTCATCCGTCCTTATTTCGACGGCAGGTCGTTTAAGAGTGCATCACCTGTTGCTCTTAAGCAGGCCTAGTGAAGTTTTGTGGCTAACTACTTTATAGCTGAAGTATTTGCTTCTGTAACGGTTACAGTTTACCACATGTGACGGCAATCATTACCGATGCCAGCGCTAATGCAGCGATGCTGTTGCCTTGGTGGCAGTATAAATGTACGTTAAAATAGCGGTGCGGTTGCAAATCTGCATAGGCACACCGGGGATAAAGTCGGTAGCGGCTGCTGCCAAATTTGAAAATTCTGTTCATTGGAAGAGGGACAGTTTCACCATTTTTATTTTAGCGAGAACCAGTAAAAAAAAAAAAAAAAAGCACCGATATGAAATGGTGAGCCCAAACCACATATCTTTAACGCCGCAAAACATAGTTCTGAAATAAGTCTAGAATTGAGAACTGAGCATTCTAATGTATCGGGAAGAACAATAAAGTTCCTAAGAGAGGAAGGGGAACGTAAGCGTAGAACTTGGTTTGTCGTGGTAATGTACTGAACGGTCTGTAAACGGCAGGCTACAGTAAAAAAACTGGCCCACGCATGCGCTGATGTTCAAACAATTATGTTTATTGCTCGGCGCAATGAAAATGTACTCCGAACAACAACAACAAACAAAAAAAAAACACATGTGGGCATTAACAACGTAAAATCACGTCACAGTCACTGAAAAGTAAAATCACGTCACAACGTAAAGTCACGTCACAGTAGCAGAATAGTTTATTATCATCTTTGACTCAAGTGTACCATCTGGGAATTCCAGAGGCGGGCATATAAGCAGAAGACGTCGTTTTTTTGCAAGACGTGAAAAAACGCGAGAACAGAATCACTGGTTTTTCTGCGTATCGAGGAGTTTTCAGCAGTGAACGCACCCGGTGCTGACTATTTTCCCTGAAATGTTTTCCCGCATATTGCCCGCAGCAATAAACATCATCAGCGAACAGCCAGCGCTCGTCTCTGTTGGTTCATCAACTCTCCTCCTCCGCGTGCTGCTGTTAAATTCTACAATGATAACTTCATTGCCACACGCGATGACACAACATAGCGCGGAAGTCGTTCCCGCATTTAGGTTCTTTGAGTGCACAAATGCGTATATCTGTGACTTCAAATAAATGGTGAAGTGGGGCGAACAAATGTTTGAGCGTAAATATGCGTGAAGAAAATGCGGGCAGAATTAAACGGCGATGACAGTCTTTAAATGCATTTTTTGGGCTTGGGCAAATGCTCGCTGAACACCTTAAGTTTCGGAGGACAAGGCTTCCTGTATGATTATAGGGAAAAAAAATCCTTCTTTGCGAGTGGGAGTAACGCGACTGCGAGTGGTTGGAGTGCACTTTGCATTATCACGAAAGTTTGCTTCACCGTCATAATACCCATTTAGCTGTGAAGCACTCTTTACAGGAATATTTGTGACGGATGAATCGGTGGAAGGGGATATATAGCCTCATAGCTCGTTAGCCTGAGAGCACAAAGCTGAGGGAGTTAAAGAATGATCCGTATTACAAAAAAAAAAATCAATTGAATATATGCGCTGGTGAATCTTTAAAAAACCGTGAGCATTTCGTCGCCAACTCCCTCCCGAAATTGCGGGTCTGCCCGACGCACATGTCTCGCTCTGGCTCCTTGTTTTGCAATCATGCACTGGCCGCGCATTCTGTTCTACGTGCAAGCGAAGGACGGAGTGTAATCCGTCGAGTCGGCGCAGAGGCAGGTGGGGCGCTGCGCTTAGACTAGACGTCTCCATGGCACCGCCCGCAGTGTTGAGAAGGTAGCTTTCTCCTTTATTGAAGGCAGCTCTTTCTACGTGCTCTCTCCACTCTGAGAGAAAGAGAGAATGCTCTCTAAACATACTGATTAGGTCTGTCCAGGAGAGAGCCTATCATGCTACGTCAGGTGAAAAATGAGGCGAGTGAAAAAAAGGAAAACGAAAAATAAAGACAGAAGGAAAGAAAAAAAGAATGAAAGGAAGGAAAGATGAAAGAAAGAAAAAAGTAATGAACACCATTGAGGTCTGGAGAGATTTGAGTAGTTCGGTGTAAAAAAGCAATGGTAAAATTCAGTAAACCCTCGTTAACTCGAACTCGCATATCTCGAAATCTCGGTTTTAAGTCGAAACTTTTTTTCGCCGTGCATTAACCTCCCATAGGGGCTATGTATTTGCCCCCACTTATCTCGAAACGTTTTTCGGAGGGGACACCGGATATCTCGAAATCTTGACCGGGAGGGCAGAAGGCAAAATCCACTCCCAACAGGAAACGAGGGCTCCGTGCGAACGCTTAGCTCTTAATATAATGCCGAACGCGGTCGTGAAGGGCGAATTTGAAATTCCCGCGGACGCAGCCGTTTCCTATCCGCCTTGTCAAGGAAGTGTGGGAGTCGGACGGCGATATCGTTGAGATGGCCGTGAACGACGCAGATGACAATGCAGACGAGAAGAGCCTCGAGAAGTGTCTACGACGAGAGACACGTAACGTGCTGCGCTTGCTCCGCAACAAGGTCTTATGCGGCGGTGGCGACCAATGGCTCATGCGATGTGTTAAGCAACTGGAGAACGCCTTCCTCGGACCGAACGCGAACGCGAAGCAGGCGAGCATCACGCAGTTTTTTTATCCTCCGTAATAATTTTTTTTCACTGCGAATTCTTGTGCGTTTACTACGGTAGCTCTCTCGGGCAGTGGAGCTTTTCCTGGCAGCACTGGCTTTTCTTTTACAGTGACATGGCAAACATTTTCGGCGTTTTGCTTTTAACTCGAAATACCGCTTATCTCGAACTTTTTCCCGGATTTGATGGCTTCGAGTTAACGAGGCATTACTGACCACTCGAGGTAAATGTTCAAGTTTTAACTCTAACAACGTTCTGACTGCATTGTTCTATGCTCTTCTATTGCTTCCTCTATTGACAGATAAACGCGGCTGCGCGGAGCGACGCGATAATATTGCCCACAGGCCCCGCGTCTACTACTCTCGAAATAAAAAAAAACTTCTCGCTGTAGGGTTTATAGTTCTCGAGACGTGGTGAAACGTTTGCGCTCGTTTACCGGGTGTATGCTGCGAATACGACATTTCTACCCCTGCCAGGTTTTTGGTTCCGTACTACCGCTACGAGGCTATTAACTTCGCGTGCGAAGTTTATGCCGTGAACGCGGTAAGCCCTCAGTGCGCCGTCTACACATTGCCTCCGCTCAGCCAGGAGCCACTGAGAGACACACCAGGCTAGTGCAGATAATTCTTGCGCTGGAAGTGGGAATTCGCGTTTCACCGATCGCGTGTGAACAGATGTGGGCACAACGTTGAATAAAAGTTAGGATTTTCCTAGCGAAGTTACGCCTAAATGATACAAGACGGCGAATGATTACAAAATGTTCCCTTGACAAAACGCAACCCGTATACTACACGTCAGCAGGTCACCCATACCAGATTAATTAAAACAGAACTTACCGGAACTGGAAAATGTTTTTATGGTTATCAGGCGTGGGAAGGACTAACGATAATGGAAATTGTGTGTCCGAAGGACTTCCTAAATGTTAATTTCGTTCGGTTGCACGGCCAGTGGCATTATTGGGGCTTGATTTCCCATTTAGCAAACATTTCACAACTACGGTCGAGGCGGTCGCACGTGCGTTACAGGTATTAACGGCGCCCCCATGCAATTTTCGAGCGCCTCAATGTCGTCGGATAGACTTCGGTTGTTACCGCTTTTATAGTAACTTAAGAGTGCGTAGGATTGTGGGTTGCAGTGGTGAGTACACGATTGAGCCTGACGGAAACTATCCTATTTAAGGGCACAGGGTAGGCCCTATACTTCCCATGCATTTTTGGCCATTTTGAGGTACATTTTTCTCAGCATCTAATAAAGGTATCTACATAACGTATATATCATTTTCTTTCAAATTTTGTGCTATTTTAACTGTACTAGAATTATGAACATCCTTAAAAATTTCAGTTTTTTATAATTTTTTGTCTGTTAGTACCTAAATTTTGGCATTATTTTAGCATTAAAAATTGTGTAACAAAAAAACTGTTGCGTGCATACTTTCAATTCTAGTACAGCAGGTGTGAAACGTTATGTAGATGACAGGGGGAAAAAATCAGCTCGTTATCGTGAACGATATAGGAAATAATGGTACCTATGTAAGAAAAAACATTGTTATGAGATAATTGAGTTTAAAGTAAAAAAAGAGGTTAAAAGCAATACTTTTTTGCCAAAAACACCACTGGAGCCATTTATTTAAAAAGCACCACCTTCATAGTCACTGCCAAAGTCATTTTTTTTGCTTTTCACCCGGTCGTCTGTCCTTCCTTGGATATTTTGTGCACCATTGTACAGATCTGCTCACAAAGTATTTTGCTTGTGGTCAACCTCTTTAAGCCACTGAATGGTGGTGTTGCTTCTAGGTTTTGGTCTGGATGATTTCAAAATGCTGGCTTATGCGTTGCTTCATCATTTAATAAAAGAACAGCATCCAATGTTACAATCATTAGAGTGTGAAGCCCAAAAAATATGTTTTTTGTTCGCAGCTTCGAAGGGCAAATGTGGAAAAAACGTGCAACAGGGTCTTGGGATTGCCCTCACTGAAAAATCAGCTCTGCAATGGTTGCTATGCAATTTCTTAATACAGCTGGTTCCAGAAAAGCATTTTGATCTGAAACTGGAAGTTTTTTGATGAAAAAAAAATGACAAAAAACCCTGAGAACATTCTTAAGAGGATGTGGGCACTTACTACTTGCTTACGGGAAAACTGATTTTTAACGAGAAATAAGACGTTTTAAGGCAAGTGTGAATATGGAAAATGTGCACAAGGAATTGAACTTCCCTAATTGCGAAGAAAAACAAAAAGTCATTTTTTCAAAATTTCGCCTTACCCTGTGCCCTTAAAGGCGACGCCCGTTCTCCACCTAATTAAACGCGGAAATATTGATCTGTTTTTCTGGCCCTTGTGTCTGTGTGTTTGTCCCTATGCTTAGGCGCCAAGCCAAAACGTAAAATTATTCTTGAACGAAAAGCATATAGGCGAAACTTTCTTAAACAACGAAATCTGGTTGCATACTTTGCATTTGTCAAAACTCTCCAGCGAAAAGAGAACACTAGGCATATTTGACGCAGAATATAGAGTCATAACGGATACTAGCAGTGTTTTTTTAATTAAAAATAGACGTGGGCTGATTTTCACCATAGCGATTAAGAAAGACGCGGTAAAACAATGTTGCACTCAAAATTACAAAAAAAGGGCTGGCCTCGAGCTCGAGCCCCGAGCAGTAACAAAAGGTCCCAAGAGATAGTGCGTCGGCATTGTGAAATCCAGATAATTTAATCTAATTGATCAAACGTCCGGGGCGTTTATCATGGGAGAAGCGCCACAATAGGGGAAGGGTGTGAGAAGTGAGCGACAAGTGAGGAGTGGCAGGTACGTGGCATGGGCGGAAGAAGGCTATTGTCTTTCGACGACATTTACACCGGCACGAGCAGATTTTCTCACTCCCTCACTCACTCACTCACTACTCCTTCATGGGCGACACGCAGACAAGTGTCAAAGGCTAATTTTAAAGAAATGTTAACGTACAAACCATGCACGATTAAAATATGCATGGCATGGGGGAAAGCTGACTGAAAGCTGACGTAGCATGAAAGCACAGTTTAAACCGTGGACTACGGCAATGCGGAAATTCGTGTGGCGGTCATGAATAGTGGCTTCTGTTTTTTCTACAAATCATTATAGAAAAACGCTAGCTACGTTTGGAGTTAAGGCTACCTACAGCACTTGTGTGACCGACGTTAAAGGATATTGGCCTCGAGGACATACCGTGGCGCCACCTACGAATGACGTCACTTGTTGGACGCCGGGTCGGGTTGTCGTCTGCTTCAACACATTTCCGGTCCATATGCGATGGTGTTTTTTTTTGTGTTTTTTTTTTGTGGCCACCCTCTCCCCGCTTCTTATGGATTTGATGCAAATTACCCAAAAAAGTGGTCTGCAGACGGAATAATCCGGGCGAGAAATCATCGACTCAATGTTTCCCGGCCACACCGCCGCGTTCAAGTAGTTGCTACCATCGCGACCCACAGCTCACACGCAGCCAGCTAACGCCAAGGGCGATGCAACTGATCCCGAGAAAAGTACGCTGTAAATTCGTTATGAAATACTTGTGACAGGACATGTACGAGATTGTGTGTGCAAGGAAACACCTTGTAACAGAGACGGAAACGCGTCGCTCACTTGTGATCTTACCGAGCGTACCACTCGCATTGCGCTTGGTAAATTAATGACTACGTGAGAACAGTGATCGGGTTGCTTCGCCGCACATGCTTAAAAGTGCTGCTACTATCACCAGTACTGGCTTAACCAGTGCCTATTTCCCCTACAATGTTTTTCATAATTATGTTCGGATTTGATCAACGATCACTGCCGTAGCCCGTACTCTGCACGGGTATGATGTTTACTTTTTCGCGACAGCTTGTCCGCAATGTACGAATGGTATGAACGCAAGTTTTCAACGCCTTCGAGCGGGTTTGGACACGGCTATATTTAGTTGTCAATAGGACCTCGGCGTGGGAAGTTGTAATTGCAACGTGGCCTTTTAAATTGTCTGTTTACAGTGAGCCTGCCTTCCTTTAGCATCAATTTCGAAACTCACGACTGCTCACAGAAGGCGAGGCTGTGTACGAGGCGAAACACGTCGTTAATGATTTGGGGTAATGCGCAGATTTGGAATAGGAGAACCGAGTGCTGGTGGCCCCCGAATAGTTAGGGGAACCCAAAAGCAACACGTGCGCGCGCGACAAGAGGGTCTTCTCCAACAGCTCGTAGCTGGCTTCGGATGCACGTAATCGAATACAGTCGTCGACCGTTTTTTCGGACTCAACGGGACCCACCGATAAGTCCGAATAATCGGTAGTCCGAAAAAAAGGATTCACTGAAAAAAAAAAAAGAAAAAAACCTTTACTGGCCGAGCGGCTGGAAAAACGGATATATGCGCTTCTGTACACACCCACGCCTACGCGCGACTAAGTCCGCCTCTATTTCCGCCAGCGTTTGTTCGTCACTGTAGGCAGACAATAGCACTGTTAGGGCTCGCGCTAGATCAGTATTTGATGCCTCTGGAGCTGGTGGCACGTCATCATCGGAGTCGCTGTCCACCTGCGCGGTTAGAGGACCTGGCGTACGATTTCGTCATCATCCAACTCGGCACACGGCAGGACGGCACTATCGATGTTGGTGAAATCTTCAAACGTAGCCGCTCCCACATCGACACCGCTAGCACAGAGGTCATCGAAAATGTCGAATGCTGCAGCACGCGGCATCTCAGTTGTGGGGTTCTGGACTGTGTGACTATACTCGTCCTCACTGCCAACCACAAATTCCGCATACCGAAAGCAGTTGCGGCCATGTGGCGACACAGGTCCCGTGAGAGCACCGAATCTGGAGTCCGAAAAATCGAACGGCGGGCTGTGCGGCGTCCAAAATATCGGTCGTGGATATACATGTACTTCAATGGGACAAGTGGAAGTGCCGCGAAGGTGTCCGAATAAACATCCGAATTTTCGGCGTCCGAATAAACGGTCGGCGACTGTATAAGAAAATTTAGGCTAAGCGTCACGGCAGATATTTCATCGCCGCTATCGTTACAGTTGCGAATGACAGTCTCTAACACAACTTTTCACCGGACTGTCACCCCCTTTCTCGTATGTGCAACACGGCATCCGCAGTGATTGCCGTTTAATCGATCGATAATCTAGGTACCTGCCACGCCCTCGGCAATTGCTCGCGCGCAGGCATCGCCATCCTTCGGCCGCTCGCCGCACCGTGCGTGAACGGGCCGGCGGTGCCGGGACCGACCTCCGCTACCGGTAGGCGTACATCGCGGCAGATATTTGAGCATCTCTTTGGAAACAACAGCTGATTATACTAGCTAGCATTATTTTTCACCACACTAACTTCCGCTTTCACCAATGTGGAATTGCTTTTCCACGACTAGTGTGATTTTAAAAAGCGCGACAAGTTGTTGCTGCCGCGACCGGCGTCGGTTCGAAGTGCTCCGTCGGTCCTGCGGGCAGGCATGGCCGCTGTGTGTGCGGAGCGTATCTGCAAGCAGTAAATGCTTCATGATTTCCTGCTTTATACATTCGTTGCTAACAAGGGAAATCTAGAAACTTATCTCGATGATCGTCGTATTCTAAATTGTTGATCAAGGAAACGAGCCGCAGGCTGCGCTTCGGTGGCATGCGTCATACACCACCACGCTCAAGTTGTTTGCGGAGAATGTACCGCAGTTGATACGGTTATAGAGTCCCCATGAGTCAAACTGCCCTTGATGCCAGACGGAAATTAAAACGACAATACTTTTAGAACGCGCTTCCTAAGTGAATTTAGGTGGAGTGTCACGCGCTGCAAGCCAAGTGCGCAGCAAGAAAGGAACGGTTATCCTAAAAGTGTCTTCACATCGATCGCCGCACCGGCCTCTCCAGTGGTTGGCCTCGCGGCCAATAGTGGCGCAACGCATGGCTGAAAAAGTCCTGTTTCATGCGGGTTTGCGTTGGGGATCACGCGGGTGTATAGAAACCCCTTTTTTTCTCAGCAAGAGCCTTCAGAAAATTTAACGCACAAGAAATGGAACTGCTAATAAACTTATCAGACAACAGATAAACTGAACAGATAATTTATCGGTGTTTCTGAGTGATAGCTTCAGTTCTCAGTGAAAAATTTGGTACACTGGCACTTCTTAAACCGAAGCTTTCTCTGCCTCACTTGCGCCGTAGGTCATTACACCAAAACGCACTGCAGTAAAGTCAGCTTTACACACAGAGTTTACACAAAGGGCAAATAATGACGATGACACAAGAAAAAAAGATGGTTCCCGTGGTCGTAATCGAGCCCGAGTCCTGCGCCTTCCCGACACCGTCGAACAAGTCGTCGATGGCGTATGTTACGTGTAAAGTGCATGCATCTACTCGTTCTCTAAGCTACTCGAACTCCTTAATAAATATAATTCAAGCGAATCAATCCCAAACGCCCACCTAATTCCGCGCAGAGAAAGATTCCCATTTCAATCATCTTTCTGGTTAGATTCAAGGGACGTTTGATTTTTCAGATCAAAGTATATGTTTCTTTGAAAGTAGATATCTCGTACACGGCGCTATGGTGTGATCCCTTCTTTCACCCTCGTCTTTCGGGCAGTTTATTTTAAACAAAGCTTTCAGCCTCTCAGTGATGACGTCTGTACGGGAGAACGCATAGCAGGAAAGCCAACGTTCAATAACGATTACAGTGATCATGGGTGAAGCGTAGAAAAACGTAAACGCTCCCCTGCCAAGCTCGGACAGCTCCGTTAGACTCCCTCCGCTAAATGTTGATGTGCAGCAGAAAGAGCAGCTGACACTGGCGTGCGACGGCGCGACGTATACAGGCCTAACTTCATATCCTGAGGGGAAAGTCGGCAGCCGTCACCCACAGCTCGACGTGCGATGGGAATGACATTACTCTGCATTCCGTAAGGCTCTTAGACGCGGGACGTTAGGCCCGACGTCGCATTTTGAGGTTTAGGACACTAAGCCTAAATCCTAACGTCCCCGGCACCTACTCCGGCGTGAATCAAATACTGATTCACGCTGGATACCCCAATACAGGTCTCTACCCCATACCCACACGTTATACCTACGGAGTGCACACGCGAGAGCGGCTGTGGGTATTCTAGAAAAGGGATGGGATTGGCCAAGGAACATCACGAAAAAATCCCTTGCCATCTCCACTAACGTGACACCTGTGGAGGAGAGAAACATGCAGCGCATAAGTGTATTAAAAGATTGTAAATCTCTCTTGCCGCACGGCGCGCGCTGATTGGGCGCCGGAGAAGCGCCGGTGGGAGGAGCAATCGCGCTTACTGAGGCGGTGGCGCCCTCTCTTGCGCTGAGCCGGATTCAAGCAATTAAATGAGAGACAGAAGGCCGTAAGTTGTCTTCATGTCACACGCCGCAGCATGCGTTCTAGCGCGAGGCGTTAAAATACGAGTGTCCCGGTGCTTTATTACCGTGACTACATGAGACGACAACGACAGGACACACCGAAGGCCTGAGCTCCCAAGGCGCTTCGCCCCTAAAAGCTTTGCGTTCGACCATCGTCATCGTTATAGGTGGAGGGATGCATGATTTTCCAGTCACGGTTCACCAACTCGTCAAGTTTCTACTTTAGTCAAGTTCTGCGCGCAGTCGCTACCTTGAAAGCTTCAAGAGTAGCATTGTGCAGCGAAGCAGTCGGGGCGTCCAGCAGCATTTCAGAGTTCCCGTTTGAGTTGCAACTCAACTCGGTTCACAGTTGCAGTTGTGTGAGACTACATAACTACTGCCCTGACTATTTAGAGGCATGTAGTAAGAACAGATCCGTCTTACGGGCGCCCTTATACTGTCAATAAAGAGTTTTAGTATAGCGGAAAGCACCACTTTAGCGCGCCCGTAGCGTTAGCGGATACGCTAACCGTCGCGTAACGAGGCGCTATCCGTTTGCGATTGCGGCGCGCAAACGTTGACGCCACGGCTAAAACGCTATACTAAAACTCTTTAATGAGAACGGAAGCAACGAACGGAGGAACAACACTTTTATTCAACGAGACCGCGGCCGATGATGATGATGGGCTCGCTACCAGGTGGGAAGAGCAACGACGTCCTGTATCCACGAGAGGAGCGCCGCCACGTCGGAGAAGACGAAGGGTGACGTCCGGAAGCGGGTCTCGTTGCCCCAGGACACGACGCCCACCAGTGTCCATTCGCCCGAGGGGCCCTTTGTCATCAGGGGACCACCGGAGTCGCCCTGGAGCAGGGTACACGATTGCTCTAGTCAAATGGACATCTTTGGAACAACGCTTTAATCACGTTGGCAGTGTACGAACGTTTTAACAGCGATAAAAAAGGAAGTTTATTGCAAAACCGCCAACTGCGTATGGGTAGCTGCGTTAGTGTTCACTGCACAGCGCATAACAGCAGGGTAATGCGGTGTCCTTAGCTTGGCGGCACAGTTCCTGTTGTAGGGAGCGGCCTGCCATGGCGAAGGTTAGGTAACGCAGGCGAAGGCGATGGGCACGTCCATAGGATATGTTGCAGTGAAGCAGACTAGATTGTGAAGTATTGTACAAGCATGACGGTAGAGTTGGGAGTGGTAGCTGGTGTTTTACGTTTTCGAGAGCCCATGGTCCCTCGGCTCCTCCTCCGTTGCTCCTGGTCATACTCGCAGCGTGCCATAAAAGTAAATACTGCAGTGGGGATATTTTTGCAAAGCAGTAGCTTGGCAGCTGTATTGTGGCTGCGGTATCATTATGCCGAAACATTGCTTATGAAGTGCCCCTGGTGTAGATATTTGTGTATAGACATGCCCCCATTCTCCTATTCTCCTCCAGAATGCCGGTAGTGTGGATGCGCCACAAATGAAGCTATCGTTTGCTATTGCGACTCGCTCATTGACACTCGTGTTGTTGTATTGCATTTGTTCTGTGACGTTTTATTTTCAATCACAAGCCTTGCGTTTCAGTTATCGTGTGCTTGCCTTTCATTTAAATTGCCGACACGTAAGCCCGTTGTATTTGGAGCTGATTCCCATCGTACAAATAACCGGTCTCCGAAGGTCCGGTCTCGTTCCTCATGCTCCGAGGGTGCAGCTGTGCATTCCACTTACGAACGGGTTTTGCTCCGATTTTCCAACGCGGAAACAGCAAGAAAGCACGTTTCTTATTTCGTTCCAAGATAAGCTATATATAGCTTACCCCTGCTTCGTCGCCAATTGTAAACAGTCGTCCGCGTTATAACTAGGAAACGTGTCAGCCACCGTGTCGATTATGAGAGCCAGAAGAGGTTGGCAGTGCGTCTGCTCAGGCAGACGCAATATAAATGCTGTCATAGGTGACGCGGCGTGTGCGCAGTCCACGGGCAGCATCTCACCACTCCGGGGAATCCCGAGGCCGGCTCGGCGCATATCTGGTGCTGCAGGTTGGCGTACGAGTGCTCCTCCTGGCATCTGTCCTTGGAGACGACCTGCATCTGCGCCTCCTTCAGCAACTCTGGCAGCTGGAGCGTGTCGATGCCTGCGGACATCATCGGCGATGGTGGGAATGACCAGTGTTCGTGAGAGGAACAAACAGCGGACTGACGTTGAGCTCGGTTATATCGTTTGAGGAGTCTGTGAACGGGAAGGAGTTAAGAGGATTCGATCGACGGCTCTGATAATTACGTGGCCGCGTTGCTAATAATTGGTTGCGTGGACCCTCGTGTGTAAACTATAAATAGCGGATGTTAGGTCCTATCTCCTAACTAGACAAGCAAGTTCGTGGGAGCAGTTGGGAGTTACGAAAGAGGTGCTAGCTCTCATCACCGAACGAGAGAAGTCAGTTCGTGGGAACAGTTGAGGGTCTCGAAGGAGATGTGCTAAGAGTAAAGGCGTCGTTAATTTTGGACCTTACGTAAGCTGCGGCAAAAACGTGACCCATGCTTACTCCTAGTTCCTGATCGCGCCGTGTTCATGTATCCTTGTATTCTTCCCGCTCCATACCTGACCTGCATCGGCTGGACTTTTGGCTTACAACTTCGATGGGAACCAGCTTGAATAAAAACGAACACAAAGGCGGACGACAGCGCTCGAGAGCATGCTGCTTCGCTCCGAGCAACCCCTACCGGCCACCTTACTAACAACGTTCAAGACTGCCTCTGGGAAGCCAATTTGCAAGAAATCGCGGTTATCAAAAGGATGAAAAGCAGGATCGGACGAGAATTAGTAGAAGCATTGGCATCGATATACGAAGCTGGATATAGCTGCGTCAGTGTGCCGTCTGTGGCCCTATCACGAATTTAAAGAGTTTCTGCACAGCGATCTTCGTTCAGCAAATCACTGACCGGCAAGGACATATTTTATATTTTTTGCATTTTTGTATGCACATATCTGTCTTTGCTTTAGTAAAATTTCAGTTAGCAGTGCGTCGTGTATCTCCCTCTTCCGTTGTGTTCGTTTTTATTCAAGCTTATTCCCAACGAAGTTGTACCAACTAGCACAGACCAGAGCCATTTTTGCTTGCAAGCACACCGGACTTCGTTACCGTTTTAGTTGTGTTCAACGCAATTTTCGCTAAGACTTCATTATGCATGTAGTGAGCGCCCTTAGCCTCTGCACTCATGAAACCTTATAGAACCAGTCTTGGTGTGAGGACTCTTCTAGAATCTTTATAATGCTCCCTCTTCAACTGTGATTTATCATCATCCTTAGCTGACGCACCAGAACTTCGCCTTCATCTCTGTCGATGCTCATCACTAGAGACCGGAACTTTAGGCAAAATGCGTATTTTTTCCTTCAGACCGTATCAATCCCTTTTAACATATAAGCGCGAACTAAGGGAAGGGGAGCATCTTAAGCAATAGTTTATTGTTCCCATAGTGCCTATTTTGACTATATGAGCTTTTTTGTGTCTATGTTGACTATATAAAATTTTTGGCGCCTAAAAAGGCCTTATTTGTGTTAGATATGCCTCTTTTCGATTTTTTGAGTCGATGTTCTGCAGGCACTGTTCTCGCTTCAGAAGCCCGCAATGGGGCGTTTGTTTCACGCCGTTTGCGAGAAAATTCCGCGCGTCGTGCCAAACACGCTGACAAGCCCAAACAGTACCCGAGCCGCCACCACCTCGAGCTCGCAACCTCGGCCAAGCCGCCAGAAACCCGCGCGCAGCGACACCGCAGCCAAGCTCCCCGACGTCACCCCGGTCCTCGCAAACTCTTTCGTTCTATGTCCTTTTGTCGTGCTGTGTCCACGGACCAACAGGGAAAACTGCTGCCCACGTGCCATATCTATTGCTAACGAAATAAAAAGACAGCAAACAAAAAATGAACGCGGCACAGCCGCGTATGCATGCCGCCCAAGTTCAAACACGCCTTCTGCGGGAAACCACGTGCTGATCTGAGACACAAAAGTTTTAAGGTGATGCCACGAACACGTGCACTGTCAGGCGCCGATCACACGTACACCGCCGGCTGGCACTATGCAGTAAGCGTAGCACGAAAAAGGAACACGAAACGAAGCTTAGGAATGGGGATCTCAGCACTTCACAAGTAGTCTAGTCGTGACACCCGTCATCTGCCGCGGCCGGGTAGTCTTTTAGGGCATCTGGGAACCTCGGATTAAGGGAATTAGTTCCAAAGAATCTTGCGTGCTGTCGAGTGTTGATAATCGGTATATAGCGCATAGTTAGTGAATGGTGTTATTCCTCTAGCTTCATAAGTCATCTGCTTCTGCAGAACAGAAAAGCTCAGTAATTTCTACAGAAGTATTGCACTCCCCTGTTCTATCGATGGGATTCATCTGTCTTGTGAAGAGCTGAGGAGCTCGTTCTGCTCTGTTAACAAATCCTTCTGACATAAGCCAGACTTGACCAGAACGTGTACCTCGTAAATAAGACGGAACGGAGAAAAGTCCGGCTAGGGCCCCTCGCAGCCTCCGTGCGCCCAAGTGAGCTCGCGTTCGGCAGCCACGCGGAATCTTTCTTCGAAGCGCAGTTGTGTCTTCAGGCAGAAGTTACCCATTGTGCCGCTTCAATCAGAGCCCGTCGTTACCCATTAAACAACTCGACTAAGGGCGGAAAACTATACCATAAACACTCCGGTTTTGTCAACAGCTTTGCAATGGACAAATGCGTCGCAGCCCAAAGTATTTGCCCCACGCTACACTTCAACGGGACAGGGCGCATTCGTGTGCTTATTTCGCCTTCTCAGCAGAAAGCATTTCAGCAGCTGAGAGATTTGGCGCCACTCTGTCTAAGAATGCTGAGTTCATCTCGGAGATCAAGGACCGATCCACCACCATCCCCGAAAGACCGGTTCATTAAATCTGCCTGACATAAAATTTCTGGATTCCTTGAACTCTGAGCCGTCCAGCGGGTCCTAACGGCTCTCGAACGGCAGCGCCAGAGAGAAAGCTACGGGCCGACGCCCTCCCTTCGGGGACAAGGGTGTCCACCCCGCAGTGAGTAGCGAAAGTGTTGCTTACTAGAATGCCACCAGGTTTGACGAGTTGCTACGTCCGGGCGCTGTGGAGCTATTACGTCTGTTGCCGGCGATCAATAGCCTCTTTCACTTCACTTCACTGGATTCCACGTGCTAAAATAACTGCAGGATGTTCTGAGTAGCAAACATTGTGATATTCCAAACGGAATTATATCATGAAGCGTCCCCAAATACAAGAACGTTCCCCCAACTTCAGTGGACATTGGGCGTTGTTTTTCCCGCACAATTATCGACTGAAAGGGGGTACAACTTCAAGCAGCAAATCATTGAGATTCATGTGGATTTTCATGGATTTCAATCTTGTCTTTGGTGTTGAATCACCATAAATTTCACCTAAATTTTAAAATTATAGCTCTTCTGCTGCTTATTTTACGGAAGAAAATAAAATTACTTTCCAGCAGCACATTATGTGTCCGCGGTTTCACTGCAAGTCAAAGATTGGTGCTGAAATGTGCTTCTGAAGCAAAAAGGAATTGAGCCTATATATGCCTAAACGGGAGTATTCGGTGCATATCTATCCCTAAACGGCACATCTAAGTGGCTATTATAGGCGCCTAAATCCTGGAAAATCAGGTCTCTACGAGTCATCACCATGGGGAGTGCCAGCTGAATCTTCGCAGCAGCGTCCGGGTAAATGATCAGTGTGAACACCAGCCTATCCAGTAAACCTTGTCCTCTCGATATATACCTACAGCAAACCCTCGTAGGTCCATTGTTAGAAAATATTTTCCGCTTTTAGCGATGCAGCGCTTATAAAGAAGAGTTTTTTTGTTCCGAGGGCTTCGTTGTATTGCAGTATATAGATCGTCCCGGAGTGAGAAAAGAAGCGAGGATTTTTGTAGAAATGAACGTTTAGTGGAGCGAACTTGTGCTCCCCCAAAAAACACAGAAAACACAAGTGGTCAACAAAGTGACGTTCACTGACGAACGTCGGCTGTTGCCGCGGCGAACATTCCCACTACTACTCTTCCCGCAACCATCGAATTGGAGCGAGAACATTGAGGCTAGTGCCGATAGGGTGCAACCCTCTTTCTATTACTCTAAGAGTGCCCGTCGCGGCACACGACAAGAGCGAACCCGCGCTCGACTCGAAAAGAATGAGATAGCCGGGCTTGGCCAGACGCTTGAAAAAATCCCGGTCCATCTCTAGTAACGCGAAACCTAGGGCGGGGCGAAGCATGAATTGTATACGTGTATTCTTGGCGCCTTGGAGTTTTCGCCAACGGAGATCAAACCGTTGGGAAGCAGAGGTATACGGCTTTGCTGTGAAAGTCCGTTGTCTTTGAAGCAGGAAGCTCTCTAGCGCGAAGCGTAAACAATTTTCCCGGTGTTTCAGTACCGTGACTACATGAGATGAACGACGATTACGACGACGACGACGACGACAGGAAAAGCCAACAGCCCCAGCCACTAAAGTGTTTCGCCCTAAAACAGACATGTTGGCGGCAATATAATTGCATACATATTTGTCTGTGTTCGAGTGTGCGTAAGGGTAGGTAGTTCTTCTTGAAATGGGCTTGACGACAGCCTGTCCTTGTATCGTGTCACGCTCTCCGAAGAAGGTCTCCGCCCAGCAAAAACCGATCCCCAGTATAGAAAGAAACCAGAAAAATAAAACCTGTTAGGCTCTTCCTATTTTGATAGCAAACGGCTCACATATTGCCCTGAAAAGTGTGTCTTGCCAGCAATGCATTTTTGTTCGGCGGTGAAGCCGCCTTTAAGGAGATCGGTGTATGCTTGGTTTTGTAAGCTGGCTTTCCCACATTAGCTGTTGCGCAGTGAAGCGTGGCTATCTACGGGGGGAGTATGATTAGAGAAAGCGGCTCTAACTCTTATGTCATCAAAAATTATCCTGAAACAAATTATATGACAAGAAGCCGCAAAGACGACTGGACCATTAGGCCGTGTTTCATTTCAGTTATGTTTCAGTGGAGTTGTATACGCTGCAGAATTACTGTACGCTGTCAACGCATGGCCATCAACGGAAGGAGTATGGTTACAGAAAACGGCTTTCGCTCTCGTTTCGCCGGAACTACCCGGAAGCAGAGTATACGGCAATTATCCGCTAAGAGAACAGCAACAAAACGCGCAAGGAATACACCGAAGCTATACTCGGGAACAAGTTAAGAACGGCAATAGCTCATGTACGGTATCACTCCGCCAAAGCGACGGACCCGGATGTCAACGGGCGCGCGCGCGTTTTGAAAGGAGATTGCTATGAATGCGTGATATCGCCTGCCTTTTCTCACGTAGTTCATTTGTAGTCAGTGCAGTAGCTTATAAGCATATAAGTCCACCAAATCACGGAAACGGCTTGTGCCATGTTCAAAATATTCCCAGTAACGCCCTACTTGCGCCGGGCGGAGCAAATTCCGTCTGCGATGATGAGGCACAGCGGCAACTCCCGTTACCGTTCTTAAGTTGTAACCGAGTATAAACGGAATCCGCGTAAAGACAATCCACAGCCCCGCTGTTTTAGTGGATTACACACTGGTTGGTACCGGGTTTAATTCATCGTGGGAGCTGCCATTTTATCAGTGGGCTGGGCTAGCGGTCCCATAATTGGTGCAGTTGACAGGAATATGTAACTGCACATCCGCAACACAGCCCAGGACATGCCCTGATCTTATGAAAGATTGACGCATGAAAAGCTTTATGGGCACTCACTGGGAATGGTGTTGCCCCACCCGGCGACGGTGACCTGCGAGGGCAGGGAGGCGCCCGCCCGGGGCAGGCACACGGGGGGCACGGGCAGCGCCGAGCGCAGCACGAGCACGGCCACGTCGTCCACGGCGCGGTCCTGATTCACCATGTGGCAGTTGGGGTGCTTGTACACTTTGGCCACGAACGCCGTCGACTGGCGCGAGGTGCGCGCGGAGCCGTAGCGCACCACGTACCGCGGCTGGAACTCCCTGCGCATGATCGGTGGGAAATGTTAGGACCATCCGTACGCAGGGCGCACGAGGAGCTGACCTCTACTCAGGGCCGTAGCAAATTTTTTTTTTTTTCGAGGGGGTTATGGGTTTTGAGAACGGGGTAGTTTTTCCGAAAGCAACTGTAAGTATTGCTTACGCGCTTCCTGGAAAAGATTTCGGGAGGGGTTTGAACCCCAACCCCCCCCCCCCCTCCTCTGGCTACGGCCCTGCAGGCTCTACTAACTTACACAGCTGTGTTCCAGACCCCAAAAACGCTTTTTAAAAGAAAAATAAAAGCGCTGGAAAGTAGAAGAACTTTCAAATTTCGCGCCACAGTGACGTAATACGGGCGGGAGGGACATAGAACTGCGGGATAGCATCCAAGTTATATGATCGAAAGTGACTAGAGTTCTCCATACAATCGACCAGTCAGGTTTCTTGGCGGCGACTCTGGTGGGCGGTCGCCAATCGAACAAACAAGATTTTGTGACGTCATAGCTAGGGAAATCGCCGGAAAGTAATTGGAGAGTCGCCACTAACGCATCGGTTTTGTTTATTATCTGGATTATTTTTTGAAGGTTGCGGAAAAGCGGGGATCCTTTCTATCGGGACAAGGCAGTCTTTTTATTGAAGAAAACTTGTATTTTGCCTTTATGGTAGCTTTAGCAAAACGGTTGCCATGGGGTAGTAAACGAAAGGGGGATGCACCAAGGATTTGATGGAGGGATGAACTGACCAAGTTCGGGAGCAAAGAACGGACTCCACAATCTCGCGATAGAAGCGGCCGGACACCTTTGGGAGAGGTCTTCATGCTGCTGTGGATACAAGCACGTTGATGATGATTATTATCAGTAAATAGAAACGTGATCGATAAGGGGTCGTCCCAGGGTGCCGACGTTGTTACGTTGAGTGGCGCAGCTCCAACTACACCTCTTCGCGTGTGAAGAAGTTCCTGCACGTCAAAAAGGAATGTAGCTGTCGCCCCGATAATGTTACGCACCATTTCCCTTCATGTGAAGAGGCACTAAAAAGTGGTTGAATGCAACAAGCCGCAAATCAACCACCCCCCCCCCTCCCCCTTCCACACACACAATGCAGCCCCTGTATGCGTTAATCTTCAGCTTCCCTTCGTGCGTCCATTTGCGCAGATGACTCGAAACCAACGCGCCGATCCTGGCTCACCGAGATATCATCGCTGTACCGGAAGATCGCCGAACTCTCCCTCCACGTGCACAGATGCGCAGTTAAGATAGGTTCCAATGTGTGCAAGCATATCTAGTTTAGCAACCTGGTACTCAAATTACTCGGCAGTCGCACCTGTAGGTGGTGCGCTCACTTTGTTGTCGAACGAATGCATACCTGCATCGTCTCCGGCCATCGCTATACAGAACCTCCGTGACTGTAACGTTGACGTACACAACTAAGTCTCCGTTGAGAAAGAATCGCACTTCTCCTTCGATCTCTAGGGTTTGTTAGGTGAGAGATGATACACCACTAGTTTCTTTAGCTGCACTATAACCACTCTAGCGCACTCAGGGCAGCGTCGTCTGAACTAGACTCGCCAGACACAACGTACAATTTGTATCCGTGTAAGCCAAAAATAGCCCTTGTGTTTCGCATGAGATGCGTGACCATGACACTTATATTTCCATGGCAGTGTAATTAAGGCATATCGGTACGAAGGACAATACTTCTGTCATTGTTTTGGTCTTTTAAAATGCCTGTTTGGCGAGCGGTGAGTACGTTTATAGATTAAGCAGCTAAGAGTCCATATAACTTTCTTTGTAAAGCAGGTCGGGAGGTGACCAACCGCGGTGGCTCGGTGGCTAAGGCTTTGTGCTGCTGAGCCCAAGGACGCGGGTTCGATTCCTGGACACTCCGGCCACTTTTCTGATGGAGGCGAGAAGCGAACACGCCCGTGTGTTCGAAATTCCGGCGGACGTTGAAGATCCCCAGGGGGTCAAAATTAATTCGGAGCCCTCCGCTACGCGCGCCTCATCGCCTGTGTAGCGTACGTCGGCGCGTAAAACTTCACAATCAATCAATCAATCAATCAATCAATCAATCAATCAATCAATCAATCAATCAATCAATCAATCAATCAATCAATCAATCAATCAATCAGTTCGGGAGGTGTTACCAATTTTTCAATCAATCAATAACTCACTCAAACAATCAATCAATCAACCAATCAATCAATCAATCAATCAATCAATCAATCAATCAATCAATCAATCAATCAGTTCGGGAGGTGATAACCGCAGCTGTTCCATCACGAAGTACGGGCGTCCTGAGGGGATCGATGTCAGCGAAACCAATTTTTCAATCAATCAATCACTCGCTCAATCAAGCAATCAATGAATCAACCAATCAATCAAGCAATCAATCAAAAGGGGATCGATGTGATCGATGTGAGCGAAACCAATTTTCAATCAATCAATCACTCGCTCAATCAATCAATCACTCGCTCAATCAATCAATCAATCAATCAATCAATCAATCAATCAATCAATCAATCAATCAATCAATCAATCAATCAATCAATCAATCAATCAATCAATCAATCAATCAGTTCGGGAGGTGTTACCAATTTTTCAATCAATCAATAACTCACTCAAACAATCAATCAATCAATCAATCAATCAATCAATCAATCAATCAATCAATCAATCAATCAATCAATCAATCAATCAATCAATCAGTTCGGGAGGTGATAACCGCAGCTGTTCCATCACGAAGTACGGGCGTCCTGAGGGGATCGATGTCAGCGAAACCAATTTTTCAATCAATCAATCACTCGCTCAATCAAGCAATCAATGAATCAACCAATCAATCAAGCAATCAATCAGTTCGGGAGGTGATAACCGCAGCTGTTCCATCACGAAGTACGGGCGTCCTGAAGGGATCGATGTCAGCGAAACCAATTTTTCAATCAATCAATCAATCAATCAATCAATCAATCACTCGGTCAATCAACCAATCAATCAATCAGTTCGGGAGGTGATCACCGCAGCTGTTCCATAACGAAGTACGGGCGTCCCTGAGGGGATGGATGTCAGTGAAACCAATTTTTCGCGAACCATGACACGACTTGTCACGCCTGGTCACTGTTCATGTTTTATGCTAAGATTCAATTCCCGCCGAATAAATTTAACACGTTTCACTAATTACTCAAGGCATGTGCTTTTAATCCGTCTGCCGGCTCCCACGGCGCATTCGAGATAAAGCCGGCGAGGTCGAAGACTTATCCAAGAACTTGGCGGTCGCTGTTGCTAAGCCACCGGTGCAAGCACACACAAGCAAGACGTGGCGTTGGGGTTAGGTAATAATCAAGTATACGGCACCATACTGTAACATTTTGAGCTGATGAAACGGAGAAATTCATGCGTTACTACAGCTTCGCGAGTTTAAGCGCCGCGGAAACGGACGACCAGAGGACATCGCGAAATATTGCCTGGCTATTCGCCAACGGTTCGACGTTTCTGCTCTGCACGCGTCTCCTCTGCCAGGCGTCCTTCGGGCATCATTAAAGTCTCGCTTGCGACATCTTGATGGGGTCATTTTGATCGTTTTCTTCCCTATTAAAGCCTCCCTTCTTCGCCAATGCACAGGCCTTTAGCATCAATTAAGAGCCCCAGCTACCAGATGTCTCTTTTTCGATCCCACGTCGCGTTTTGTCGACCGAGCGTGGTTGTTGGAGCGTCGTAGGTTATATTAGCAGAGTGTGGGTTCAAGGTAGTTGGTGTCTGTTACATTTAGCTTCGTGTAGCGCAAGAAAGCGGACAACCACCGAAAGGCAGGCGCAAGCGCAAAGACGGGTTACGTCTTTCTGCGGTTGTTCGTTTTTTGCGCTGTGCGAAGCTATGAATCGTACGTCATATGCTTGGACGCAGACGTATTAATTGTGCGTAAACATTCTTTGCGGACTTTTCCGAAATCGTTCTGTCTGTCGTTAGTAACGAATTTCAGGATGTGCGTCGCGTAAACGTGGATCGCAGGGGGCATTTAACATAAAAACTCCCACCTCCCCTCGCGGGAACCCCTGTGTAGATGCGACGCATAGGCGGAGCGGCGAAGGGACCGCGTTTTATAGCGCGCATAACGTTGAGGGGACTGCGTAAGCCGGTCCCAGTCGATGACGACGTTGGCGTACTTGTAAAGCGGCGTGGACTCTAGGTGTTTGAGCCAAGCGTGGATGTTGCTTCGCCGGAGAACGGCACACCGGTTATATGCGCAGCGCGCCCGAAGGAGAGGAAACCGCGGGAGAGAGAGTACTGCACCTGCGCCGGCCCCACCGCGTCTGCCGCGGCTATGACGCAACACAATCCAACACAATCCACTTTAATCCAATCCAATCCAAGCCAAGCCAAGCCAATCCAATCCAATCCAACCCAATCCAATCCAATCCAATCCAAGCCAATCCAATCGAATCCAATACAATCCAATCCAATGCCCCTCGCGAGAGAGTGTTCTCTATCGGAGAGGAGAGGGGGTGAGTGGCGGAGAGCGCAGCTGGCGCGGCGAGGAGAATGGGGGAGGGGCGGACAACGCCGACGACGCCGGAGGGACAAGGCGAGTGAATGAGATGCTCTGCATCTAAAATAAGTGCTGCGGTTGCTCCGTGTTCGTAGCGCAGTCGCGTGCGAACACGGAGATCAACACATGTGCGCCCGCACCTTGCGCACGGCAAAGTCGTTCGGTACAAAAGCCAAATAGGGCTTCCGAAGAAATTGTGAATGCTCACGCGCACGCCGGTTGAGATACGGCAGCAGAGTAGCGCTGCGCGCTAGCGTCGGTGCTCACGTCGTTAGATGGGAGGCTAGCGACATCGGCAAGCGACCGAAAGAGAGAGCGCGCGCCGACAGGTGAGCCATCAGTGGCCGATACCAAAACACGGCAGCTGGCAATCAGCCGACCTGTGCGGACGACTTGGCTCGTGTTTTGCGATAGGTTAAAAAGCAGTGGTTACCGTCGAGATAATGCTTTTGAGCTCGTTGGGACGCCTTATGGGGGCGCCGCCATGGCCGAGCACGCGCGTTCCCGTTGTTAAGGCGACACACATGGTGGCCGGCATGCGTGCCACGCCAGCGAATACAGCATATGGCGTCGAATGCCCCCCCCCCCTCCCTTCCCCTTTCCCGCATGCGCACGCATAAATCTGCAACCGCTAGTGTGCGCGTGCTTGAGCGTGAAAGGCACCGGCAAATAACAGCTGTGAAAGAGGGTTCAGCGGCGGAGAAAACGAACGCCGGAGAGAGGGAGGGAGGCAAAATTTGCGGAGCCGAGCAAGCGGCTTCACCGGAGTAAGAAAAAAAAAAGGGGGGGGGGGGGCTGTTGTACATATACTGCTTTGCAGCAAAAAAGTTTTGGTCTTTATAGTGCCTCCTCCAAGACAAACGTACGTAGAGGTGTTTGTGCAGAGATAAGCTCCTTGGAAAAACGTTTCCGCACTATATCAAAATTCCTCATCTGGAGTTTCTAAATGTTTTTCGGAGGCAACACGCCAATTAGGCCGTTTTATGAGACGGATGGTTTCCGCTGCGGTGTAGAAAACATCGCTGAATACGGGACGAGGGAAGGCACTCGCAACTCACCACGCTAACAAGTGAAGCCGTTTCCTGCAGCTGTACAAATAGCCTGAATCCATAAGCGCACAGAAAGTAAGGAGGCACTCTCTTCTTGTAACTAAGGCCGTTCTTTCAAGAATGAGGTCTGGTTATGAGTTATGAGCTATGATCAAAAAACTTTAACTGTCGTGTACGGAAACTTTTTTGTTATGTGAAGCGCCCCCCCCCCCTTCCCCCTTACCAAGCTTTACTCAGACATGCCCGCTATTTGGCGTACACGTTCGTCAAAGTCCTTATAACTTCATCGTAAGTGCTGACTTTGTCGTAGATGATGCATCATCCTTGATGGGAAAAAATCCTAGGTACAAAAGACGAGGCAGACCTCGGAGACTTGTCAAGGACTAGAGGACCAGTCCTGAATCATTAGGGCCGTTGTCCGCACAAGGCCCATAGTCCAATTGTCTTGGGCACATATCCACGCCGTGACTGAGTCACAGGTTTACGTGCACACAGCCCTGGCCTCGTTGTGTGGACGTGTGCACAAGATGTGGTTAGATGCCGGCTGCCGCCGCGATACTTCTAAAGTTTACTAAACCGTCCGGCGTATTCCTTTATTACTATAGATGGTATTCACTGTAACGTTTAGCTATCAATTTCTTCGCTTGACAACACTGAAACGCCCACGGACATGTCTGAAGGGCCACGGACATGGCGCTTCGTCTAAGCCACCAGTCCGGCACGCCGCAGAAAAAAAAAAAAAAAAACCGCCGTGCGTCGCCTGCTCCGTTTCAACCTTATTCTCAATGGTGGTGCCAACAGAGATGTTATTAATCGCACTCACATTAGAGTCGAGGCATTACTTTGCGTTCAGTGGGGTAGCGTTTGGAACGTCCGACACGGCACGTGCTTAGCACGGACAAGTACCACCATACCGCGACGCCAGACGTAACCATCTACGGCGCATTCACATCGTTACCTGCATACGTCCCTCGTCAGTGAATACAACCCATAGTGAGACGGATAATTTCCGAGGAAAGCTTAGGGGCACCCCTTGTCTTTTACGAGAGCTTACTCGGGCAGCAAACAGTGGCCGGCGGTGAGCACATGCCGCCTCGTGATCATGGAGCCCCCGCAGAGAGCCACGATCGTCTGCAGGTTCTTGGTCACCAGTCGGGCCGTGTTCATCTTGTTCTGCAAGCCAGCGTGTGCAACAGAAGAAATGTAAATGCTATGCGTGCAAACATAGCTATAAGGAAACAGAAAAAATATCAGGCACTTTACAGCGAAAGCAGCGCATCGTCACAATCTGTCACCGTGTACCAAATTTAACAGCGTAAGTACCCTGCACGGTGTAACTGTAAATTATTAACACCCTTTTGTCTATAACTAACGCCCTTAGACCCAAACAAGAACAAAAAAAAAACACCCTTTGAAATCGTGCAATTAAAGATAAAATGCCCTTTAAAGGGGCCTAAACAGGGTTCCAAAGGTTGCGATTTTACGTTCGCGATCGTTAGAGCACTATTAAAGGAACTTCCTGCCTCAAAAATGGTTTAAAAGCGTTCAGTATTAGCCGAGGTATCGTTCATTAAAAAGGGCCCGCAATAAGGCCCGACGCGGGATTGAGCGCTTGAAAACCTGATAGGCGGGTTCCTAACACAACACGCTCGCTCACGACGACTGAAGCGCTGGACACATGTACGACTGGTACACGCGATTCGCATGCGACTGATCGTTACGATTGATCGTTAGGACCCGTTTTGGCGTCGATCGCTGATCGGAGGAGGCTCACGACGTGCGTCTGGCAAGCCAGATGCAGTCGTGCCATCGTTGCAATCGTCGTGAGGCCACAGCCAATGAGAGCCCGCTGAGCCCCAAGCCCCCGCAACCGGCGTGCGTTGCTCTGGTCGGCTCGGGTGTTGGAAACTTTAGGCTTAGCATACTGGCGGATATTTGATCGCCGCTATCTGTGTGACTGCGAATGACAATCCGTAACACAACTTTTCACCACACTATCATCCCTTTTCTCGCATAAGCTACTTTTTTTTAGCGATCAGATTGATTCAGAAGAGCAGCGACAAGCGCGGTTGCTACCGTGGTCTGCGCCGGTTCGAGCCGCTGAGTGTGCCGAGCTGGCAGGCGCGACCGACGTGTGCGCGGACTGTTTCCGAAGGCAGAAAACGCTTCGCGATTGCCTGCTTTATCAATTTCTTGCGAACAAACGCGCGGAATCTACAAATTCAGCTCAGCGATCGTCGTAGTTGAACATCTGCGTAGCCTGTTTCGATGCTTCCGCGCAGGTATTGCCATCTCTCGACCGGTCGGCGCACCGCCCGCCGCGCGCCGCGGCGGCCGGTCAGCGTAGGCTGCATCGCGGCAGACATCTGATCGCCGCTTTTAAAATAAGCCCTGATAACAATCCCTAGCACAATTTTTCACCACACTAACACCTACTTTCTTGCATGTAGAACTTCATTTTAACGATCAGATTGATTCAGAAGAGCAGCGACAAGCGGTTGCTACCGTTGTCTGCGCCGGTTCGAGTCGCTGAGTGTCCGAGCTGGCAGGCGCGGCCGGCGTGTGCGCGAACCGTTTCCGAAGGCAGGAAACGCTTCACGATTGCCTGATTTATCCATTTTTTTGCGATTGAACGCGCGGAATCTACAAATTCAGCTCAGCGATAGTCGTAGTTGACCATGAAGCAAAAACGGTGGGCGGAGCGACGCCGACGACGCATCGCATGCGCGCATCGGGTCATGTGTCTCAAATTCACGCGTACGACTAGTAGTGGTGACAGTCGTAACGATCAGTCGCATGCGAATCGCGTGTACCAATCGTACATGTGTCCAGCGCTTGAAGATTGCCACCGGCGACTAGCGGACCGGTAGCGTTTCTGCATGCGGCGCTGTCGCGGCAGTGGTCCGTCCGAAATAGGAGAAAAGGCTCATCATCGCCGCAGTTATTCAGATACCGCATTGCGAGGTCCCCAGCCCAATCTTTCACTGCACTATCACCCTCCTTCACGCATTTATAAACTGATGTTCAGCAATAGTCTCGTTCTGGACAGTGGTGACAACTTTTAGCTGCTGCCGTGTATGCCGCATCGTGCGGCCCACTGTGCGGTGTATGCACGATCTGCCTGCACGGTCGACAATTACAACTACAAACTCAGCTAGGCTCGTGTGACGGATGGCGACATCGACATTCGTCGCTACTGAGACTGGCGGTCCTGCAAGTGTAGGAGTGCGGACCGCACCCGCGTGTCCCCCAGAGCCGGGAACGCTGATTTGGTGCAGCATATAAAGGGGCCCACCAATAGCTCTGCGTACTGTTCAGTGCTTCGTGCGTCATAGAGGATGCGTCACAAGCATTTTGCCGCACGTCATAGCACGGCAGTGTGGTGGCGAGGAAGCGGTAGGTGAGCAAGGAAAGAAAGAAAGGAACTTTGTTGCGTGTTTGTGCGGGCCCCTGCTTTACGCAGAGGCGGAATACTTGGTATACGTTGTCGTGAAGGGGAACTGTAGCGATTGCGCGATTGAAACGGGGACCTTCGGAAGCCTATTCAGGGGCCCTTTAAAAGGGTGTTTTCTTTTGTTTTTTCTAGGGTGTAAGAGTGTTACAACCGACATAACAACCTGAAAGGGTTCTTTCCTTTGAGTTATTGCCGGGGTTTAATGGTTTTATAGACAGTGGCATACAGCCTCAACGGTGTATATTATTGTACAGTGTAATAGTGCGTGTAGCCCAAGATGTTCGTTGGTAGCGTCCAGCAGCTGTTGGATACGCGGGATACTCTTATAGTACAGAACGGCTTAGCACTTCGGAAACCAACTTAAGAGCACCAGGTTATGCTACTCCGTAGAACACACTGTGGTATTTTAGAGCAGCCGTGCCTCGAAAACGTTCTCAAATTCTCTAAACGCCCTAGAAACACGTTCTCAAACGGTGAGTGCTTGGTGGTTGCGGGAGCTGTTCGGAAAGTTCACGCCCCTACTAACGCCGCTGACAAGAGGGTCGGCCACTTCTTGGGAAGAACTTACAAGAGGTTGAAGTACTTTTGAGGTCCCGTGCCTTCTCTGGGGCGCGTGTGCCGGGAAGCAATCGCCATTTACGGAGTAGTATTTTCAAGGGCGCCGCAATGTCAAAGCCCAACCACCTCTTGGCAGAGCGGTCACCTGGCCAAGAGAGCCACAGAGCATGAGCCGAGGCCGCTCGAACCCAGTATGCCATGAGAGGGCCAGGCGCACGATCAGATAGCCCGAGCCGTGCGTCGAGTGCTATGCTGGGCAACACCGGGGTAACTCCGGGGCAACACCGAGTGGCTAAAGCTGCTGGGAATACGCCCGTGGATGTAGATTTCATCGAATTTCTATATACGACCAAGGTTTGCGGAGATAAGAAAGCGAGAGAGGGTGTGTTCATTCGATTAAAACATGAAATTTAGGATTTAACTGGTCGAGAAATGTCTGGTAAACCATAATTTTCACATTTTTAATGAAACGAACCCACCTTCTCTCGCTTTCTCTTCGAGACTGGTCGAGAAATGTCTTCTTGGTATCCCAAGCTGGTCGAAATTATTCCGGAGACATACGGTGCGCCACATAGCCCATGTGTATAGCTTCTGCGCGAAACACCCACTTAATTTCACTTTTGTAAAGAAATGTCTCACTACTCTGCGCGGCTGGAGGGGCGGCGGGGGGGGGGGGGGGCGATTTCAGGTTCTATAAACTGCCTGACGCTGTGCGCACTTTTGCTTTCAATCATGTTCAGAAACGAGACTGTCATGACCTAGCTTAGAATGCGGGAACTGCCTCTTATAGGAGGAGCAGTTACTACTTGTACGACTCAACGCG
This sequence comes from Haemaphysalis longicornis, assembly GCF_048455015.1. Taxonomy (NCBI): domain Eukaryota; kingdom Metazoa; phylum Arthropoda; class Arachnida; order Ixodida; family Ixodidae; genus Haemaphysalis; species Haemaphysalis longicornis. The sequence goes on along the minus strand of NW_027526445.1, from coordinate 110,692,760 downwards.
GTTGAGAATGTTTAATTCAAAGGCTTACAGAGAATTTTGGCCCAAAGCGCCCTCGGAAAGGAAGGGCTCCAAACGTTCGAAAAACCTGCACTGGACGTCTGTCTTAATCCCTGGTTTCCAGTAATGCACGCTGAAAATGACATGACTGTCTGTGTGAAGTCTTTAGCATTCTTCTGGCTCTGTGTGACAGATCTGTGTTTAACTACATTCCCTCTTCTCAGCCGCCCCTGTCCCCCCTTCCATACAACCCAACCTTCCATTCGTCCACTCTCCTTGGTTTGAAGGTAAGGGACCTCTATCCCCTCCTTCTCATTTTCAAAGTGAAAATCACGGCCACCGACAAAGTAAAGAAGCTATTTGACGTTTCGGAACCCGTACGGCTTCGTTGTGCACATTGCGTTGAGCAAGGCGCCATCCTGAGTGCACGTGGACAAAATATGGCTCCAGGATATAGACCACGCCTTCTCACACATTCCGTCCCTCCAGTATCTTCCACTATGCTTAGTCTGAAGGCTAAATTGCGACTTTCACGCACTCTGGGAGCATCGGAAACACTTCGAAAGAAAGATGCTGGCAGACACAAAAAAATTGTGGTTGATTCCTCTGTCATAGGAATCGGTAAAACACGAAAGGGAAATTTGCAGCGAAATCTGCAGCTGAGCATGATTTTCGGGTCGGTGGCTGTCTTGTGAGTGTGCTTGGCGAGCGGCGTCCTTCTGGCGGGTCGCTTCAGCAAAGGTGTACTGGCGGCATTTCCGTGACGGATATGACGTCAGTGAAATCTTGGGGTATCCCGGCATAAAACACTTTCGTGTTAAAATATAAAACCCCAAAACGAACAACCCTAAGTATAAAGTACTCTTCTGTACTAAAGGTTGCTTCCCCGCAAGAAGACCCTGTGTGTAGGGATGCACCCTGACAGGCCGCTTGCTTCGTTGTACTTACGTCACTTGCGTGACGGATATGACGTCAGAGAAACCTTCGTGTATCCGGGAATAAAACACTTTCATGTTACAAAACAGAATCCCCCCTGTTTAGAAGCTTAGATTTTTTTACAGCTGTGAGTATTTTCTAACGTGATTGGGAACGGTGTTAATTGAGGCGCCACTGCACAAAAAGTTCTTTTTCAACTTTCCACGTCGTGAAAATTTAAACTTTAAACAGTTAAACTTTAAATCCATAACTTTAATTCGATCTGTTTCCGGACTCCAAATGTTACCAATACCGGTTGCCAGGCGAACGTGCGACGAGTTTTTAGTAAGTGCACTTCAATAAAACGCGGGACACGAAAGCTTAGGAATACAGAACACAAGTTTGGTTTGTCAAAAGCACTGCTTCGTCCCAATAACAGTGATACAAATTTTATTAGAAACTTGAAACAAATCACGCAGATAATAATGAGAACAGATGAAGCAGTGGCTACTCTACTCGGTGACAACTTAAGAACGGCACCGGAAGTTGCCGCTGTGTCTTATCACCGTAGCCAAATGTTTCTCCGCGCGGCGCAAGTAGGGCGTTACTGGGAATATTTTGAACATGGCGTGAGCCGTTCCCGTGAGTTTTTGGACTTAATATGCTTATAAACGACTCCAGTGACGGCAAACAAACTGCGTGAGACAAGGCAGACGATATCACGCATTCATAGCAAACCCCTTTCAAAACGCGCGCGCACTGACGTCACGGGTCCGGCGCTTTGGCGGAGTGATACACTACATGAGATGGGGCCGTTCGAGTTGTAACCGAGTGTACCCTGCGTATTTCGCACCGCCGTGGTCTCTTTGACGTCACGGAACTGGCCGCCGCGCTCCTAAGCCACCGCCAAGAATCACGGCTAGCCGGTTGCAGCGGGTCGCGTAGTTCCGTTTGATCGTATCTTTCGAATGCTGACGTGCAGTTACACACTGACAAATACGTCCGCAGTGCTGGCCTATATAACGTCACTTCTGCCCGTGTTACGCAAGTGTAGCACGAACTAGAAAGCTTGAGTATTTTGGGGGCTTTTTTTTTTTTGTTAATAGAAAATTTTAGAATAACGTACGCAGCCGTACGGACACACTACCGAACGCTATTTCTTTGCGTCGCTCGTACTGCGCATGCGCCGTGCGCTAAGCCGCTTCTGCGCTTAGAGGACGGATGACGAGCGGACGCGGACGCTAATTCAGCAAAAGAGCGTGCGTAGGCGAGACCGCCTGCGTTTCCAACATGGCGGCAAGTATAGCGCGACAACCATTCACGGTTCCGCTCTTCTGTGTGCAGTAATTTGCTTCCGATTGATTAAGTTCTTTGCTCCTGTGTTTTTAACTTCGTCGCGTAGTTAGCACGTCGCCCTCGCGCAGCTCTGTATTCGCTGACTGTGCGAAGGGAGCTTTGTAGCCAGGCCAGAGACCGAAGCTGTGTGGGCGCGTGTGCGTGTGCGTGCGTGCGTGTATGTATGTGTGTGTGCGTGTGCGTGCGTGTGTTTGTGTGTGTGTGTGTGTGTGTGTGTGTGTCAGTGTGTGTAAGTGTGTGTGTGTGTCAGTGTGTGTAAGTGTGTGTGTGTTGTGGACGCGTTCGCGTCGCGACAAAGTTAGACGTTGTGGTTCTGCGGGTGGGCAGTGCTTCCCATGCTCTGGATTATCCTTCCCGAGCGACGTACGACTCAACTTCGCATCGGGTGTGTACTGTGTGTGTGGCTAAAGGCCTTCTCGGCTTGCGCGCCAGAGTTAAATGACTTGCTGTTCGTTGTCGGAATCCGCGTGCGAGGTGAGTGCCGAATTTACGACGGGCAGGAGGAGGCAACCGATCACCTGTCAATCGCGGTTCCGACTTGCAACGCATGTCGTGACGTTGTGTTCTTTGGAGACGCATTCCTGGATTGTTTTGAAGTTGAATGATGCGTCAAACCCGGAAATTCGGTTTAGGGGACTCTGTGCGATTGTCCGAAGGAAGTGCCGCGGGGCTTTAACGCTTTCGTTATGGAACATACTCAGGTAAGAGAATATTCATGTCGTGTTATGGGCATGTTGCATTCAATAAAGAAAGTGTTAGTTTCCACTTGTTTGGGTAGTCGTGAAATCGCCAAGCACTCCGGCACTCCGCTGGCGGATCAGACGGCGAGTTATTTCGCAAAACATTCGACAGATGGCGCGGCACGCATTAGCGGGTCGCTACGCAAAACTGATGAGACGCTCTACTAAAACTCCCCTCGCCGTGTTTACGCAGGGTAACGCAAAAATTTAGCGTTTAGCGTACGCAAAGACAACAAACGCTGTATTCCCTAATAACCTTCTTTAGTGGTTCGAGCGTAGCTGAGTGAGTTACCAAAGGCTATAGTTATTTCGAACTGAACAAATTTGTATTTTGTCTTCACGGTTGCTTTAAAAAGAAGCCCTCACGAGATGCCGTATACTAGAAGTCCTATCCTCGAAGGCGGCTTTCGCAAAATGAAAACACCCACCCTCTCCGTCTTGACGATGGAGCACGCGTCCGTGCCGTTCTGGTTGAAATTCTCAATGGGAGTGTAGTATGCCGAGATGCGCACCTGAGGCAGGGGAGAATAAAATCAGTAAATGTGACAGTGAAGAAAATAAGTTTGCGGTGGGCGGGAAATTTCGAATGACCGTTACGTCATTCATGACCGAAGTTACAGTGAACCTTTGCCAACATTTCCTTAGTGCTTTTAAACGGCTTGTCGAAGCTGCTGGTTGCACCACTCATATCTTGGCATAGAGTTGATGTTGTAGTTCATCAGGTCTGAAACTTCATACATAATTTTTAAAATGGAGGACTACAAGAACTGTTTCAGTGCTGCATACGAGAAGATTTTACTTCCCGCTTTTGTTTTTCGCAGAACCTTGTTAGCCAGTTTTATCGCTTGCATTGCTGCGAGAAATTTCGCCGTGTCCTTCCAGACTAATAAAACAAAATACCCAAACCGTAAAGACTCCGCAAGGTTTTTTTTTAAACGAATATTCGACAAGTGAGTAAGAAAAGGCTCACGGGGACTCAAACCGCGTGAGGCTGGTCCCTTGACGAAAGTTTGGTCTCCTGTACGCAGTTGAACCTCAGTTTAATAAATTCGCTCGGCCCCCAAACCATTTTGTTAAATCCCGAACTTCGCAAAAATTTAGAAAGCATGAGGCCTATGGGGTTTTGGGGGGGCGGGGGGATTTGAATTTGTTCTTTATACCGGGAGATCTGTATATTTAAGTTTCGTTACATCGGGGTTTGATTCTAAACTCACGCGCACGTACACCCGCTGCGTATACATAGGCGGAAATAATGAAAATGATGGAGAATTCGATAGCAGAAAAACTCACCACCCAGGGGTACTTGTTGTTGGTCAACGAGCTCCCGTCGACCACTTTCGTGTCTGCATTTTGGCCGCACCCGCTGTACGCTGCACAGAGGGGGGAAGAGAGTGCCGGTATGAGTGTGAGCCTGTGTGGGAAAACTGGTTTAGAGTGCACTGTGATTTAAAGATTGCTGCCGTACTTCTACATGCCGCGTGGGAGCGCCTTAAATTACTAAAGCGCTAAGTTGGGCGAGTTGGTTCTGACCAAGGAATTCATCGTACTAGCGAACATTAAGATAGGGACAAATCTAAAGAAAAGACAAAACACAGAGCGTGTGTTTCTTCTCTTTAGCTTTGGCCCTGTCTTAATGTTCGCTAGTACGATGAATTCCTTAGACGCCTTAAATTGCCTGGGGACATTGTTCCCAAAGCCGCATATACACGAACAGAAGGAAAGCTACTTATAATGTACCATCATGCGAACCAATTCAGTCACACTGCAATTATTTTGAAAATGGAGGTCTTCGATGAAGCACGCCAATTTTTTGTGAGCACAGAGCAGACCGCTGAAACTTGAGGAAAAAAATATGGTTTTTATAATACTGGGAATCTTCTGGGATCGCAACACCTAATAAGTTAGTTAATGGGGGATCTGAATGTTTCTCTGTTAAAGCTTCCACGCGGTTATGACTTTGTAATGATGTTCATATATTTTGTAAACGCTTGCTCAGCCCAGCGGGTGTAGCCTGTGGAAGCTTTCATCAACTAAATCTTAAAAGCCACCATTTGTAGATCCTTCCCACAAGACTCCGCAGAAGCAACTTCAGTTCCGTATGCTAGACAGATAGGGACTTACCTCTGACTGAATCCGAGTTTGGTGCTTTCTGCGACACCTGAGAGCGAAAAAGGCAAACGCGTTAGTAAGAGATGAACGAAACGGGTACCAACAACGAAACAGGTCATCCCAGTACGGTGAATGGGAATGATAACGCTCGCGTGAGGTGAGTTGCGCTTGTGGTTATCTTGGTTATGTTCTTTTTCTTCTTTTTTCAAAGACGATAGTCTTTCTTGGGCTACTTACACCCAGAAATTTTGGTCCGTCTATCTGTCTGTAACTCGATTCAGCCACCCGGCAAGTAAAATGTATACTGCGCAATAGTCTTATACTCACAGCCAAATGTAAACGTCTAAGCCGGTTTATATGTTCATACTTGTCAACTTTGTTCAACAAGAACAAGACATTACGCAAATATAAGACAGGAAATTAGTACACAAGGGATATTTACAGTGTTCCTTTATTAAAAAATTCATGGATGCTTGGTTTTTCGATAGCAAATGATATTCTACATCTACTGCAGAACAACGCGTACCGCCTGCTGTTGCCCGCGCCACCTCGTGGCGGCATATGAGAAATCATGCGGCAACAGCAAAGAAAGGTTCCACTAGCTAGGTTCCACGTTCTGCTTGGAACGCACGTGCAGCACGGCAACGCGGTTCTATAAACCTTGAAGTCGGCCGCCTCAATTCACCCGCGTCTCCGCCGTACTGCAGCGCTGGCATCGAGGAACCCGGCCTGTAGCAGTGGAACGCGGTAAATTCAAATCCCCTTGCGCAAACCTTTAGTGTGTTTACCTTGGGGTGAGCGCGACGGTACAGGAACAGCATAAGAGGTGAGCGGGAAAGCAAAGGGGGGCATTTCCTTGGCAAATGTCTACAAAGACTCATCTTTTGACGACAGTTGCAACGAAAGGTGCAGATACGCGGTTAATTTTTTCTTCTTTTCTTGGTATCAGTGATCGCGGTGTCGTAACCAACATGCACTGCAAGAGAGCCAACTTTACACAATACGGTGGCACACTTTGTTGTTGCTGTTGTTGTTGTTTTTGATGATGATGATGATGATTATGATGATAAAACGAGAAAAAATGACACCACCATCCCTCGAGGGAACCCTGAGTTGATGCGACGCATCTCGGAGGTTCCGAAACGTTCACGAGATTGGGTATCCAAATAACGGAAAATGACGAAACTCCGGGCGGCGCAGCGTGACTCAACCGAAGCAGCAACTGAGGGAGCGGCGCGCGGAACGGGTTTATTATATAGAGCAGATGGAGTGGAGAGGAGGAGATGAGAGAGGAGACGCGCATGCGCGCTTATCGCGCAGCTGCGGTGATGAGTAGCGCGTGCGCCATCGCACAGCTGGCGTGGAGAGGGGGAGAGGAGGAGGAGCGCGCGCGATATCGCACAGCTGGCATGGAGAGAGGGAGAGGAGGAGAAGCGCCCGCGCTATCGCACAGCTGGTGGGGAGAGGGGGAGAGGTGCGTACGGACGACGGACGGACGACGGAGCCGAGAGCAAGAGCTGCTTTGCATCTATGAAACGATTCCCGTGGCCGAAACCTGAGCCCTCGCGTTGTGAAGCCGAGGTCTACGCTACTACGCCATCAAAGCATTCGGATCGCTCAGCATTCCCTTTGGGTTCGTTGCGCGGGCGTTGTATTTCGACTTTGTGGCTGATTTCAAGTACACTTGGCTGTGTAATTTGGCTGGTTGGATTTCGGAATTTGGGAGTGCTTATTCCAGGCTGCGATTTGACACAGTTGGCACTGAGAAAGCTTCACGTTTCAACTATTTTTCTCCTGGGAAAGGGGGCTTTTTTTGCTTGATGAGTTTAACTAGCACTCCGGAGTCAACGGACGGACGTTCAGCCTGGCGTCGCTGACGATTCTTTTGCGTGATGAGCGCGACGATCATTCAAAAAGCTTGGGACATCCACTTTCAAAAACAAAAAAAAAAGCGGGACAATGAAGCAGATGACGTCACAAGTGCCGCATCCCAAGGGGAAAACGGCACGCAAGCCGAAACCCGGCAATTTACACCCTGTTCTTCCACACCACCATCTAATGTGCCTAGTGTGCAGCTGCTGTATCTCCAGTTGCTGAGGCAGTAGCCCTTGTGCTTAATCCAGTGATCTAGCTGTTTCCCGTCCCAACCTCATCGAGCTTATTAATAGCGGATGGCGCTTATAATAGGGACACCGCGGAGTGAGTAAAGGTAGAAGACGACGCTCTCCAAGCGCTCCCGACGGTGCCTAATCACACTGTCATGCTTGCATGGCATTCTTTCACGATGCAAAATAATGCCGTGCTCATCAATGCCCACATCAACGTTGACTGGAAGGCGTCACACTTAGAGACGCCTTTTTCGAGGCTCGAACCATGTAGTGCTCTCAATGTAAACACCACTTAAAAAAAACGCAACATCTGAAATGGTATAAGTGTGTACCTATACTGTAATGAAAATTTGATGTATGAAAAAATGATTTCTTGCTTGTCTGTCATTGTTTTGGACAGGAGATGTGTGGGGATGAGTACATTGCTGATTTGGCGAGTTGTACCTTGCCCATAAAAAGAACGGGTGTCCTGGGTATACAAGCAATGAGAGACTTAGTCAAGAAAATGCGGGGAATGGCAAACACAGGGCTATAACAACCGATTAATTTGAGTGCGTAGTCAAAACGGAAACGTGAATCTTAGCTTAAAAAACGTACAGAGCAGAACATAAATCATCTACAGCAGTGAGATGACATCTGTGATAAGGTAATCCCATTGCAAAGGACAGGCCTTTAGGCACCAACATCACTTCCGTCCTAATTATCAACATCATGATGACTAGCCATTTACATTTTTAATATTAGATGCAACACATCTCTTTAACTCGCCATGTCCCGCGGCGTAGTCCGCATCCCTCCCCCATTCTCCTCGCCGCGGCAGCTGCCCGCTCTAACCACAGCGCCATCTGTGCGTCAGCGCGGTCAGCGCGCAGCATGCGCTCGGCTGCGCTCGCTCCCGTCGCCGTGCCAGCTGTGCGTTAGCGCGCAGTTTACGCTCGGTTAAAAATTTACACCGTCTTCCCGCGAGGGGAAGATGGTGTAAATTTTTTTTCGTCTGAGACATTGGGTGGCTACAGGAGTGAAGTGCATGCTTGACCCGTCAACGGCGTTGCGGTTCGCCAACACCAAATGATTGTTAAATGACACGAAGAAAATTTTAATGAACATTAGAAAATTTGGGTAGAAAATTTCGTTGCCCAAGGTTCGCAGGCATGGTTGCGTAAGAAATTACGTGAATGTACTGACAGTTTAATTATGCAAAAAGGGCGATATTTAAGGCCCGCAAAAGTTCATGGTTACGGAATGATCACGAAAGACAACGCCACACAGCAATGGTTTAAATAGAAAATGCGGGTATCAGATGCGTGTACAAAGACTGCATCATGTAGCTGCGCGCATGCACATAACGGGGCACCACGTAACTTGAATTGAGCCTTAAGAACGAGAAAAAAAAGGACAATTGTCGGCTAGGAAGTAACACATCCTTTTGGGGTAGTAGTTGCCGTACTCGGAAGCTTTTGTTTTGCTTTGTTTGTTTTCGAATAGCAAATTAATAAAAAATAAACATCATCCCCCTCGCGAGGGGCACGATCAAATGCAGAGCACTTCCGGGGGCGCACGACGTTCAGTAGTTTGCGTTACGTTAATGTTGTTGCACTTGTGGCAACTGCTGACTAGAAAGCGCTCGTCAGCAGTAATTTGAATGAGTCAACGATATAAGGCGCGTTGGTAGCGTCCGATTCCGTGTCGGCTTTGTGGCGTAGTGGGAAGCGCACCATGTACATTGCGTTCTGCCCGCAGGGTCGAGGGATCGAAACCGGGCGCCGGATAGTATTTTCTTTTTATATAGTAGGGAGGGGTGCGGTGCGGACTACGGACGCCAACGCGGGTGACATCGTGAGTTACTGAAATGCTCTGCATTTAAAAAACAGGGGAATATTTTTACCCTTAGCGCTAGCGATCGAAAATGAACGGAGTCACACAGCGCGAAGCCGCTGCGGCGATTTCCTAAATGCCAAGTTGTACAGGTGCTGAAGAATTCACTACCCCGTAATGCTCGATCGTAAAGCCTGTCGCTCTCTTTCTTTTTTTTTTTAGTCAAACGCTCCCGTGCGAATGGCTTGCAAGTACAGACCGCACACGGACATGTAGAGCTTAAGGCAGCTCTTGTAATGACCGACAGGCGTATCATAAAGTTCTCAACCACAGTAGCGGCGTCGTCGGAAAACATGCCGCGACCACGGATTTCTTTGCGCACTAATTGCATCATTCGGTACCATTTTCAGAGCTGTGCAACCTATAAGCAATAAAACCCCACCGTCCTCCCGTTCTCCAGCCTTCTGCATTACATGACAAAATAATCGATACATTTAAACTCAAAATGCGGCACTGAAAACGAAATAAACGTACCAATCCACCATTTGTGCGTCAGATTGAGTTCAGTTAATTCGTTTGACTATATTAAACGGCTAATGATATGGTCGTCATTGCGCGGGGTTCAGCGTTGAAGGCGCTCATGAAACCAATTTCTGTAAACAATAAGCTGTTTATCACGCCTCCGTCAGCTGAACATTTCACTCAGGACTGGGACCTGCGGTTGCAACCTGTCACAGCAGCGTTATATCTACACACCCTAACACCCCGCGCCCTTCGAATCCAGCGCACCTTGCGATGATTCGGCAAAAAAGTTACTTAGGAATACTCTCGACACAGACTATAGTCCTTCACCTCCCATTCCCACGATAACTTACCTTCTAAGTACCCGTCGCATACCCTCCACACCGGGCTTACCCGCCATGAACAATCATTCACACAATCCTCGACTCAAATTATTTCACAACCATCACGCCAGACACCCCTGGACAATCTTGTGCAGAATTGTCCCCGCAACTCATAACGTGAGAGTGGCTGGCTGTTGCGATAAACCTCCAGGAACAACGGAAGCTGGCGATACACATCAACAGGGCTTTCAGTGGCTGCCTTAACCGAGGCAACTGATTCACCCTCATAACGCGTTTAATAAAGTTTCTATCTATCTAGGCTGTCTACACTACCGTACTCTGGTAATACAGGCGCTCTACTAAAGCGACGTCCACTTCCGCTTTGCAAAATGAAAGATTCCATGTGTTGCACCATTTTGTAACGTAATGTAACGAAACTTAACGTGTCCTAAGCCGACATAACTAACAGATAGCATTAATTTAAAACCCCGCAGGCTAACCTAAGCCATCAAAATAATAATTGACACTGAAGACGTAAAAAAAATTGAGTGGGCAAAAGCCCAACTCAAACCGCCACCCTTGGTACCACGAAGCCAAGACGGAACTTCTACACAACGACAGCAGACGCTCTGCCCTATCCCAGAAGTTTTAAACATTCGAACGTCGTCGGACAGCACTCTAGACACTGCTATCTATCTATATATGCTGCGTCTAATCTCACGGCAGCCGTGAGAATCACCTCCGGGAAATTCTCAGGGCAGTTTCCATAAAAGCGGACTGGCCTAAAATTTGCTAAATAATATTACATCCCAACGTAACCTAATGTAACATAACCTCACCGAACCAAACGCAATCTAACCGAACGCGTCATAACCTGCCCAAATCCAGCCAAACTGTAACAAAGGTAATCTAACCCAGACCAACGACACAGAACACAACCTATATTAAACGTATTTCAACCCATTCTAGAAGTCCTGCGCGTCGATCTCTTGATATAGTGAGAACCGGAGCAAAAAAAGGCATCACCAAAAGCACGATAAAAAATTCCGAGAGCAAAAAAAAAAAAAAAAAAAAAAAAAAACATCGCACTGTCGGACTCGAAACATGAGCCTTCGCGTATAAAACCAATTACTATACCACAGAGCTACAGGGACAGCTGCAAACACAGCTTTTTTAGGAAGGATTTTTCCTATAGAATCTCCGGGTAGCGTTCTTAGCCATTGCGGTGCGACGGCCGTGAGAAATGTTTGACGGTAATTCTCACGGTTGACGGGATAATAGACACTACGCATACACATTCATATCAATCCACATACACACACAATACACATACATACTCAATACACATTCATCGCGGCCATGTACCCCGGTTTGAACGCGCGTTCGGGCGCCTTCTACTCTGCGGTATATCGCGGAACAGCGCGAGAAACAGCGAGCAGGAGATTCTTACCGCCATGGTGCATAGGTGGAGAAACACGGCGAGGCAGGGTGTGGACCGGATGAGTGCCATGTCGGGGACTCGAACAATTCTTCTTCTCGTATGACGACGGTTCCTCGCACCACGCGATCCAGGATGGCAGTGTTTGCCCAGAAAACGCGGCTCATACCCCTCTGGCCTTGGCCTTAGACGAAGCTGCTGGGACGGTCATCAACTTCCCCTGCCTCGCGAATCGGGCGAAGTGACCAAAGGAATATAAATCTGACGGGGCAACAGAACTGCGATACGATTTGGTAGGGCGAACAACTTTACGATTCGCTCCCGTGAGTGGCGTGGAGAGCTTTGCACTGCGAAGAGAAGAAGAAGAAGAAGAAGAAGAAGAAAAAGAAGGAACAGAAACGATGAATACGCGAATGGAAAACATCGTCTGGGGAGATTCGATGGCGTTTAATACAAGTTAAAGCCTCTCTGTGCACTCCATTTTCCCGCACCGGCTTTTACCCGAGGCGGCGGCTGTATATACGGGGCTGTGTCTTGAAAGAACCTCGAGCACACGTTACAGGAAAAGCAGGTTTCCTGATGTGCGACTGCTCTCTTTGGCGTTTCTTTCTTTTGCTGCATTCACTTGCCTTGTTTGCTGTGTTCACTCACCATAGGCGCACTTTGCAGTTTGGGCTGTCAGGCATCATTGGATGCACACTTTTTCAGAAACAGCCCTGTTTACAACAACAACAACTACTACTACAACCATGGACAACAACAACATCAAAAGGAATCGCAGCATCGAACATATCCTTATAAGGATTGTTTAAAGATTAAGTCGACGAAAAGAAATAAGACGATACGTCAGGGGAATAAACCTTTATCTATTGACCCATCGTCTGTTTTAAAGGCTTACTACCACGCAAAGCGATGCCTCGAACGAGGGCTTTCGCATGTAAAGGTTATCCTATATACCATATCTGCACGATTATAACGCACACGATTTTTTTTTTTTTGCTAAACGTAGCCTCCGAATTTGTGAGCGCGCTACAATCTGGGTGAAAACCGAAATAAAAATTCAAGAGGCCACCGCCATTGCCATGAACACGAACTCCTTCCAAAACTCTGGACACCACGTGAGTAAACCTTGGTGGAATCCATACTCAATGGCAAACCCTAACTACCTGTTGCATATTTTTCGGCTGCTGCAATTGGTACGTCAAGCCAGATTTGATTTTATTTGATTTGATTGATTGTAGGGTTTAACGCGCCGACGCAACGAAGGCGAGGAGGCGCGCCGTAGTGGAGGGCTCCGGATTGATTTTGACCACCTGAGGATCTTTAACGTGCGCCGAAATCTCGTGCACATGGGCGTTTATGCTTTTCGCCTCCATCAAAAAAGCGGCCGCCGCGGATGGGGCACGTCAAGTCTAAAATTACCAAAGTCAATGCACTTGAAATCGAAATCGCAGTGTCAATGTTCCCCGCTTAAGCTTTATTTCCAGCACAAGCTGGACAAGCAAGTTTAGGGCGCAAAAGTGCTTCTTGTTGCTATGGTTGCCATACGTCAAAAAAAAAATGTGTTCTGCTTGGTACGTGGTGTCATATTTTTAACATCTGCGTGGTACAATCGGCGTTCGACATATTTTTTTTTTATTTTTTGTGCGGAAGCATACCTGCGTGTTACAATCAAGGGAGCGTTATAATCGTGCAAATACGGCATATCTCTCACGAAACAACTTAACGACTGACTGATTGATTGAATGATGCACGGGGTGGACAATCGATCTACGGAACGGCAGAGCTACCCAATGACAACTTGGCGTGCCAACTGAGCGGAAATCAAGCTAGCTGTCAAACTCAGCAATGCACTAATTAACTGACTGACTGGATCAGGGTTCGCTGGCTGTTTGAATCGCTGATGGCCGATTGAAAGACTCGTCGGCTCCTTGTTAAGCTCATGGCGTGGGCTAATTAAAAATTGCGAGGGCCCCTAAGAGCTTCTTATAAATTGCGAACGCAAAAGCATTAATATGCAACTAAACGGACAAACCCGTGGCTGTTCGTTTCCCTCCCGAATACGCAAGCGCATGCATTGGCAGCAGACGGAAATTACAGAGTATTTGCAACTTCACTGTGGGCTATGCAATCATGAAAATATATGAAACTCGGCAGTGATCGTAGAAACTTTATGGAAACTTCAGGGAAACTTTATAGCGTCTTTTTCACATCGCTATCTTGTAAATACAGTAAAACCTCGTTAGAAGTTGAAAAGGGGAGGGGGGGTCAATTACTTCGTTATAACCATTACTTCGTTTTAGCCAATGCCCGTTTCTACGGACAATTTACATTTGTACGTACCACCGAGACTCACAGCATCCCGCGAAAACAAGAAAACGAAGCGAAAAAACAAACAGCAAAGAAACGTAACTTTGTTCATGCCAAACCGATAATCTATGATCATTCAAAATGACACGAGATGGCGGCTCACTTCTCGCAGAAAAAGTACTCAATAGATTTTATCCGCGTCTTTCTCTGGGGGATGATGGCTTTTTCAGCTGCAGCCGCGATTTCGAGTCCGTCCTCGCCGTCATCGTGAGCGCCGAAGAAGCGGCGCAGCAGGTCTGTCACATCCCGGTAGGGTGCCTGGAGGAACATCCAGGCACCTACCTTACCGGGAGCCTGTGGACGCGCACCCTCGCGCGTGTTGCCAAGCGCTTGCAGCCATTTTGTCGCGCTGGAGTTGCGGCCCCTAGCTATAGCGCCAGTTTTGAACTACCGCATCCCGGATGCGACGTAATCCGGGGCGCGCTGTAATACATTGACCTGACGGGCACCAAAATGGTCCGTAGATGCTCGTTGTGGAGGTATAAAGGTTCGTTATACCCATTGCGAGGACATTTTAGCTTCGTTGAAACGAGGTGTTAAATACATGGACTTGTATAGGAATTTCAAGGGTAATTACGATTGCTTCATAATGCCCACTAGTTCGTTATAACCCGTTTCGCTATAACAAGGTTCTACTGTAGAACCACCGCAGTATCACCGCAACATAGTGACCTTTGAAGTCTCCTCTAATTTACAGTGATTTTAGCGGCCAACTGTGGTGTAAATTCTTTCCGGATATTTCTGGTAAGACAACAGTTGCAGTCCCTTTCTTTAACCGTGCTCCCTCCGTAGGTGGCCGCGTATTGCCAGCAGACGGGAATTCTGTAACGTTTACAACTGCACTGTGAACTAACTAATGATGACAAGGAAATGAAACTCGGCGTAATGACAATCCAGTCTTTGCGGCGTTTTTGCAACCTACGTATATTGCAACATACTTATATACTAATAAGAGCTACAGAGCATTTTACAAGCACTGAGGCGACCTTTAAGGGACGACAGGCGAACTACTGACAACCACAATGAGGCAACCCCCCTCTGTCCTGCTCACAGTGTAATTGTCCATGATTCTCCCAGTTCACACTTTTTAATCATCTGGAAACGGTTTACCGCTTGCTTCGACGGAAGCGCTGGGCGTGTGTAGGCGTGGCAGAAAACTAGTGAACGAGCCATACTTAACTTCGCAGAAATTCACAGAATTATATTCCAAATGGGCAGCATTCTCACGCCACGTGTTTTCACTGGGATATTGTAGAGCCAGCTTTTGTTGGAAGAAGGAGAATAAGAAGAGGAAGAATTCATTTGCTGAAAACATATTTACATAAGAATCGTTAAGCTTGGCTATGAGTAGCCAAATACGTTAAGTGATTTTATTTTTACAGTTTTCGTTTGTTCCCTTTCTCCAATGATTTACATTCGCATTTTCGTAGCGTTAACTGCCTTAACTTTGCAAATTAAGTATTTTGTGCAGATGCAAGACACAGCGAACGGTTGGTCTGTTTTCACGATTTTTTTATTCGTGTTTCCGTTTTTCTTTTCTAGGCTTTCATAATTTTTGGCTTCGTCTTTTTGGGGGAGGTGCATTAGGTGCATATTTTTTATTTAGAATGTTCAGTTTTCCAATTTTTGTACTCTTTTTTGTATTTTTGGTTTCTTGAAATTCCGTTTGACCAATGACGTTCATTTCAACTTTTACAACTAATTAAACGGGATAACTTCGCCAATCATACATTTCTGTGCAAAAGCAGCGCGTTTCGCGGTTGGGGTGGGGGAGCACGGAAAAGGATGCTATGCATTACAATGGCAACATTGAAGCGACCATTCTCCTTGCGTATGGACCGTACCCACGTGTGCCGCACTCTGCGTTTCGCGCCAACTGCTTTGCAAAACGGTTGACCTCGCTAACCCCTTCGATAAGCCGCCGCCGACAGCGCAGCGCACTTGAAAGGGGCTCTGACAGCTTGTCGCACACACTTGGCAGGCCTGCGTTAGCTGTCGCTGCAAGTGCAAATAACACCTTCCAGTGAAACAGACCTCAACAATACTCCCTGCTCGTGTTTCCTCGTTCGGTTAGCGGTGATACGAAGACTGCTGAAGCGTAACTATTTGTTCACACTCATCAAGACTAAATCATGTCTGTCGTCTCTTTTATTACATTTTCACACTGCTTCGGGCTTATTATCAGCCACAGGGGTTTAGTGAAAGCTCACCACAGCCGACAGGCGTGCGTCTCTACCGAATGGCATAAATATAGGCGCCGCGCGTGGTGCGCAGAACATCGTGTGGTTATTATCGGTTTCTCAAGCGTGAGTATGACAGGTGGACAAGTTTGATCGAAGTGTTTGTTTGTAAAAAAGCAAGGGCGGGCTTTCGTCTGACATTTGAAAGCGGTGGCCGTGTTTGGCAAGAACTGCTCGGAGCACGTGCCCCATGTTCGTGGCGATGCTGCTTGTGCGACGAGCCAAGATCGGCGGTGGTTCTTTAAATGCGTCATGATCAGTACACCTTTCTTATATTTGAAACAACCAGCCCATGATTCAGTTCCATTCCGGCCTCGAAAGATGCTTTTTATTAACCGAAAAATGCAAGGAATATAAAAAAATACAGGAAGCTCACACTAAATCGCAAGACTAGAAGAGCGAAACCGTACGCAACCTTCACGACCATGACGAAGGTTCATATGTCCACGATTGCAGCCGATTTGCTTGTTCTTCGCTGCCGCAACGACCTTTACTACATCATTAGCGCTATAAGTGTCAGCTTTTTTACATTTTTTTTGGAAGTGATAATCATTGGGCGTCACCATGAAGGGCCGTACGCTATGACGTCTCTTTCTCGTTCCAAGCAAGTGTTGCCACGCTTACGGTGAACGCTGGAGTCTTTCTTGTTCCGGGCAAGTGCATGTTGCCATGATTACGACGACCACTGGAGTTCTTTTCTTCTTTTTTTTTTTTTTTGCTAATCTTGGGCAATTTTTCTCGGTGGGTATGCTTGGCTCGACACACGTGTGCGGGGAACTCTGGGCGTCCTCCGCGAGGGACGCACAGACGAGGGCTTGGAATTTATTGGTTTTTTAACTGCCGGGCGGTGTCGGAGAGGCCTGCGCTCACGTGCGCGAGCTCGGCAATTTCTTGGTATTTGTACCTACAGACACGAAAAATTACGATTTGTAAAACAGCTTCCCTGTTAAAAGCTCCGAAATTTGGCGCTACGGTGAGGTAATATAAGTAGACATGGTGCAATATGGGCCATTAATAAAAACGTAGTTATCAGTCAGAGAGAGAGAGAGAGAGAACAAACTTGTCCACAGGACTTATGTCGAGGTCCTAATTATAGTTTTCGATTCACCGGGTCCACGCAGTGTCGAATAATGTTCGTGCGAATCCGCTGCATATGTTCCTCCCAAGCCACTATGTTCACTCTCGGCAGGTGAGACAGCCAGGGTTAGTCGGTGTGTTACCTGCACGTCTCCATTCAAGTGTTACGCTCAAACGTGATCGGAAGCCCCCACTACAATCACTCATTCTCGTTTCTAGGCGGTTGCGACCGGAAGAAATCTCACAAACAAGATTCTGCGACTTCGTACGAAAGTCGATGGAAAAGGGATGGAGTGTCCCTGCGGCTTGATATCCTACTTTTGTAAGTCGATTGTTTTTTCGCAGTGCGCAACAAAATTGGTTGTGAATAAATGATCGGTAGCGAAGCTGTGCAGCCGATTGAGCTTCAAACATCGTACAATGAGAGTAGTTCGTAGGAACTAGTTATTACTTCCTCAGAACTAGTTATTACTGAACAAATGCCACCGATAGTAATCACACCCGGCAGATTAATGCACACAAACACAATGAAACTATCGTCGGCTACAGGACCCGACGTAATTAACTCTAATATCCTAAAAAAACGCCAAAGAACCTGTCAGTGTCATGCTTGAGCGTCAATCTTCATCCTCATAAAATGGAAGCTAGAGAAGATTGCCCCCACCTTTAAAAGCGGTAATAGGACATCCCCGTTAAATTACCGCCCCCTTTCTATCACATCCGTGCCATCAAAAATTTTTCAACATGTATTTGTCTCGCATATCATTAATTACCTCGAGCGCCATAATTTCCTGTCCAGCTCACAGCAAGGTTTCAGCAAATGGCTGTCTTGCGAAATGCAGCTGGCATCATTCACACATGATCTGCATGTAAATCTCGACAGTAACATACAATCAGATGTAATTTTTCTCCATTTAGAAAAAGGCGTTCGACAAGTTACCTCATCGTCGCTTAATGCATGTACTATCGCTACTCAATCTCAAACAGTTAGCCCTTAACTGGATTAGAAACTTCCTCCTTAAACGAAAACAATTTGTCGTCGATAAATAGCGCCCAATCTAACACAGTACCCGTTTTGTCCGGCGTGCCACAGGGTAGAGTGCTCGGTCCGTTGCTGTTCCTGATTTATATTAACGACTTGCCGTGTGACATTACAAATAATATACGCCTATTGGCGGATGATTGTGTGCTGTATGCCAAAATTAAATGTAAGCAAAAATAATTGAACTTTCATTCTGACCTTATCCGTATTGAAAACTGGTGCAATTAAAAATGTCGTCAAACGTATCAAGAGGCAAATTAATGTCATTTACCCTACGCGCATGCCTTTTAGTTTATAACTATATTCTCTATGGGTCATCTTGACAAACCACAAAAATGTAAAAATACTTAGGCGTTCATATTACCAGTAATTTATATTCGACTGCACGCGTGAACACAATAATTGCCAGCACTAGAAGATCGCTCGGTTATCTGCAGCGTACTATCGTGATAAATTGAAATACTAAAAACGGAGCGCGTGGCTTTTAGTACATGCCACGAATCCTGGAGACGAACAAGTTACGAGAGTTTGTGTCCAACGTTGATATGGAAATACCCGTCGTTCGGCGTGTGAGCGTTTTGGTTTGTCTTCCCACCGCGTTCGGCGCCCGCTCAGGCCAGCGTTATCTTTGTGCGCTGCGATGAGCGAAAACGGCTCATGCAGCTATATCCCTTTATTTTTTATTTCGGGCTCAGCGCCCAACAGACGATGGAAATTCTATGGTCTTTCCTTATCAAGGTTGGTCACAAACTCTCGTGACTTCGCACTGCACATACGCGGCGCGTCACCAGGATGCGGGTCATGTACTTAAAGCCACGCACTCCGTTCAATTTGATTGATTGATTGTAGGGTTTAACGCGCCGACGCAGCGCAGGCGATGAGGCGCGCCGTAGTGGAGGGCTCCGGATTAATTTTGAACGCCTGGGGATCTTTAACGTGCGCCGAAATCTCGCACACACGGCCGTTTTTGCTTTTCGCCTCCATCGAACCCGCGTCCTTGTGCTCAGCAGAGCAACGCCTTAGCCACTGAGCCACCGCGGCGGGTTCCGTTCAATTTATCACGATATTACAATGAAACTCGCCCGTTCAAACTTAAAACTACTAGGCTACAAAACTCTAATCCGCCCAAAACTTGAATACCCCGCCGCCATATGGGACCCGCCTCAACCCTATCTTATGGATAATATAGAGGCTATTCAAAATTGTGTAATTAGATTCACTTTCTCAGATTTTTCATCATTCACCAGCGTCAAAAACCTTAAATCGCGCGCAGGCCTTTTCGCCTGAACCACCGTCGTAAGATCGCAAGATCGCAAGGCTGGCATTATAATTCACATGGTTCATTGCTCGTTACCACCCAACTCTTACGTCACGCCGAAGTCACATACGTCAAGTCATAGCAAAAACAAATCACAAATTCATATCCTCGCCCGTGTACCAACACATCTGCACAGTCATTTTTCATTCGCACTGCCAAAAAATGGAACGACCTCACTAATCGCGTGGTATTCACCAAAGAACCTGCCTTGTTTAAATCGCTGCTCACGGCGCCCGTGATGTGCCTGTACCTCGTTTCTTTCTTGTCTTCCTTTTTTTCTTTTTTTCCTCTTCTTTATTTTTTTTTACTTTTTTGTTATTTATTTTATCGTTCTCAGTGCAGCTGGAGTACTGGAGCGCTGCATACCCATTTTAAGTTGCCATCTGATCTTTTTGTGTCGTATATACCGCCCTTTTGCTCTTTTTCGTAATTTGAATACTAATTGCACGTGTTTCGTACAACTGTACTACAGCGTTTTTCATTACAAGCTGTTTCGATACTTCTTGATTCTCGATGTAAAACGCGTTCTGCTATGTAATTTTTTTTCTATCAATTATTTTTTAACGTATCTAGTGTTCTGTTATGATGCTCGAACACCCTCTCCACCACCATCGTTTCTTGTAGTAGTGCACTTGTTGTACCACCCCTCATGTAATGCCTCCACCGCCGAGGCCCTTGAGGTATGAAAATAAATAACATAAATAAATCTGTTGAGACTAGTGGCACTCCTAGTTCAGTGATTGCAGGGCCGAACTGATGATGATTTGATTGTAGGGTTTAACGCACCGACGCAGCGAAGGCGATGAGGCGCGCCGTAGTGGAGGGGGTCTCCGGATTAATTTTGACCACCGGGGGATCTTTAACGTGCGCCAAAATCTCGTACACACGGGCGTTTTTGCTTTTCGCCTCCATCAGAAAAGCGGCCCCCGCGGCCGGGAATCGAACCCGCGACCTCGTGCTCAACAGCGCAACGCCTTAGCCACTGAGCCACCGCGGCGGGTGCAGGGCCGAACTGCCTACGATGCCTGTCGGGGGACGCCCTGGGCATTGAACCCCAGCGAATGTAAGTAAATGGCTGATCTATTTTTAACAAAACTTGACGTGTACACACGAAGTCATTACTAGGACAAGAACTAGAAATGACGAGCTCAACAAGCACAAGCTCGCAGGAAGGGAAAGTAGAGTAAAGTATAACACGAGCTCACGGAGGGGAATGACTGTAGGACGGTGAATAGGGGCAACAGAAAAACTAATGAGGCGTAACGAATCAGCCAGGCAACAAACTCGGCGAAGGAACTAAAACATTTCTAGCTACGCGAAGGCCGCAAACTGAAATATTGGACATTTAACTGCCTTGCGTTGGCCCAGTCGCGGACGCCACCACAACTTTAAGGAAGGGCGTTTTTGGGGATTAAGTTGGTCGAAAACTTTTTATTGTGAAAAAAATAAAGCGTTTATTGAGCGAAACAGGCACCATGGGAGCCGGAAGCCGTAGAACGTATCCCTGGGAAGACTTCCACAGCGCGATCTATAGCACAATGCAGAAAAAGTATGGCAGTGCAGGAACGCAGCCAAACGAGCGCGAACAGAGAGGTAGCGAAGAACAGCGTCGTCAGCCCTTCCATACACGGCGGCAGGAACTAGCAGTAGCGCGATGCGTAGAACAGAGATCGGAGCCATTCGAAAGGCGCATCACGAAGTAAAGTGCGTCAAACGGGAAGATACCTTTCGACTCAGGCGTTCTCAACAAGGCGTCTCAGACGTTCAACTGGATATTCATAACATCGCGTTCACAGCCCATAAGAAGTGCCATGGCGTCCTCGGACATTTTGAATTATGTGAAATGCTTCATGTACTAACAATTCTTTAAAACAAAGGAGGCCGCACAAAAATACTTATTTCTCGAGTGGTTCGTAACAGCTTTCAACTCACTCCCATATGTTCCCTTGACAACTCACGAATTTTTTTCAAAAAGCAGCCGTCGTTACCACCTGGGGAAAAAAAATTGACCGCGTATCTGCTCCTTTTGTTGCAAATGTCGTCAAAAGACGGTAGTCTTTGTAGACATTTGCCAAGGAAATTTCCCCCTTTGCTTTCCCGCTCACCTCTCATGCTGTTCCTGTACCATCGCGCTTATCCCAAGGTAAGCACACTTAAGATTTGCGCAAGGCGATTTGAATTTACCGCGTTCCACTGCTACAGGCCAGGTTCCTCGATGCCAGCGCTGCAGTACGGCGGAGACGCGCGTGAATGAAGGCGGCCGACTACAAGGTTTTTCGAACCGCGTGGCCGTGCTCCACGTGCGTTCCAAGCAGAACGCGGAACCTAGCTAGTGGAACCTTTCGTTGCTGTTGCCGCGTGATTGTTCATATGCCGCCAGGAGGCGGCGGTTTTCTTCAGTAGATGTAGAATATTTTTATCGAAAAATCAAATATCCATGAATATTTTAATTAAGGAACACTGTAAATATCCCTTGTGTACTAATTACCTGCCTTATATTTGCGTAATGTCTTGTTCTTGTTCAACAAAGTTGACAAGTATGAACACATAAACCGGGCTTAGATGTTTACATTTGGCTGTGAGTATATAAGACTATTGCGCAATATTCATTTTACTTTGGCCAGGTGGCTGAATCGAGCCACAGACAGACAGACAGACGGACAGACATACAGACAGACCAAAATTTCTGGGTTTAAGTAGCCCAAGAAAGAGTATCGTCTTTAAAACAACCAAGCGCTCCCATATCGTGCAACCCTTCGCTGCCCTTACCAGACGCGGGAGTTATAAACCGAGGTCCCAGCGGAAGCCAAGGACGGCGACCCTCCAAACAGCGGTGCTCTTTTAGGCTATTTTCTGACGAAAACTGCGTGTGTCGGCAATTTGTATAGAAAAAAGTCGCTTCGACAAAATATATTCTTGTGGCAAAGCCGAAATTCTGGGGTAGGCTTGCAGCTCTCAACCGAATGCACACATCTTAGAAAAAATTAAACTGAAATTGGCCGCTATGACGACTCTATCATTGCACGGAGTGGCATTTACTTGTCCTGATAAGTTCACAGTGCTGTTGTAAACGTTGTAATAATAATTAGCCGCTAAGATGACTCTAACAAGCCGGAATGACGACTCCAAGTTTTATCGATTTTTCACAATTTCGTCAGAAAAAGTGTAGATATTGCGAAACTCCCATCTGCTTTCAGCACATGGACTTCTACGAGAGGAAAACGGACAACCCCATGTTTTTCATCGAGAAGGAGATTGTAGTTCGTCCAGGTTTCCTTCAGCTAATTAATCACAAATTACAAACGACGTGCTTGTTTCGTGCAGTTCTTGGACTGCGACCAGATTTAGCGGTCATCATTCTTCACAAAGCCGACGGGCACTGAATTTTTTAAACCTAACTCGTGTTAGAAATACAGGAAGTGCCTGGTAACGTCTCTCGGACCTTCAAGCTGAGCCAAGGTCAAGCAAGCTCCTTTTTCGGTTTCCGCGGCGCCGACGCAAGCGCTATCAACCACTCTGCGTCCACCGACTGAACCGATTCACGTCGCAGACGGAAGCGCCATCGACCGCGCTTCAGTCACCAGCCGAAGCAAAATTGAAGCCAGTGCTTGGAACTGGTGTCTGCACTGTGTGGTGGCCACGTATGCGTCGCCGCGGAAAACGAGCGCGTGGTCGGCACTATTACTATAGTCCCTGGAAATTTGAAATTCTGTGGGGCTATACTATTCTCACAAGCGACATCCAGAACAGCATCGTGTCGTTGCCTTGCAGGAGCAGCGAGCTTCTTGTGTGTTGGTGCAGTGAAATAATTCGAAATACACTTTGTGGCGGACGCATTCGGAACGGCATGCAATTGAAGCTTCCATTAATATCGATTCCCACTTATGCGTGGGATTCATTTTATTTGGAAGCGAAAGCCTTAACTGCCATATCTGCGAGAACGCATCGCTGTTGTTGAACATAATTGAAAATTTCCGTCGCAGTAGACACTAAATAAATAAAAAAACACACCTCTAATCATACGGAATTTGAACCCGGGGCTGCATATTAGCCGCCCAGAGCTCCACCAACTGCGTTACCTCGGCACCCGGCTCCATTCTATGTACTCTGACCGAAACTCTTCAGTATGCCAATGTTGCAATAAACGAGGTACCGTACAGGTGGGATTAAAATAAATACGAACGGAGCACACACCCTCCGACGCATGCCGCACCGTCTGGCAGCACTGTCAGTAAAATGCGCACACGCGTAGTGCTTTCAGAGCGTTTGAGAGTATGGCCTACTGCTAGGGGAAATGCTTGATAAAGAAGCGAAGCCGGTCATTTATTCTTAGGCGTCCTTTTATGCTCTGTCGCCACTGAGCACCCTGTTATCTACTACATTCGGGAGCCAAGCGCACAGCAAGCTGATATTATGCCCTTCATCAATCATCCATGCTCAGTGGCGACGCAGCGTGAAAAGGCACCCCAAAATAAACCACCGGCGTCGTTTCTTAGTCAAGCATTTCCAATAAATGTGGGCCACACTGTCAAACCATCGCCTCCTGTAAGAAGGGCGCACGCGCGCAGTTTACTGACTTTGCAGCCAGATGGCGCAGCATTAGTCGGAGGCTGTGCGCTCCGTTGTTCTCATTTCTTTTAATTCCATCTCTACCTTCCATCATCGTCGAGTGTGCACAAAACTAAAACCTTTCCCCATCTTTTCTCTCCCCTCCTTTTCTCTGAGCTGTGAAAGAAGCTGACGACCAGCAGGCAATTTGAGGTCACGCTTCTTTTGGCGTCCAGAGAAGACCTCCCCGTTGGGTCATGAATTCCTGGACTGAAAGATTACTCTCAAAGAGAACAGCTCAATAAGAGAGAGAGAGAGAGAATGCATTTAATGGTAAAAGCGAGGTTAGCCGAGCCATATCGCTTAGCATGCTACGCCATATGAGGGAACGAAAACATGAGAGTCTGTGAACTGAAATAAATAAATAAATAAATAAATAAATAAATAAATAAATAAATAAATAAATAAATAAATAAATAAATAAATAGATGAATGAATAAATGAATAAATAAATAAATAAATAACGAGGTAATGCACACGAGTGTTCAAGCACATACACAGAGTTTGGAAGTTAAGTTCATCACAGCACTTGTTCCAGGCCAGTGCTACGCAAGAATACGAGCAGAGCTTTGGTAGCCCGTACGGCCTGGCGTGGGTCCGACCAAGGGCCCATAACTGCCCTTAGTTCAAGGCCTGCGTGGTGTGGTATACACAGAGATGTTTGGAGAGTCTGCCTTGGCACTGTAAAGTTTCGACAGGTACAGATGACATGTTTGATGTCTTCTGTTACATGGCATGTTGGACAGAGTGGTGAAATGTCCTGTTGAATTTTGCTGAGGAAATGCCGTGTGTACGCCACGTTGAGACGAAGGCGGTGCACTACCGCTTCCTCACGCTTGCTGAGCCCAGGAGGCATCTTGAAGCTGCATTTAGGGTCAATGGTATGCAGAGGCGTGTACTGACGATTCTTGTCGGTCCAAATGCACCGCTGTGATCTCCAGGCAATGGAATGAGCGAGGGTTGCCGCATCCTTTCTTGTAAAAGGAACGGGCAGCGGTGGAACACAGAGGCTGTGGGCCGAAGAGGCTGCAGTATCAGCTGCAACATTTCCGGCGACTCCGCAGTGAGCAGGAAGCCATTGCAGTTCGACGCTGTGTCGCTGTTGTGTTGCTTGGAGGTGCAGATGATGTATCTCCCATGTCATCTGATCTTTCGGCAGTGATCTTAAGTACACTAGAGCAGACCGGGAATCAGTGAAAAAAGCCCATTTAGTGGGTGGCTGCTTTAGGATGTAGTGAAAAGCAGCCCGCAGCCCAGCGAGCTCGGTAGCCATCGTTGACGTCTTGTAGCTAAGTGGGACGCTAATGGTGGTTCGCGACGAGGGAATCCAAATCCCAATCGCCGAAGAGGTACCCGTCACTGATCCATCCGTGTACACATGCGTATGGGCTCTATAGTAAGTATTAATGAGCTCCAAGGCAAAAAATTTCAAAGCTGGGGCCGGCATGGGTGCTTTTCGCTTGAAGCCAGGAACAGTGGTCGTGATCTTCATGGGAGGGAACATCCACGGTGGGTGAAGAAAAGGGGCTGGGGCCTGGAAATGTGGGGGTAGGACCTCCTGCGCCCTGGACACATATACCGCTGCTAGTGGGTGCCCACCACCCACCACCCACCACCCACCACCCACCCACCACCGCTGCTAGTGGGTGCCCACCACCACCCCATTGCCAGCGTAGAAAAAGAATCGTTCTTCCCTTCGTGACACATACACAGATTGGGGGGGAGGGGGGGGGGATTGGCCAGGATTCGGGAGTTGGCCTTGCGTCCGACCAGGACGCGACATGTGGCGGCGACGGGCCTCCACGTAGACGACACATATGCATACACTGCATGGACTCATGGCCCCATCATGGTTCCCTCCGAGACTTCAACCGCGAAGCGAACATTTTTATGATAATATCGCCAACTTTCGTCATCAACAGCTCATACTCCCTCATCTATGCCCTGTGGCAAAATAAATGTTGTTAAAAATGTTCGCACTTAACAAAGTTCACAAAACTACGAATTCTGAAGGTAAACGTTGTAAGAGAATGCGCGCCGCATGAGACCTGAGAGTGATGGCACGGGATCAAAACAGGTACACACCAGCCACGCAATATCTTGATTTTAGGAAAGCTGTGCTGGGTGCCCGTCTGCTTGCGGACGTAATTCTCAGTATACGAAGACCGGAAGTGAAGGTACGCATACACGTTGTATTGATTGATTGATTGATTGATTGATTGATTGATCGATTGATTGATTGATTCATTGATTGATTCATTGATTGATTGATTGATTGATTGATTGATTGATTGATTGATTGATTGATTGATTGATTGATTGATTGATTGATTGATTGATTGATTGATTGATTGATTGATTGTAGGGTTTAACGTGCCGACGCAACGCAGGCGATGAGGCGCGCCGTAGTGAAGGGCTCCGGATTAATTTTGACCAGCTGGGGATCTTTAACGTGCGCCTAAATCTCGTACACCACACACGGTGTAGCACAAAAGAAGGCCGTTGAGGTTATTTCACACCAATGAGCAAAAAAAAAAAAAAAAAGAACTGAAGCTAAGAGAGTGACGCAAATGCGATGTTGCAGCGAAGAAGATGTTAGTAAGTATCGTCAGACCTTCGCCTTCAAAGAAAGCAAGCATACTTAGCCGGTCCGAGGAATATTTTCAGTGCTTTCACACCGCAGTTTTAATTGTTTTCTCATGGTGAGATTAGGAATAAACAGCTGCCGAATTGCACTTATTTATTTGTTTTGCTTCCAACTCAACCCGCAGACATTTAAAAGAAGTGGCCTTTCCACATATAGTATCGGCTTGAATCTCGTCTGCTGCCATGAAACAACAGAGAAGCCAAATCCTGCACGTGCATGTGACTCAGCTAGCGGGTCAAAACTCGCCTAAACAGTACAAACCCTTCTCTATTCAAACGCTGCACACGAGCTCCATCCTTTCGGTGACCTTGTGTCCCCGGCGCAGGGCCTATGAACTGGAACACGAGCGGGCAACGTACGGCCGATAGCGACGTCGACAAAAAAAGCTCGCGCTGCGAGCAGACGGCATTAATTCATAAGCCTCTAACGATGAAATGTTAACAGATGTTTCCGGTAAAATTGCCTGCTCTGGTCGGGCTTCCCTTGAAACTGTACATGCGTTTAGCATAGCGTAGCCGCCATTAGTGCAATGAACAGATTCTTCAATACTTGGGGTTACACTAGATTTGTATTGTACTTTACCCGTGCGCAGTGTGTATCGCCTAGTTTTCGACACTGCAAAAAGTAGTTAAAGAGAACTCTGGGCCATAAAGGAGAATTTCTTTACAACGAAGCTGTTAATTTCTCGGTTTCCACATATCGTGCCGTCACCAAGGTCGCGTAGAACGGAAATTTTGCAGCGAAGTTCTCGGTTTATACATATCGTGTCCGTCAGCAAAATCGTCTCTAGAGCTAATGTTTTGGGATGTGTTCTTGAAATGCTGATGGAGGGAAGTTATTGCCAGTGTTTCTTCCTGTCCAGACGCGAGCACCTTGAAGGGCTTGCGGAGCAGCGTTTTGGCCGGTGTCTTTCCCGTCTAAGCACGCGCACATGACCGGTTATACGTGCCCGAGTGGGGGAAGGTGGGAAGGGCGTTCACGGGCTGCCTGCTGCTCCGCAGGCGGCTCGACTGCTGCAAGGTGGCGGAGCGACTGCCCCGAAACGGGCGCAAGCACACCCCTGCATGCGCGGACTTTTCGGTACCAGAGACGCTGGAGCACTTAGTCTGCTTCCTCCCCCACCACGCGGGGCCGAGAGCAGAGCTCCAGCGAGCGTTCCAGCGCCGAGGCCTTCCCAGCGCCGGCATGGAGGACCTTCTGTTCCCGAAGAGGCCTGCGGCAACCCAACGGGAAGTCTTCGCCCATCTGCTCCATTACCTGGAGACGACCGGCCTCACGCCGCGGCTGTAGCCCGGACTGCTGTGACTGACTCATGTGCCCGGACTGACAGTCTTATGTGTTATCCTTTTTCATCTCTATCTCCATCTCTTTAGCACTCTCCTTTATCATTTCACTCCCCTCTACCTCCTTTCCCCCCACTGGGTTGTATGCAGGTGAGCTCCCTGCCGAGCTCGAAAATATCCCGAGTGCACTTCCTTTCCTTTTCCTTTCCTACAACCAGCCAAGCTTCACTCGCCCACTGAAAACACGCCCGTTGTTCTGGTGGGAGACTCCAACGTGGACGTCTCAAGCTACGATGCGACTTCACTGCTGTCTTACGCAGTCGAGCGGTTTGGGATTGATTGTGCGCAGACAATGTAGAGCGTACGACTCGGGAGGGAAAGGGACAGCGTCGTGTTTGTCCGTTGGAATAAAACTCCGATTCGGTTCTAAACCAACTACTTTTAACAATGCAAATACTTTTTTCTTGCTGTATGCCTGATTACAGCACGCATTTGTTGCTTGAGAAGCTTGCATTTTGACGTAACCGTACACCTACCACTTTTAGTGTGCATGTCCATGTCCTATACCAACGTACCTTTAGAAGACATTTCGCCCATTCATTCCCGCATTCATGGCGGTCTTGTGCTGTGGTCATCCACACACAGCCATCGCAAAAGAACGTAATCCGCCAGCTGCCAAGGTTCATTTCTTCCTTCCTACTGTTCAAAACGTTTGTATACGCGGAGCTGCAGGAGGTAGTCGCTTGTAATAAAAGATAGTTTTCATTTTTCCTTGGACGTAGAAAGCGAATTCTGCGGGAATCAAGCGGTAAGATACATTTTGTTGTACGCTGCTGGAATTTTGAACAAGAATACAAAATCCCGAAAAAGAATAAAAAAAAGCTGAATCGCATTTCGGTGCCGACATTCCGTTCACACGTAGGTAAAAGCCCGGCGCTGCCTGTATGCCCCCATCGCCATCTCCTAATCCGCTTACAACACTCCCTCAATTTTTTTTTCAGCAACTACTAAAAGAGCTTCGCTGTTAGGCCTAAGTATCGTAAGGTTACAATTGCAGATTTTCGAGTTACCGGCCTGAGTATGAGCCCCACCAGTGCGATTTTTTTCGAAGACATGTGATTTCAACCACAGAGCTGTTTAAGCTCTTGGTGGCGCAGATCATGAAGAGAAAAAAAATCGAAGAAAATACCGAGCGCATGTGAGCGTGCGTCTCAGGAGGAGCGCCCGGCGTCGTGCAGTCTTGCGCGTGTGCTTGTGACACGTGAGGGGCTCGCAAAAAGAAAAGGAAAAGTATCGATCTCCCGGCATCGTCCAATTATAACTGTTGGAGAGGGCATTCTTCGATTTGGCTTTGGCCTCCCCCGGTTCGTCTCAAACCGAGTTCTGTACTTAGAGGCACGCGTTCCTGAGCTCAGGGTCCGATTTCTCTTGCTGACGGTTCAAACTTACCTCCGCATGTACGAAGCCCCCTCTGCAGCTGACAAGCCTGTATTTATTTGTCATCCGTATTTATTTTTTAGATCTCCGTTCCCTAAACGTATTTCCCCCCAAGTCTGCCATTCGTTCAATCATGCCTGGGTTGTATTTCGGTTAACCTATATGAAGTTATTCCGGTATCCACAATTGAGCGAGAAACTGAGTTTTTCTTTCAAAACCCCTTCCCTTCGGCTGAAAAACTTCGCCCACGCTCGCTATTAGCCACTATTTTAAATGAATATTTATCCAAGTATCCTGATTCTTCTGTGATTTATACTGATGCTTCTCAAATTGACGAGAAAGCTGGAATTGGTATTTTTCACAATCTCTAGATTAGACTTATTTGCTACGAATCCCGGATAACACACCCATTTTTATGGCCGAATTTTCAGAAATAGCTCTCGCTCTATGCAAAGTACCGCAGCATGTATAAAAATTATCATAGTATCCGATTCGACGGCAGTTATATAGGCATCAACTTCCTCTTCCGACTCTCCATTGTACCACACACAATTATTTTTTGTTCCTATGCACGTGAAGGAGGTACACTTGTCTTGGGTGCGTGGCCATACGGACATAAGGGGCAACGAGCTAGCGCACCATTTAGCTAATGTCGCTGTCACAGCTCCCATTCAATTCGGTATTGCTAATCTGGCTCTATTTGCATCTTCAAAATTAATTAAGGCGATATTGGCATTTAGACGCTACTCGTTGAGACTCGCTTTTATCATTAGAAGAGTACCAACGTTTAAATTTCGGTGGAATGTTCATTTTTGTGGTTCTCGGCAATGCGAGGAGACCTTCACCGAGCTGCGCTGCAGGATTGCAAGGCTTAATTTCTATCTCTTCAGATCACACTTTCACCTACGGAACTATGTGTGCGGTGCCAGGTCCCTGAAACAATCGAACATTTTTTTCTCGACTGCCGCCGTTTCTCAACAGCTAGAGAACTTCTTTTGAAGGACCCTGTTGAGCCTTTGGGGTCTTTTTCGATTCTACATGTATCATCTGTTGGTGCATCAAAGTTGGGGTTTGCAAAAAGGGACATATATAATTGCATTCAGAATTTTCTTTCTGCTTCAGGTCATTTGAATTGCTCAAAGGTGATAATTAAGGGTTAATTCGGGTTTTATTAATAACTATAAGTTTACTTTTACAACATGTTTCCGGAAATAATTTAGTATTTTGAAGTCTCCACTAATGTCAACAACCGATTTAGCCCTGGCCAATCCCCCTAGTGGGTACGTGCCAAAATTTTTTAGGACATCATCATCATCATCATAATCTCCAACTCCAACTTCGAGGACACTGCCTAGCGTTCGTGGCGTGACCTCTCGCGTGCTCTTCTCTTCTCCAGTTGAGGCCGAGGTCGCGCAGCCGGTTGCCGTCGGTTCTAGCGCGTGCTAACGCGGTTCACTTTGTGAGACATGTGGAAGCTTGCGGACAAAACAACGATCCGGGCTTGCCAGTAACGGAGGCCTTTCAGCGGCAAGTTCGGAAATCGCAAAAAGAAAAGGAAAAGTATCGATCTCCTGGCATCGTCCATTTATAACTGTTGGAGAGGGCATTCTTCGATTTTGCCTTGGCCTCCCCCGGTTCGTCTCGAACCGAGTTCTGTACTTAGAGGCACGCGTTCCAGAGAACAGCATGAGAGGTGAGCGGGAAAGCAAAGGGGGACATTTCCTTGGCAAGTGTCTACAAAGACGAAAGGAGCAGATACGCGGCCAATTTTGTGATGGGCATAGAGCAGTAATTTATGGTTGAAGAAAGTACTTTGTGCCCCTACTCTAAATTTCGGATGTGTTTGTTGACTACGTTCCGAAAGCATTTAAGATCTAGAAAAAAAGTTTGAAAACGTGTTTCAGCGAAATTTTGGTAGGTTTATCTTTAGTAAGCTAAGACCAAGTCTGGGATGCAGTGTAGGGGGTACGTGATTGACCCGCATTCCATAATCGCCAGGTTCGAATTTCACCAGCAAATTCACGAAATTTTTCCTAACTTTTAATCGCTGTGCGCTTCGACCATTTTGGGAATCACCACTGTGACACACCGGTGCCAGATTTACAGGCAACGCGGCAGTTAATATTTCCATTGGTAATAAACAGGCAATTACTCCCAATACGCCAGCTCTGAGACCTTCAGGAACGCGATACGACGTGGGAACGGCATAAATAGTTAATGCAGGTGCGGACACACACCAACGCCTATGTTCTTGTTGGAAGGTGTGACGGGGACACGCTAATTATATATATCGCTCAAGAGGCATGACACCGCTGTATGTATGCACTGATTGATTGTAGGGTTCAACGCGCCGACGCAAGAAAGGCGATGAGGCACGCCGTAGTGGAGCGCTCCGAATTAATTTTGACCACCTTGGGATCTTTAACAAGCGCGGAAATATCGTGCACACGGGCGTTTGAGGGGCGAAGAACCTCAAGGCCGAAGCTTGTCCGGCGAGCGGCGTCCGTGCTCACGGCACAGCACCGTGTAAATCGAAACACCTGTGAAAAAAAGGTTTACGAAAGGTTAACAAGAACAAAATAAAAGGTTCACAACAGGTTAAGAGAGAAAGAGAGAGAGCTCCTGGAGAGCCGTGCTGCGCATGCGCGAGGAGCCTCGCATTAGATTGGATTGGAATAAATTGAATTGTATTGCATTGGATTGGAAATAATTTTAGCAGCAGCAGCAAGCCCTCTCACGGGTGATTTACGGTCAGAACGATCCTTAGTGCTTCGCCCACTCGTCGTGACTCACTTCGTGGAGATGCGTGAATTTTTTTGCTCTTTGCCTCCATCAGATAAGCGGCCACCGCGGCCGGGAATCGAGCCCGCGACCTCGTGCTCAGGAGCACAACGTCTTAGCCACTGAGTCACCGCGGCGGGTTGTATGTAAACACTGCTATATGGCTATAAAGGCACCTACTCACTCCCTCGATCTTCCCTTTCTTGCTGCCCATGAAATAGGAATCGCGGCACCGCGTGTGAGAAGCATCTTGATTCTTGTTTATTTTCTCGTTGAAGGAAGCCATGTATTGCAAGAGGAAACTCGGAAAACTTGAAATTGCCGCCAGTTTCGCAATTCACAGCCCTCTCCCGTTCTTCCTTTTCACATCCTTTCGTAACACGTTATCGAGGAACATCATGAATTAGGCAAACAGTTCAACGTATTTGAAGCGCAGGAAGCCATTCAACGCCCCCTTCTCCACGTGCATTCACACACCGCACGTGCTGAAATGCCAGACGGGTTGCGAGGCTGCTGACCCTCATAAGATAAGCAACCGGTGTGCTACGCAGGCGCGACTCGACTTCCCCCTGCGCTCAGTTGGCGACCAGTGCGGCAAGCTTTCGCTTCGATTGCAAGCCCTCACAGCGGACTCAGGCGGTAGGCATAAAAAAGACGCGGAGAGCTGTTTCCGTCCGGCCAGTTGCCAATTGCTTTGTGGGACGTGCCTGGTGCTACTACTCCGGAAGGACTTAGACGCTCGGCTCACTTCTACGATGGCGTTCTTCCATTTGATGCTGGCTGCAGTGGCGGCGCTGGGTAAGCGCAATTCTAAAATGTTTTAGTCGCAGTACTTGCGGGGGGGCTGCCCCGGGCAAAAAACTGATTTCAATAAGTTTACCGGCACCTCATCGTTCGCAACATTTGCAACTACTCTATTAGTCGAACCTGCGATACTGGTGTTCACTGTTTCAGCGAGTGCATGATAGGGTGGTTGCAGTTTTGCGCTGTGCTCGTATTTATTGGGACATCAAACTATGCTAAACGTCGTGACAGCTGTGCGCGGCTGGAAGTGTAGCGGTGAGAGCAGTATTATAGCAAAGGCAAATCCAGAGGCTTGGGTGCAGTGGCCAGGGGGAGTGGCCGCTATGTGATTGAAGTGGGCGTTCTTACTGCAGCCAGCTGCGACTTGGCCGTTGTATGTGTTGTTGTAAGGTTAAAAAATGGGGTCGATTTAATATTTTTTGTTTGTCCGGCAGCGCAACTAGTAAACCGGAACACCCTTTAATAAGAATTTCTCGTAGCCTTCAGTTGGATTGGATAGACCCATGTTCCCTTTCCTTTTGTGGCTTGTCGCCCCCCGCACTAGGCTGCTATCGCGCACGCGCCCTCTAAACTTCGGAGGGGTTGATGCTCGCTAACAGATTAACTGTTTGCCCTAACTATGTAGAGCTTCCCCGTAAAAGGAAGCATCAACCGTATGGTTGCAGGATTCGATTGGATCACGAGAAAGAAGAGTACGTGGCGGAAATGCTTTTTTTAGCATTGAAAACAACCCACGGGCCCAAGATAGAGCTTACTGCATAAGAGCCCATACGCAGTGTGCGTCACCCGTACTGTGGCCACCAGCTGAAGCTGGACAGGCAGAGAAGCGCTGGACAGCAACACCTCCCGTTGCTCTACTTGGGATGTTCACGGGAAGACAGGAGGGTTCTCTGGGCTAACGTCGCACACCCCGATTATGTGGCGGAGTGTACCTACTTCTGAGCAAAATTTACGTTCAGCGTCGTAGCTACTCGTGTGCATTGAGCGAAGACGCATCGGCGTGGGAAGGGGCCGGATTGTATGAGCCATGTGGTAGTTTGTTGTTCCCTGGATAGGTCACGGTGGGGCAGAGGTAGGGTCTGCCTGCGAAAGCGATAATGTTGGGTTGTGTATCTGCAAACGACAAGCAGGTGACTTCCCTCGTGCAGCTCCACAGCCTGCGGGGTAAAAGCGCACGCTTGTTGGGGGGCGTATTCGCTGCCCTCCATGGAAGCGTGAACGGGCGTCAATCGGAGGGTCTAGGGTCTAGACCTCCATGTTTTATTCAAATCTCTCTGTGTGTAGGCAAGCGTTTCAATAAGGAAAAATTGGGCCGTGGGCCCCACACGCCGCGGACAGCTGCTGTCATGCAACTCCCAGGTATTTGCTTACATATGCAAAACCATAAGGGTCCCATTGATGAATGTTTGGGAATGCGAAGCGTCTCCCTCGAGAAATCGAAACTCGGCCAAACGCGCAAGCTTTTCTACGGCTATATGAGCCCGCAACACGGCGGCGCTTCTTCCTCGCACTTCGGACCAACCGTTCCTCGCATTCTAACCATCTCACTGGTCACGTTTGCTCGCTAGCCGCGGCACTGACTCCCCGCTTTTTTGTTGTCCATTTACATCTGAATTTCGCGTCGTCTTACCCAGTCTATTCTCCTTTGCTGCTTGTTGGGCCCTACATGTGCTGCATAATTTATTGCACAACGCTTACGAGGGATTACCAGATGCGTTGAGACGCAGTCCGATGGACGGAGGTGGTCGCGAGCCACGCTTCGACTTCGTCTCCCTAGAAGCGCGAACGCAGTGCCACCGCAACCAATGGCGCTGCCAGCTCGGCTGACGCCACTCATCTCCCCAAGTACTCGGTCGTTCTGTTGTTTTAACTCGCGTACACGGTTCGAAGGCCCTATATATGTCTCCCGCAAAAACGGGTATTAAACGTTTCTCTTACATTTGTGTTTGAGCACGTTTTTCTCGCTTCCTTATGCATCCTTCCAAATGTCTGAGTTCCTATCCCTGCCTCCAACAAAGAAAACCGTGTCGCAGTCATCTGCCGTAGTGGTTTTAGCGGGGGAGCGTTACGACGCTCATTGAGCTGTTTTCCGTGGCCGCCAGCCGATCGCTTTCAGCTGGTCTCGTCCAACGCTCACTGCGAGACGTCATCACCGCAGTAGAAACTGGAAGTGGCAGCCAAAAGCGCTCGCTCGCCTGCAGCTGAAATGGGGAGCATAGATAACAGGAGCGCGGAAAGGAAGACAGCGTTAAAACAGACAAAAGAAGGGATACGTCACTTCAGGAAGAACCGCAACTGCGCACCAAAGTTTGTTTCCTCACCGTCCGGTGGACCGGTCAATGCTCGGTAGGCATGGTTGCCAGCCGTGGCTTCACACCAAATTTGCTCTCTGATAGAAACGGATTCCAACGCCAACATATTCTCTAAATTGCAAAATTTGCGCAAAAATTTACGCTAAGCTGACCGAAATAAATCAAGGGCGTAAAATATGAACATACATGAACTAAATTGTGCCCCATATATAATATGAAATTATGCCAAATAAATAACGTCTAATTACCAAAACAAAAATTCCAAATTCTTTTTCGAACATCTTGCGGCCCGGTCACTGCGGCCAGCTCTGCCAAAGAATGAGTGACCCTGCTGTGGGCCGCTTGGCGCTTCAAAACACCGAAACAGTCGCATTCTTGCGCTAAAACAGCAACTCCGTACTCGCGGCCACATCTTAAGGCATAGAAGTACTGATTCGCTCTGTATTTTTCGTATCCAAGTATGCTTAGCAGGCTCACGCATGCCCCAAGTAAAAAAAAAAAAAGTGCAGACGTGCGACTGCGACTGTACGACCCTAGATTTCTAGGTAGAAATACCAGTGTTAGAGCAGTCAGTCGAAAGGAGCGAATTGGTTACTGCTTGCCGCTTTGTTACACCATTTGAGCGCGTCGGAAACATTAAACCTTCTAACATTCCGAGGAAAAAGAGGCTCCGACTAGCAACAACGTGACTCGGTGTGGAAAAGCATCCCGATCGAGCAAGATAGACAGGCTCGTCTGCTGACTAGCGGCGATTATGAGATCGCACCGTGACACCACACGTCTGTTTGTTACATCGTACGCATAGCGTCCCTTCGAGACTGCCACTAATATTTGAAAATTCAACATTCGAAGCGTCTTTTTTTCTCTTCCGATTCTTCTCGCTCACAAATGAATGTATCCCTTTGAGCGATTGCATTTGGAAGCCCTAACCGGCAGTAGCAATATAGATTCACGAATGTGATTAATTTCTCCCCCCCCCCTTTTTTTCAGGCTGTGTTCTGGCAGTTTCCGCAGCGACGTGCCAGACGGTGAGTACGCTTGAATAAAACTGCATTGAAGACGTCCAATTCCCAAAATTACACTACAAAATATTATCAGCGTTGGTACTTATGAGTACATGTTAAAAAAGACATAGCACTCCTTTCGCCAATTGACAGAATTGGGTACTAGGGGATTAACAAATTACATGATTGGTATCAACGTATGATAGGTCGTGTTCTAGGCATGACATTACTTCGACTATTCCCTCCACAGTTCCTGAATGTTCTCCAAAGCTTTCTTGCGTAGTTAGCATTGAAGGCGCGTGCCCCCTGTGTGCGGAGGATCAGGTTTAAGAGATTCATCCTAACCCTGTAATATCCAGATAATGAGAACAATCAAATTAGTTTGACACAAATAATAACAAACGCGACAAAAATTTTTCTCCAATTGTTATAAATAACATAATATATCATAAACGCATAAAAAGTAAGTATACGCATACCTACATATATATAGGTATATATATCTAGATTATTTATAATGTAGCATATATCCATTTACATGTAGGTATATGTGTACCTACACATAACATAGACACATAATGTGGCATATACCTCTTAAAAAAGTGTATGATACACCGCTTAAAAATATCCGTGTAGACCCACCGGGCACGCTTACGATGGAGGAATCCATCTTTCAAACTGCCTTTGGGGCTCCATGCGGCCAGTTATCCAGCTGTAGTTTTCTTGCAAATCGCTTAGGAGGAGTCAGAAATGATAGTAGGCATTTCTTCGCGGTCGCAAGGCCCAAGTGCGAGTGAAAAAATCCGAAAGCTGGTGTATCTTTTACGATACGTTGGTCGATACGATTTCTGCACTTCAAAAAAAGTTTATTAAACATCCGAGGCAGATCTACGCAAGTATGCCATCAAACTGAATCCCAAAGCGCCCCAGCCACTTTTCAGGTCACGGCGAGGGGCAAAAACGCCAGTGTCAAAATCCCAGCGTAGGCTAACATACCCAAATTGTCAAAATATTTCGTAGCTTTCCACTAGGGCACCACTGATAGCGCAGGTGTAGTTTCGGTGTGTAAAATCTCGTCGTTTGTAATAATTCAAAATCCTAACGCGAACGCGAAGTATGCGTAGAATATCGCTTTCATACAACAGTTTTTACTAGTTGGCTTAAATAAGCGCTCAACGTTGGAAACTGCTAAGATGTGCTGTCACTACGCAGGAATGGCTGGTGGTGCGATTTTTAACCTTGTTGGGAATTGATATTTATATTAATTATGCATAATTTTAAGTTATCCCGTTTTTTTTTTTTGCGTTACAGCGACATAAAGGCAAACTAACACTTCGTTTAATTCTAGGTTCCGGTAACTCACTCAACCGAACTCCAACCCCAAAATACTCTTTAATAC
Organism: Haemaphysalis longicornis; assembly: GCF_048455015.1. Taxonomy (NCBI): domain Eukaryota; kingdom Metazoa; phylum Arthropoda; class Arachnida; order Ixodida; family Ixodidae; genus Haemaphysalis; species Haemaphysalis longicornis. The sequence continues at coordinate 110,655,115 of NW_027526445.1, read as the reverse complement.
CACCTCTCGTCCCAAAAAGATAATATCAGAGCTTGCACATTGCGCGCTACGCGATGTCGGCGCTCGATGAAGAGGTTTAGCTGACCGTTTATAACGGTCCGCTCCGCTGCCGGTGGCCCGCTCAGCGCGATCGGAGCGATAGCAGCCGAAACGCTTTTAGCTTAGCGCAACCCTATCTCTCTCGGCGGGGAATCATTGGCATCACTGCTCGTGCCGTGAGCGCGTGTAAACCAAAATTTCACCCAAACGAACTATAAGACAAGGTATTTTAGGCACTCAAATAAGGAAAAGTGCGGTGTTTATTGCCTCATTTCACTTTTTTTATAGCATATAGTCGCTGACACGATATAACGGTCCTAAATATTTATTAAAAGAGGCCGTTCAACTTTCGGATAGCCAAGGCAAGGCTGTCTCTCTCGGAGGTGCATAAAAGTAGGCCCGCGTTTCGGTGGACGTTTTTCGCTTGTGTTCTAAACGTCGTTGTGATGCATGGCACCATTGCTTATTCGGGAGCGCTTTAGCGGTTTCGTCGCTCGCGCTTCAACTGGAGAAACGGAGTTCGCCGTAGCAGGGGGCAGACATCGTAAAAGCCCGCGTGGTATCGTGAGCTACCGCTAAGAGGCCCCGGCTAGGAAGGTGGGTCCCCGCTCCGGTATCACCGCTAGTGCCCTCGCGCTACGCATACGCAATGGCGCTCCCGCTTGCTATCGGCGTGGAGTGGAGCGCCAGAAACGGTCAGCCAAAACTCTCTAACATAATGGGGGATATAAATACGTATGAGCCCCACCCGCACGTCAGCATGCAAGTGATACGATCGCGCAAAACTCGAGGCACCAGTGTCATCGCACAGCGTGTTTCTTGATGGTCTTAGTCGGCGACCGCCGATCGCACAAACACATCACTGAAGTCATAAAGACGGGCGAGGAAGTGGCTGATGGGTCGCTACTACATCAGGCTTGCGTTCCAGTCGGCGTCATTGTGTCTGTGACGGAGCTGTCTTCTACATCAGTGAGGCCAACTTAAATTTTGAATGCAGAGCATTTCACTCACGATGTCACCCGCGTTGACGTCCGTAGTCCACACCGTCGTTGTCCCTACTATATAAAAAAGAAAATACTATCCGGCGCCAGGTTTCGATCCCTCGACCCTGCGGGCGGAACGCAATGTACATGGTGCTCTACCCACTGCGCCACAAAGCCGACACAGAATGGGACGCTACGAACGTGCCTTATATCGTTGACTCATTCAAATTACTGCTGACGAGCGCTCTCTCGTCAGCAGTTGCCACAAGTGCAACAACATTAACGTAACGCAAACTACTTAACGTCGTGCGCCCCCGGAAATGCTCTGCATTTGATCGTGCCCCTCGCGAGGGGGATGTTTATACAGTAACTCCTACTTATAGCGGACTCCTGGCGCCCTCTTTCTGCCATTGTAGAGACTATGAGGCGGTCTTCCAAGGGCGCCAAATTTGAATTCTACAAAATCGATTTTTTTTCTCCACGCCCCTTTTTCAATGGGGGGATAATGTTTATGCTTTCTGCTAAGGTTCCTGTAGTGTGGAAGCACCCTTTGAACGGTCCGTGCCGCCGTTAATGGGTTAAAGTGCTCAACGCACAGTTTTCGTTCCCCACAAGACACAGCAACGCGAAATGAATAAGATTATTCAAGCTTCACTAGGAAACCCGCGTTGCAACCGAAATTATAGCGTGATCTCTCTACAGCGACTTGCTGCGGCGGTGAGCGAGTGGCCCAAAATGCCGGCTCCAACGTATGCGTGTCTCGTGCCTCGCACGGCGGACATGTGTATATTGGAGAACCCTATCTTCTAGGTATCGGACGTTCACATGTCATTGCAATTCCACCCAAGAATCATTTCCAGTGTGGCGATTGGTTGTCTGCCGTTCGAAAATGCATGTTGCCATTTGTGTTCCTTCCTTAAATGACATTTTATTTGTGCCAGGATGCTGACTGTGCGGGACGACAGCGTTGCGTTCTGCACGCCAACTACTCCAGCCGCGCTAACTGCGAGACCGAGCGTCACTGTAAGTAGTTTTTTCTTTTTTATGTATACGCGATATCTACGCTGCCATGCAGGCTATAACATTGCTCTAGCAGATTATACGCGCTTGCTGGATAAGGCTCTTGCTTTCTCTGTCGTTCGCAGGCGTGGACGTTTCCTCGTCTTCGTGCACGGTGAGTTATCTTGCGCTGTTTTGTACTAGCCTTTCCTTGCCTTAATTCCCGAAAAAAAATGTAAGTCCCAATTCTTAAGGGAAATATGATTAAAACGCCAAACTTTCCCCATTCGCTTATCAAGATGGTCATTTTAAGGAACCCATTGTGCAAAGTTCGCTGCCCTGCAAGAAGGCGTTTTCGCGACGAACGAGGACATCGGTGAATCATAGAAAGCTTCGCTTTAAAGTGATGCCTCTGGGCGCGGAGCAAGCCGGCTATTGCTGCGGTTACATGGCTGTGACAGAACCACATCGCAACGAGCCAGAGAAGCTGTAAGGAAATGCGTCCAAGCCTTCTGGCACAGCGACTTCGCTGCGTCTTCCGAGCGCATTCCCGCGTTTACATGACGTCGACGCGGTAAAAACTGTCGCTGCCATGTAAACGCTAGCTGTATTTTTAAATCTGTCCAACTGCTGTTCTTCGGGATTTTGGAACTGTACGGAACAGCCACGTTCCATTGGGCTGATTAGTTTCTAGTCGCGGGAAAACGATCGTGTGTTGAGGTTTCCGCGCATGTTAAAGATCCCCGGATTGTCTAAATTACTCTGGAGTACTGCACTACGGCGCGCGTCCTAGCCCGGGTGTATAGTTTCGGCGCGTTAAACTCCCTCAATAGTTTTAGCAGAGTCCCTCAATGCTAATCCGACATGCAACTGAAGAACGCCTGCCATTGATTCAAGGAGTACTAAATAAATCGTCTTGAGAAACTTTCGGGAGCCAGCTGGTATTGTGAAGGTAAATAAAAATGCAAATCGCTTTAGCTTGAAAGGTATGTGTGATCTCTCTGAAGAGTCTGAAAAATTTCATTTTTTTTTTGCGCCAGTGTCAACCTGGCTACGAGTGCCGCCTGAAGGACTGCCCGTCAGACCCATACGAATGTGAGTATCTTGAAATGCGGCCTTAAAATTTATGTTGATGTGAATAACGGCGCACCCACCATGCAGATTCGTTTGGACAAACAGCCTGCGCGAAAATGACGAATAGTTATGAATGCATTCAAGGGTCTTCAGAATACGGTTGCCCGCCAAGCTTCTGGAAGGAACATTTGCGTGTGGGCGAGTTTATACATGCGAGTATGGAAGAGCGCGCAGAAGTGTACAAGGAAGAGGCGAATAGAAGCGCTTATGCAAATCGCTAGTTTTCCCTGTCCAGCTGAGAGAGAGAGAGAGAGAGAGAGAGAGAGAGAGAGATAGAGAGGTAGATAGAGACTTGAGCCTTAATCGGGTTCACGGGAGCAGTGTGGCCGTCGGTTTGAGGCCGGCGGCGACGTTGTCAGCGCGGGTGACCGAAAGTATAGACTGGCCTTTTTGGGCTACTTAACGCGCACATTTTGGTCTCGCTGTCCATCTGAGTCACTAAATTTAACCGCCCCGCCAAAATTATTCGAAGTCGGTGTTTACTCATACCTTGGCGTAACCGCTCCAAATGACCAAAACCAATCACGTGGGTCATACATGTTTTACTTTATGCAGCGCCAAGAATATCTCCGGAGTGTCTGAGGCAATAGGTGAGAGATAAGAAGCTCGAAGGTTTACGGGTACGTCGTCTGCTCCCGCCACTTCTGGTTCGAGAGCTCCCCTGGCCTCCCGTACGCCGGCGTCTCAATCGTTGTCATTCATTGACGGTGCGGTGCATGAGTTTCTTGTTTTGGTGAAAGCACATAAAAAGGCATATACGCGCGAGAAAGCCGCCGGTGTACGGGAGGCCAGGGGAGCTATCGAACCAGAAGTGGCGGGAGCAGACGACGTACCCTTGAGCCTTTGCGCTTCTTGCCGGTTACCTATATGTGGTATCTAACCAACGAAAGCAGCGCGAGTGCGTGACAATTGTACTGACTTCGGCAAATCGCAATTGAATTAGCCATGCGAGCAGTAGAAGGGGAAGCAAAGAGCGTGATAGGTATAAGGGAGAGGTAATGTGTTACGAGGCAGGGGTGGCAGAGAACCGTTGTCTTCGGTCGTTTCCAGCAGAGCAAGGCTTACGCGGCCTTTTTTTGCGCTGTCCTGTCCAGAGAGGAATCGCATTTGTTACTTCAACACCAATATCGGTCATCACATACCTTCCGTATATAATCGTATAATTTCCTTCGCAAACGACTGAGCTGTTTTCTCAAAGGCGGAGAAAAAAAAATGAATAACTGCCGTGTTCGTTCTTATCGAAAGCAGGGCGTTATGGAGTGAGAGTTAGGGAGTTACAGAATCCATAGCCGCGGCGCGAAATAGTGCACTTGAAATCGAAGTTAAACCATATATGAACCTAGAGCGGGCGTAAATATTTGGCAACTGGCTATGCAGCTGTCTGGGTTGCTAAATTCGCAAGGAAGAACATGTGGTCTGTAAACAAGGTCCTGGTCGTAGACTTTCAAGAGGCAGCTTTCCTGCTACAACGCTGACAAAGAATTCGTGACAAAAGAGCTGGAAGTCAGCTGGTCAACAAGGCCATTTTAAACGTTTACAATCGGCCAAGGATGATTTGGCTAATCCTGCAGCCGTGACCTTTTCATCTCAAGTTCTGCGCGTCGAATAGTAAGACATGTAGAATGAGCCACAAACACGCGAAAATTGCTGCCAGTTGCTGCATTGTTTAAACGATATCGGCGTTTCATTGCTCGATGTGGTACCACAGTTAAAAAGCCAACTCGTGAAATATGAGCATATCGTGGGCAGAAGTGTTAACAGAGTACGAAGTGCCAGCTTACGCAGAGAGAGAGAGAGAGTAAATGTTTATTGAAAAAGGAGAAGAGGTCGGCCTGAGAAATTGATCTTGGGCCTGCTACTTCCCTCTGGGGGGAGGGTACTGGGGACAGAAAGAGAAAGGAATGAATATGGAAGGTATGGGGAATGAAAATGAAAGCGACAAATGAACTATGTACAAGCAGTAAACCAATAAACGTCTCACGTACAACGGGGCGCTGAATGAGATGACAACAGTTCACTTTTAAGCACATGACTATCATCCATGAAAAAAAAACTGCTCAGACATTATTTCGCAGTCTGTTCAATTTTGTCACAACCTAGAGGCGAGAATCCAAAGAGGAGTCACCAAGAAATGTTAACAGGGCTTTAACGGCTAGGCTTTGGTTCCTGTTGTCAGCCCACGTGCCCAAAATCTTTTGTTCGGACAGAGGGCGAGTGTCCAAGCGTAGTAAAGCTGTCTCAAGGTTCATTCGCTCACTCGAGTACTTTGGACAAGCACTAAGCAAATGTTCGATAGAGAGAGGCAGCTCAGGATAGCGCCTGGCCTTGTCAGGTGTTTTTGCGCATGCGCATGAGCAACCGAGTGCGGAGGATCAGCCTCGTGAGCGCCGGTGGTAACTTTAGCGTATACGCTCTGTGCTTAGTTGGCACCATAGTTTTTTTCAGTAAGTATACTAGAGATGAAACTGCGTCTGGTAATCAATGTCGTCGCAGGGTATACGGGTATCGGAAGACCCTCACTGTTGGTTTGGGCGTGGCATGACAATTGGATTCTTAAGCAGTTTTTGGGATTTGTTTTCTGCACTATGCATTAGCACATCTCCGAGTTACGAGGAAGCCGAAATCATCCGTGTTCTGTAGTAGCCGTGTTCGGTGAAACAGTAGGCAGTGCGTTATCGTACCTGAAGTTGGTCATGCCGCTCAGTCGGACTTATGACTGAGCGGGTAATATGCCGCCGCTAAATTTGTAGCTGACGAAAAAAAGAAACAAAACGTACTTCGACGAAGACAAGATACGACAGATACGTGCGCATGCATCCGTCCTATCTTGTCATGGTCCACGACTGTTTAACGCCACGTTTCCTTTTTCTTGTTAAACTGTAGCCAACGGTCGCTGCCCCGGTTCACCATGAAGGCGTCGTTTTCATAGAAACGCTCAAAAAACTTCTCAAACTCTTCAAATAACTTTTTTTTGCAATAATTGTGTGTACTGATCAATACCCCGTCGGCAACGGTCTAAATAGTGTTGCATCATGGCCGCCAAGGGAGCAGTTGTAGTTGATTTTACCCAACCGGGCACACCGCTTCCGCTCACTGTCTACCCAGAGAAACTGTTAATTCTTGGTAGTGACTCTGGCTAATCATTCAGCGGAAGCGGTTTGGCCGGTTGGGTAAAATCAAGACCGGCATATGCGGAACCACAACTGCGAGGATTATCGTAATGGATGGGAGCAGTCTATCCTGATTTCTACACAATCGGCCAACCGTTTCCGCTCACCGACCAGCCAGTCACTATCACTAATTAGCAGTGACTTGCTAGTCAGTGTGCGGAAGCGGTATGACCGATTGGGCGAAATCAAAGAATGCTTCCATGGCCACCATAATTCAACACTATTTAGACCAGGTCAACCCGAATCATTTGATTAGTGACGAGTTGTATAGCTGGGTAAGGTTGCTACCCAAAATTTTGGGTATTTCTGTATTTTTCTTGTTGTACACATTCCCCGTGTTTTTTTGGCGGTGACTTGATGGTTCACGCGGTAGATAACACCTGGCAACTGTTTTCACCATGGTAATCAGGCAACTTCGTGCAGCAAGTTTTGGCGCATATTGGCCACATTTTAGACTTCTTTTTTGGCGGCTTATCCTAAGCTTCTGTGCACCAGGTTTAAATCTCATGGTGTTCGAAATTGGAGTAGGCATGGTGGCTGGCGGCAATGCCCTATATTTTAAGGGCTTTAGCGAACTACAATTACGCAATGTAACTGATCTGTATAGAGGCAAGTTTTTTTTAAAACAGTGTGAAGGTAAACCCATTTTTCTGAGTGCACATATCTTGCGTCTCATAGTCGCTATACCTTTTTTTTTCAGGCTTGTTCCTTGAAGACAAGGAGAGTCGATGTGGAGGACGCAACGTAAGTGGTGTCATTGCTCGTTCAAGAAACCCAATTTTGACGTATTTAAACATTTTTGCAGTATTTCAGAACGCCGCGTTTCTGTATCATGAGGGAATAATTTCAAATGTCGAATAAATTAGCGCAAGTTAACCTCAACAATCGCTTAAGCGAGAGTCGCACTCGAGTTAATGCGCAGCATTTCAAACATACAAACTTCGCGGTGCATTGAATTTAGCCTTTACCTGTTTACCCAACAGTCGAAGCGATGTTCTCTGCACAGACGTTGTACACAATCTTTTTTCTCTTACTCGGGGAAAAATACGAGTTGCATTTTAATTCAACTCGATGGTTTCCTCACGTTGGAGGTTGTTGTATGCCATTATTGATCGCTTTAACAGGCTCTAAAGACGAGGCGCTAATGAATATCGCTATCTTAGAAACTTTGTGCATGTATATCAATGCTCTAGTCTTTATGCTGATGAAAACAATCAGTTATAGCTCTCTTAACACATCTGAATGTGTCTGCCGTACCCGGTTTTTTCTAGGGCTAGGAATATTTCCCATTCAATGAATAAAAACCTTCGATGTTAGGTTCACGGTGTTCGATACAAGCAACGATTCGAAGTATTCGCCTTCAAAATAAAGAAACGTTGCTTTGTATTCTTCGCAGGGTCCCAAGTGCGGCTCTAATCAGGTGTGCGCCTATGACGCTACCGGATTGGTGTGCATCAAGTGTCCCTGCTATGGCACGCACCGTGCAGTTTGTGAGTATGCTCGTTTGTCGCTACGTGTATTTTGAAGTCAATTAGCCCAAAGTTAATAACTACGTACAAACAACAAAGCTATTCGCTCGTTCGAGTGCACTGATGAGCATGGTTATCGTCAGTACTTGCTGAATAAGTGGGCTTCGTCCTTAAAGGGGCCATGCAGACCAAACAGGAGTTTGTTTTATTCGAAAGATTTCGTGTTTTATAGTGCTACAGCGCTTGTCCTGCAGCAAATCACGCCGTACTCAATGTGAAATCAGTCTACTTAAGCTAAAATTTTGATTCTCCGGCCAAATCGCGCGTTTTCACTCCGTCTGCAATGAAGTTGTAAGTGCGCGTATTCAAACGACCTTCCACTGCGTCCTTCGGCTCTACAGCCTTGCTTGCCGTCCGTCCGGTATTACCAGAAAGCGCTACCATACGCATTCACGCACAGTTGTCCGCCGTTGCTTTAATTTGGACTGAATGTGCACCTTGTTTCTGTTACTGTAGAAAGTAATTGTTTCGTGAAACATGGGGTATCCTTGACAAACAGGATCGCGTAAGGCAACATCGCTTGCGGCAATCGGCGAGTGCCTTGTAAGAACTGCAAAGCGGAGGACTTCGGTGTGCAGCTAAAACATAGTGTGCCCGGTACCAACAGCCGTGCGCATCAGTACTTCTTCCCTTACGTGTAATTTCGTAACTTTCATTGTTTACCGCACCATTCTTACTGCTGTAAAATGATTGATTGATTGATTGTAGGGCTTAACACGCCGACGCAACGCAGTCGATGAGGCGCGCCGTAGTGGAGGGCTCCGGATTAATTTTGACCACCTGGAGATCTTTAACGTGCGCCGAAATTTCGTACACACGGCGTTTTTGCTTTTCGCCTCCATCATAAAAGCGGCCACCGCGGCTAGGAATCGAACCCGCTACCTTGTGCTGTAAAATTAATTGCATTATATTTAGGCGCAAATAGTTCGTTCGGCAAGCTTATTAGCCGTGCCTAATTTGCGTTTCCTTTTGTCGCTCTCAAGCAATCGCGCAGTTGGGCACATGCATATGCCATCATAAGTTCTATTGCGGGAAATGAGCTAGTGGGCCGCATAGACATTCCCTTTTTTCCTTTTATATAGGTTACTTAAGCGGTGTGCGCTATGGGTGCTGTCAATGATTCTAACCAGGAAATCGTTCGAAGGAACCAAACTTGTGTTTTGTCTGCAGGGTGTCTTTAAAGGGCGATTTAATCATTTCCGAAAGGTGTATCGAACCAAAGTTGTGTTCGCTGAAAACATCTGGCGGCTAACCGCAAAGTAACTTTTTCAAATAGCGGCGTTTTATTAAATATTTATCGCAGTCTTTTGCTGCAGATAATTTTAATTTATAGCTTTAATACCGCCGAGTATTGTTGCGCCATTCCAGAGAAGGGGGTGCATCTGAAAGCGCGTATGTACTCCCACCCGAAGGTAGTTGAGAAAGGAATGTTACGCAGATTAATTCTCCACAGCACCGAGTGTTTAAGGGGTGACAATGTGACGCGCAACTCTTGCGCTACGCGATATACAGGAACTCTAGACCGGCTGAGGTTTTCACCCTCCCCACGGTCCCGGGAAGCATGACGTCATTCCGAAAAACATGACGTGTACACACGGCGTCACTCGCCAACCCTAGCCAGCGCGTCGGCTACGCCACGGGAGCCCGACGTCGGCAGTTTAGGTCAAACAGCAGGCGATGTCATGCTTGCCTGCTCTGGGCTTTCTCGTGCGGGCAAAGATTAAAATGTATTTAAAATATGTCACGCCGAACGGTTGCTGTTAAAACTTGCTGGGGGATATCTCCTGCTAAAAAGCAAGCATTTTACAGTTTTCTCAGCTTTGAAATTTCCACTACTCCTTTAACGAAAAGAGTCATACCTGTATCGTGCTGATATTTAAATTTTTTTTCACTGAGTGCCCCCGAAGGTTTAATTTGCCTGAGTAATGTTGCCGCCTATAAACTTTGCCGCCGATTCGATAAATAGCACCTCTATGCCCTTCATTTGGGCCTCTCCTACAAAAAGAACGCAGTAAACAAATACGTATAACGAAGACGTGCAGCGACACTACTGTGGTTTGATGTTGCAACTCTCAGTCCCTGTGTACCAAACATTACCAAAAAAAAAACAAACATCCCGTGGTGGCTATATCAATTACTAGACCCACAAAAACCTGTTGTGGTATGCCGATGCATTTTTACGGTAAATAACAAGCATCGTAGAGGTTATGCTTTCCCTTTTAATCCCTCAACTCTAAATTAGCCCGAGAGTGTTTCCGTACATTTAGCTTCAATACCTTCGTCTAACCACGGTGTCGTTTCCAGTGAGGAGCTCGACCTCGGACGCGCCATCGGTTACGCGCGTCAACATTTATCAACTATATAGAAACTTTTCACAAGCTCGTGGAGTTGTCTAAACGTTTTCTCGCTCCGAAATAACAATGTCATTGACGCCACACCGCATGTGTTTCGCAGGCATTGACAAGACACCCGGAAATGAGTGCGGACCCAACAGCATCGCTCAGGTTGTTCGGGCAAACAGCTACGTGTGCAAAGGATGCGCATCCGCCACTTCCGTGCTCACTCGCTGAACACATCGTACTCCGCAAGTCGGGTCTACACAATTGTGCAGCTAACCGTACCCCAAAGAAGGCTGAAGAGACTCACCTGTGGAGAGGTGGTTTAGTTCGCGAGTTAACAGAATAAATGAGCTGTATCTGGTGTGCACGTTGAGTCTGTTTTTTTTTAACGCGAAGCGTAGATAGCTAGGGTTTTATGTGTTGTTGATGTCCCCAAACGAGAACTCCTGATGTTCCACGTGTTCTTGAAGCGCGAGGCGCTGGAAGGCGGAAGTCCCGGAGTGTGTGCTATTGATTGGTGCGAGGGCCTCATCAAAGCCACAGGCTGTAGAGGACGGGATCCAAGGCTCAATCTTGTACGTCTCATCCCTTGGATATGCATTTTGAGTAGATTATTTATCAATAGGAAGTGTTTTCTAGATCAGTGTATGCATATATGTATTGCGCTTTCCCTTTTCTTAGGGATGGCCGGCGAAACGCTCAAAAGGAACTCTGCTCACACCTTTAACCAAAATTCTGTGTCGTCTTATTGTCGCGTACTGAAAAGTTTCCGTGGTCATCTATCTTCCAAGGACAAAGATGGGCTCAAGCGCTAGACTCCATCCTCGGTAAGGATCATGAAGTTTTCTACACAGACGCCTCCCAACATCGATAGCGGCAGTACGTCATCATCGTGGCTACCTCCACAACCAAACTCCTTGCTTGTGCCTCACTCAACACCGAGGACATGGCGCCAGGAGAAGAGGCAGTCATCGCCTTGGCTCTCACTCAACGAGGAGTTCGTAAAGTAAGATTCCCAACAATCCTACCGGAATTACCTGTCGGAATTGGTGTCCATACCTGCACTGCATGTGCTTCAAAACCACTCCCCACACAGTTCCGTTCAGCTCACTTGGAAACCAGCTCACGCTTCTGTGAAGCGCAACGAGTACGCCCACCAAGCCTGCACTTTTACCCCCGTGCTACTGAGCTGCACGAGGACAGTAACCCGCTTGTCTCGTTCAAGGACACAACCCAGCATTATCGCATTCTCACTGGGCTGTATTCTGAGTCCGTCCTCCACTCCATTTGCTCCCTTCACTCGGCTGAGGGGAGGATTCCGCAATGCTTATGCATGGGGAAATCGCTTTCGAGGACCTCCTCCACGGGAGGATCGCGTGGAGGAAGGACTCGGAATACCAGGAAGACCGTACCTTCGCCTTACCCTGACCTTTCCATAGAACAACAAACTACCCTACGGCCCATACAATCCGGCTCCTTCCCACACCCTACGCGTCTTAACTTAATGCACCGAATAGCTAAGACGAATGTAAATTTTGCTCAAAACTTGGAAAACTCTGCCACATAATCGGGCTGTGCGACTGTAGCCCGGAGCACCCTCCTCTCTTTCCGTCAACTACCGAACAAGAGCAATTGGAGATGCTGCTGTCCAGCCCCTCACTGACTACCCAGCTTAAGCTGGTGGACAGAGCACAGGCGGCGCCGACTGAATATGGGCTACAGTGAAGAAGGCACCACTCCCCTGGGCACCACTCTGGGCCGGTAAGTAATCTGAATAGAAGTATTTCCTCCTTCTCCTGCTTCTCCTTCGTCTCTGCCGCCGAACTCGTCGCCTCCGCCCGCCATGGCAGAGCCAGAGAATTGAGATCGTCTAACACCGGGTTTGAGCTTCATTTTATAAAAGTTTCCACTCATGTGCTACACCAATACAATTCAGCCAAGCCCCGTTCATGCAGCACGTATTAATTTACCATTACCAAGAATATCTCTTTGAAGTAATAAAGGGCGTGGTTAAGTGCAGTTCACTTCTCTCTGGTTTCACTATTTTTAGAGCTTCGTGAGTGAATTTAAGTGAGTCACATGAGTGATCTTCGTTAGTACCGTTTACAGCTTTGCTTTCCAACCGAATTCACAGGGTGTATTTACGCCAATTTTTTTTAAGCAAAGGGAGAATCTTTAGTTCTCGTCGCCAAGAGTCCGGGAGTACATCAAGAGGAGTTACATTCTATGCTGGGCATCAATGGGTATTTGATTGTGTTCCTTGATGTGTCGTTTAGTGGGAAGGCGGGCGACAAAGAGCTGTGATTTTTACGTGAACACTGGAGGCCACAGGCTTTAGGACATTGGCGTACTAGAAGCCTTGAGTTGGTGTGAGCTTCCTTTAATTTTTGTAATTTCTATTAGACCCGCAAGGCGCTCGCAGGGCCGCTAGACGTGCCGTGGGCGGAGCGCACAGCGGCTCGAGAGGTCGCGTGACGCTATCACGTGGCATTCAGAGAGAATGGAGGGAGTAAACCCGTAGATGTTCTCGGTGAGTGCACCACCTGCCTTCCCCGTCTCCGCGTGGGCTCCTAGATAAATCGGTAAGACAACGGGCTCTCGCTTTGGTAGTTGATTAGTTCCAGGTTCGATTACTGGCGGCACCAGTAAATTCTCTTATTTGTTCGCGGCAGTTTTCTGTTGACACCAACGGTCGCGAAAGAACCCTGGAAGGGGGGGGGGGGGTAGAGGTAAAAAGCTTTGCTTTAAAAAGTTCCAGATGACACCTACGTTTGGGTCTTGACCTGTACGACGTCACAGTGTTACTTCTACGTCAATGACGTGTTTTGGGACGACGTTGCCACATTTATCATTGATGCAATCTGACCTACCTTTGCTACCTACAAATAAATATTATCCTTATTCGAGTCGCACTTGTTTTGATTGCTGTTGTTGTCTTTTTTTTCTATTACATGCCACCTGCTATGTTTCTGTGCAATTCTGTGTGATATTATGTACTCGTTACAAAGATGTAACCCACCCTGCTACGATCTCGGTACGATATCACAGTATCTATAAATAAATAAAATAAAAATAGCGCATGCAAACGGGAACAAGAGAGGACACACGGACAGGCGCGTCTAACTGAAATTTTAATATGAAAAGGATTGGCTCCAATCTACGCTGTGTTGGTGGTTGACTGCGAAGCTGTAAACGACACCCACAACGATTACCCATGTGACGTCACTTGAATTCACACACGTGGCTTTAAAAAGAGTGTAACCAAAGACGACCGAACGCAGCGGCGACGGCTTTCTGTTCTTTCCTATCTTTGTTTCTTTTGATAAGTGTTTTTAATTTCACGCATTTCTTCAATAAACTCAGTTGGAAGTCAGCGCTTGTGCCCGTCTCCCCCCTTTGTCCTTGTCGTTTTGTCGGCGCTACACGAAGTCATGGATTACCGCTACCAACTAGCCCAAACCCAAACTCTAGAAAGAAAGCGGAGAGGAGCGTCTGGCGAAAGGTGAGAAGGAGGAGGGCACGCGCAGCAATGGTGTCGCCTCTTTCACTGTCTCTCCTCACTCTTGTTTCATGCTTCGCCACCAAGGAGCACCCTCCGTGCCCTTCCCCTATCCAGATGCTGTTCAGTTCGCCGCTAATTCAAACCAAGTGAACGCCGTTATTATACATTATGCGATGTGGTTTGCCGTTCACACAAGGGCTTTGAATGAGCGCAGGTGGTAGACCCACCACTGCGCCCGTTGAATACACCGTCTGGTTCCCTGTCTCCTCGTGTGGGCGTAGCTCCGTCGCTGAGACGACGGGCTGTTGCTCCGTTACTGTATTCGGGTCCAGGTTCGACTCCTGGTGGTGCCAGTAATTTCTTTTATTCGTTCGCATGAGTTTTCTGTTTACGCCGACGGTCGCCACAGAACCGTGGGCGGGTAAAGGTATAATGCTTCGCAGGGAAAGAAACATTTTATACCTCACAGTTCTAGGCAAAACAATCCAAGAAACAATTCGACGGCGCACACATCAAAATGTGTTCACTCAGTAACTTCATACGCCCGAGGAAAACAATCATAACTCCTTATCTGACATTAATGCTAACGATGGGTGGCTGACAGATTCTTCATTGTGACGGAAAATGTGCACAGCCTCTACAATCTCTCTTGATGTTGTCTACAATCTGTCTTGATGTTTTGTTATAATGCTTGGACAGGATGAAATCTCATGGTTTTCCTTGTTGCTGAACGTTTGCCCAGTTTGTTTAATTGGTCCAGTTATACTTCGAACATTGTATCGTGTCGTTATATTAACTGTGCATTTGTTTTTTTTTAAATTAAAATCCCGTCTCGAGCCGCTGTGGCTCAGTGGCTAAGGCATTGCGCTGCTGAGCGTGATGTCGCGGGTTCGATTCCCGGCCGCGGCGGCTGCTTTTCTGATGGAGGCGAAAAGCAACAACGCCAGTGTGTACGAGATTTCGGTGCACGTTAAAGAACCCCAGGCGGTCAAAATTAATCCGGAGCCCTCCACTACGGCAGGCCTCATCGCCTGCGTTGCGTCGGCGCGTAAAACCCTACAGTCAATCTAAATCTCGTGTCGGATAATCCTGAGGCGAAATGGTGAGCAATTTAACACTCTCATCGAACTACGTATATTATATGAATATTAACACCGCCGGTAGCAGATTATCTGGAGATAAAAAGAATTGAACGAAACGCTTCTGGGCGAATTTTGTCGGGGAGCACCGGACACATACCAGACATGTTAAACTGCAAGTGTGGCGCTCGTCTATTACAAGTGCAACACATACGCGCTTTGCACTTCGGTCTCCCAATGCGCAGTCAAAATACTGCGCTTCACATGTGCAAACAGAAAGTTGTGATGTGATTGTAGGGTGGCCGTAGTGGAGGGCTCCGGATTAATTTGGCCACCTGGGGATCTTTAACGTGCGCCGAAATCTCATACACACGGGCGTTTTTGCTTTTCGCCTCCATCAGAAAAGCGGCCGCCGCGGTCGGGTATCGAACCCGCGACCGCGAAAAGAAACTTACTCCCATGCACGAACAAAAACGCTTTGCACAAGACACTGCGTCAAAAGTAACAATACATAGTCGTTTAATGAATGCTGATTCAATATTACAGTATGAGGGAAAAAATCTCCAGAAAAAATATTCACAACTACGTAGAGTCCTTTGTTTAAATTAAGCAAGAGTTGCTTCTTGATGTGATTGTCAAGAATACGAACCTATTTTTTTCGTCAGCACTACGTTAACAATGTTGAAGAGCAGTACCACCAAAGCTCTTGAGGGTTCTACCGTGTTGTACTTGAGGATAAGTTGGTTCAGTCCCTCAGGCTCCAGAGGCTGCATCCGCAAGCGCTCATTGGCGTGTGCTAGCATTCAACCCGCGCTCGCCATGGACAGTGGTTGTTTGGGTTTATTTGGTTTCCCTACCGTTGAACCACTCTGTGGTGCTGTGCGCAAAACTTTGACCTTTCTGGATTGCTGCTTAAATTCTGGCCCGCGCGAGCGTCGGAGCCACAGCATCACCAACAAAGCTTCAGAGTGTACCCTGCCGGATTGAGAGTTCATGGTCGCCTGTTTGCCGCAGCATTGTCTGCTCTAACTCTATGCTGCAATTTTTAAGTTGGGCCTCCGGCTTTTTGTTGTCGGAACGGAGGAACTCTGTACATAGCAGCCGCCACCAGCTCAGGGTTACCAGGTCTTCAATCAGGCAAGTCGGGACGCGGGAAGGGGGGAGAGGTAGCCTACTCTAGCATAGAGAGGCAACGAAGTAAGTTTTCTTTATGGCAGTACCTTCCAGAGAAATTCATAGTTTCTTTTTTTTGCGGCATCTTGAAGTGGTACTTCATCTGGTTACATGCTGCTCGCCGCAATTTCGTTTGCTGGAGAATGTACTCGTAAATGTGGTCGTACTGCACGCGGAAGTTCAGCATTACCTGTAGCTCTGCTTGGACAAGTTCTCGCTAACTTTGTGTTCCGGAGCGTGACGCGCCTTGTTGAGCGGGCTTTGGATGGCAAAAGAATTCCTAACTGGGTGGTCCGAGAAAAGTCTGGGTCATATACCTGTCCCGACAGGGACGCCCCGGGACTCGGGACGTTGTATGAAAAGTCGGGACACCCGGGAGGGTTGGTAACCCTACGTGAATATACTACTCGATCGGCTCGCCATCGGTGCTCGGCTAAAAAAGCATAGGTTGGAACAGGTCCGTAACAATACACCCCAGTCGTCGCATTGCTATGATGCGAAGGAAGGGTGGCGCAATAACTTTGTTGTTGTTGTTGGAAAACGTTTATTGAGAAGAAGGGAGAGGGGACGGGAGAGAAAGAGTTAGGAGCGGTGGGTGGCTATTCTATTCCGGTAGTCCGCGCAGGGTCGCCGCCGCCTTCGCCCGAGAGATCAGGGCTTCCTGGTTCTCGAGCTGGTAACTGCGCAACGCGCTCTCCCATCGCTGTACTGAAGGGAGATCGTGTGGTTGGCGGTTCAGTGGGCATATCCAGACAAGGTGCGGGGTCGTGTTGGGAGTGTCGCAGCGTGCGCAGTTTGGTGCATAGCAGGTGGGGGAAATGCGGTGGAGGGCGACGTGGTTGTGGTATGTGTGAGTTTGAAGTCTTCGCCAGACGTGGGCGTCGGGAACGGAGAGCGAAGGGTGAGGAGGGGGATAAGTGCGTCGGGAGGCACTGTAGTGGTACAGGAAGTCGGTGTATGTTTGTTGGAGGGGAGTCAGAGCAGAGGGACCGTGGTCTAGGTTGGGGCGGCCGGCCTCGTCTGGGAGGGCCCGGGTAAGAAGATCGTGGGACGCGTGGCGTGAGCCACTTCGTTCCCAGGGAGGGATGTGTGGCTCTGTGTCCGCACGATGCGGGTTAAAGGTAGAGTGCAGCGTTGATACAGGATGTGGAGTGCCAGAGTGGAAACTCTGCCATGAGCGTAGCGGCGGCAGGCGGCTTGAGAGTCCGTGAGCACCGTAACAGTTGAAGTCGTAGCGTGAGTGGTGGCGAGGGCTATAGCGGCTGCTTCTGCCGTGCTCGTTGATGCTGTTTGCAGACTGGAAGCAACGAGGGTGGTGGCGTCGGAGCGCACTACGGCAGCTACGTGTGCTCGTTGTTAGGGGTAGGGAGTGGCGTCGCGTCCCCAGCAAATTCCAAAACCAATCATCAAAGCAAACCTGGCAGTGGGTACATCCCGAAACCGATGGTCCGCTCGGTGTTTGAGAAAGTTGACGGCGGCGCGTTCGAGTGCCATGGCAGTGCCGCAGGGCGGTAGAACGTCCTAGGTCAGATTCGGCTTGCAGCTCTCAGGGATGGTTGCTGTTGCGCATGAGATCAGATAGCTCCCGCATTGCTTTGGGCGGCAGCGGCAGTATTTCAAGCATCTGAGGCTGAGAACCTCACGCTTCGTTTTTACACGCGGTGAGCGCACGCCGGCGACCCCGATGTTCATTGACAGACAGAAGGGGAGTCTCGTACAGCCTCTTCTGCTGGCACGGCTGTCTGTACTGTAGATAACACGTGTGCGGTGAACACGGTACAGTCACGTCTTCTCCTGCTAGGCTTCCGCGTTCCACTTTTATGCACAAATGAAGAAGTCGCGCAGAAGGCGAATCAAAGGGGCGCGGAAGCACCTGTTTTATGCGCACCCTGGGCAGCCTGCCCGACAGACTGCGGCCCGCTGCGTGGTTATTCTTCTGTCTTTTGACCTTCAAAGAAGCACCTTCTGCGGAAAGGCGGGAAAATTGGGCATCTTAAAGCGGCCTGCGGCGTTTTGTACTAGCATCACCACCCTAAAACCCTGGCATCAAAAACAGACAAATCGTGGCGATGGAGCGTTTCCAGAAGGAACGCAGTTCCCTCTACCGTTCCTTCGTAAACTTAACGAGTTACCGTTACAGTTCCACCCACTGTTAGTGGAACGATGGCGTTCCTCCGTTCGTCCCAAAAGGAAGTAGGTCCAGCAACGCCGTTCCTTGGAATGCCGTTTCGTACAACACTGATTCAAACACTGCACGTACCCGCCGCGGTGGCTCAGTGGCTAAGGCGTTGCGCTGCTGAGCACGAGGTCGCGGGTTCGATTCCCGGCCGCGGCGGTCACTTTTCTGATGGAGGCGAAAAGCAAAAACGCCCGTGTGTACGAGATTTCGCCGCACGTTAAATATCCCCAGGTGGTCAAAATTAATCCGGAGTCTTCCACTACGGCGCGCCTTATCGCCTGCGTTGCGTCGGTGCGTTAAACCCTACAATCAATCAGAAAACACGAGAAATAAACAATATTCAAACTTCATGCAACATGGCGTCAGGAGGGACGTAACGGGTAAACTGAATACGTTGTTGTCTTTGTGTGGGGAGGAAACACCCTCGCAGGTTCTTTTCAGATATTCAGTGGAGACTGGGACTAGCCACGCTGCCAATAACTAGACGAGGGCGCTTGGCAACGGCACAAAGAAACATGTATTCTTAAGAAAGCACAATAATAATCGAACCACAAAGTATTACACTTGAAAGCAAACGACACCTCAACTTTCCGGCAGATATACATAACACACAAAAATACTAGTTCTGTAGAAAACTTCCAAAGAAAGACGCCACCAAAAGTTCACGGCGATGAGGTGTTATCGGCAGGGCATCGTGGGTTCTGGTGAAGATTTGAGGCCAGGCGTTGCGGGGCTACGATGTCGTCACCGAGCGTGCCGGAACGTCGACGAGGAAGACGCACCGTTGTGTTCGTAAACAATGGTCTGCTCGGCACCCGCTCACGATCGGGCGCCTGGTATCAGCGGGCAGGAGGCAGCCGGCCACTGCCGCTCGACGACGGGCAGCAGGCAGGGGATCGCCCAAGAGCGGAGCACGCCAACGTTGCGCGCTTCCACGATTCAAGAGTCGTGCCTCAGCCACAGTATGCCAAGGCGCTCGGTAGAAGCTTCTCAAGCACGGGTCCTGAAAATGCGACCAACGCAACGAGCTTCGAGTCTTCCACTTGGACCTTGAACTCCTCGAACCTGCTCCGTCCACTACTCCCGGCGTTCTCTTGTGTTCCAGCTTGGACTCCCCAGCTCCTGCCTTGTGGCCACTTCCTATTGGCCCACGTCATTTTGTCGTGTGGTTTGCCGGTTCTCTTTTCTCGGAGGAACCACACTGAGGGCAATCCCCGCAGCCCGCATTCGTGCCAAGAGCACTGTAAAGACATCTTACAGCCACGCTTTCTCCATCATCGTCTTCACACCGAGCTTTTTTTTTAATTGCGATAGTATGCCCTTTGCCATAAAGACCGAAAGGTACAAGTTTGCAGTCGTTCCCCGGAAAAAAATTCCCCGCATTTCCCCGAGGGGAAGAATGTGAAAGTGCGAATGCACGAGTTGAATTTGCGCGGTTCGGTAATGTTCGCGAAAGAGACATCACACACACACACAGAACTACAAGAAAGAAAGATGCATTTATTCACAGACACCTATTTGTGTTGTCGTTGTACTTGATTGCTAGAGCGGATCTCAGCTTTGAAATTTCGTGTCAGTACTCCTTTAAGCGGGTGCATTAGCCCTTCTCACGCCCGATTCCTGGCCAATCCCCCACGTGGGTATGTGCCATGTCAGCGGCCAGGCAGAGCGCGCCCATCTCCCTCCGTTGCCAAGGAAGACGAGGAGATTCCTGGCCAATCCCCCACGTGGGTATGTGCCATGTCAGCGGCCAGGCTGCGCGCGCCCATCTCCACGTGCGCGGACATCGCCGGCGGACGCAGGTTCAGCGTCGCTTAAGAAGTGCATTGCACTTAAAAGTCCAAAAGAGAGTGTTGGTGGGGACCCCACAGCCATCGCAGGAGGTGGGGGGTACTCCAGGACACACTGAACTTCCCCCCTCGCACACTGTTAACAGTATATTAATATTGAAGCGATACATATAATGGAAAAAATAGAGGCACAACTACAATCACGCAGTGATGCTTCTAATGAATGGCTTTGGTCAGCCGCCGTTGAATGCACAGTCCTGTTACGTTAAAAAGACCCGTGCAGGAAGTGCCCGGTGGGTGGCCACTGCTTGATCTGTGGCCATAATTCCAGGATTACTTGGTTTAAGTTTGTAGAAAAAAAAATGTCATTCTCATTGATACAAAGCAGTGTAATTAACGAAGAAAACTTGTATTTGGCCTTCATGTGGCGTTTAAGATAAGTCAGGTTCCGTATAGGTAAGTTTATGGGATCTTAGCTGCTCGTAGTACGTCGGGAGACAAATATTCTCAACTTTGTGCTACTTCAAGGTATAATACCACAAAGACCCTGCAGGGGTATCTTTATTGCCGGGGTACCTTGGTGACGATCATCAACGTCACCAAGCCTCTCGTGACGCGTGGGGTCCCGTGCGTGTAAATCTCTATGTTATCGTTTTCCGGTGACTTAAAGGGACACTGAAGTGATATGTAAACATTGCGGGATTACTTGCGCAAATTGTAGTCCGGAGTCCCCAGGCCATGTTACCACCACTCTGGGCGCGTTTACGCGATTTTATTTAGTAGAAAAATTAATTCGAAAATGCTGTCCTCCTCTCTTTACGCTCGCCCATTTTCTGCGGCGTTTTCGTGTGACGTCGAGAGGAGCCGAGCTCGCAATTGGCTGCGCTAGGCGCTACTGCACGGCTCCCCGGCCTTCAGACAGAGTCAGTCGGCCCAGCGTTTCGTCCGCCGGCCGCCGACGGGTCGTCGCAATTCGTTCGCTCAGTTGAAACGAAGTAAGGACACGTTTGTGAATGGAAGAATGGGCCTTTCTTTACTTGGTGAGTTTGTACACTGTATCCAGCTCCAAGTCAAGGTCGCTTCACACAAGCGCTGCACAAGCGCACATGGGACGCTTCGCTGACTGGTACGCCAGTAGGAAAATATAAGGCCTCTTGAAGGCGGGAGAAGAGTCAGCGAAGTCAATATAGGTACTAAGGAAATAAAATCAACTGATATTTTTACCGTACAGCGTAAAAATAGATGCCCATCGGATGCCCATCCCACAACGCCACAGGTTGTGTTTTACAGAACCGAAACCGAAACCGAAACTTGTTTGGTTGCTCCCCTTGGGCATCGTCCAATCACGGTGCGGCTACTCCTAACGTCACAGCTTTAGTTGGTGCGGCCGCCGCAAACCGCGCATGGTAGTTTTTCTTCTTTCGCGCTTTGTAAAATAATTACCGATTTGTCAACCGGATAAACAATGAAAAGTACGCTAGTTTGAGCCAGTCTACGCAGTGCAAGCAAAAACGGGAGCTTGACAAATTCACTTCAGTGTCCCTTTAAGCAGGCGCAATAGCCCTTCTCACGCCCGATTTCTGGCCAATCCCCCACGTGGGTATGTGCCAAGTGACTAGGAACAACAACAACAACAATAGCGGCGAAGAAGAAGCAGCGCGTAGTAGTCACTGAGCAGCCCGCCATGAGCTGTCCCTCGAGCGTTTCGGACCGCAGGCCCTCGACCCCAAAGGACCAGCCCAGCCGGCAACGGTCCTCAAGCAACTCGATCTCTTCATCGGCCACCGCTAGGAACACGTCCTACTCGGAACAGCCCTCGACAAGCTCTGCAGGGTCCGTCCAGCAGATCGTGGTTGCCGCGCCACCCGCGCCGATCAGCGAAATTGAACGGTGCGTGCCCGTATAAGCGCACACTTCATTCTTACTGTAGTAGTGTGCTAGCCACCCATAATCAGCGAATTTATTAGCCGTCCTGGTAATCCATGCATTGCTGCATTTAGAATGAAGCCATGTGTAAAAGCAGGAATACATTTGAGGCAAGAAGATCACAAAAGCGTCCTGATGTGTACAAATACGTGGAGCATTTTTACGTTTTTTGTCAGAGCGTACCACTAATTCTCCAGTCACCGACTATTGTTAACGTTGCCGCCGAGGGAGAGCCAGAAATCGTTTGCAGTCGCACTCATTCGCCCACCTGTCTGCTCCCAGGTCGAGACGTAGTCGTTTCTCTTTCTCTGTACAAAGTATATGAATGCCTCGCGAGCCATTCTGCGCAATGCCCTGTTCATTTGGAGTAGGAGAAAGTTTTTGGCGGATACTTTAAAAGCAATTTTCCGGCTTCTCCATTTTCTGCTACACAGCAGTAGCAGAACTGTTGACCCTAGCCGCTAGGTTAACCACGGTATCATAAAAGCACCTTATGACGAGACGAAGCCACATCAACAGTACCATAGGGTTCAAACTACAACATTTCGTGGTAGATTTTATTTAGCGGCAAACAAAATGTGGGATTTACAAGTTCTCAGTGACACATGCTAACACTGCACCTGTAACCAGGGTAGCCTGAACCTAAGAATCAGTTCATCGAATGTTCTTATCTATGCCTAAAGGAATTTTATTATGAATTGTTTCGAAGTGATTTTATCCCGGCCAACGTCTCTGAGGTGTAGTTGCATGCAGTTTGGCGGGAAGGGTTGCCTAGCAGGATGAATACTACTATACTCGGTTACAACTTAAGAACGGCAACGGAAGTTGCCGCTGTGCCTCATCACCGCCGCTGGATGTTACTCCGCGCGCCGCAAGTAGTGCGTTACTGGGAATATTTTGAACATGGCCCAAGCCGTTTCCGTAATTTTCTGTACTTAATATGTGTATAAAGTACTGCAGCGACGGCAGACAAGCTACGCAAGGAAAAACAGACGATATCGCGCATTCATAGCATCTCCGTTCCAAATGTTCGCGCCCGTTGGCATCCGGATCCGTCGCTTAGGAAGAGTCATACCGTATATGGGCTATTGCCGTTCTTAATTTGTTCCCGAGTATAAGAAATCTGTTGCACTGGAAGGTGCCACAACAGTTGTAAAAACAAGGTAACAATGTCTCCACAGTTTATATATGGATACTTTTCTTGAAAAGAAGATGAAGTAGGGCCCAGGCGTTGCTTCTCCCACGTCGTTGATAAGAACAAAAATATGGTTATGATGAGAAAGCGCAGGAGAAGGTTCCCTGTTAAGCAAACGAGTTTTTTGAAATCGACCTTAGTCACTCTGAGGCTGTTTGTAGAACACTGCCGGTGAGCGCCATAGAAGCTTTACACCAAAAGAGGGAGAAGTTGGGGGGCAAGGCTTAATAGGTTTACTAGTGCATTTGTTTAGTTTACTTAATACCACGTCGGTTGGTTTCATCAGAGTTTCTTTCATATTAACTTCAGAATTTGTGCTCGCGAGGGTGATATCACTTCCTTGTAGCAGGTGTCTGATGTCTTAGATCTCGCTGTCTTTTGAGCTCCTCCATAAAGCCTATGCTGAATATATCGCATGCAATAAGACTGCGCCTTGCAGCTTTCTCTTGTTGAGTTTTTGCAGCCGTTGGGATCATAGCGGGCTGATTGCTGCTGTGACGGCCAAGTTCGGAAAAGAATAATCGTATATGTTAGTGCGCCCGGTGGCCACAATCGGTCTGGCTAAAATAATTTAGATTGCTAGGCCGGGATACGCTATCGTAAGACCCGTCGAGAAAGAGTTAAAATTGATTTGTATTTGTATAGCGAGGCGTGCTTTAAAGATATCTTCGTTCATCAGTCGACCGGAAATATACTCGTATAGTTGACGGACCTCTGGGGCTAATGTCGCCTACTGGAGAAACTAAACGGTCCATCTTTCTGAAATTTCATGAAATACATTTTGACTCTCATGCGACTTGAAGGTTGGTAGCAATGCAGAGCCAGAACGGGTTAATAAATTTGCGGCAGAAGAGGAACATGGGGCAGTAGAACATTTATCGACCGTGCGTGAACACGTCCAAAATATTGGGTACAGGCAGGCTTCAAACTTATTCGCAAAAGCTTCGTCTGCTGGTAACGGGAACGAGATACTGACTGGCCTAGCCACCAAATTCGTAAAGGAAGCGTAAAGGTTAATTACCCAAGCGAAGTTTCTCTCTCTCTCTCTCTCTCTCTCTCTCTCTCTCTCTGCAGCTACCTACGCAGCGCGTTTGTCATGGCACCCCAGGTGGCCGGACCTCTGCTGCAGTTCCCCATCGACATGTACCTGAGAATGCGCCAAGACGAGAAGGGCAACGTGCTTCTCTCCCCGTGGTACCTGGCCTGCGGAATGGTCATCATGTACCACGGCGCTTGCGGAGAAACGAGGCGGCAGATCGCCAACGTCATCCACACGGACGATGACGGCTCCATTGTGCGCTTACTAGACAACCACGCCAGCCGCATGTTCTGCCGAGACTACCGCAAGTCCCGCCACACCCACTCGGGCAAGTCAGCCAATCAATCAATCAATCAATCAATCAATCAATCAATCAATCAATCAATCAATCAATCAATCAATCAATCAATCAATCAATCAATCAATCAATCAATCAATCAATCAATCAATCAATCAATCAATCAATCAACCAATCAATCAACCAATCAATCAATCAATCAATCAATCAATCAATCAATCAACCAATCAATCAATGTCAGCAGTCCATAAGCTCTTAATGACGATGATTCGTATAACAATCTTGGTCACATTTTTGAGGGCTGATTTAAGTCCCAGAGGGAAATCAGTAGTAGAGTAACTGTTATAATAATTTCTAATAATTTTTATTACAGGATTACTTGTTCAATAAAGTCAACATATTTGGTCAGAAGGGCTTCGTAGTAAATGCACATCGACAGTCTCTTCTCGCAGGGAGAGGTTGCTGAAACTTGCGAAGTTTCTCAAGATCAGTAAAAATTCACCCCGTGTCACGTGCTGGACAGCTTTCAGCAACGGTAATTTAAACAGGCTCTAAATAAACCGTAGGCAGAACAAAAGCTGTCGTCATTTTGTGAACAATGGCGGTATCTCTTAAAACGCAAAAGCTGGCCTTATGAGCAGCGGGGGATTACAAAAACGCACGTGGTAAGCTAAAAGAAACCGTTGGAGGGATTGGAATCGAACTCAACCGCGTGTGATGATAGGCGCGTGACTTCATCCGCTTGTATATGCCGCAGATAAGCGGAACGTAGCTTTTAAGGTACCCAAATAAAACCAAGGAAATTGTGTCAGGAAGAAAACAATCACGCAGCTCTCCCCTAACGAGGACGATGTATGAACGCGAACTTTCTCGTTACAAATTTCTTGGGTGTCGTTTGAAATTGGACTTTGACCCGGAGGGAGTATTTACTTTGACGCATAAAGCTCTGACATTGACAGGCAGGCATTTGCGACTTTTGATTTAGAAAGACAGCTTCACGTTCAACCATCGTCGTCGTTACATAGAAGGGTGCAAGATTTTTATTATAATTTTCCGTGACCATTTGCCACTCTCGCAATCCAAAAAGCTTATACCGTGACTGAATGGCGAAATCGCATGGACGTCGGCTAACGGCTGTGGCTGAACTTCGATTCCTACTGCGGGATTCGTTTTTTTTTGTTCACTTCACCCTCAATCATCATCATCGCCAGAAAATGTTGGCTTTCCTGCAGTGCGTTTTGGCTCGACTACTGACGATGTGAGTCAGAGGCTGAAAGCTTCGGTTGAAAAATTTGGCTACGTATCTCTTCCTTTCACTGAAAATGTGGTCGGAAGATGATAGCCTTCTGCCGCCCATACTGCGTAACTTCTTGTCGTCTCTCGCCCACCCACCTCTCATGCCCTTGCCCTGCCGTTTTGCTACTCCCATGACAAACACAGCAGATGGTCTCTCAAGTCAATTCAATTTCGCCCCGCTCGTCTGCTCACTCCATCTACTGAAACATTCTGTAACGCTTCAACTTTGAACATTGCCACGAGGGGTCACTGCGTGCCCTTTCTGTACTCTGAGGTCAGAATATTTTTGTCAGGGCCCATGTTTTATCTACAATTTGAAGAGCTAAACAGCCACGTATTTTTATTAAAAAGACAATAAAAATTACTCTTGCATTGATGTCTTGCATCTACTACGCCTAATATTTTAGTTTTCCTCAACTCTGGGGGGTATGAACATTGCCGCGTCAGATTAGTAGTTAAGAAATGATTTACCCATATAGTCTTCTCGTTCAAGAATTCATTTTACTTTTGCGCAGGCGGCGGAATTGAGATACAGAAAAAGAAAAATCACGCCATATCCACGGAATGAATGATGATAAGTGGGGCGAAGCTCGAGAGGGGGAGATCATCGGTAACCGTAACTCTCCCGTGAAAGTCCGCCAATTACATCATTAAGAAAGACGTAGGACTGTGTGCGTACATTGTACAAATCAACTTTTATTTTCGGAGTCAATGCTCCCAGGCCCAGACCTGGTGAAAGACCCCGCGCCATCGAGGACTACCCCGCACCTACCACAATTTGTCACGTAGGATGGGACACAACGGTAAAGAAAGAACTTTTATTTAGGGCGAACTTGCGCCCGAACAAGACGAGAGGAAACGAGTAAAGGTCCTTGCGTCTCGTTCGATCTCCGAGAACGACTGCCTGCGTTCGTGGCGTGATCTCTTGCGTGATCTCCCCCTCGCAGTGCACGTGCGCTCGCGCCTCCGTTGGCGAACACAGACAAGCTCGCGCTCCCGGTGCCGAGTTTGCGCTGCCGGTTGCAGCCGGTTCTTGCGCGTGCAACGCGGCCCACTTTGCGACATCTCCGAAAGCATGCGGCGCTCACGTACCACGAGACACAAGGGATGGACAGACCCATGGCTTTAGGAGCTTCGCCCCTAAAAGAGATAGACATAATATCTTGATCACAGTTAGGGTGAACATGGGAGCGCGTGTCATTCCGTGCGCGGGAGCCCCCTTTCGGCGTTCCGGGTAACTTCGCATGTGCATCCACGGCCTCCGCGATGGGCTGCCGGCGGCGCGAGCCGTGGTGCATCACATAGCCTCGTTGCAAATGAACTGGCATGCTTGCGAAGCTACCCGAAACGCCGACAGGCGGCTCCCGCGCACGTAATGACACACGCTCCCGTGTTCACCCAAACTGTGATCAAGATAGTACATACACACTAAAATTTTCGCACTTGAAGTAGCCCCCCAAAATCTATTTTCCCTAAAAAAATCCCGCTTCAACTAAGTCTGCTTGAGTGGCTTGAAAGCGAAATCCTTATGGCTCACCGTTTCAATGCTTAACAACGACGTCGCTTGTATGTCATGTGAGTTCCATCAAGCCACAATAGATTTGTAGCTTCTAGGTACGGAAACACTAATGTTATTGAGTCTGGAAACCGATGAATACGAAGAAAGGAAAGGAAAGAAGGACATTTACACACGCTGTAGCAATAAAAAAGTATTTCGTAAGTATTCCCAGAAAAAAGCCTCGTTTATGTAGTGTGGAGCCAGCTCGTTTGCATAGAATTTATGACATGATCGTCATTCCTCAATGACAAGCCGGTAGGAAAGGCGGGCTCACAGATTGGAAGTTGCGTACGCGCATAGTTGCTTACGTTACACGAAACAGCGGCGTTTTACGAGACCGAATAAAGCTGGATACGTTTTCGCACTTCTTGTGGCGTCGGCAACTATCCTTGCACGTGTGAGGTAAACTAAGCAGTGCAAACGCCATAGAATATGAAATATATAGTGCTAGCTTGACCTTCCGAATTTCGTCTAGGACCCGTGTGTAACGAATGAATGAATGAATTTATTTAGAAGGGATAGGTCGAACGCCTCGTGCAGGGGAAGGGGAGGAACAGGAGGAGAAATAAACCAGCGGGGGGATGGGGTTCAATCACAACGCGTGTCCGCCCCGCACACAGACCCCTTGATTTAGGTTATTCAAAAAAATAAGTTCAGTGGCTGTTACGGTCACCTGGTGTTTCCGAAGAAACCATGAAGTTTTTACGCCGCCTTTCCTGTGGTAAATATCTGTGAGCACGCACGGCAGCCCACAGAAAAACATGAAGCTTTGGATGGCAGTAGCCAGTTTCAAGCGAATAGAAGGTTGTGAGATTGCCTCGTAACGATCTATGAGCAGCGTAACCATCTGCGAGTGCTCAGGTTTGTCGACGGGTTGTCAAGAGGGTAATCCTGACATACAATCAAGCAAAATTTGCGTCTTGAAATGCAAACGAGTCGACGTTGACAACGGGACCAGTTTATTTATTTATTTATTTAGGTACCCTCAGGGCCGGAGCATTAGAGAGGGTAGTGCGTTACAATAGTTACAAACAAATTACAAAACAGAGCAGATAAATAATAAACAGAAACAAAACCAGGAAAATGCAATGTACTTCAATGATTCTGATTATACAATGTTAGCTAAAGCAGTTTTAAAAAGTGGGTGGTCCGAAATTGTTGCTGCGGAGCTATCCGCAGAACATGTTGGTTCTACGTATGCAGCATGAGGTACTTGTAAAAATGTGTCCCACTATGTTTGCGAAAGAATGGTTCAATAAGGAGTTGGATTCCGTCAAACCGGTTATGCCTAGTGCGTGATCACCCAAGGTGCATTCATAATCAGCGGATAAGCGTTGTACCAGTCTCGAGATTCCTCTCCTGAGACGTCTAGCAACCATGAGCACGTGATTATGTTGATCAAGCTCCTAACATACTCGGTAATTAAGATGAAAATTGCTTCTTACTTTCGGCGATGTACAGTGCTCAGCGATTGAAACGCGATACTCGGAGCGCGTGGCTGCCGGTGCTCTTTGCGCCACAGGTGAGCGCTTGTGAAAGCGAGCTGACGCACAGTGGTATATGGTGAGGGCGAGAGCATTCGTGACGCATGCTGACTGCATCCGGCAGACAGCCCTTCAGTGTGTGGTTCTTGGCGGCGCCATGGGGGTGCTACATGCCATGGCTTCAAAACGCTGCGCCTGCGTGCCCCGCGCGCCGCGCGAAACTGGGTGGGCTGGCATCGCGCGCGTTATAAAGAATTTGAATGCGCATTTATCGCGATGTGTTATTGTGGCGCGCACGGGACGCAGGCGCAGCATTTCGAAGCCATGGCATGTAGCACGCCTATGGCGCCGCCAATAACCACACACTGAAGGGCTGTCTCCCGGCTGCACTAAGCATGCGTCACGAACGCTCTCACCCTCATCGTATACCACAATGCGCCAGCGCGCTTTCACAAGCGCTCACCTGTGGCGCAACAGTCACCGGCAGCCACGCGCTCCGAGTATCGTGTTTGAATCGCTGAGCACTGTACGTAATGAAGATCAGAATGGCATGTAAGTATGAGTTATTACAAATATGCGTTAGACGCAGGCTCCTGTCTCGCAATCCCAATCTGTCTTATTACTAATTGCATTATGTTAATAACTACTAATTGCATTATGTTAATAATAATTATGTTAATAACTACCCAGAGAGGAACCATGAACCTGTTTTTCACTATCTATTGGTGACCGACTTTAAACCTCCAGTGCAGAGAAAAAGAATGCTTATTTCTTGGAAAGCTTAATTACCTTGGTATTGTTTGTCTAACCTGTTAACACCAAGGATATAATAAAACGCACACGTTCGCGCCTTCTGACATTCCAAGCCAATCTTTATGTGAATTCTCTCCCACAGGCCTGACCGTGAATTCCTACTCCGGCCTTTATTACGACTCGCGGGTGAAGCTGTCCGACTGCTTCCTGGAACCGCTGTTGAGTATCGACGTGTCGGTGCAAAAGCGAGACTTCGCTCGCAGCCCTTCTCAGTGCCGCCTTGCACTCAACGGTCTTCTGCGGGCCATGAGCGGCTTCACTTTCGACGAAGACATCTTCAGCGGAGACTGCATCGGCGCCGATGCGATGCTGGTCCTCGCCAGCGTTTTCTCTTTCGGCTCCCGGTGGTTCTCTGTAGGCAACGCTCACAGATCGACGGGCCCCTTCCGCAGCGAATCTGCCGAGACCAGTGCTGTCGCAGAGATCGTGCCCACGGTGTGCCTGACGGGCAACTTTCGTGTCGGCGAATTCGTGGATTTCGACGGGTTTAAGACGACTGTTGTGGAAATCCCGTACCAGGACCCGAGGCGATCACTCGTCATCTTCCTGCCGGCGCCGACGTCGAGCCTTGTAGCCCTGGAGAAGAAGCTGACGGCGGCAAAGATACTCACCTTGCTCAGGAGGCTGGACCGCCACAAGCTCGTGGAGGTGATCCTTCCAAGAATGGGCGTGCACTGCGTCACAGACCTCAAGCGTCACTTGCAGCCCCTGGGCGCTGTGAGCGTGTTCAGCAACACGCCCGACCTGAGCAACATGGCTCGACTCAGGGGACTGAGAGTGTCGGCGGCCAAGCACGTGGCTGTTTTTCGAGTGGGACACAGGGGCGCGAAGCCAGCCGAAACACAAGCGGCCGCTAAGAACGCCGTTGAAGCTGTTGCCGGATCCCCCGTGAAGAATGTCACGGTAGACAGACCATTCCTCTTTCTCGTCGTCACCCGCAATCCGGACACAGTACTTCTCCTTGGTTCGGTCACGCGTGTTCAGTAAGTCGTAGCTAAAACGTCTGTTGCTATTTAACTGTTACGAACTAAAGCAGTGTGAATGTTCTCATGTCGAATCAATGCGAAGTAATTGTGTACTGAGTTGTGAGCTCCAACAAGCGCACCTTTGCGCAAATACGTCCTGACACCATGCCGCCGATACACTCGGCATTCACCACCTTTTCAGTCAGTATGTTAATAGAAAACGCATCTCTTCCAGCTTTCTATGTACGTCGGCAGATTTAGGCGTAATAATAAAACAATCTTTTGCAGTTATACCACAAAAATTAATTCTCTAATACATACAAGGTAAGTACCGTTAGAGACGAGTTGAACAACTGAGCCAAAATGAAGTTGCCGGGTTACCAGCGAACTTTACTCTGGCAAAAATGGGTCCTCGCTGAAGAACGCGTAAAAACTATTTTTATTTTAAAGGTGCAGCCACAGCCCCTGCTGTCCAATGCACCTTAGTACCAATACCATCTTGCTACTCTGTAGAATTCTTTTTCAGCTTGCCTGTTACAGTACCCGTCTTTTCATCTTGCCCGTTTCAATGGCAACACGACTCAGAGTTGACTTTGTAGTATACTACAAACTAAGCACAAATCGGGACTAGAAACTAGTACGGTGTCAACTGATAAGTATAATCACCAATGTGATAATAACTACCGTAGTTTATACCGAAAGTGACAGAAGGTGCTCAATGTGTGCGTTAGGATAGTGCGGTCGTCAAGTACTTTCCAGAACACCTTCCAGTTTTCCGTAAAACGTATGGAGCTTTCATTCTAATTACACCAGATTGGCTGGCGGTGACAGTAGCCGAGAACCACAGGAACATGACGCCATCATCATCGTGGCCCTCAGAGGCTGCCTGGAAAGAGGCGATTAGTGGGTACCCGCCAGAGCGGTTTAATAAAATATGGATTTATTGGCGACGTTCCCTGATTTCACCTGAAACACTTACAATCCAAAGTTCTATACGCCGCACCTCACCTTAGGCTTGTAGCTCGACTTCACACATCCTGCTTTCACAGTGCTCAGGACTTCGTTGTGAACAGGAGTGATGTTCAGCATAACGTGTCTGAGCTCCAGGACCTTCGCTGCATCGCCCACGCAGCTCAAGACCTCCGGATGTAGGTTCAGAACTTGGTTCTTGCATCTGAGCGTAGGAAGCACGTACGTCCGTAAAAGGAATGCTCCAAAGAAGCGGACGCAAAGCAGGGCTGCCATCTTGAGGTTGAGGGTGGTGTCTGGATCGACTTCGTTGTCTTCAGTTTGAGACCTTCGCAAGGGGCAGTTACAGCGTTTGTGAACGCAGCCGTCGGGCTAAAGTCGTTGTGGCGGCAGCTCTCGTACATCTTCCGAAGAGAAACTCTTGGCTTCGTCGAGCGTTACTCCGAGAAGCGCTGAGAACCAGACATGGGTGTGGAAAACACTCGCCATGTGTTCTCGACGAGTGAGCTTTTTGTGCGTGTCCGGCTTGGCCAACCTGAAATTCAAAATAAATAGGCAAGCACGGCATGACAGCTGGTGAAAAAAATTACAATGACCTCTCCGGAGGTACGTAGAGAGAGATAGAGTAGCTGGTAAAATAGTTGCAATAAAGACAGGCATGGTTAAACAATGCAAGGAATTACGTAATAAATGGTTGGTGAACATTGTAATTGTATATTTTTTGTTACAAAGGAAACCCAGAGGCTGACTATAAAAGTTCGTTTGTGCCCTCACATTTTCCCCGTTGCTTGACAGGAGCAGTGAAGATGAGTCAATACGCTATTATGAATATTTTATTCTCCTACTCCGCATTCAGCATTTATTTGTGGGGGCAGAAAGTGGCTGAGTTAATAGGAAATTACAAAATAAACAGTTTTCTCTTTGTCCTTGCACAAAATGATTGCACAGCGGAAAAAAATCACGCCATATCCACGGAATGAATGATGATAAGTGTGGCGAAGCTCGAGAGGGGGAGGTCATCGGTAACCGTAACTCTCCCGTGAAAGTTCGCCCATTACATCATTAAGAAAGACGTAAGACTGTGTGCGTACATTGTACAAATAAACTTTTATTTTCGGAGTCAATGCTCCCAGGCCCAGACCTGGTGAAAGACCCCGCGCCATCGAGGACTACCCCGCACCTCCACCACAATTTGACACGCAGGATGGGACACAACGGTAAAGAAAGAACTTTTATTTAGGGCGGACTTGTGCCCGAACAAGACGAGAGGAAACGAGCAAAGGTCCTTGCGTCTCGTTCGATCTCCGAGAACGACTGCCTGCGTTCGTGGCATGATCTCTTGCGTGATCTTCCCCTCGCAGTGCACGCGCGCTCGCGCCTCCGTTGGCGAACACAGACAAGCTCGCGCTCCCGGTGCCGAGTTTGCGCTGCCGATTGCAGCCGGTTCTTGCGCGTGCAACGCGGCCCACTTTGCGACATCTCCGAAAGCATGCGGCGGTCACGTACCACTAGACACAAAGGATGGACAGACCCATGGCTTTAGGAGCTTCGCCCCTAAAAGAATTCGTGGTCATTCATTCAAGCGAACGTGAATGACCTGCGGAGCTTTAGAGGGACTGACGTATAGAACCAACGGTGACCATGACTTTGATCTCGCTGTGATACAGGCTGATTGGCCAGCGCTCAAGCTACCCACAGTGAATGCTTTGGGGAACCCCGCGCTTCAAAGACACGTGAAGCGCATCGGAAGTTTTGAAGTAAGGACATCGAAAAATACACGCAAACGAAGCCATAATGCAGCTGCGCCGTATAATACGGGGCTCAGTTACGGCGTATTGGGCTTTTATGAAGACACTGTTTTTAGTCTTAACAACATGCCCTTTAACTGGACGGTGTGTGACTTTAGTTCATCTATGCTAGAGAAGAATTAGAAATATCCAACAAAAAATACTAAGGCACCTACGTTCGACTATCCAATATCGGGATTGCTTTGATTAGCTCATTTGTTTGTCTATCACTTGTATATGGGAAGATACCACTACTGAAAAGATACCAGCCGTAAATTAGCAAGGCTACATTGCTCCATTACTTCTGCGTGAAACAACAGGAAGCGTTCTCAGGACATTCGGGAAACGGCCGCCGCATGCCTCTCCCCCGTAGTGTATCTGCAAAATATTTCGAGCATGGCAGCATTCACACGACGGCTTGTGCCTTTGGCAGAAAATGCCTGTGGTATCTTTAGTGACAGTAAAAACTTGCTGCTGGAGGCCCAGTGGCGCCGCAAAACTTGCTGCGCCCCTAGGCCTCGTTCAGCGTACTTCAACTTTGCCGTAGCTACAATACTACATCTCTGCTACGCCTCTAGGCTTTTCTGGCGAGCGATACGCGCTCCACAGCGCGCACAGCCCACACTACTGCTTCACGTACTCGTAGAAGTCTTTGCTGGGGTCGACGCTCCGGTTTACCGTATGGAGCAGGTTATCAGACCAGCGCAGGTCTGTGGGGTCTCTGAGGCCTCGCTTGAGTGCAGGCGACGCCGTGAACGAGGACCTGCCCGCCACGAAGGGCATGCTCAGCAGCTTAGCCAGGTTGACCGACAGACTGTGCACGCGCAGATACGAAGAATTGCCGGGGTGGCGTTTCCGAACGCTTCACTGCACCAACGCCGGCTGTATAATCATTGCCTAACGCGTGAGCGAGAAATGACCAAACAGCCCCTCTCCTGCTGCTTTCGCCTACCCTTTCCCGCTCCGCAGCCTTCCTGCGTACTTTCATGTCCGCCAACCAGTGCCGCTTCTCGGAAACTATGCAAAATAGTTGACAGTTTGTCTAGCGTTCCCCAAGCGGCGCTCCTACGCCTCCTTGTTTATCACGATGCCTGTCTGTCTCGCATGTCTCGTCCTGTCGCTGATAAAACCGCCGGGCCACGGCGGACGCAAAACCACTTGTGGTGTTGTAGGCGGATGCCGGCTTTGCGCGCTTTCCTACTGGGATCACAGGCACCAAAATTTTCTGAGTGGGGCATCCCCCCTCTGCCCCCTCTGCGTTTCGGCCTTGTTTTGTCCACGCTATTCGCACTCCGCATCGGTACACAGTTTTAAAATCGAGGACTGTACTGTACCAGCGCCCTCATAGCGGGGCTGGGCCCTCAACTGCTTATACTTTTGTTTTTTGTGGTCTGGTAACATTTACAAGCACGTGATATATTTTGGAAAGTAATGGTAGAAGTGACCGCTTAAACAGAAAATGTGCACGCAATATTCTCTTCACTCAATCCTCCAGGGAGACAAATATCGGTTAAATAATGGCTGTACCATCCGAAAATATCGTTTATATGTTTCTATTTGTCCACCCGTCAATTAATATGTTCTTACACTATCTGAGTTCTGCCTACGTCAGTCATATTACGACAAATGCAACAGGTATGAAGCGAGCGACACGTTCAACGTCGCCCCGTCACGGCTAAGATGTGAGTGAAACGGCTATTGAATCCTAACATGCAAGCTGACAGACACACGTTGCAGAAGCGGGTGCAGCGTTCGCGACTCGAGAGCAGTGACGTAAGGCGGTCCCGTCCGCCGGCACGCGCCACATAGCAGATGAGTGCCTGAACTAAGCGTCCCTAGTGGTCCCATTGGAAAGCGGGTGACGCGTTAGGCAATGTTTATACAGGCGGCGTTGACTGCACAGACCACCCACGTGACATGAGTGATGTCACTTCGCGCGCTCTTCCTTTGACTGCCTGTAAAACTCGGTGGCTCTCGATGTAGAATACGTAGTAGTGGAACTAACGGCTTAGGTTCGAGCCCCGGCAGGTCTATTAGTTTTTTTATTGCTGAATGTTTTTCTAAATATGTTTTTTTCAATATCAAATCTACGCGTTATTCTTGTTAATAATGGTGAATTGGTATGCTTTAGGTGGCTTTATATTGGAGGCGCAGCCAATAACCACGTTAAATTACCGTTCTCCATCGCGCGAACAGACATGCGAAGCGATTGGTAATACGCTGCCAGGTGTCGAGGTGGGCTGGTTGGCAGCTTCTGCCTGCGTTCCGCCGGCCATTATGGTTATGACGATGATGTTCGCTTGTGAATTGCACATACCCAAACAGGAGGTCGGCCAAACAGCAGTGATAGGACACTGGGAAAGAAGATCTTATTTGACTACTCGATCCAGACCGGCTGCAAATTATTCAATGTAAAATTCAAATAGAGAAAAAGAGATACTGGAAATAATTAAAAAAATACAAAAAATGAACACGAATTCGATATGTTGTCAGCGGGAATAAAGGCCGTCATAGCGGAAAGCGATTAGAATTTTTGATGAAGCCCAGAGGGGCAGAGAACACATCCCAGCGGCAATAAACCTTCTGACGAACGCAAGTGAAAGGGGATAGATACGGCACAGATAAGGCAATGGCTAGACTACGAAACGGCACCTCGAGAAACTGGTGTCTGATCCTAAAATAACGTCGACATGCCAGCAGGAAATGGCCGACGGACTTATCTTCATTGCAGTAGCTGCACACAGGCACATGAGATTTCGTCACACGCGACCTGTAAATGTACCTCTTTAACTGTGGTACATGACAGCAGATACCGGTTAAAATAACCCCAAGGTTACGTGAAGGGCATGATGATTATGATGATGATGATTATGATGATAATTGTGATGTTCCTTGGTGATGGCGCATACCCAAACAAGGGATTGGTCAAACAACAGGCGTACGAAAAAAAAGATATCATTTGTTTAAAGGCTCCTGTAAGTAGGTAATTTCGAGAGGTTTTTTTGAAGATGCCTTTGAAAGTAAAATCCAGGATAAAAAATGGGGAATACCTCAAACCAATTACGTAATTTGCCAGCGTAAAGGAGTCAAATCAGAGCGGGAATCGATTAGAGTTTGCTATGAAGCCGAGAAGGGCTGAGCACACATCCCGGCGGCACAACCCCTGTTCCGGCACCCCAGCGAAAGGATTCTCGGCACAGATAATGCAATCCCCAGGCTGCGAAGAGGCACTTCAAGAAGCAGAAATCTGATTCTAGAAAAACATCGAAGGCCATCAGGCAATGGTCGACGGACTCATCTTCATTACAGTAACTACAAAGAGGAGATTGCGTTAAGCGTGACCCATAAAAATACCTGTTTAATTGTGTAACATGAGAGCGGATAGGGGTTAAATAACCTCAAGGTTATGGGAAGGGCACAACTGAGGTTCCCAGGGAAATTTAATGTCAGTAGAGTCTGCCAATTATAATAAAACGGGTTCCTGCTGGCCTTGAAGTTTTAGCATTCTACGATACCTCGTCGCCGTAATTAACGTGGTTGGCTGGATGACCTCTACTACTGGCCCAAAGAGCGCTATCCGTGCCAGCGAATCAGCAGCTTCATTAAAAGAATTCCCTGCGTGACCAGGAACCTAAAGAAAATTGAGCTCAGTCAAATGAGTTGGCACAAGAGATCTAAATGTTTGTTGGAGAGGGGGAATATTTAGGTGCAGTTATGGCAGAGCAAACTGAAAGAGAATCTGTGATTACAACAGGAGAAACAATCGATTCGCCAAACTTCTGCAGCGCCAATACGAAAGCAAAAAAATTCAGCATAAAATATAGGGACGAAATAAACTAGACGAAACGAAAAGGATAAGTTAAAGGACGGAGAACATATAACTATTCCCGACTTTTCTTCGCACTCGGAGGCATCTGTGGCAATGATGGCATAAGTCTGAAGGGAGGCCAAATAATCTTCGAGGAGCCTATTGAGCAGGCAAGAAGGCAATAATATGTCATTTAGGGGGAAGATGTTGCGGAAGTTCATCTCGAAAGGAGTACTTCTATCAATAATAGAAGTGATCCTATTTATCAGTACTCGTAATGGAGAAATAAAGCTTTGTACTAAGGTACATTGCGGGCGATGCGATCAAGGTCATTGAAGTGCATAAAATGGAGATGGTTCCATGATAAAGATGTACATTGACCTGTTAACCGCCGATTCATAGGCTCGCAGGAAGGTAGTCACAGTGAATATACGATACCTGGTTAACAGTGGAGGGATGCGGGCTTTTATATAAAGTACCGTATTTGCCGCTCATTTAGGCAATCCTAAGCAGCGGCGTACAGCCTGCCGTTCCCGAAGGAACAGTCGATAGAGCTTGTACATCTCAGACGGAGAAAATAACACGCTTAAAAACTCTAAAATAGGGTATACCATAGCAAGTGCGTTCCTGCACATACCATTCCTTCTATGGCTGACGCCGCAACATTGCTACAGCACGTGCACCTTTATAGCTGTAATAACTATATGTGAGCTGCAGTCAAGCATGTTGGTATATAAAATTCCATGATACCTTGATGAATAAACCTGTGGGATGATGTATTGGCAATAGCAAAGAGTGATATTAACTGGCGTAGAGACTTGAAAGACCAGCAATGAGCATTTACTGGCGTTAATGAAGAGATAAATAGTGCCTAGCCAGGAGTATAGAATATTTGGATATGATTGCAGTGAGAGAGAAAGGGGGCACCGACGAAGTATTGAAAAAGAAAAAAAAAAGGCGTTTCGGCTACCGCACGGGAGCCTTGTTCACAATGAATTTATTGCAGACAAAAATGTCCTTAAGTAGGCTTTAAAAGCCTTCCTGCCACTGACGCTGCGGTTGTGCTTAGTGGGCCGTCGGGAGCATAGCGGAGCGT
The DNA here is from genome assembly GCF_048455015.1 of Haemaphysalis longicornis. Lineage (NCBI taxonomy): Eukaryota > Metazoa > Arthropoda > Arachnida > Ixodida > Ixodidae > Haemaphysalis > Haemaphysalis longicornis. Next base: position 110,616,965 of record NW_027526445.1, on the reverse strand, counting down.
CAAAGACATTTGCTCTAAATGTCATTAGATCTGCGGTGTGACAGGGGTATAAACTGCGCAGGAGGCCGCCTGGTTGTTGCTGCGGCAGGAAACTAAACATCCCCCTCGCGAGGGGCACGATAAAATGCAGAGCATTTCCGGGGGCGCACGACGTTAAGTATTTCCATTACGTTAATGTTGTTGCACTTGTTGCTGTTGGTTGTTGTATTGTAATTAAATGAGGAGACGTAATTACGTGGTCACGTGACATCATTTATTAGCAGGTGGGTATAATTATTGTGGCGCAGTGGGAAGAGCACCATGTACCTCGCGTTCCGCCCACAGGTAGTGAACGCGTTGTATCAGCAGCTTCTTGACGTAGTTTGAATGAGTCAAGGATATAAGGCGCGTTCGTAGTCCTCCATTCTGTGTCGGCTTTGTGGCGCAGTGGGTAGAGCACCATGTACCTTTCGTTCCGCCCGCAGGGTCGTGGGATCGAAACCAGGCGCCAGTAAGTGTTATTTTTTTATATAGTGTAGGGGGAGGGGTGCGGACTACAACGGACAACTAGAACGGGTGACATCGTGAGTTAAAGAAATGCTCTGCATTTAAAAACGTTACGTAGGCAGCGCGCATACATTGGGTGCAAGGTTTCGATGCTGTGATTAAGGGTGTTCGGCGTTGTCTGTGTTATTAGAGATTCTAAATTTAATCTTACGGCCAAATTCTTCGCCGTAATGATGATGCCTGCATTTTCCCAGTCTAGCTCGTGCCTCGTCCACTCTGCATGTTCGGCGAGGGTATTCGACGCCACTTTTTTCGTTTTCACATCATAGCAGTGGCGCTTTTGAAAGCAGCCTGTTTCGCCTACGTACAGAGCTACAATCTGAACAGGGGATCTCGGGTATCACTCCGGGAAATCTTTCTTTAGGAAGCTTATCGTTTACGTTGGTCAGTGTGTGTCGCAGCTTCTTCGATGTCATGTGCACCGCGTGCACATCTTAGCTACGCAGAGCAGGAGCCAGAACTTCGCTTGTGCCAGGTACGTAAGGAATGGCAGCCCATTTCTTGTTACCGGCAATGGGCGTAGTCTGCAAAGCCATACTTCTTTCTACGGTTGAAACAAAGGCGTCAGGGTAGCCGCAGCCCGAGAGGTCCTGACGAACTCCCTTAATGTCATTCGCCACGTCTATTAGTCTTGCGCAAACAGTATGGCTTCGTCGGATCCGAGAAGACACCACAGAGCGCTTGCGTGAGGCGGGTTGAATGGTATTGAAGTGAAGATAACGACCAGTGTGGCTGCTCTTCCGGTAGACGTCCAATTCGAAGTCCGATTCAGCACGTTTGACAAGTACGCCTAAAAACAGCAGTCGTCCATTTGTCTCCTCTTCAACAGTGAAGTGTACAGCCACCTTCATGCAGTTGAAGTGCATGGTAAACTGGGGTAGCATGTCTCTACGAATGATACAAAAACATTATTCTACATAACGAAGGAAACCCTAGGCGCCGCAACAAGGAAGGGCAGTGCACAGCGTTCCAGTGACTCCATTCTCAGGTTCGCAGCGGTTACAGACACCGACGCACCTATCGCTATGCCAAGAACTTGGCGGTAGTGCACTTGTCTAAACGTAAAATAAGTGTTCGTTAGGCAGAACTGTAAAAGTCTGGCCAGGTCGCGTAATTCGAATGGGAACCTCTCCGGTAGCGAAGGTTCCTGGCTAAGAGCATCTTGGCACACCTTCACAGCTAAGTCAGTGGGTACGCACGTAAACAAAGAAACTACGTCGAAGGAGACCATAACGTCAGAGTCATCGAGACTGATGTGGCGTACCTTTGCAATCAAGTCAGACAAATTCCGGATGTTGGTGGGGCCGGTGCCTACTAGCGGAGCGAGCAACTGATGAAGGTGGCCGGAGAGTTTGTGAAGTGGGGAAGGGGTAAATTCGACGATGGCACGCATGAAAACTCCAGCCTTGTGAATTTTTTGCAGAGTGTAAGGCCGGGGAGTATCCGTTGTGGCACAGCAGTCAGCAGCAAAGGGGGCCCTGGACTAAGGGCACCACCCTCTGAGAGCTAGATAGCCTGACTTTATAATAAAGTTTTCTACTACTACTACTACTACGGTTATAAATGCCCTTATGCTTCCTGTCAACTGTACGGAAAACGTCGGCAAGCAGCTTCTGCAGCTCTTGTTGGACCTCGGGCGTTGGGTCCTTGTCAATGCGAACGTACGTGCACCTATCTTTTAAAAGGCTCTCCATCTCAATGTGCGCCATCATTTCAAGGAATACCGCTGCGTTACCCTTGTCCGCAGGCAGAATTGCAGTGTCAGCATTTTCAAATAGGATCTTCACAGCCTTCCGTTCCTCTGAAGTAAGAGCGGGTGTGGACGACGGGGGGGAAGGAGGCGGAGCTTCGACAGCACGTTCACAACGCGGGTACGAGCCTCGTCCCGTTGTGCCACATCCACACGGTTGACAGCATTTTTGGCGACGCATAACATCCGACTCAGGGGTGGAGTTGAAGTTCAACCCCAGTCCCAGCACATTCATCTCGGAGGCAGTAGGGCTGTAAGACGACAGGTTGCGCACAGTTCTCCTTGCATAGTCTTGGCGGGCTCCAGTTTGGGCTGGCACGAAGCGGTCCAGCTTGTTCTCGTGCAAAAGTTCACATTCAGCAGCATGGAGACGCGCCTTGTAGTTGGCGGGCAGCTGTATGCCAGCGAATTCGTCAGGGCACTTGTACTCCAAGCGGAGTTGCGCGAAATGGGCGTCATTTTAAGGCTCCAGAATACAGACAACGCCTACGCAGAATAATACAGACAACGCCTAAAACCCTCCATCGCAACATCGGAACCTTGCGCCCAGTGTATGCACGCTGCCTACGTCACGTTTTAAAGCCTACATAATGCCTTTCTTGTCTGCAAAATAATTCATTGTAAACAAGGCTCCCGTGTGGGAGCCGAAACGTCTTTTGAGTTTTTCTTTTTCGTTGCTTGGTCGGTGCCCTTTTCTCTCTCAAATGTACCCTCCCGACCAGACGGGCGTCTGTCAAACCCTTGACTTCATGATTGCAGTGAGGAGTAAAGGGATTGAATATCAGAGACTGCCGGGAAAAATGATGTACAATCAGTGTAGACATAAGTATGTACTCCCGAAACCACAGGAACCACACTTAACAGCACGCTAAAAAGCACAGGCGATAGAACTGCCCCTCACGGAACTCCTCTTGTTTGCTGCCTTCTAAACGAACCAGTTTGCACAACAGAATCGTCATCTTTTAGAAATAGCCAACGCCACGCTATTATTTATTTCGGAAAATTTAAGCTGACTAATCTATACAGCAACGTGTGATATTCGACACTGTCGTAGGCTACAGCAATATCTAGAGTCAAGAAAGGAGCAACCTGGTTATTGCGACGGGGAAATTTTATACGGCATTCAATCTCGATGTGCGCACTCCATATAGAACTGCTAGGGCGAAAGACAATTTGGCATGGGCTGAGGATATTAGTTACGGCGGCAAACAAACTGCAAAATGCGGTGAGGCAAAATCCACTCAGTTATTTGACCACATTTGATGTTAAAGCTATAGGTCTGATGTTGTCAATCGCAACGACATGGCTAATATTCTTAAGTAATGGACCTATGTTAGAGATGCGCCTCGTATCAGGGACCCATGAATTTTTGAGGGAATGATGTATTATATTCAGAAATTGTTGCGGCGCTAATTTGAATGACATCTTTAGCATTTCGACGGTAATGCCATACAAAACAGGGACAGTAGCAGTCGATTTTGCCATGGCATCAAACAGTTCAGCCAGTGTTACCTCTACAAAGTCATTTACCGCATCTGGCGGAGGCAAGGAGATCGCAGAAATAGATGTGAAACGATTCTGCAGACCTTCAGCAATCAATTGGAGTGACTCAGAGGGTTGCCTAGTCGATAATACCAATGAGTCCGAGTTACCAGAGGATAGAACTGCTTTCCTAGATCGAAGGAAGCAAAATAGGGCACGCTTATTATTATGCTTGGAGAGCAGCAAACAACGCTGCGATTCATTAACCTCTTTGGCATTGGAAACAGCCCTTTTCAATATAGCGGAGAAACATTTGTAATTGCACAAGTTAAGTGGGCATAGGTTGTGGCAGAGCTTTTTACAAGCCGACTTAGCACGTCTCCACGTGCACATTCTTCGTTCCACCAGAAGCTCGTAGTAGTTGTTGTTGTTCCTTAACATTATTGGCGCATACCCAATCAGGGGATCGGCCAAACATCAGTCGTTAAATCGAATTAGATTACTGCCTAGGTGGATTATTCAAGGAAAATTAGAAAAATTTCTAAGCTTTTTTTTCCTTCTTGTGTTGGAGGAATCTAGTTGGGAAATTATTCAATATTGAAACAAAACAAAAAAAGGAAATAAATAAATAAACAACTAAAGAAAAATAAGAAGAAGAAAAAGAAGAAGGAGGAGCAGGAGGAGGAAGAGGAAGAAGAGGACAAGAAGAAGAAGAAGAAAAATATTCAGAAGCGGATGATTTTGGAGGGCTCAGGTGAGGTTCCAGGGTAAGATGCGAATTAGGTTGCAAATCTTTTGGAATTTTCTATGAAGCGCAGAAGAGCAGAACAAACATCCCGGCGGCAATATCCCGTTTCTGAAGCCCCAAATGATAAAAGAGCCGGCACTGATAATGCCAACCCCAGGCGATGAAGCGGCCCTTCTAGGCGCTGACGTCTGAGGCTTGAAAATCGTCTACAGTACAAAAGGATATGGCCGACAGACTCATCTGCATTTCAGTAACTGCACATGGCAGACTGCGCCAGACGAGACCTGTGGAGGTATCTATTCAACTGGGGCACACGACATCGAAGGGTCGGTACAATCACCTCCAGGTCGCGAGAGGGGCACCAATTCGGTTTCCAGGAGAATTTTAGATGACAAAAATCTCGCAACGACAGTAAGACTGATTCGTGCTGCCCTTGTACTACTTCGACCAAACTTAGGACTACTGCGAAAAATTACGTTTCGAGAGAGGGGGGGAGGTGCTTATGAGAGTGCTAAAGTTTCCGTGGTGTTTCAGAATATTCAGAATATTGGCTACCCTATTATATGTGCTGTTGGGGTAGTACATTGCGATCAGCTCTTCCTATCTAATGAACTTGCCTTAGGTTCTAGTGTTCTGCACTCCATATTTCCATATTCCATATGCTTGCTGGCAAATAAGAAAAGAACAAGTTGTCGCGACGACGCCGGCAGAGCTCTCTATTCGGCAAACGTATTCAACAGGCTCTTCAAGCACTTTATAAGCCGAAACATCATTTAAATCCGTTTGCTACCCGCCTGTATTCCGTTGCTACTGTATATTCTATGCCAACGGTCCCATTATGTCTTGCACCAAATTTGCCTTGTTAGCCGGCATAATTATTTTGTCCAACCGCTTGTGCCCATTGATAAGCCAGAGGCACGGCTAATTACTGGTAGTCACCCCGGCTTGTCAGTGAATGGAAGTGGCTTGGCCGGTTTCGTAAAATCAACAGTGATTACTTGCGGATGCGGTGCGCCACCAGAGAGTATTAATCGACCGGATGGTAGCAGTCTGTCTTGATTTTTACTCAAATGGCCAAACCACTTTCGTTTAATGAATGGCCAGAGTCAGTGCCAATAGTTAACAGTGACTGCGACTAGCCCGCGAAAGCGGGGTTGTCGGATTGGGCCATGATGCAACAGTAATAAGACTGCTGCCATAATTTACTAGGTCTATCCTACCATTTTGAACGTGAGTAGATATATTAATCACTTATATATAATTGTAAAAATATGGGCTATTTTCTTTTAAACCTAAAAACATTGTAATTAAAATGTTTGGTAAGGCAAAAACGTTGTGTTAGACAGCGTTTTTTGCGTGCAACTTAATTTAAAAATTGTTCAATACTTTTTAACTGACTCCGATTGTTTTAGGTAAATAAAAGTAACTTTTGGTACAAATTATTGTACCAGGCGGAACTTCACGCACTTTCGAAAAATGGAGCCCGTTTGCCAAAGTAGAGTATGTAGGCATTCGAATTCTGTGTATGGCCAAAGTCCACACAGAAAAAAGTTAATGTACAAAACAAGGTAAGCGGAATGTTGCATTAGCGTCTCGACTGGGGCCAGTTGGTTCATTCTGAACTTAAACAACAGCGCAAAAGACAAGGACTAGGAAAGAAGCACAAGCACAGCGCTTGTTTGTGCTTCTTTCCTAGACCTTGTCTTTTGCGCTGTTGTTTAAGTTCGGAATATTGCAATTGTTGCAACATGGACAGTTCGAACTTTACAGGGTCGGTGAGGGTTCCGGGGACAGCGCAAATCAGATCCAGTCTTTGTTTGTTCTGGGGATGAAGGAATCACGGTGGTCGTTTGTTCGGCAAAATGACACGCCTACTTTGCAAAGATAGTCCACACGAGCGGGAATGTAGGAGGGGGAAGAGAGAAGCTGCTCTTTTAAAACGTTTTATAGTGATAAATTTTATGAAAAAATGCCGCTAACTCACCCTGTGAATGTCGTTGAAAAGCGAAGCTGTAAACGACACCCAGAACTAACATCCATGTGACGTCATCAGAATTCACACACGTGGCTGTACAAAGACTGAAACCAGATACAAGTGAAATGCACTGAACTACACCCTCTAATAATTCAAAAGGGTATTCTTTGCTCAGGTTAAATTCATTGATTGGGTGGAACGTTTCACATACCGACGCAACGCAGGCGATGAGTGCGCCGTAGTGGAGGGCTCCGGATTAAGCTTGACCACCTGGCGATGTATAACGTGCGTCTAAATGCCGTATACACGGGCGTTTTTCCTTTTTGCCTTCGTCAGAAAAGAGGCCGCCTCGGCTGGAATCGAATGCGACTCCTCCCTGAGGTTAAAAAAATGCATGGTTCATGAACGGTGGTTGGTTGAATATTGGTGAAGCACATGAGTCGAAACTCTCTTTTTATAAAATTAGGGGAAGCTCAAACCCGGTACTAGACGCTCTCATCCCTCCGCCTCTGTAGACGCCGACGGAAACGACCAGATCGGTGACAGAGACGAAGAAGTGAAATGCCATGCATTGATGTGCGCTTCCATTAATTTTTATAATTCCTAGAGCATGAGCAAGGCGGGCACGTGGCCGCTACACGTGCCCTGTGCAAGGCGCACAGCGTCGCGAGAGGTCGCGTGACGCTATCACGTGACATTTAGCGAGAACGCAGGGATTAAACCCGAAGATCAGCTCGGTGAGTGCACCGTTTTTTAGCTCAATCGGTAAGACAACGGCGTCTCACTCCGTTTCTCACTACGTTCCAATTTCGACTCCTGGCGGTGCCAGTAACTTCTTGTATTTGTTCGCGGGAGTTTTCTGTTTACACTAATGGTCGCGAGAAAACCCTTCGGGGTAGAGGTAAAAACCTTCGCTTTATAAGAGAAAGGCATGAGCATTTTCGACGGTACGATAAGTCGGTTAGGTTCAGAGTCCTTTTTATGGCTGTGACGCTGGCATGTCTCGAATAATTACACAAAATGAAACGGGCCGCGGGATTTCGAACGGCTTCAACAGTGAGACAACGCGTTACCTGACGGGGATCCCAGATGGCGCCTGTGTATTCTACTTTAAAGCGTACTACCACTTTGTAAAGGTTTAGCTTTACTGACGTGGACACAGTAGAAACGTTTTGTCCTAATCCTATCATGGATAACCTGTTTCCTAACAGATCGCGCTCAGTTCAGGAGATCGCTGCTCAGAAACTACCAAAGTAATATCCGGGGTTCCTCAGGGATCAGTACTCGGTCCACTTCTTTTCCTTATATTTATAAACGACCTCCCAACTGGCATTTCATCTCCAATCCGTCTTTTTGCCGATGATTGTGTAATTTACCGCCGTGTCACAACCAGCGACGACCAATCCGTCCTCCAAAAGGACTTAACCTTAATTGCCAAATGGTGCTCACGCTGGATGATGAGTCTAAATGTTAGTAAATGTAAGTTCATGCATGTGACCCGGAAGCGCTCCATAACTACATTCCCATACTGCTTAGGCACAGTTAATCTATCTGAGGTCCATAGCTACCGCTACCTCGGCGTTACCATCACTAGCAAACTAAACTGGTCTAACCACATTCTAAAATTAAGAGCCGATGCCTCGAAGTCCCTGAACTACCTTAGAAGATCGTTATACCTGTCCCCTCCATCAATCCGTAAAATAGCATATGAGACTTTCCTCCGCACCAAACTGGAATATGCCTCCTCCATTTGGAACCCGCACCAAACGTACCTGGCTGATATACTAGAAGCTGTCCAAAACCGCGCTACCCGTTTCATCTCATCCAAATATGGCCACACTACCAGTGTCACCCACTTAAAAGCATCTGTCGAACTGCCACTCTTAGCATCAAGACGTAAAATCTCACTACTCTGCCTATTCCATAAATTGTATTATAACTTCCCTGACCTTCGTTCTACGCTTTTATTTCCACCCGTACGCTCATCAAATCGCCTCTTCAATACTATGAGCATTCAGAGACTTCACGGTTCTACCAACGCTTTCAACAAATCTTTCCTTCCCGTAGCAATAGAACAATGGAACTCCCTACCAGAATCTGTCGTTGCCGAGCATAACCCTTCGAAATTCCGTGAGTTACTAAGCTCCTATATCCTTAATTAACCCACAATATTCTGTTTCTCGTTCTTTTTCTACGCGTAATTTTAGCGTCATTTCCAACTGCTTTTTCCTCTGGTTGCTTCTTTTCATGTCTGGAAAAATATAATTACTCCCCCTGCGTCCCGATGACGGCAAGGCTCCTTCTTCAGAGGTGACACGGCTTACATTGCAACGCCGCCTTGCAACCCTTCGCCGCTGCCGGCCTTCCACGAACCCCGCCCTGCGGAACGCAGCTCGTGTGTTTACACAGACTGGGGAGTCCCTTGCGAGCCATTGCGGCTCCGTGGGGTTCGCTGTAAAGGCACTTCCTCCAGTTCGCCCCTTTTTCGAAGGTGGCAGTTCCGGCAAGGTCAGCGTTTTGGTCTGCCGCCCCGCATTGTTCGGAGACGGGGGCTGCGTTCCTTGACCTGTCTGCGGTCGTCATTCTTGCCCTGCCTTGTCCTCCCGGGAATATTTTGGGGTACTGAGCGCAAAGAGTGGGGAACTCTACTCCGAGTGCTTCGCCCATTGTTGCATGGTCCTTGGGGCAAGGGGATTAGCCGGCCCACTGACGCCAAAAGCTTGTGACCGTGTGAGAGTACTCAGGCCGGCAGGCCGGCGCCCTTCTGGCTGCTCGTTCATAGGGCATTGGCACGCGTTTCAAATGCCATACGGTTGACGCCCTCAGTCAGTTCATTGCTCTTTCTAGCTTTTTTTTTTTTTTTGCGGACGAAGGAAACTTTGACTTCTTGAAATTGCTCACCTCTCTCCCTCCCCCTTCTCTCTTTTCATTTCTTTCTTCATGCCTGTTCGTCTTCCCTTTCTTTACACGAATGTATGTCGGAGTTGTTTATGTTTTATTGTCTTAATTCTTGCTATGTGTGTGCTTTTGTTTTGCCCCCCCCCCTTTTTTATTCTTTTCATGCCTGTAGGTCTACACTTTCTTTACACGAATGTATGTCGGAATTGTTCCTGTATTACTGTCTGTATTCTTGCTATGTGTGTACTATTATTTCGCCCCCCCTTATGTAATACCCCGCAAGGGGCCTTTAAGGGTACAATAAATGATGATGATGATGAAATAGCCGAGCATGCGGTTAGCATTATTAGTAATGTATTCGACGTGTTTCTGACGAGTAAAATTGTTAGTAACGTAAAGCACAACTTACTTATACGAGTGCACTCCGTTTAAAGGGGTATAACTAACAAGATACATGGAAGTGTTAGAAACTGAAGGATTTCTAGATACACGAATACATTTAAATTTTGTGCAGTTGAGTTTCATTCATCGGTCGTGATATTAAAGAGACACGTTATCTAGGTTATTCGGAAGTCTGATAAAATCAGTTGACCTTGTGATTTTATAATAAAGCACACAATCGTGAGCAAATAATTTAATGGTTGAAAACTTAACACCGTTAGGAAGGACGTTTATTTTATAACAAAACAAGCAACAGCTCTAACACAGAGCCCTGCTGCACATCTGATGTTACGGCAGAGGCACCGGAAGAACAGTTGTTAGCAGAGACATATTGCGACCTGTTAGAAAGAGAGGATTTACTTCAACTAAGCACATTAAGGCAAGGTTCAATTGATTTAATTTAAGGAGGAAAAGTCTATGAGAAACGGTATCGCACACTGTATTAACATCATGAAAAGTGCACTCGTTGTAGTAACCGTCGTCAGAATTGGCAACCGCATCGTTAGTGAAAGATACTAGTTCGGTTCAAATTAAAATGTTCTTCTGAAGCCGTGTGGGGAAGAGTAAAAAGAAATGTCTTTCAAGAGAGTCCATCAGATGAGTTAAAATAATGTGCTCGAGAAGCTTACAGGAAATGCTTGTACGGGATACGGGGTGATAAGTCTCTGGAAGATGCGGGTTACCTGTCTTATAGACAGGAACCACATTTCTGGAATTCCAATCAGTGGGTAGCGATTTACACTGTAATGACAGATGGGAACGTTTAGCGAGGACTATGGGTTAGCTAGCACTTCTGTTAGTTTCAGCACCTTAGAGCAAATTCCAAAATGGTCTGCAGAAGACGAGATTTTTAAAATCTGAGTAATGTTGGTTAAGCCCACCCAGTAAAAAACAAATCGGTTCGATGGGTGGAAAACCGGCATTCGGTGCTGGGGATAAAATGAGGGCGCTGTTTTTTTAAATACTGAAGAAAAAATATATTTTGAACCGTGCAGCATTGATCCGGTTGCACAAGCAGGTCAGAACTTGTTAATTGAATATTGTATTTAAATTCGCTTTTTTGTACTCTAAATTTGGGGAGATGAAGAAGAGCATGAAATGTGGATTTTGCATGAAATGAAGTTTTCTTTTATGCTAACAGAGTCTACATTCCATACAATACCTGGATAATTGCAGTCTTCCATAAGAATCAACGGGGGATAGGGATAGCGTACAATCAGAAGATTAAGAACATCATGGAGCTCAGAACAAAAGGAGGGGAAGGGGCTGGGAACGATAACATGCACAGAAAATATAGTCACGACTGGGAAAAATTATTCGTACGCGAAAAATTCCCAGGAATTGACTGATTGGCATGGCAGAGGAATTGCTTGTTGACAGCAACAAGCACGCCCCTCCGGCAGGGACGTCATGGTCATAACGATATTTTGTGAACGCCTTATCGCCTTATGCGGTAGTTTTTATCTTTGTCGAGAGCCAGGCATTTGTAAAACGATGATATCGGCAGAGCATGAACTGATAGCTGAAGAAAGTGTGCCATGCTTATTCATGACGCTTCGAATGTTTGCAAAAAGAAACGATACATTGCTTGAGGCGATTGGGAAAGAGATTGCCGGGATGATTCCGTGGAGGGACTGCTCGGGAAAGCGCCGTCACTATCACGAGCCTGTGCACCCCGAGGACCGCGTGTCCGACAGGAATTATCAAGCGCCGGAACACTGTCGGTTATTGCGCAGTATCCATAGTGTTTCTTATTATTCACAAGTTTGTTGTAGCACAGTGAAGAAGCTTGCCCATTGGCTTTTTCGAACTCAATGAGCTTCTTTAAAGCGATGCTTTTTACCTCTTCCCCCATGGGTTCTGTTGCGACCATTGGTGTCAACAGAGAACTCCCGCGAACAAATAAAAAAAGTTACTGGCGCCGGCAGGAATCGCACCTGGAGCGAACAGAGAAACGGTGCTAGAGCCCATTGTCTTACCGATTGATGATTGATTCATTGTAGGGTTTAACGCGCCGACGCAACGCAGGCGATGAGGCGCGCCGTAGTGGAGGGCTCCGGATTAATTTTGACCACCTGGGGATCTTTATCGTGCGCCGAAATCTCGTACACACGGGCGTTTTTGCTTTTCGCCTCCGTCAGAAAAGCGGTCACCGCGGCCGGGAATCGAACCTGCGACCTCGTGCTCAGCAGCGCAACGCCTTAGCCACTGAGCCACCGCGGCGGGTTGTCTTACCGATTGATCTACGAGCCCACGCAAAGACGGGGGAGACAGACGGTGCACTCACCGAGCACATCTCAGGGTTTATTTCCTGCATTCGCGCTGAATGCCACGTGATAGCGTCACGCGACCTGTCGCGCTACTGTATGCTCCGTCCACGGCACGTGTAGCGGCCATATGGACACCTTGCGCATGAGCTAGAAGTCATAAAAATACCTGCGTCCGTCTAATCTCACGGCAACCACGAGAATTACCCCCGGGAAATTCTCACGGCAGTTTCCATAAACGCTGGCTGGCCTCAAATTTGCTGAATAATAAACGTAACCTAACAAAACATAACCTAACGTATCCTAACCGTACCTATCATAGCCTCTCCAAACCAGCCCAACAACAAGAATCCCTACCTAACACAGACCAACGACGCAGAATTCAATCTATATTAAACCTACGCCAACCTATTCTAGAAGTCCTGTGCGTCAATATTTGGATATAATACTTAACAGAAGAAAAAAGAATTGACAAAATGACCATGAGCAAAAATTACAAAAATTTTGAAAGAAAAAAAAAAAAACTTCAGCCGCACGCCGCACTATGACCTGGGCCTTCTCGTTTAAAAGCCAGTGATATAACACAGCGCCACCGGAGCAGAGGTAGGAAGGAGTTATTTTGGAACTATTTGTCTCATAAAATCTCCATTGGCGTGCTTAGCCAATCAGAGGTGACTTCCATGAATAATTCCTGACGCTAATTCTCACGGTAGCCGTGATAACAGACAGTACCTATAAAAATTAAGGGAAGCACACACCAACGCATGGCATCGCACTTCTCCTTTGTCTCTGGGGCCTATCTAGTCGCGTCCTTCAGCGGCGGCAGAGACAGGAGAAGTGAGATCGTCTAACACCGGGTTTGAGCATCCTTTTATTTTACAAAAAAATGAGTTTCCCTCCTGTGCTTCACCAATACGACTCATCCAACCACCGTTCATAAATCATGCGCTTATTTAAACTTAGCAAAGAATATCTGCTTGAAGTAATAAAGGGTGTGGTTGAGTGCATTTCACTTGTCTCTGGTTTCCCTCTTTGCAGAGCCACGTGTGGGACTTCAAGTGATGTCGCATGGGTAACCATTGTGGGTGTTGTTTACAGCTTCGCTTTCCAACCACCTACACAGGGCGCATTTTTTTCCTACAATGCCGAGTAGCTGGGCAAAAGTCCTCACTCAAAGAAATATCTGTATCTTTAACCTTGCTTTTTAGTCACAGAATATGCTCCTTCGTTTTAAAAGACAAGGATTTGGTTATTACTGGACGAGTCTTATTCGCCGCAAAAGGGCCTAGCTTATGAAGGTATGGAAATCGTTCGTTCGGGGAGTTCAAATTCAAGAAAACGCGGGAGAACGCCCGGGATGGGACTTTCAGATTCCGTCCACATCTCAGTTAAATTGTTAGGGATTTCATTAAAAATGAGGTCATTTCTCCGCGATCTGTCCTCCATTTCCTGCAAGTGAGAGTTCCTGCTCTCCATTCCCGCCAACGGAGTACCCCATCAGTGTCTTTGCATTATGTATGATGCGTACTGTGTGTGATTGTTGGTGGTGTGCGGGGATGTCTATCCAAGGTGTCTATCCAAAATGATTACTCGAAAGAAAGACTAGGCAAACGCATGCTGCTGTGGCAGAGCGAAGAAAATGAAAAACGGCAGGGAAAGAAAGTAGCATGTGTACACGGAAACTTCAAGTAGACAAGAAAAGAATCGCATGGGATGATGCCAAAATCTCCCCAATTAAACTCGGTGCTTCTAAGAACAACCTAATCGTCGCATGACCAATTTATGGGAAAAATGTAAAAACATGTGCTTATACTGCCTTGACAATTTCATACCAAACAAAATAAGGCATGTACTCAAAACAGCTCCCTGGATAACGCGTGAAATTTTGCATATCAAAAGAAAAATCAAAAGGCTAAACCTAGGAGTGGCTGATCAAGGTACTATTAGTGCCAACCAAATCACTCTTCACTCTGCAGTTGCAAACTCGAAGCGTTTGTACTTTGAAAAGACTTTGCCAAACTTTGTCAGGGATGCCCCACAGAAGTTTTGGAGTTTTCGGTCAAGTAAAAAAAAGGCCCATAAAAGAACGTAGCCACGGCGGCATGCTCCTTGTTGAACCTCTACATATTGCTGAACATTTTATTGCTTATTTCCTAAGTGTTTTTTTCTCATTCGAATGATCCCATGCTCACAATCCATGTCGGTTCAGCTCCCAATGATGAACTTAATCTTTACCTGGGGCGGTATTCTCGAGTTTTATCCCTTTTGCGTCCCTTTCAAAAGTGTCCCTTTTGGCAAACCCTGATTGGCTAAAAGCAAACAAACGGAAGTGACCTAACGCAAGCGCAACAAACCTACTGCCAACGCTCACTGCTTAACCGGAAGTACGTCACGATGAGAGGGACTCAAAAAGGACGTTTTCAAAAGGTACAGTTACGGGAATACCGCCCCTGGTGTTGTTTCATTGCATCTTAACCTTAAAACAAAAGCTTCCCAGGCCAGGACAAATTGCCCATTACTTTTATTTGTCGTAACGGCGAGATGTTAGCTCAATTTCTGGTTGTAATTTTTCGTGAATCCCTTTTAACCGGAATTGTACCTCCTGACTGGAAATTAGCCCGCTTGGTACCCGTCTTTAAAAAGGGTGATCTTGCATGCAAGCCAATTTCAATGAAGTCATCATCTTGTAAACTTCTTGAGCATATCATAACTAACTACATTTACAAATTTTTACAGGACCGTAATTTACTTTCTTCTGTTCAACATGGTTTTAAAAACGTTTCTCTACAGTAACGCAATTAACATCGGTTGTTCACAGTTTTGCCGCTATTCTTGAGACGTCGGGCCAAGTAGATGCTATTTTCTAGATTTCTCCAAAGCTTTTGATGTTGTTTCTCATGTTCACCTTATTACTAAATTACAATCAACTGGTCTTCCTGCATTTATAATTAACTGTATGTCTTTGTACCTGAGCAACTGCAAACAATTCGTTCGCATTGATAATGACTGTTCACAATCCCTCCCCGTGTCATCTGGCGTTCCGCAAAGAAGTGTCTTGGGTCCTTTGTTGTTTTTCACATATGTTAACGATATTGTGGATGTTATTATTGGCCCATTTCAAATAAGGATGTTTGCAGCTGATTGTATATTATTTAATAAAATAACATGCCGCAAACCAATCACTATTGAATTGCAATCTTTGTAACATATCCTACTGGTGTGCTAAGTCGAATATCAACGTGAATGCCGGCAAATCAGTTTTCATGAAGATAACCCACAAGGCATTTTTTTATTGCATCTTTACCAGCTTTCTAGACAAACTTTGAACGAAGTTACTGAAGACAAGTACCTGGGTCTCACCATAAAAACCCTTCAACTTGAAACAAACACATTTCAAGCATCTGTGCGTCATCTTTTCGTAAACTGAGTCTTTTAAGACACGCTCAAGCGTGCTCCTGCAAGTGTTAGAATGCTAGCCTATACATCTATTGTAAGACCCAAATTGGAGTATCAATGTATAAATCCGGGATCCTTACAGAAAAACTAACATTTTTGCACTTGAGATCATTCAGCATAGAGCTGTTCGGTTCATTTGCTCCAAATACCGTTTGAGCGATTCACCAATCCTCTCATGAGAGACTATTACACCCAACCTTATAATTCAGACGGAAAATCCAAATATTTAAATTTCTTTATCTTCTCAAGAATAATAAACTCTCAATGAGACCAGAACAATACACCCAACCACTCACCGCTCGCAGAACACGACACCAGCACGCCGACTCCCTAACGCCCTTCAATGCTAGAACTAACATTTTCAAAATTTTCTTTTTCCCGCGCACTGTAAACGAATTGAATCAATGACCAGCATCGTTCGCAAATAGCCTAGACTCAATTGACAATAGTGTATTTTGTCCTGTATTGATAATGTGTTACATTTATTTTTTATGCTTGTTCGAGTTATGTCCTTAATCTTTGCGCTTTTCATGTTCTTGAACTTTTGTTGTCCATATTATAAGGTTTGTAATTACGTCGCTCCTCCTTGGGCCTTTCACTGGGCCTGCAGTATTGTGTAAATAATTAAATAAATCAATAAATTCTTCGCCCTCTGCATTTACTGCCTCTGAAACAGTCCGTCGGATTTCGATTGCAGCTGGTACTACGTCTAGGTTTCCACCGATAGATTCCACGGTTTCTATTCTGGCCGCAACGTGTGGCTTCTTTGCCGCGGCTGGTGCTGGAGTGTTTTTCAGATCGGCTAATGCTTCCATTAGCTTGGAAGAGAGGGCGGCAATAGCGGCAAGCAATTCATTGTTCTGGTTGTTAGGACCAACAGGAGGGGGCCGTGGGTTAGCTCGAAGTCTCCACAGAGAAAGAGCAACTTACAAACAAAAATACAGTCCCACAAAATTTCATGAAGAACACTCGGGCACGGGAGCAGCAGCGAAAATGGGTTGTTAGAGCGCTCACAGTGGATGGATGAGCCGGCATGAACTTACAAAAACAAGAACGGTGCATTGAAAGGCTAACGCTTTGCAGCTGCTCTCCCGTGCCCACTGAAGGGCGACTGGCGATGCCAGTCGTTCAAGTCGGCCGATAAGGTTATGTCCATTGCGACGGTACTAATGGGCTGGTTACTGGGGTAGTAACTGTCTCTGGGCAAGGTTCAAAGTAAAGCCGATCCTGTGCGGAAATTCGTTCCACAACGGACAGAGAAGCAGACGCTGGAAGCGCAGCTGCGTCACCCAAGATAGGAGAATATTCGCTGAACAGGACAAACTGCACAAAGAAGAGCAGTGCGTTGAAAGGCGAACGCATTGCAGCTGCTCTCCCGTCGCGACTCTTTAGTCAACTTCTTTCGCAAACTTAATCCAACTTCTAAAGCAGCAAAATTAGGCAAGAAATTCCAATTGGAAAGTGCAGAGCGATTTGAGAAACTTTCGAATAAACGGTTTACGTATGTCTATCTGTTAAGTATTAGTGTTTTTCGGCTTAGTCATAGTGTTCGTAAAATAATAATAAAAAACACTCCGTGGTATGACCGCTCTCGCTTCGTGATTGCAGTTCTCCCTAGCGTCCCGCACTGCCGCTTAAAAAAAGCGACAGGTCTGCGCCCCATGCGATAACCGCTGCATCTGCTTATCACTATAAGGAGTTGTATCCAGGGCAGCACATCGCTTACGTAATTGTCCCAGCAAACGCCTACATCAACGACCAGTCGCCTTTCAAGCTGCAGCACGCCTTCACCAGTTTGTGCGCGGAACGTTTGGCAGCGCTGCAATAAGGACACCCAAGCAGGCATGTCACGCGGTGTTCTTTTTTTTAATTCGTCGGTATCATGAGTAAGCTGAAAAATATCATACTGCAGAGATAGAAAGACAGAAACTCTTTATTCGGACGTTCTGTAAGCCGCTCTTGAACTTACGAATTTGAACTTTTTCCTTGGTTTAAGAAAATGAAAAGTGATAATTGCAAAGGTTGATTGGTAATTGAGTTTATTTTTCGGCATGTCACATATATAACCGGAAAATAAAAAAAAAATATAAAAAAGCAGAAAAAAACACAAAAGCTGCATATAATTCAACCAGTACCAACGCTGCGCTGACGCCATGCTCACACATTTTTTTACGGCGCTCTTTTTTTACCCGTTAATAACTTCTCTAATTATTTTATTTTTGTGTTTTGCAATGACCTGTTTTTTGTAAAAAAACTGGGGCGCAGCCAGGAAATTTGACAGTGGACACCTAAGTAAGTGGCCACTAGTCGGCTGATGTACATTATAGTTATGTTTTTTAATCTTCATTAAGGCAACGTCCCGTTTGGCCTACAGACGCTTGCCCACGCGAAAGATGAATTGAATAGACGACGCCTTTAACGCATTCTACAGAACGGTTGTCATGCCTAACAAAGCAAGGCTGCATTGTTCTTTTGGTTGTCTTGACTCTCGAACACATGGTGGAAAGCTTTTCGGGCGCAGAAATTGCAAGTCGTACACTAGCTCATTTTCCTACATTTTTTCAAATTGTGCGTTATGCGGTGCACGTAAGGAATAACTGCTTGTTTATCATCTTTGTTGGGTTCAACGGCTGCTTGGCTGTCCAGTTCAATTCTTTTTGATCACTTCAGTATTTATTCTGCTACGAATGTTAACAGCTGTTTGGAGTACTCCGCTATCAAAAGCCGGTCAAGCTGTTTACGAAAGCTTTCTTGTATCGAGTGAAAATAAGACTTGTTAAGGGCATTTTTAAAACATTGTTATGATAGACGTTTTCAGGAGCTTAGAATGGATGAATCAAAAGGTAGAAGCGGTTTGCTGGCACGTAGATCGTACGCCCAGCAGACGTGGTTGTGCGAAAAATGATGCTTCAGATCTAAAAACTGGATAGTTCTGTCACGGGAAGTTCAAAAGGTAAAACCAAAGGCTTAAACATGGAGCGAAATTGACCTGAAACACTAGTGACTCCGTGCCCGCTTCGTCGGTGTTAAAAACTACTAAAAGGCCTAGAAACACAGCCAATCCACGCAGCAGCCACAAACCCTCACAGTACCTATGGGGATTCCAAATGAAATGGAAGGACCAAACAAACCAACGAGATGATTTGATCAATGTTTAGAGCGAAGTCTACGATGGTTCTCCAATGAACCTGCGGAGATATAAAAGACATGTTAGGGGCACTTCAGCAATACTTTTCGTCCATTGGCCCCCAACCCCAAATAGTCGCCATACAAGAAACAAGCAGCAACCCTCGTCTCCAGGATTTATAACGAATGCCGACCCAACAAATAAATTTATGGCCACTTTGTCAAGGCTGTGTTGCGGCCACGCAACCCGACCCACTCGCTCATTTCCCGCAACAGAAACTATGATGTCATATGCGGCAGTTCTGCGATTGGCTAATGTCGCCAAAAGCCAGCGCAAACTATGCCCAACGAGGTGTTTGCGCCTAAATTAAGGGCACATTCTTTTTATAACAGCAAGAATGGTGGAGTAAACAGTGGAAGTTAGGAAAGTACAGGTAAACATAGAAGTACGATGCGTACTTCTGTGGGTACTGCGCGCACTATGCTCGTTTCAGCTGTGCAGTACTGCGGGGCTTTGGGGTTGTCACACACGACACTGGCCGAAATGATTGTTTTCTGCCTTAACAAAAACAAGCCAGGTTCAAATGCGGGCAAAAACGAAGTAAATAATTGGTTTGTGAAGGCCTGTCGCGATATGAGGGCACCATCTAGGTTCCCTAATGGTAAACGAGACTCAGCAATCGTCTGGAGTGCGGTACATGTGAAGTCATTGCCGATGTTGCGAAAGCACACGATTTGGCGGGAGAATCAAAATTTTAACTTAAATTGAATATTCTCTCAGGGAATAAAGCATCGTTATCTTCCGTAGAAGTGCTGTGGCACTATAAAACATGACATCTTTCCAATAAAACCAACTTGTATTTTGTCTGCATGGCCCCCAGAACGTGCTTCGGAATCTTGAGCAGCATGGTCGCTGCTTCATTGCTTGCTGTCATGGTGTCTAATAGGTTGCCACAAGCACTTATAATTGCGATCTGTACTTGTCCCAGTTTAAAACCTGGGCTATCTTAGAAGCACGTAGTCGATATCGTGCTGCGTCAATAAAGATAGGGTAATGATTACTGCTAATCCGGCCTGGCGACACTCTCCTCCCTAACTGAATATCAGTGGAAATCAGGGTTAAGTCAATAGCACTTGTAGCACTTGGTGGACTGAAGAAGGTTGGAGTGCCATCTTTTGCAACACAAAGATTCAACCTATCAATGGTGTCTGCCAGATGTTTTCCTCGAATGTCTGTCGGTTTATCTCCCACAGCGTATGGTGAGCATTAAAATCTCCACATATAATACGTGGGACTGGTCAACGACCATCGAGTTGGTCAAAGAACGCCTCCACATCAATTTGTTTCCGTGGTAGGAGGTAGACGGACGCAATTCTCAATTTGTTAGAGCCTATTTGCAAGATCACAGCCACAACTTCGGCCACGCCTGAGGAAAACGTCTCGAACAGATATTACAGCGTGCGGAACCTCACGTTGAACATACAAAACGGCACTCCCACGTGGAAAAGAGGGAAAGCTGGGATTTGTATGAGGAACTTAACCGGAAAGCGACCTTTTCCCTAATAATCCGGTTTCCGGCAAATCCAATATTGCTACCTGTGACTCTTTGAGGAATAGAGTTAGCTCAGCCAATCGACAGGTCAGCCCAGCGCAATTCTATTGCAAATAAAGGGCTCTGATTTTGTCTTTGTGGTCACCGGTTACTTAAGTAGAGCGTCGCGGAAAATTCCGATATTACTGGTTCCCATCTGAGCGTCATTTCAAAATGCTATTTAAAAGGCTTGGGACCTTCGAAGCAACGTGAGACCGGACGGCTGCAAAAAGGGCTGGTATAACATTCCTACAGTCAGACATCTTAGTCTCCGGGGCATGGGCACGGACGTCCCCGTTGACAAGGGTAGCATCCAGGGCATGTCGGTATTCCATAACTAAAAATAATTGCGCAAAAAATGGGAGACACGGTCAAAGTAAAGGACGGACACACACGGGGCGAACTTCTAACTACATTTATTGTGCCACTGTGTGAACTTTATAAACTTGACAAGGTACGAACGTGCATGCGTAAGCGTAAACATAAATCACACGCCCGGCGAAGTGGCAGCCAAAAAAAAAACCAATTCCTTTTCGGTGAGCGCAAGCGAGGGTGTGCTGATACATTTATCTCCGAGTCTTGATATCCCCTCAGCTTCTGTAATTTCTCGCAAAAGCTGCGTCCAGCCACGGGATAAAGTCGAACACTTCTCGAATGTAGGTTTAGAGTTACCCACGAGTTGCCGTGGAAGGGTCGATCCGGTTTCTTGACCTTCGCCTTACCTTCAGTAATGGCCATACATGTTGGTCCTATGAGCCGCGAGCCAACAAGCCACTTTTGCCATACACGTGGGCCCATTCTAAACTTGTAAAGCGGGCCATCGTCAGTTTGTGCTTTAAGAATGCTTTAAGAAAGTCTTGCTGCCACTCAGTGGGCGCGCAACAAGCTAGTGCTGGTGTCGGTGGTAGAACGAATTTTGAGACAGACGAGACGCAGCGCTTAACGAACAGCAGACGCTGTTGCATCCGGCAATCGCCCAAAAGTGTGTGTAGTTCCCTACATGCACCGGGTTCCCGCAACCTCAAAAAGATTGGAAAGAAAGCTAACATTAAGGTGGTTTTCTCGGCGCTCAACAAGCTTGGGAAGCTGAGTAACCTCACGAACCCCCATTTCCCAACTCGTGAAAAGGGCAACTAAGAGGCACCGGAAGAGGTTTGTTGCCTGTGCGAGCCGGGTAGTGTACAGCCTGCCGCTCAACTGCAACAGGCAGTACATTGGGCACACCGGGTGCTCCGTGATTGACCGGTCACGCGAACACAGCTACAACATTTAATCTGGCACTGGTGGGTTCTTGGCTGCAAATTGTTTAAGATGCGGCTGTAGAACTACATTCGAGAAGTGTTCGATTTTATCCCGTGTCCGGACGCAGCTTATGCGAGAAATTATAGAAGCTGAGGCGATATAAAGACTCGGAGATAAATGTTTCAGCATGCCCTCGCTTGCGCTAACCTAAAAGGAATTTGGTTTTCTTGGCCGCCGCTTCACCGGGCGTTTGATCTGCGTTTATGCCTACGCATGCGTGTTCGTACCTTGTCAAGTTTATAATGTTCGCACAGCGGCACAATAAATGTAGTTTCACGATTGCGCCGTATGTGTCCGTCCTTTACTTCGTCCGTGTCTCCCATTTTTTGCGCAATTATTTTTAGTCCCCGTTAAATTTCTGCAGGACTTAAGTCCACGCCGAGATTGTGATTGGTAGAGAGCTCTCCGTTTGCGGTGGTTGAGTGCTTGCGGGATTTTCCTTCGTGTTGGACTCATTGCTGTCTTCCTGTTCATTTAGCGTCGGGAAGCTCTCTTTGTCGGGAGGTGTCAACAGTGCTGGACAGGGTTTGGGTCCCGCGATGAAGGCTTCCCTTCTGTGCAGAGGGCGGACTCGAAATGGGAAGCCGCAGTAACTTGCTGGGTGGTCGGCGCTACAGTTGGCACAAGTGAAACCCGCCGGGCATATCCGGAATTCATGCGGGCCACCACATCGCTTACAGCGCTGATCTCCTCCGCAGGATTTTACTACATGGCCAAAACGCTGGCATTTGAAGCAACGAGGAGGTGTCTCCCCTCCCTGTAATCGGCCGTTTTATGCCTTGTAAATACAAGGTTGGCGGTTCTCGACCATTCAGTGTTCGGCACGAACGACAACACCCAGCGTAAAATTGAGTGGTTTTCAATCGTTCACCTACGAGCCACTTCTACGCAGTTTTCTTTTCACGTGCAGTACACCTTGAGGCCTGAGGTATATTCCAGTAGGTCCTCCTCCGTGTACCACTCGGGGACACCATTTATGCTGCATCTGTTCTCGACGTAGGAGTGGGAGTCCAGCAAAAATTGCAGTGCCTCCTACCTGGTCGCTGCGCAACAAAACGTTCACCTCCTTCTCCGTGGCCACATCAAGAAGCAAGGCACCCTGAGCAGTGAACCTGCTACGAATAGGCGCTTGCCTAAGCAAAGTCTTGAAGGTTGAAATTAGTAATCTGGGGTTCACCTTCCTGAGGTCTTGATCGCCTTTAGCCGGGGACACGAGCACAGGTATGCCGACTGAACGTTTTTTGCGACTTTTGCGACTCATGACTTTAAAGCCTTCCTCGTCAACGTCAGTCATCTCTACGCGAACTTGGCTGCCACTAACCATCCTGTCGTCCTCTCCTTTAAAAGTAGCATCACTGGCATTATTTATTTCAGAAGTAGCATCACTGGTATTTTGTCGCCAATAATTAAAAGCGGTGAGGGCTCCATTGAGGCCGCGAGTCACTTCTCGGCAGGGAGAACCATGTCAGATTCTGTGATACCGGCGTCACTCGATCGGCGAGGACCTTTAAGGGCGGCAGACTCACAAAAAGACACGGGAGTCTGTCGGCACTTCGACGCCTTCGCCAAAGTATCAGTGTCTGCCTTTGTTTGCAACAGCCGCATTTATCTTGTTTACCCCGTCTATTCACTCCGGTTACCGACCTGACATTATGCCTGTACCCCTGAGTGGCCAGGGAAAGAGGGAATAAGCAGTACCTGTGTGGGCGTTTTATGTACGAGGTGGTTTGTACATGATTGATTGTAGGGTTTAACGCACCGACGCAACGCAGGCGATGAGGCGCGCCGTAGTGGAAGGCTCCGGATTAATTTTGACCACCTAGGGATCGTTAACGTGCGCTGAAATCTCGTACACACGGGCGTTTTTGCTTTTCGCCTCCATCAGAAAAGCGGCCGCCGCGGCCGGGAATCGAACCAGCGACCTCGTGCTCAGCAGCGCAACGCCTTAGCCACTGAGCCACCGCGGCGGGTGAAGGTGGTTTGTACCTGTGGCGCCCAGTGTAAGACTATAATATGGGCGAGTATGTGGTGTAGTCCCAGCCATTGCAGCTGAAGCACTTCCGCTCGAAAGCAATGTTCGTGAAAGCAGGGCGAGCTAATTTTTTTTGCCATGCCGTCGTGTAGCGTCATATGCAGGGGAGAGCTCAAAGGGTGAGTCCCCTGCGAAAAATTAGGGTTCGAGAGGGGGGCGTGTGTACGAGAGGGCTGATAATTTTTGCGGTATTTAAAGATTAAAAATCATAGCCACTCGTATTCTGGTTGTATTTGGCGGTGAGTTCATCTTATCTAATGAACCTGCTTTGGTTCCAGTATATTCTGTGCCTAGTTCAGCCATCGGGCATCAAGGGCTCAAGAACCAGCGCAATTCTATCCACAGCAACCTTTCATAATGATTACTGAAAATTTCCAAAATGTTCTGCAATATCTTCTTTCCCGGGTTATTTTGGAAGTGAAAACTACGAGTATATAAAATATGGCTTAATTACATTGGTTCTATTAGGTTCCTGAGAGGTTTGAAGCGTGGGTACGGCGTAGAAGTTTCAAGAATTCCAGAAAAGGGCCTGTCGCCCATAGAGCAGACGACATGTTGGTCGATCGGTGGGTGCTTTGCCTCGTCGTTGTATTAGTCCGGGTTCCAAATCAATCATATTTATTTGCGCTTGCGGGCGTCGCTGGCGCGTTAAATTATAAACAGATAATGTGAGCCTGAAGTGAACCGGTGGTACGAGTTTTAGGTGCTGTTGGGTGATTCCAAGGTAGCGCACATGAGTGCGGATGCGTGATTTTTGTGTTTTAACATTTTTATCAGTTATGCGCAAGGTAGAGAATAGCTTATAACTGCAATCTATTTTCTACTAGGGTGCATCCTTCCCGAGAAAAAAAAATTTGCGAAGGGGGCGTGGGTGATGCGCAATTTGCGGCGTCTGCAGTTTTTTCAAAACTCGGGGCTGCGCAAGGCAAGGCTTGATCGTTCTGACTAAAATTTGCTTTACAACAAAAAACACACAAAAGTTACAAAGAGGAGAAAACAAATTTTACGTTCTGCCGTGAAGAAAAAAATTAGACCGAAATTGGGAAATCACGCTGACATTAACGCCCCAACTTCTGACAGGTAATGGCGACCAGATATTTGCGCACTTATCTCAAAAATATCGCTTGTCTAGAAAAAATATCAATATGATTGACTGCTGTCTTTTTCTAAAAATGCGGAACGTTGAAAATAAAAATAAAAAAGGCCAGTCTCGGTTTGTTTCAAAATTAGGGAAAAGAGACTCCTCTAGAGGGTCAGCAACACTGCTGAAAAATATGTTGCATCATTTTGTTGGTACCGATGTTATAAGCGGCTGAAATCACGTAATTGAGACGAGTCACAGCGCCGTTAGATATGCTACTCCGGCAGCTTTTCTGCCTTCGCGCTTTGATAAAAAAGTGTCTGTTCGAATTCTGCGGCCACACCCGGAGCTTTTGACGTCCTTTTTGGCAGAAATACACGTGTTTCGCCTTTTATATTGGGGATTCTCTCAATAAGCGCAGTTCAGCTACGCCTCTCCCGAAAATGTGCCAAACAGCGCGCCTTCCCGGGCGTAAGATTTGTTTTGGCAGAATCAAAAATAAGGGTAATAAAACAAAGTAAAAAGGGAGAATTTGTTTAAATAATAAAAAAAATTTCAAACATGCAAGTGATATCGATTTCGGAAAAACATCTACAGTTACCCGACACGCTTATAGCGTAGAAAACCGCGCTGCGCAACTCACCTATAACAGAATTCTGGTCACGGCCCGAGTAAACTGCCAGAAATAGAGGTAGGCGTGACCTTTTTGGCACAGTTTAAGTGAAATAACGTGGACGCCAATTATTTTATCCATGACGTGATGAGATTCGCAAACCACTGTTTTTTATTTACGCCTCTCAGAAGACATGATCATAACCACAAAATTAAACGGAAATGCTTATAAAATTGTCGTTACAACTTGGTCGTTCGCACATTCAAACACAGCACACAAAATTCTCCGTATGCGGGGCATATGAAAGGCTCTTCTTGCTGCTGTGCTATGTAACCAAAACATAGACAGTGCTGCACCATGAAAAACCCAAAACAAATTTTAGACATCTTTTCATTTTATCTCAATTAATACAACCGACTCTTCAAGTAACCTCACGATAAATTCACATGCTAGCGACATCTCCCAGGATCGGCGCGTCACGTGGTTGCACTTGCGCACAACCTCACTCGCTACCTTATTGGTTGTTTCAATATTTGATTTATCTGTACCCTTGGTGAGGACATATGTTATTGCTTTGCTGGAGCTCACCCAACTTGCGTATACTATAGCCTGTACCTGTCGGGGAGAGGCCGTTAGTTTGTCGCTATAGTTACCATTCGAAGATTAATGCACCATCTCCGTCGCACCCGCCCAAGACTGGGTCAGTTACGGCAGTCGTAACACCGAGAAAACTCTTTGTTTTGTTACCTTGCTCTTTGTTTTTTACTAGAAGAGAGGTTACGCCCTCAGAGGAGCGCTTTTTGGCAAGTCTTCGCCACGAGCGTACCTGTGCTAGTGCCTATTCTGTAAAACATCGCGAATATAATAGAGTAAAACACACATCTTTTTGTAGAAGGACTTCAAAGGTGCAAATGTCCCTGGTGATGCCGCAGAATGCCCGCAGACACTTTTTTTTTAACAAAGAGAGAAGCCGGAAAAGCAACCGGAGTACCATATCACATTGCGTGGAGACGCGTCACGAAAGCGTGATTTCAGCCGCTTGCAACTTCGGTGCCAACCAAATGATGCAACATGTTTTTGAGAAGTATTGTTGACGCTCTTGAGGAGTCTCTTTACCCCGATTTTGAAAAAAATAAAATCGAGACCGGCTTTTTTTTATTTCGATTTTTAAAATTACACAATTGTTATAAAAAAGCACAGCAGTCAATCTTTTCTAGCGTGCATTTATCTTTCTAGACAAGCGATATTTTAGGGGTATGTTTACAAACTTCTCGTCGACATTACCTATCACTGACAAGTTGTTCACAATTACAGATACGGAGATAGGAGATGTCAAAATATGCGATAATCTGGCGTCTGGCATGATTTCACAATTTTTTTATTTTTCTTTCACGGCAGAACGCAAAATTTGTTTGGACCTGTTTGTCAGTTTGGTGTAGTTTTTGCTTTGAAGTAAATTTAAGTCAGAATAATCAAGCCTTGCCATGCCCAAAGCCCCAAATTTGGAAGAAACTGCAGCAACCGGTAATTGGGCGTCACAAGCGCCACCTTTGAATTTTTTTGTTGTGAAGTACACACGCTAGAAAAAAACGAATTACAGAGTTAAGCTATTATCTCGCTTGGGCATAAGTCATAAACCATCGGAATGAGGACAATGAGTAAACTGTATTTGAATCGAGGTACTGTCGTTAGGTCACCCGGCCGGTTGGAGGATTGCTTAGTCCGGGATGCTCTGGACTGGGCTGGCCATTCGTGCCTTCTCCATCAACCGTCGCTGGTGTGAGAGGTCGGAGCTGGTCAGCAGCTCCTAGGCTCCTAGGCAGGGTTGGGGTTAAGGGTGAGTGTAAGGGATTGCTGGCACTGCCATACCTTGTGGTACATGGTGCCAGGTTGGGGGCACGATTTGCATGTGACAGGGTACAGGGTGGGATACACGGCATGTAGAAGGGTGTATGTGGGTAGGAATTAGTCTGTAGTCGCCGGAGTGCAGTAGCTTTAACAAAATAGAGGTGGGGGTGGGGAAAGGGGTATTTGCGACGCTCGTTCCTATAGGGGGGCTAGTACTTCGGCGTATGCTTGCCGTGGGGCGGGCATAACTATTGCTCCAAAGGAGGGTTCGTGGCCCTAGTGGGAGATGGCCCCGTGTGAATGAGCGCGGGCAGCGGCGTGCGCCGCCTCATTACTCCCGAAGGATTCGGGACCTGGAGACCAAATTATTTGCAGTTGTGGTAGTGGTTTCACTTCTTGTAGAATTGTCAAGGCGGTTGGCGGTATGCGTCGTTTTAGGTAGTTCCGGCAAGCGTCTTGGCCGTCAGTAATAATGATTAAAAATTCTTCGCCTGTTGTGGCGGCAAGGGTGATTGCAACCTCTTCATCTGTTTGGATGGAGTTGGTGAAAACAGCCACTCCAGTGAGATCAGTTACTGTGGAATTGACAACACTGGCGGCTTAAGCGTGCGGATTTGGGGGGTATGGTGATGCGCCCGTAGATCGGGTGCATGGGAGGTGGTGGTACTGTTTATGAATGCTGCGGGATCTTGCTGTTCGGCTTTCTTTTTTGTATGTGGGGTACAGATTCCGTGGAATCGGAGCACCGCTCATGTTATGTCGCATATCCGGAAGGACGAGAATTTTGTGGTCGTGGTTTGGTGGTATAGAGAATTGTAGTTTCAAGAGTGTTGCTTTACCCGTTGGAGTTAGCTTAAGCCGTTGTATTTGAGAGGTGTGGTGTACTTTTTCGATTTCTTCCCATGTATTCTGGACGCCAAGCTGCAGGAGGTTCGTAGTTGCTGTTCTTGGAGGGAGGCCCAGAGCTGTCTTTTATGTTTGGTGTATGGCTGAGTTAAGTTTATGGATCTCGGCTGGGTTGTGGGTTAGGTATGGGGCACCATACGCTATCCGGCTGATGAGGATGGCTTGTATGAGGCGAAGCGTGTAGGTTTCTTTAAGTCCAAAGCTACGATTGGAGCTGTTATCTATGATGTATGTGAGCTGTGCGAGGGTCCGCTGTAGGTGCTGGATAGCTTGGAATTGTGAGCCATTCTTCGGAATGATTACTCCCAGTATGCGGAGGTAAGGGACGTTGGAGACTAGCTGGTTGTGGATCTTGAGTTCCGGGTCGGGCATATCTTGCGAATTTTTCTTGGTTGTTCTTTTGCTGAGCGTTAAAAGGGCCGATTTTTCTGGAGCACATTCAAGATTGCGTGCTTTTGAGGTAGTGCTGTGTCAAATATATTGCAGTTTGGAGGGCATCTTCTTGGGCAGTGATGAGTTCCTGTAGGGGTCCATAGTGTAAGATCATCGGGTCACACGCCGTGTCGGAGGCTGGGGATCGCTTCCAGAAGTGGTGGGAGGACCTTCCTTGGAATATTGAAGAGCAGTGTGAAATAACGGAGCCTTGTGAGTCCCCTGCGGTATGGTTGTGAAGGTGTCTGAGCGCTGATGCCAAATGCCCACTGCTGCTGTACAGGTGGTGAGGAATGTGGTGACATGGTTGTAAAGACGTTTGATTGAGCTGAATCCTCGCAAGATGGCTTTATGTGTGGTACGTTGTCGAAAGACCCTTTGATGTGTAATGCAAGTGTGGAATATTTGTGTTGATTTGACAACTTGCTCAATATATCTTCTTTCAGCAGGAGTAAAATTTCTTGAGCGGAGACGTGCGGCGAGAAACCGAACATTGTGTGAGGGAAGTAGTTCTTGCTTGCGATGTGGGATGAGAGGTGATTCTGGACCATATGTTCGGGGAGTTTTCCTACGCAGGATGTGAGAGACATAGGTCGGAGGTTCTTAGGGTTAAGTGGCTTTCCGGGTTTGGGGATCAGTTTTATGTCCGCGTGCTTCCATTGTAAAGGCAAGGGGACTGCACTCCATTGTTCATTGATGTAGTTTAGTACATGGTCTAGGGTTACGGGATCCAGATTCCGGAGGAGTTTATTGAGAATTTTATCCTTGCCGTCAGTAGTGTTCCTGATGAGGAGTGCACTACAGCTTCACTTTTACCTATGATGAAGGCTGCATTGATTTCAAAATTGGGGGTGGCCTGTTATGGTGGAACTGCGACGGCGGCGCTTCAAGAGGTCGTTTTGTTCAGTCCCTGGGTGGCTGTACATGAGCCGTCGTAGTTGGTTTGCTGCAGACTCTCGATTTTTTCGTACCATTGAGAGACCGAAGTAAATGCCATGTGCGGCGGGTTCCGAGTGTTCGTTGAAGTCTTTCGCAAAACTGTGTCCAGTTTTGCCGCCTTAGTTGGCGAGCGTATGCTTCTGCTTCTAGCGTGATGTGGGCTATGCGTATTCGGAAGTTTCGATTCGTTTTTCCTTTTGCCAGCATTTGAGCAGTCCCCTACTGAAATACCACAGGTAACGGAAGTCGTTGTCTACGGCAGGGTTTTCCTGACTGAGTAGGATTTCTTTGATGCGCTTGCCCATTTCTGTAAGGAGTGTGGCTTTCCAATCTTCCATATTGTGGATTGGATACGTGAGGAAGTGTTCTCTGATTGATGATGATGCGTGACGATGCACGTGCGCGCTAATATCGCTGTGAAAATCCCAGCCGAAATTCGCTGCACAAGGCGACGCGCCGACCGCGGGGCCGATTCACGTGTCGACCAAACCGCCCGCGGGGGCATTCCTGAACTTGAATGCGCCGCAGAGTCACCTCTCCTTTTTGCTTCTGAACGGATGGGCCGAATCATGCCTCGGACGAACGATCCGCGGCAGACACGCCGCTACATGCTTGGAGACGGGGCCGCCGAGAGGGCGACGGCGTCACCTTCCGTTTCCCCGTCGTGGCGGCTCGGCTGACGCAATCGCTTCGCGTCCATTTGTCGGATTCCAACTTCGGCCCGCCAGCGTCCTGATTGGAGCGATACAAACCGCTGGTGGTTGCAACGGGCTCCCGGTGGTATAAAACGCGCCGTGAAGCCCAGCAAGCTTGGCACTTTTCGGAGGCATCGATTTGAGACGTCCTGTCGCCTTTGTGCGAGCCGTATGACGACCCTGTTACCCTTGTACATGCTGTATATAAATGTTCCTTCAACGTTTCGTCGGCTGGAGAACTTCATCGCCCTGCTCTGCATTGTGTCGATAGCGGACGGAGCAAGGCAACGGCGCTACACCGGTGACAGCACTCGGATGGCCAGTCGCAACAGGGGTGGCTGCGGTGACAGGGCCAAGTCCCAAAAGTGGTGACAGCCTCGGGATGGCTGATTCTCAACAGTGGTGACAGCGCTGGGAAGGCCAGACCTACATTGGATGGCAGCTGCGGGATTGACCGGCAACGGGTGCTCCCTAGTGTAGTAAGTGCTCAATGTTCGCTCTCAGTTCACCAGACTTCTCTAGCACAGGTTATCGTAGTTTAGATAAGGGCTGTGTGAAGCGCTGTGTATAGCTTTGAGTGTTTCAAGCCTAGAGAAAGTGTGTTGCAACGAGAGCTAATGCCGAAGGCAGCGCTCTAGGGAACTACTTGAGCGTGCTTTACCAGTAGCTCGATTGTGTAGGAACAGCAAGGGAATTCTAACGTGGGCAAGCAGAAAGAGGCTAGTGCGAATGATGGTGTACCTTAAAGTGAAGAAACGCATCGAAATTTGCGAGGAGCTAGGCCTTGACTTACGCCACGCGAAACGGAAGCATGCGATCCTTGAGATCATGCGGAAAGGAGAACGTAACGGCTGAGGAGGTCAATGAGGCCAGGGCTGAAAACGAAGAACGCCGTGAGCGTAAGGAGGCCGAAGAAAAGAACTCCGTGACCGCGAAGAGGCCGAAAGGGAGAAACGAAGGGAGGAAGCCGACAGGCAGGATCGGAGAGAGCAAGCCGAAAAGGAGGAAGGGAGAGGGCAAGCCGAAATGTATCTCGAGTTGGTGGGGCTAGATTTGACGCTCCGGCGGTGCTCCACGGCGTCCAGCGTGACTTCTCCAATGGTTCAGGCGAGTGGTCTGAGAATGCTGGACCAACTGCCACCATTCGTTGTTGCGAGGTCAGGGCCGGAAGACGGAGAGTCAGATGACAAACGCGAAGCCACCGCAATCGTATTCTTGGAAAGAGATACGAGCCAGGAAAACAAGATGGGCGCACAGGCAGAGCAGCCGCGTCGAAATAAAGATTTCAAAACGCGCGAACAGTTCGCGAGTAGTGGCCAGTGCATGAGACTCGCGAGTTGGCAAGCGGGAAAGCTCTCGCAGGAACTTGACTCTTGCCCAGCGAGCGAGACCCGAAAGGATGCCAAGCAGCGTAGCCTGAAGTACGAGATGACGGAAAACTTTTGTGGTAGCCTAGTCGCGCCCCCAGCGGCTGAAGCGGGTTGCGTGAAACCTTGGGTGAAAACGCAGCCGAGCGAGCCGAACACTACGTTAACGGTCACCGGTATCCGATCAGCTGCTTCGCGAAAAAGAGTTCAAGGTCGAAGAGCTGCCGAGAAAGCAATACAGTGAGGTAGTAGCGAACGGCGGTAACAGGGAAAGTACCGCTAGAGTGTGTACCGCCGTCTCGGAGAGCAACGGGGTACCTACACGAGATGACGTACCAGCTGAGACTTCCAAGAGAGGGCCGTACGAGTCCACTGTTCATGTGTTGGCCTCGGTTTTATCTATCTCGGAAAGAACGCTCAGAATCAGGTGACGCCTCGGAGACGGCTTCTAACCGGGGCGCGCACAGTGCGCGAGACAAAAGAGTTTTCGCGGGAGAGTATGAACAGTGAGGCTAGCCAGACGAAGCCCGACGAGCCCCCGGAAACAGAAGGTGTTTCTTTAGGTGAGGGCTCTAATTCGGGCGATGTTGTTAAAGCCTTTGAGCGGGACACCAAAGACGCGGGAGCAACGAAGCCCTTTCAATGAGCGGACCGAAAGCTGTGGCGGTAGCTTAGTGGAGCCGGCAACGGCCGACGTGGGTTACGTCACTCCTACCGGCGGGAAAACGCAGCTTGCCGCGTCGTGTGATCCGAACTCTGCAACGGTCCCCAGTCCTCGATAGTTGGCATGCAATGAAGGTAGTGCACAGTTCTTACTTTCACCCGCATTCTAACCCAGTGGAGCGAAGGCACTCAGTGCGAAAGCGAAAGTTGAGAGCTCTCTGCTTTGAGCGAAAGCGCGATTGGGAGGCATGTGCGCCTGCCGCTATGTTGGCCTTGAAGTTAGCTCCGCACGAGATTACGGGCGTGAGCCATGCGAAGCTTGTATATGACCGGGGAAAAAGAACGCGTTTCAAATGACGAAACGAGCCGGGGGTCAAGAGCTAGTTCTAACGTTGCGTTCGTTTCTCCGTTCGGAACAGTCCGCCCCGTCATCTTAAGCTTAGGTCTCAAAAACACGCCATATCGTCTCTCGAAACTAATGAATCGTGTGTTTCGTGTCCTCTTTGAGTACGTGCTCCCTGAGTACGTCGACGATGTCGCCATCTTTTCTAACACATGGTAAGAGCATGTACAGCCCTTACGAGTCGTGCTGAGCAGGGGCAAAGAAGCAGGCCTATCAGCCACAGCCGAAGTGTCGCATAGGATGCGCCGAAGTGACATATCTAGCGCGTCTGGTGGTAGCGCGGCCGACGCAGACCGTGCGAAATCAAAGTATCCGCACTCGTGAACTCTCGTTGACCAACAGCTAATCTAAGATAAGGGCTTAGTTGGTTGTGACTGGATATTACCAGACTGGTGTGAAAGATTACTCCACACTTGCTTCACACTTGGTCCACACTTGCTTGGTCCACACTTACTCCACACTTGCTAGAAAGACAGCCAGTAAATGTGGAATGGGATAAAAAGAAGGAGGACGCGTTTCAAACGCTGAAACGTGCCCTGAGTGAGGAGGCAGTTATAATGGCTCCCTAGTTTTCAAAGGGTTTCGTAATTCAGTGCGATGCGAGCGATCGTGGTATGGGAGCTGTACTATGCCAAGACGATGCGAACGGCCGGGAACGACCAGTTTTGTACCTAAGCCACAAGCTAACTTGCACAAAAGAGGCGCGCAGTACATCTGAACAGGAATGTGGCTGCGTAGTGTGGGCAGTGCGGAAGTTGGCATACTATGAGCCGGGTCCCAGTTTGTTCTAAAAACTGGTCATTGCCCTCTAGGCTGGCGAAAGAACATGTCGTCTAAAATCGGTCCTTGGCTAAGGTGGAATATGATACTCCAGAAGCGCACTCTTGTCGTTCGCTATAGCGGGTATTCAATGGCGCGGAATGCATGTAGGCAACCAAGTGTGCTCCGCCATATCTGTGGCCAAGCGTCTGTTGCCAGGCGATGTTGTGCGCACGGCCCGCCGATCAGGCACCCCTCTTCTCCTCCATGCAACCGTGTGAGTGCGCCCACGGCCGGGCTAGAGTAGCGGCGTGGGCGCGTTGGTGACGGAACTTCTACGTCCGGACGTGGCTGCATAGTTCTCGCCGCCACCGCCGCCGCTGCGAAGACTGTATCATAGAGTTTCTTACAGTATACACTAGAGATGAATCTGGCGCTAGCATCTATGCGGCTCATATCAAGGTCGTCTGCGTCGTCATGGGCCGCCATTATACGTTGCGCTCGCCTTAGTTTCATCATTGGCTTGGATTGAAACGTTGTAGTAACCGCAAATTTAAACAAAGTGCCACAAAAACGCGAAGAATAGTGAGCAATTATGTAAGTGGAAAAGAAAAACAGGCTGTCTTAAAACTAATGAAAAAAGAAGTAAAGCGTATTTTTGCCGGAACGGTTGTGCCTGCTATTCCGCAAGCCAAGGTTGTAGTTACTAACAATGTAAAGATTTGGAGAGGAAACTCATTAGAGACTGTGATTTTGTTAATTTTACCATTATCTCAGACAGACAGACAGACAGACAGACATTGAACTTTATTAGGTCCGGAAGGTCAAACCTAGCGGCCCAGAGGACCGTCTAGAGTAGACGCGGGCCGCACCTGCGCGGGTGGCGGGAGGCTTAGGACCTCCGCCCTAGCGCAGGCCTTCTGGACAGCCCGGAGTTGTGTGTAGTAATCTTCGCTGTGGAGCGCCATGGTCCATTCTTCCTCTGTGATGAGTTCGGCGTCCTCTTGTAACGCCGGGCACTGCCATAGCATATGGTCTAAGTTACAGTAAGCTGCGTCGCAGAGAGGACAGTGAGGGTCAATTTCCGGGTGAAATAAGCTAAACCGGCTCCTGGTTGGGAAGGAACCGGTCTGAAGCATTCTAAAGGCTGCTGACTGTGGGTGTGTGAGAGCAGGGTGGGCCAGCGGGAGTGTTCTTCGCGTAAGTTGGTAGTGTGTGACTACCTCGTTGAACGTGAGTAATGCGTCTCGGAACTCTCTGGGGGCCTCGGGAGCTCGGCCTGTTCGATCGCCGCGGCAGACGGTTTCTCGCGCGCGATCGTGAGCGAACTCGTTGGCGTTGGGGAGGGTGTCGTGGACTCCTTGGCCCATGTGGGCCGGGAACCATGTGATGTTATGGAACGTCTCTTGTTTTCTTCCCTGTAGAATCCTGGCTGCCTCTTTGGCAATAGTTCCTTTGAGGAAGGCTCTTGCCGCCGAGCGGGAGTCCGTGTAGATTTGCTTAAACCGGGTTTCCGTCATGGCGATAGATAAGGCGATTTGTTCGGCCGTAGTGGCCTTTGGTGCATAGAAGGACGCCGAGGTGACGAGGTTTCCTTTGACATCCACCGCTGCCATGCCAAACCTGCCCGAGCGGCCGTACTGGGCGACATCCACGAACAGAGCTTTGGCAGATCCTGTATTTGCGAGCTGTAAGATGGTTCGGGCCCTGGCTCGCCTTCTCCCCTCGTTATATTGGGGATGTACATTCCTCGGTAACGGGTCTACCTGGAACGTTTCCCTCACCGTTGCGGGGATCTGTGCAGTGTGATCCACAAAATCTTCGTTCAGGTAGCCGATGTCTCCAAGAATCTTCCTGCCGGCCTTGGTGGAAAGCAGCCTCTGTTCTTGCGCGGTTCTTTGCGCTTCTGCGATTTCGACCAGTGAATTGTGGATGCCGAGTTGTTCCAACTTTTCCGTGCTTGCGGATAAGGGGATACCGAGCACCCTCTTCATTATCTCAAATAATAATTTGTTTGAGGAATTCCGAAAGCTTTTTGAGCGTGCCTATGAAAACGTTGCTTTCCGTGGTGAACTGGTGCCCCTCGACCGCCAGCTAGTTTAACAAGAAAAAAAAAGGTGCCGTTCAACAATCGTGGACGATGACAAAATAGGACGCATACAAGCGCCCGTATCTGTCGTATCTTGTCTTCGTCGCAGTACGGTTTGTTTCTTCTTTTCGTCGGCTACAAATTTCGCGGCGCCATATTACCCGCTCAGTCATACGCCCGTCGACTGCGGCATGAGCAACGTCAGGTGCGATCGCGCATTGCCTGCTGTTTCACTGAACACGGCTACCACAAAAACGGGAGAATTTCGGCTTTCTTGTAGCTCGTAAAATTGTTATTGCATAGTGAAGAAAGCAAATCCCAAAAACCACTTAAGAATCCAATTGTCATGCCTAGCCCAAACCAAAAAGGAGGTCTCCCCATGAGCCCCCATGACGACATGGCTTACGAGGCGCAGTTTCCTCTCTAGTATACTTACTAAGAAACTCTATGGGCTGTATCAACACAGCGCGCGCCCCCGCTCTGGCCCGGCCGTGGTGCGCCGTCACTCGTTATGTAGGGCTCCGCGGGATGGCGGTACTTGTCCATGCTAAGCACGAATTTGAAACACATGGCTGTATCGCTCCTCACCGAACGCACAGTATTCCCTCGAGTTCAATGTGAGTGCGATTAATAACATCTCTGTTGACGCCACCGTTTAGAATCGGATTGGAACGGAGCAGATGACGCAAGGCGGTGTTTTTTTTCTTCGGGGTACGGGCGCAGTGGCCCAAGCCGCGCTGCGTCCTCGGCGCATCGGCCATGTCTGCGGCCGTTTCCAGTGTTGCCAGACGAAGAAATTGACCGCTAAACTTTTCAACGAATGGCACATATAAGAAAGCAAAGTTAAACGCTAACGCACACGCACTAAGCCGTGTATTCTAAGCAATGCTGCCTTCGTCCTCCCCGTGACTTGTCTCGTCTCTTCGTGAACTGCTTTTAGCTTAGCTTGTAGATAACAGCAAAATTATTGCCCTCATTTGCTGCCTCAGCTTATTATTTCGGCACCGCATGATTTCAAGTAATCAAGCATGTCGTGTTGTATCATTAATGCATAGTTTGAGTTCTTATTTTACGGGTCTTGCGGGCCCCATGGGCCTGTGGGTGTAGAGGGTCCAAATTAGGAATAGACACTTAACTAGGAGAGTTTATCACGTTTTTTGGAGTCAGGGGTTCTGAAGAAGGGCAGAGGGTGCTTGCTTGCGCTGGGTGTTGCCTGCTGTCGGTCGGTTCTTTCCAAGCTGCCGAACGATGAGTGACCGGTGCGGATAAGCGAGACAGGAGCAGCCGGGCGAAGCTGGTCGAGACACCTGGTAGGCACGGTGATGTACCGGTGATCCGGACCGGGTGGGTGGTACCTGTTCGGGGAAAGGAGAATGGACCCGCCCTTCCCTGGATGACTGGAGGTGAACCTGGATGAGCCTGGCGAACGAGCGCGCCCGGCATCCGAGCTACGTGGAGGCAGGTCGTCTTTCTGGCGCATTGTCTCGCAGGGGGGGGGGGGGGTGCTGTAGTGCCCGAGCGCTCATCCGAAGTTCGTTGCACGGGGCGACGCGCAGACAGCGGGGCCGACGCGCGCCTCGACCAAAGCGCCCGCGGCAGACATGCCCAAACTTGAATTCACCGCAGAGTCGCCTCTCCTTTTTCCTTCTCAGCGGCTGGGCCGAATCATGCCTGGGACGAACGATCTGCAGCAGACACGCCGCTACATGCTTGAAGACTGAGGCGGCGACGGTGTCGCCTTCTCTTTCCCCGTCGTGGCGGCTGGGCTGACGCAATCGCTTCGCGTCCATTCGTCGGATTCCAACTTCGGCGAGCGAGAGTCGTGACTGGAACGATTCAAACTTCTCGCGGCTGCAACGGACTCCTGGGGTGCATATGGGACATCTTGAAGGTAGCGCACTTAAACACGGACGCTAGCGAAACAAACGACAAACCACAGCGCTATAAAACCGACGGGGTATAAAACCCGCCAGGAAGCACAGTGAGCGCGGCACTTTTCGAAGGCACCAAGTTGAGACATCCTGTCGCCTTTGTGCGAGCCATGTGACGATCCTGTTACACTTATACATACTGTATATAAATGTTGCTTCAACTTTTCGTCGGCTCGAGAACTTTATCACTCTGCTCTGTGCCGCGTTGATATCGGACGGTGCAAGGCAGCGGGGCTACGCCACTGCAAAGCAGCGCTACAGCGCTGCTGGCCTTTGCCGGGCTTTTGCTGAACTTTGCTGGCCTTTGCAGCGCTACAGCGCTGCAAAGGCCAGTTCCAACAGGGTGCGTGTGCGTGTGCGTGCGTGCGTGCGTGCGTGCGTGCGTGTGCGTGTGCATATGTGTGTGTATGCGTGCGTGCGTGTGTGTGTGTGTGTGTGCGTGCGTTTGTGCGTGCGTTTGTGCGTTTGTGCGTGCGTGTGTGCGTGTGTGTGTTTCTCACATAGCCCTAAAGACGGAAGAGGAAGACTACGTGCGGAGCTCATGTGCCTTTTAGAACATGCTGCGGCTAGAACCATCTCGAGCGGCCGTTCACGGCGGCGGCGTCTTAGTCATTGTCTCGGCGCCTCTGATGGAGTGCTTTTGTTTATGTGTTTGAATTTTGGCGCCGTGGGGAACATGCGGAGCACTTGTTGGCCGTTGGGAGTTGTGGTTATAAATAGGCGATTTATGCTAGCGTCGTGCAGCGTTCGAGGTTGTCCTGTTGTAAACAAGGCAGTGTGCTACTGCCTCAAAAGTCGCTCTTGTCTACTCGCCATTCATTCAACAAGTGATGTATGGCTCTGGCCGCTTCGTCATTAGGAATGGAGGCAGCGTGTACGAAGGCCGCTCCTGTACCACGCTACCACGACTTGATGAATGTCGGCGCTAGGACGCCTTCGCCGTAACAGTGCGCTGCCTTTGTTCGCATCTCTCTCATTATCCCGTTTACGCCGTCAATTCGCGGAAGCTACTGACGTGACGTTATGTCTGCACTTCTGAGTGACCAAGAAAACTGAGACTGAGCGTCACGCATGGACGCGTGTTGTGTACAGGGAGGTGTTCGTACTTGTGGCGCCCAGTGGAAGGGGTATACAGTATCGGCGAACATGTGGTGTGATCCCAGCCTTTGCATTTCGGGTGCTTCCGCTAGAAATCATCAGTAGGAAATGGCAGGGCGAGCGGTTTTTATGGTCTTGCACTCCTGTAGTGGCGTATGCAAGCGAGAGCTCCAAAGGTACAGACTCCTGCGAAAAATTATTTCGATAGAGGGGATGGGTGTGCTTACGTGGGTGCTATAATTTTTGTGGTGTTTAAGGATACAGACTATTGGCGACTCTAATTATTTATATGTATTATTGGGGTAATACATTTGGGTGAGCTTGTCCTACTTAATCAAACAGCTTTGGTTTCTAGTGTTTTGCGCTCCAAATAGACCCTATGCAAAATGCGCCCCGCCATCTCACGTCGACTCCGGTAACTAGGTCCGCCATTTTGGTACGGTCGTTTGAAACCGAAACCAAGTAGCAAAACATAGAAGGCGGGCATTGACCGCTCTTGGTGATGGACTACAATGCCGGAGCATTGCTGCATGCCGCAGTGCACGCAACGAGGAAATGCCGGTCCAGATGGAGAAAAGGCACGTGAAGTTCCACGCTCTTGAACGAACTTTCTGACGCGAACTATGCCGGCGCGAGCAACCTTTGTGACACGCTGAGCGCGGTGCGCTGGGAGCGAATATTTGTCATTGGTTCGCTAAGCTCGGGATTTCGTAGTCGCTGTCCGGATGAAAAATACAGCTGCGTTGAAGTTACGTGGTTCAGCCTGTGTATTATAAATGAAGCCTGAGCGTGCGTCACCTATTTATGACTGACAGCGGCGCTCGAGCGGGGAAACAGTACCACACGTTGTCAAAATTAGGCTTTATTTCTTCACTCGTCCCTGTGGCTCTACGCCCGCTTCGTTTCATTGTTAAATGGTACCGCTTAGCCCCTACACGAGCCTTTATCTTACCTAGGGCTGTAAACTTTTCTTGCCGCACTACGCCGTCACGGCGCGGTTGAAAATTTCCTCTGTGGCGGGCGCGCACGGTATCGGAGTATGTTGTTAGTTTCTTTTCGGTGCATTTAGCCGCGTGTAGTTGCGGAAGTGGCGTACACTGTTTTATGATGATCTGACGTTGGAAAATTCGAGTTTCTGCACTTGGTTCCCGACAGTTTTGTTTACGTCAAGTTAACAATTGTTTCCCATTGTAATTTCAGCCGCGATGTATTTACTGTCGAATATTTTGCGACTAAAATACACACTCACTCCTCTAGTTTGTCACATGCTGCATGCATGCCTCCGACGTAATGGTAGTAGCCATTGATGTAGGTAGCTGAGGCAATTTTCAAGTTTTCATAAAAAAACAAAACAAAAAAAAAACAGCCAGAGTTGCATCAGTCCGCCGCGCATCAGCTTGAGTGCTTTGCTTTTTTTGTATCCACAGTGAAAATCCAAGTAAATTAAAATACTTCGCTGATTGATAGCGCGTGCAGTATAGCAAACTGTGGATATAAATGGAACAAAGGGAAGCATTCGCGCACCCCGGCATGCAGCGGTCTAGTAAACACGACGTTGCCCAGCCTCTGCGTGCTCGCGGGATGACCACGGCGTGATGTGGCTTGAATGCTTGCTGGTAGCTCATAGGTGACCCTCCAGGTGCTATGCCAGTCCTTGTTTCTGTTACTGTGGGGGGGGGGGTGAGGCCAGCAAAACTGAGGCAAAAAACCCATTCCCAAGGCTACCAAGTTTTCTCCCGAGCGCTTGCACGGCACTTTATTGCTGCTCGCATTGCTCCTGCACTCGACGTGCGCTGAACAGACGCATTGGCAAGGGAAGGGAGGGGCCATTTTCTTGCGGGCTTCTCCAGTCAATGTCTTGGACACTCGCTGGCTTGATGCCCTGCTGCCTCAGACGTCCCCACTGTTGTGGCAGTTGTGCACGCAAGCTCCGGTGGCGCCTCTTTAAAACCTTGGGCTTGCAAGAGGACGAGTAGGTGCACAGCTGCCAGGATGTGACTGCATGCTCCACTGCAACCCGCCGGGTACTCGCACGCTGCCTCCACAATCTCCCCATATCCGTCTCAGAGGTGAGGCACACAACATAGGGCCGGCCAATTTTTCTCTGGGAGCGGAAGCAGCTGCTGACCACATGGATGAGGCCCAACCTGCAAGAACAGAGAGAGTAACAGTAAATAGCACTCAGGGAAGAACAGGACTAGTCCGCTACAGTTTATGCTAAAGGGACAGAGCAGAAAGCAGTGGCCACAATGAACAGACTCAAAATGACCAGATTTTGTGTCTTGCTTAACACTGTTGCAAGGGCAATAATCTACACCTCAAACAGCAATGATGTCCAAATTGTTTTTCAAGTTCGAGCGTGCAAGTATCGCTGCATGCTTTGTTAATGTACTTTCAAGAGAACCTCACCGTGGGTAATGATACCAGTACCCGCATATTCGTGTTCGTCATAACTTAAGCAAGCAATATTATGATTATCTGGAACTCACTTCCAAAACATTCCGAGATAAACAGGTAAACATTCTGGCTATACCGATGACCCATCGAATTAAAAAAAAAAATTAGTTCAGTGAGTTCGAGCTAACGAGGTTTTACGGTATTATCTGTTCGGGCACTCAAAACATGCGCTTTAGAAGCTACCACAACCACCCCACTTCCGAAAAAGG
The DNA here is from genome assembly GCF_048455015.1 of Haemaphysalis longicornis. Classification (NCBI taxonomy): domain Eukaryota; kingdom Metazoa; phylum Arthropoda; class Arachnida; order Ixodida; family Ixodidae; genus Haemaphysalis; species Haemaphysalis longicornis. The sequence goes on along the minus strand of NW_027526445.1, from coordinate 110,575,860 downwards.
ACAAGCCAGACGCACAAACAGATTTTCGCGGCAGGAAATGCGCAATAAATAATGAAAACACACACAAAAAAGAAAATTCAAGGCGCATGTGCACTTTTGTAGTTGACTTCGCCGTAAAGCACGAATGCTTTGCGGCAAACGCGCGGGCGGACGACCGTCCCGGAAAACGGCCGCAACCTTTCCGTAAACATCTTCGCCAAAAATCGTCCCGTAAATTCGATGTACAGCATTTGAAAATACCTAATCCACCCACTAGCGGTACGGTCTGGCGATTGTCACTTTCCTCTTTCAGGGTTACTGCAACAGGGTCCCCGCTACGCATTTACATGGTAAACAACGGTGAACAAAGGGCTATACAAATGCTCATACCGGTTAACTCGCGTCAAGGAAAAAAAAAAACATTTACTTACTGCGAGTCGCACGTGTTTGTCCGCACCGATGAAGGCGAGCAATGCGGCTCGGTGGCTAGGCGGCATGCCCTGCTCCGCTGTCGCTCGGATGGGTCTTTGGCGCGGCACCACGAGTGGTATATGAGCCCTCTGACACAGTCGGCAGCGCAGACGAGTTCTTCGTCCACAATCCGTGGTCGGGACCCGGAAAACGCAGTCCAGTTTGAGCCATACCGCGTTACCGTCACCTACTCTTCCACAGTAAACAATACGAGACTTCGCGATCGTCGCCCGTACCAATATGGCGGACGGTCTTGTTTACATCAGTGTTGCTAGATCACCAAGCAATTTCGCATAGGGTCTATTGCCGTATTCGAATCTTCGTGTGCTGCTACCTAGCAAGTAACAAAAGAGCAAGTTGGCGCGCCGATGGAGACAGAGCTCTTCATTCGCCCAACGTATTCCGCTAACCCTGCAAGTACTATATAAGCCGAAGCGTCAATAATATTTCACTTTGGTACCCGTTTCTCTTCCGTTTCTACAGCATATTTTATGGCAACGGTCTGATTAGCGTTGCACCATGTCCCCCATGTGAGCAGTCACAGTGGCTTTTACCCATCCCGCCAGCCGCTTCTGGCTACTGATGAACCAGAGTCACTGTTATTAATTTGTACTCCCTCCTTCTAGTCACTGAACGGAAACCGTTCGGCAATTCGGTAAAATCAAGACACAGTGATCACTTGTCGATGGGGAACGCCCCCAGGGAGTAGTAATCTACAGGATGGGAGCAGTCTGTCTTCATTTTCGCCCAAACGGTCAAACCGCTTGCGCACACTGACTGGCACGAATCACTATCAATGAGTAACAGTGACTAGGGGTATTTATTCAGTTGGCGAAAGCAGGTTTGCGGGTTGGGCCATGATGCAACACTGAGACTGTTTCCGTATTTACTGGGACAATCCCAACCTTTAACGCTTACATACAATATATATGTATATATTTATAAATACATACACAGCGACTTTCAATAAATAGAAGAATCTTAATTAAATTTTACGTGTAATTGCATGTGTTGTGCTGGTTCAGGCAATGTTACATGCAATTTTTTGAAAAAAAACTGCTGCAAATTTGACGCTGAATGCCATATTTTTAGGTGACCAAAGGACATTTCTATCAACAATTGTTGTTGAGGCCAAAACTTTTCATCGCTGATATTTACTATTGTTCTGGTGCTAAGGTATATGTCCAAAATCATTTCTTCATTAGTTCATGCATGAATAAAATGAGTAATGTGTGCGGTAGACAAAGGGTGAACGAAATGTCACAATTTTTGATAAATGGAGAGTTCCAACTTTGCAGCGTCGGTGAGGGATACGGTGGCAGCGGAAAGGCAGTTCCACTCTGCTTGTTATGGGGATGAAGGAATCATTGCAGTCGTTCGTTCGGCAAACTGGAACATCTACTGTAAATAGCTGATTCAAACAAGGGTGAAATGTAGCAGGGCGAAGAGAGAAGCTCTTCTTTGAAAGATAAATTACAATGATAAATTTTATGAAAAAATGTTTCTAATCCACCCTGTGAAGGTGGTTGAAGAGCGAAGCTGTTAACTACACCCACAACTATTATCCGTGCGACGTCACTGGAATTCACACACGTGGCTGTACAAAGAGTGAAGCCAGAGATAAGTGAAATGCACTGAACCACATCCTTTATTAATTCAAAGATCAATTCTTAGCTAAGGTGAAATTGACTGATTGATTGATATTGATTGATTGATTTGTTAGATTGATAGATTTATTGATTGATTGATTGATTGATTGATTGATTGATTGATTGATTGATTGATTGATTGATTGATTGATTGATTGATTGATTGATTGATGGATGGATGGATGGATGGATGGATGGATGGATGGATGGATGGATGGATGGATGGATGGATGGATGGATGGATGGATGGATGGATGGATTGATTGCAGGGGTTAACGCGCCGACACAACGCAAGCGATGAGGGGCGCCGTTACGAAGGGCTCTGGATTAACTATGACCACCCGGGGATGTTTAACGTACGTGAAAATCCCGTGCACACACGCGTTTTTGCTTTTTCCCTCCATCATAAAAGCGGCCGCCGCGGCCAGGAATCGAACCTGCGTCCTTGCCAAGGTTAACTGAATGCAATATTCATTTACGGTGGTTGGTTGAGTTGTATTGGTGAAGCAAATGAGTGCAAACTCTTTTTTATAAAATAAAGGAAGCTCAAACCCGGCGTTAAAAAATTCGACTTTTCCTCTCAACTTCCGCCGCCGAAGGAGGCGACAAGATCGGCGGAAGAGACGGAGAAAATTGAGAAGCCATGCGTTGGCGTGAGCTTCCTTTAATTTTTATAACTTTTCGCGCATGTGCAAAGCGCGAACGTGACCGCTACACGTGCCGTGGGGGGAGCGCACAGGAGCGCCAGAGGTCGCGCGACGCTATCACGTGGAATTCAGCGAGAACGCATGGAGTAAACCCGCAGATGTGCACGGTGAGTGCCCCGCTTGTCCCCCCCGTCCTCGGGTGGTGTGTGGGCTCGTAGCTCAATCGGTAAGACGAAGGCCTCTCGCTCCGTTTCTCTATTTGTTCCAAGTTCTATTCCTAGCGGTGACAGTAACTTCTTGTATTTGTTCGCGAGAGTTTTCTCCTCACACCAACGATCGCCACAGAACGCTTGGGGACTAGAGGTTAAAAGCTTCGCTTTATAAGAGAAAAGTGAGAGTATTTTCGACGGAACGATAAGTCGGTTAGGTTCTGGGTTCTTTTCATGGCCGTGACGCTGGAATAGCGCGAATAATTACAAAAAATGAAGCGGGTTGCGTAATTTCGAACAGCTTCAAGAGTGACAAAAAGCGTTACTCGACCGGGGTTCATGATGCCACATGCGTAGTCCAGTTTAGAGCGTACGAACGTTTTGTAAAGGTTTAGGTTTATTGACAGGGGTACAGAAGAAAACTTAAGTCGCAAATAGCCGAGCATGCGGTTGGCATTATTAGTAACGTGTTCGACGTGTTTCAGCCAAGACAGGTGGTTATTAATGTTAAACCCAAGGTGCATATATTAGTGCACTGAGAATAAACGGGTGTCACTAAGAAGATACATGCAAGTGTTCGAATCTTAAGGATTTCTAGATACACGCATGCTTTTACATTTTGTGAATTTGAGTTTAATTGGTAAGTCATGACTCATGACACCAAATAGACACGTTGTCTAAGGTTATTCTGAAGTCCGATAAAATCAGTTGAGTATGTGATTTTAGAATACAGCACACAATCGTCAGCAAAGAATTAATGGTTGAAAAATTAATGGCAGAGGTACCGGAAGAAGCATTGTTCGCAGAGACATATTGCGACCTGTTAGAAAGAAAGGATTTAATCCAACCAAGAACATCAAGGGCAAGTTTCAACTGATTTATTTTAAGAAGTTCATGAGAAGCGGTATCGCACGACTAATTAAAATCCAGAAAAATGCATTCAGTGTCGTAACTTCCATCAGATTTGGCAAACACGTCGTTAGTGAAATATACTAGTTGGGTTTCAGATGAAAATGTTATCCTAGAGCCATGTTGGAAAGAATGCAACGAGAAATTTGTTTCAAGAAAGCCCATCACATGAGAGAAAATGTTGTGTTCCAGTAGCATACAGAAAATGCTTGTGAGGGATATGGGTCCATAATTCTCTGCAAGGTGCCAGTTATCTCACTTATAGACGGGAACCACCGTTCCAGAATTCCAATTAGCGGGTAGCAATCAACACTCTAATGACTGATGAAAAAGTAGAGCGAGGACTACGGATGTGTACACTTCTGTTAATTTCAGCATCTTAGAGGAAATTCTATCAGGGCCTGCCGAAGAAGGGATTTAGAAACTCTGATTTGCCTTGGTTAAGTCGACTCAGTCAACAAAATTTGGTTCCAACCGGCATTGGGTACATGGGGATAAAATGAAGGGGTTGTTTTTTGAAATACTGAAGAAAAAATATATTTTGAACGGTGCGGCATTGATCCGGTAGTACAAGCAGGTCAGTACTTGTTAATTGAATAATCGATTTGAATTCGCTTTTGTTATGCTGCAAATTAGCGGAGATTTGTCTGAAGAAGTGCATGCAGTGTGGAATTTAAAAAATGTTGCTTTTGCGTTGCAAAAGCGCGGTTATATTTCTCGTTCATACTATAGTACTTGAACGAACGGCAGGGAACGTTAGAACAGAGGCTTTTTTTTTGTTGCGGAGTCGGCGTAAGTGAAACTAAACCAAGAAGAGTGGGGATTAGTGCAAATTCTTCTGAGACCTCGAGCGTGGGCGAGCTTGCAGGGTAAAATGTAGCAAGATGTGATCACTTAGTCCATCGAGATATGTGATCGAAGAAGCGAGATCAGGTGATGTCGTCAGTACGATATCTAGAGTGTTAGAAGAGGTTCAAGTTGACTGTGTGGGCTAAATCACAAGATGGGTGAGGTTGAAGTCGGTAGACAAATTCAAAAGTTCTACAGTTTCTGGTACGTTTTGGTTCATGCTAACAGAGTCAACATTCCATACAATACTTGTATAAGTGCAATCACCCTTAAGGATCAAGGGGGAGGGGGGATAGCGTACAATGAGAAGATTAAGAACATCATGGAGCTCAGAACAAAAGGAGTGGAAGGAGCTGGGATCGATAACCTGCGCAAGAAATATAGTCGCGACCGGTAAATATTATTTTTACGCAAACAATTTCCAGGGATGACCTGAATGGCACGGTAGAGGAATTAAACGCTTCATTGACAGCAACGAGCCCGGCCTCCACCGGCAGGGACATCGTGGTCTGAACGATCATTGTATACGCCGTATCTCAGTCCAATATTTCTCTAGTTTTTATTTTTGCCGAGAGCCACGTTTCTGTTAAAACGATGATAACGGCAGAGCATGAACTGATGGCTGAAGGAAGTGTGGAAAGCTTATTCATGTTGTTTGAAATGTTGGTAAACAGAAACGATATATTACTTAGATGCAATTTGGAAAGAGTTACCTGGGATGATTCCGGGGAGGGACTGCTCGCGGAAGCACGGTAACTATCAGAAGCCTGTGCACCATGAGGAGCGCGTGTCCGACGGGAATCGTCAAGGGCGTGAACACTGGTGGTTGTTGGCCAGTATCCATAGTGTTTCCTATTAATCACGACTTTTGTGTAGCACAGTGAAAAAGTTTGCCAACTGGCTTTTCCGAATTCAATAAGCTTTTTTCTACAATGCCGAGTAGGTGGCCAGAAGTCCTAACTGAAAGAAATATCTGTATTTTCAAGCTTGCGTTCAGTGCCAGAATGTGCTACTTCGTCGTAAATGACAAGAATTTAGATTCCGTGTAAGATTTATATATAGCGAGCGCTGCATATATAGGCGAGTGTCCCATTTCAACAAGTGATTTGTTTATTTACTCGTCCCTATCGCCCATATAAAATACATGAGCAGAGCAAGAGAACTTTGAATGCATAACTGTATGAACTATACTACATTCCAAGGAAAATGTAGGGATGCTGGATAAAACTCACAGTGTCTGGCCTGTCGCGTGAAGCAAAATGCAGGAGTATTTTGACTACGGAGCTACAATTAAGCGAATAGCAATCTAGTTCAGTGACACATGGCCCTCGTACTTCACTATGCCGGTGCGGGGTGTGCCAATTCTCATAGCAGCCGAACATAACAAAAGGTACAAAAGTTAAAGGATCGGGATAATAATTAGAGGACATGTGCGCGCTCCGCCATCAGACAAATATGCTTTTGTAATCTGTAACTACAACATAAGGTGGGATTAGGTGGCCCCGTGATGTGTTTATGTTTTGATGCTAGTAGGCCAAATTGGCCGAACACCATCGCGTAAAAAATAGCCTGGTCAATCCCACATCGCCGGTTATATTTAGTAGAAATGGTTAGTGTATATGATGATTTACATAAACCTTACGAATAAAAAGAAAAAAAGAGCATATTTAATGTGTTTTGAGGACTGTATGCACAATGGGGGTACTTGGAGGGGCTTTCTTCAGGGCAAGAAACATTTGCCAGCGCGCTGCAAAGAACCTCATAGCCGACCTGACCGTGGTTGAAGTCCTTGTTTAAGTGGTTTTCATTTTTTTCATCATATTCATAAGTTTATTCGGTATAGTATATAATAAAGCGCTGCCTAAACTAAGCCATATAACTAGAAAACAAAGCTATAATTACACCCATATACCGAAACTTCTTCAATCTAAAATAAATGTTGTGTTCACACCTCGAGTAACACTCCTCTTTCGGATACGGGTGATGATGATGATGATGATGATGATGCCCTCAAAGCTTTTTGCACGTACCCACAAGAGGGGATTGGCCAGGGAGAAATCTGTTGAAATCCGTGAGGACCTGAAAATACTAATTTATTTTTGGAAAGAGGCCGTAAAAGGAAACTTCTTTATGACTAAAACCCGAATTACCCATTAATTAGCACCCTTCAGCACTTCAAACGACCTGAAGCAGAAAGAAAGTCTTGAATGCAATTCTATATATCCCTTTCTCCATACCCCAAACTTGTTGCGCCAGTAGACAACCAATAGACAATATATGTGGAATCGATAAAGTCAACCCCAAACGCTCAATTTGGTGCTTCAAAAGCAGTTGTTTAGCTGCTGAGAAACGGCAACTGTCGAGAAAAAAATCATTGATGCGTACAACAGGTTTTCTTTTTCTTTACTGTCAAAATGGCTCAGTTGTATTGAGTTTCGCGCTTTGGACCGCCCCAGCCAGCTCTCCTTAGCAGCGGTGCTGCTTAAGCGTAAGCTCCATCCATGCGTGGCGCCGTTCAAAACTCACTGCAGCAAAGTGCAGAGGAGAAGATGGTTAGGCCAAGAAGTGTGAAAGGGAGTTGCCAAATGACAAGGAGACGACGAGCAGGTGCAGGGAGTGAGTGCCTCAAGAAAAAAATTCACCCATCTCCATGAAGTGAACCATGACAAGTGGGCGAAGCACTGCGGATCTTTCTTATCGTAAATCACCCGTGAGAGTGCTCACTGCTGCTCAAACGATTCCCCATCCAACCCAATCCAATTCAGTTTAATCCAACCAAATCCAATTCATTTCAACCCAATTGAATGCTCCGGGCGCATGGGCAGCATGGCTCTCCAGGCACCCTCTCTCTCTCTCTAACCTTTTGTGAACCTTTTATTTTGTTCTTGTTAACCTTTTGTGAACTTTTTATTCAGAAATGCTTCGATTTACACGGTGCTGTTCGTCCCTCCCTCCCTCCCTCTCTCTCTCTCTCTCTCTCTCTCTCTCTCTCTCTCTCTCTCTCTCTCTCTCTCTAACCTCTTTCGAACCTTTTATTTTGTTCTTGTTAATCTTTTTTAACCATTTGTGCACAGATGTTTCGATTTACGCGGTGCTAAGCCATGAGCAGCAATGAGCTTGAGTTTACAGGCACAGCAGTGAGCTTGAGTTTACAGACCATGTGAGTGGTGGCGAAAATATCCCCTGCACTGTGTGGTTGCACGGTGCCTGCTGTGAAGGCCTGCTGTGAAGACCCGCTGTTAATTAGTATTGCATGCGTGTCCCTATCAATTGCTTCTTCGCTACTGCCTCTTGCTTTGACCCATAATCGCCAGGAGAACTACGCCGTTGGGGGGGGGGGGCATGTCTGCCTTCCACCGTCCTATCTCTGCAAGCGATTTTTGTCTCCATCAATATATGTGGCGGACAAGGTAACAAAAAACTGTAAGCGCAAGACAAGCCCTATCGCGCTCTGTCCGACACCTTGCCTCCGATTACGCGAACATGCTGTTTCCACAGAGGGAGTGTTGACCAGCAGCCCGGAAATTTAGGTCATCGAGGTTCACCTGGCGCCTATTCATCGGAGCGTGAGGTATGGGAGATATACACATGGGCTACGCCTGCTGTGTACGCGGTCTCGGCAGCAGGAACCGCGGAAAGAATACGGCGCAGCTTTTAGTTTTGGTCCCTGCTCCCATGGTCCGGAAACTTAAGCACAAAACTGTGCATCTTAGGCTCACGGCTGCATGATAATCACTTGCGTCATGTGAACGCCCCTCTAAGTGGTGCTGGTACAGTGACAACAGCAAGCTCCATTACATGAAAGAAATGCAGTGTTTGGCTTCTTAAGGAAACCCCTGGGCACATATAGAATCCTTTGAAAGGAAGGACGATGCTCTCTTCCTGTTTGAATATCACGAACACAGTAATCTGTGAAAACTTATAGGAAATAAAACAAGTTCTGCTTTTTACTATTTGGTGAAGGGGGCTGCGTCAACCCCGTCCTGCCTCCAGTTTTTCAGTCTTGCCACGTCCACCAGTCATGTTCCCAAGCAAGCCGTGGTCACAGACACATCGAAAGTGAAAATGACGAATTTGCCTAGGATCTGCCTTCTCTGAGCCACCAGCCGAGCAAAAACCTCTTCGTGTGCACCTCCGACATGCGACAAGACATGAGTGTCATCCACTGTCGAGTGTCGACTGTTGAGTGTCGAGACTGTCCGAACTCACACTAGTGCCGAAGTATTTTGGCGCAACAACGCTTGATGCCCTCCAGATTTGCGGTAGCCAAAGTCTTACAAAGTGCCTCTATATGTTGTGCGTGATCTACAGGTGCGGATATTCCTGGAATCGGTAAAAATCCCACTTGTCGTCTACGGCCTTAAGACAACTTTCCGTATTTTACATCAGTGAAATGTACGGGAAAGCGTCCCATGTTTTCGCGGTGGTACTGCCTGGTATTTGGTATTGGTACTGCCTGGGAAGGAACTCATCCAACGCTTCAAGATTTCTCACGGGATGTCGTCTACCGCAGCAGAACTGGTCGGTTTACGCGAAGCACACCGCACCATTTTTTGTGAAAGGCCACAGCAGAGCAGTTGACTATCTTTTGCGATTCAAACCAGTGCTGGAGGTACTAAGGCCTAAAAGTAGTCATGCCGTATATGATCAGCGGACCCCTAATTCCGCCATTCTGTTGGTGAGTTGAGTGAAAAGGGCCACACGGTGTTGCTTCAGTGGATGCCAAGTCCCTATGGCAGCGCTAGAAATTAATTTGGCCGATGCAGCACCACAGCAGGCACACGCGCATGGAACTCTTCTTGGCTGCTTCCATCACAAAGAAAGATACTGGCGCGATACTCTAGCGAGCACGTAAACAAGCTGCAGCCCTGCATTCGTCTGACACACAGAATTGACATGAACGGGTTAAAAAGCTCGATCTGGCTCATTTATGCTCCTCGGCTTTCCAGATGTCGACACCTTGCTACACAGGCTGCGCCTTGGAGTAGCATTTACCTGAAAGCGTCTCCACACAATCGGACGCGAGGACAGCCCGGACATCCCTCTATGCGGTTGTCCTGAGACTATCGAACATTTGCTTAGCGCTTGTTCAAAGTACTCGAGTGAGCGAAATAACCTTGAGGTAGCATTACAACGCTTGGGCACTCGCCCTCTGTCCGAAATCAAGATTTTGGGCACGTGGACTGACTACAGGAAACAAAGCCTAGCCGTTAGAGCCTTGCTTATATTTTTGGAGACTCCTCCATGGGTTCTCGGCTCTAGGTTGCGACAAAGTTTAACAGGCTGCGGAATAACGCCTCAAAATTTTTTATGGACAATAATCATGAGCTGAAAACTTGACCGTAATAATCTGATTCAGCGGCTCGTTGTATGCGACACGTTTATTGGTTTTACTACTTGTACATAGTTCAGCTGATGATTTCATTGTCATTTCTCATACATTCCATATTCATTCTTTTTTCTTTTTGTCCCCAGTTCCCTCCCTCCAGTGTGAAGTAGCAGGCCCAAGATCAGTTTATCAGGCCGACCTCTTCTACTTTTCAATAAATATTTACTCTCCCTCTCTGGCTATATTTTTCCCTATCCGCGTTCTGAGCGAATGAGCGCTTTTACCCCGCAAGTGATGGTGTCGCAGCACCGAGACCACAGTACTTTCTGTGCCATTGACAATGTTGAAGTGGAGCGCTGGGTGAGTTTGCCCAATGGTGTGCGTGCACCCAAATGACATGATCCCACCCTTATCCTTGACAATGTCCACAAAAGAGAACTTTATAGGTCGGACAACTGCAAGGCAAAGCGAGCTAACCTGTTTTGAAAGCCGCCTTGTCAGCAGCCCGCGACAAAAAGGCAGTGAGTCAGGAGTGCAATTATCACTAGCGTGACATGTCAGTGTGCAGGCCGCCAAGCAAACTCAACTTCTTCCCGCGGCTTGAAATACTCGTCATTTCAAAAAACGTCAGAAAACATTCCGGTTCGCTGAACTACTGGAACAAAAGCTGAGGCAGCCTTTATTTCCAAGCAACCATTGACGCGCCGCAAACAAGGTCATAAACACATTGTTTCCTGTAATAGCGAAAATACAATCTTGGTTTAACGAGCAATGTATCACCCACACAGGCAACGTCAAAAACGAGCAAGGTGGACAAACACAAAACTGCACAGAAGGCCGGATGCATGGACGAAAAATGCTCGCCTGTTTTTTGCGCATAAGTAGCAGACAAGCTCTCTCCACGCAGCTGACACTACAACGCCCACTGCACGGCGACAAAGAAAGGCCCTAAAATGACGCACAAGAATAATTTTTCTGGCAGCCTTTCTCCAAGTCCCGCCACCCACATTCCCTTGACAAAGCCAATGCTTACAGGAAGCGAGCGTTGAGTTATGAATACGAGCCAATCCTTTTGTCCTGGTGTCTCATCGGTTGTTTTGTTAAGATGCACCGACTTGCCTTTCTTCCAAAAGAATGCAGCAGCAACAAATCCTTCTTAACCACGTCTACAGAAATACGATGCTATGTGCTTTGACCCCAGGGCTTGATTTTAAGATGCTGGCCTCTCTGTGGGCAACGAAAATTTGGGGTAATTGGTGATAGAAATTCGACGTGGTAAAATGAGGGAAAAGATGACGATACAAAAAGAACACTCGCACAAGATAGGCGCTAGACATCAAGTGGGGCTTTTTTGACGAAAAAAGAGAAACATTCTGATAATTGCGCACAAACACTAAGAAATGGGCGGATGGCGCGCTTTTAGTTGCAATTTGATATTTATGTATGCTATTATATGTATTTTGCTCCTTTTCCAGAAATAAAGCCCCAGCTGACGTCTAGCACCCGTCCAGTGTAGGTGTTAGTTTTGGCATCTCTGTCTTTTTGGGCTGTTTACCACGTCAACGTCCATCTCTGGAGCTCATCTCCGGATTGTCGTCCTGGACTATTTGTACCTACGATGTCTTTGGTCAGCTTCTAGACCTACTCCAACTGTCCACCATAGAACATTGGCTGCTCCCAGACAAATGTGTTGGTATAGGAGTCACCAAACAGGCAGTTCATGGACTTTCAGGTTTCCATGCCATGGTTTATTGCCCAAGGTTTATGGTTCATAGCCTTTCTCGGCGTAGATGGGTGTTGAGCGGTTGGTAAAGGCACCGGCTTGGTATAAAACTGCTGCTGTCTGAGATTTGGATCTTTCGTGGCATTCCGAAGGCATTGGGAAAGGTAGTGCTTGCCCTTCCTGTCCTGTGATTAAGAAATGATATGCAATATTGATCTAAACATAGAGCGCACGAGCTACAGCTGGAAACTTTTCCTGCTTTGTTTTTCTGTAAGCGCTGCGGGTGTAGAACACTTATCATGGGATACCAAGACGAACTCTGGCAACGGCCAGATGTCACTTTTTTTACTTCATTTCTTGGCGTCACGCAACAGTGTGAAAGTGATCTGGCATGAAGAGAGGGGGAGTAAATTAAAAAATCTCATGAATGTATTTAGTTTTTTTTTTTTTTACTGATACATGGTGTAATCTTAGCCAAAATCATCTTATTTATGCCAGAGGGTTTTGACAAGGGCCCTGATACGCTCATGGCTTTTAGATTGATGAACCTAGAATTTCTTACCTCCAAATTCTAATGTGTGGAATTCGTTTTATTTTTATGGGGCCAAATGAAACAAGCAGTATCTCCCGCTACGGTGACACCACGGCTAAAATGTTGTAGTTGTCAGCCCAATGACAGGGGTTCGATTTCGATCCCTGCCTAGGTGGCCGCTTTTCAGGCGGAAACGAACGCCAGAAACACCCCATGTCGATGTTTTGGCGCACATTAAGGATCTTCAGTTCAGCATAACAAATTGTGAACTTTCCAATACAGTGTGCTTCATGCAGTAGCGAATTTCTTGCTTCGGTGTGTTGAACTCGCAAAAAAAAAACAGAAACATGTAGTGGATCTTCTTGATACTGATGCCGTGGTTGGCGCTCTGGTGCTGAACTCCAAGCCAACAAGGGAGCAAAATATGCGGACAGCGAAGCAACCTGGACACCTGTGATGTCTAGCCATATGACAGCTGAGCGACGCACAAGCCGAACATGGTGGGTGGTATGAGCAGCGCTCCAAGTTTGACCTCAGTTCGCCCAGGCATTATGCCAAGTTTGTCAGAAAGATGGTAGCGATGGTGAGCATGCAGGCCGGTACAGCTGTCCCAGCGCCACCTGAAAAGAAAGTTGTGGCATGAGCGGAAAGAAAGAAATATCTCAGGTTTTTCGTGAAAAAAGATAGCAAGTTATAATGATTTCTTCCATGACAGCCTCTTTTCATGTTAAAGGTGCTGTTTCTTGCACATTTAGATTATATGCTTGTGCTTTCTCGCAGCGGGAAGACGAGAGACCACATTGAAGCCAGCAGCGTACCCGAGAATTAGGGACCGGGGCTAAGGAACAAAGAAATACGCTATTGCCATTTCTCTGGAAAACAGTGTGTAGACAACTGCAATGCCTTTCATACCAAAGTATTGTCCCGTCGCAGAAGCCGTTCACTCAATATATATGCTCTATGTATTTTCCCACAGGTGGCGGTGAAGCAAGGACGCATAGAACAAATTGTTCTTGTGATGTGCACACCAACGTTTAGGTTTGTAAGTGAAAGTATGGCGTGTTTTCATAGGATAAAGAGTACTCCTGTCGAGCACTCAGGATTGAATACCCTCCCCATGTTTGGAGTGCCGTCTGGTCAGCTACAGAACAACATGTTGGACACGTGTTACTCATAAGCACAAAGAAACACCAGATGATGATGATGATGATGAATACAGGCCCTTCCTTTGTATCGGGACGTCATCGTCAACCACCGACTTGCCTGTTTTATTCCACTTATTTACCCTACCCTTAACTAACCGAGTGAAATTGCCTCCTCCTATTTTCCCCTCGCCCTTTCTCCCCGGTTTTAGACTACCATCTCTCCCTCCCCACTATTCCTGCCCATGCACACCTGTTTTTCCCTTCCCCGCTGTTCTAAATTATCATTCGTTTGATTCGCGTACGTCCCCCTCTCTTTCCTAGTTATCTACCGCCATCCCTACTGCCGCCTCTTGACCACATCTATGGCAGTGATGTTGATGATTGCCCTCACACCAAACCCCAAAGCCTCCGTCAACGTCGTTTCCCTATCGTCCCGCAGCGATCGTATGTCTTCTGTACAGTCTATTACGATAGGATTTATAGTTAGGCTGTATGAATATGCGCGAAGGCGAGCGCTGTCTGGTGGTGATGTAGGAAATCCAGCGCATGCGGTCAATACCACAGCAGTGGCTGCAAATTCGGAACGAGAAGCAAAGAAAGTGTTGAATTAAGAGAGACGCAAACACGATGTAGCAGTAAAGAAGTCTTTGATAAGTACCCCTAGGGGGACACGTTTGCTTTCAAAGAGAGTTGAGAGATCTAAGTGCATTGAGAAATATTTCGCTATAGCAAACACGTGCATCTTCAGGTGCATTTCGCACAAGTTTGTATAAAAACTTCTGCAATATACGACAGCGCAATTGCAAGCACTTTGGTTTTCATATATCAGCCGTTTCTGTTTGATTATGAGGTCTAACACGTCGACGCCAAAGGCGATGAGGCACGTCGAAGTGGTGGGCTCCGGATTATATTTGACCCCCTGGAAGTATTTAACGTGGGCTGAAATCTAGAATAGACCGGCGGTGTCACCTATCGCCTTCATCAGGAAAACGGACGCCCCGTCCAGGAATCGAGCGCTCGTCCTTGGGCTCAGCAGCACAACGCCACTGAGCTACCGCGGCGGATTCAGCCCATCTCAGCGTCCTCACGGCTGCCCCTATTTGCGTCAATACGTTTTAGCCATCAATGCGTTCTACGAAAGGAAGCACTTCCTTTGTACTATATAAAAGGCAAATGTAAAGTCAGTAACCAATCATTATCAACATCATGCTGTAACCCCTAGTTAATCCGTACAGGAGTAAAACGCAATTGCTAAATTAAATTAGCCAGTTACATGAAATGGCAACATATACGCAATTAAATTGCACTCAAACAACAGCTCTGTATAGGCAGGAATAAATCATCGTGTCGCGTTTCGATGCAAAATTTCCTGTATCCTGTACAAGCATAGTTGCACGCATTCAATTTCAAATGCTTATTCAGTAGACTTGAAGATACAGTCAAGCGCAAATGTCAATGTGGTGGGATTAAAGCAAGGAGCAAGAATAAGACAGCAGGGGAAACTAGGCTTCCTAGCGCGGCCTGATAATGCCACCAGCGCTCGTCGTACGTTACGCTAGCGGCATCTGCCGCGGATGAACAAACTGCGTGGCTACAGCGAACGGCAATTCACTGCGCAGGCCCGGGACAAATTGAGGCCGCTATCATTTAGTGCATAAGGGGCCGCTACCCTCTCCTTCACCATCGCAGCTACGAAGCTTTGCAGTCTGCCTTGGTTTTCATTGCGACATTATCTGGTCGCTCGCCCACGCTTAAGCCGCAATGGGCCGTTTCACCTCCTATTATTCTTGCTCTGTGGATTAAAGTAAGCCATTACTTATACGCATTACGTATTACGTAAGGCCATACGTATATGCGCGCGATCACAAAGAGAGACCTTCATAAAGCTCCCTGTTTGAGCAACCGGTTTAAGCTTGAGGTGAAGAGCAGTTTCTCCAGAACCAAAGCAGTGACTGTAAACATCTGCATCGGAGGCGCACATTTGAAATACAGAAGAAAAAATATAAGCTTACCATCCAAATACGTGCACAGGCATTGCTTGTCGCTCCGACAGTTTGTCGAGAGCATTTGTTTCCCAGGGTACGTCTTCTCACAGACAGATTTGCAATGGGCTTCGCTCGTACATTCTGGGTAAAAAAGGAACCAGAAAAAAACTTAAAATAGCCTCCGAGCTGAATGTCTGTGCCATGGAGGCAGAGGTTTATAAAGACACCGATACTGCGAATACCAATGGCGTTTGATCAACGCAGTATGTTCAATTGTAACCATAAAACTTTAGGAACAAGCAAAAGCGCAGCGAAGGCAAATGACGGCGAACGGATAGGACGGGCGCTAACTCACAACTGGATTATATTGGAGGAACGGCATGCATATATGCTTTCAGTGTAACCGCAAATGTTTACAAAAATTCAAACAGGCTTCAAGTGAAAGCACATATTAACACCTTAAGGAAAATTATCAAAACAGGCACACTTCTTTGTGTACATTGAGAGCGATGGCACACTCACGCAATCATCTCCTGTTTCTCCCTCTCCACACACACACCCATCCTTAAGTGATGCACAGCCGTCTTTTAGCCCGCGCGAATACCTCGAGTCTTTTCGCGCGCAGCGCAAGGTACATCCCTCCCCCCATCGTACACTCACAAGGCGGCAGTCCGTCCTCCTCCGACAGATTCAGACAAACACATTACCCACTGAACATCTCACACATCGCTTTCGAAATTTACCCGGCACTCCTACTTGCTCGTTCTGCGGAGGTTACCCAAACATATTCCACACAATATGGGCCTGTGATCGACATCCAAAGTTGACCCCCATCCCGAATCTAACTCTAGCATCCTGGGAGACAGGTCTGGCTGACCCCAGCGCTGCGAGACAGCTCCTGCTGAGGTCCAGAACCATGGCCACGGCTTCCCAAGACGGCGCCCTGGACTAACGGTGCTCAGGAAAATAAAGTTTACTTCCTTCCTTCCTTCTCTCTTTTCAACATGTTATTTCCGTAATATGAACCAACTCGCTCAAAGACATGTCTTGCCTTCGGAACAAGATTAACAATAATGCACATAAAAGTTCCGTACGCTGCCAAAACATGTTTTTCCGTCGTTCAAGATATGACGTGCACAACCCATTGATAGTAGCCGCAGCTATGCATCACAGCATAGCGCAAAAATACTTTCGAAATATTCTAGTAATATTGCAAGAATTACTGTCTTAAATATATTTGCACCCACCACGGTGGTTCAGTGGCCCAGGCGTTGCGCTGCTGAGTATGAGGTCGCGGGTTCGATTCCAGGCCGCGGCGGCCGCTTTTCCGATGGAGGCGAAAAACAGAAACACCCGTGTGTACGAGATTTCGGCGCACGTTAAAAATCCCCAGGGGGTCAAATTTAATCTGTAGCCCTCCACTACGGCCCCCTCATTACCTTAGTTTCGTGGGCGCGTTAAACCCTACAATCAATCAATCAATCAATCAATCAATCAATCAATCAATCAATCAATCAATCAATCAATCAATCAATCAATCACTCAATCAATCAATCAATCAATCCATCAATCAATCAATCAATCAATCAATCAATCAATCAATCAATCAATCAACTATATTTGCATATAATGACTAAGGAACAGTACTGGAAGGTCAGGGTAACCAGGGTACTGTCCAGTAGGCACCCTACACATGGGGATGGGGCATACAAGACTTGAAAGAGAAGGGAAGGGCAGCAGTGAATAATAAAAGAGGAGAATAGGGAGAAAATTAAAACAACACAAGGCGCGGTCACGGTAACTAGAAATACAGTACAAATCACGCACACGTGAATTGATTATGCACAGAAATAAGGCGATACACAGACAAAATTGGCAATCTTAGGACGGTTCACGGTAGTAATGTCCCTACAATCGTTGAGATATGCCTGTGTCCTTCAAAAAGCGAAGTAATGTTTTCATACGCTGTGCAGATATTAGAAGCTTAGAATACTGCTCGAATAGTGTTTGCCATTTGTGTCGATTTTCAGCGCACTTTCTCCACGATAAAATGTCGAATTGTTCAAATATTCAATATGTGCGGTACATACATTACGGCTTGCAAATTTACCAGGGAAGAAATTTTTGTATAATTTACATGCAGAAAAGAAGTGTATTGTCAATATTGTCACGGGAAAATATTAAAATACACTGCTTCTCTGCTTATCACGTAATAATTTATAATGGCATGAGTGTATAATAAGGAGTGATTGCTTGTTGGCACTGCTTGCGATAAGGTACCGCTCATGTTACCCAGTGCCATACCTGCAACAGTGAATGAATGGCTGGAGGGATCTACACTCAGTCAAAAAATTGCGCGTATCTGGTCTTTTCGGTGCAAATGTTGACGAAGGACGATAGTGAACTGGTGCCCCTGGCAAGTAAATGCGTCCCTTCTGTTTCCTGATGACTTCTCATGCTGTTCTTCTATCGTCTCGTTCCTCCCAAGATAGCACGCTAGACATTTGCTCAAGTCACTTTAAATTTACCGCGTTCCACTGCTCCAAGTCGTGTACCGCAATGTCAGCGCTGCCGCACGGTGGAGACGAGTGTTAATCGAGGCACCGTACTACAACGGTTATAAAACCACGTTGGTCTACTCCACGAGTGTTCAAAGCGGAACGTGGAACCTATCCACTGTAGTGGATAGGTCCCACTATAGGTTCTACTACAGTGGAACCTTTCATTGCTATTACCGTTTTTTTTAATGCCGCCAGGTAGCGCGGGCAGCAGCAGGCGATGGTTTTCTGCAGTTGATGTAGTATTTCATTTGCTACCGCAAAAACCAAGCATCCGCGAATTTTTTAATAAAGGATCACTGCAAATATCAGTCATGTATTTATAGCCTGCCTTACATTTGCGTAATGCCCTGTTCTTGCTCAATAATATTGACAAGTATTAACATTTCACCAGACTTAGACGTTTAGATTTGGCTGTGGCTATATAAGACTATTGCGCAGTATCTGTTCCGCTTTGGCTGGGTGGCTGAATCGAGCCACAGACCGACAGACAGACAGACAGATAGACAGACAGACACACATACCAAAAATTCCGTGTTTAAGTAGCCTCAGAAAGGCTATCGCCTTTAATATATGTCCTGTATTCACAGCATGTCTAAGAACGTCCATTGCCGAGTGGCGATGCATGTCAAATTTTGTTGCAGTGCTCCGACATCTTGTCTTAACCTTTATTTATATTTATTTGGAACCTTTCCTTATCAAGCACATGTGCATGAACTATTTAATGCGTTTTTAACTCCACACTACTCAAGTTATTGGTTTAGGTATGTGTCGAAGGTGTATAGACACTCCATAAAAGGTACTGTTTAGGTTGACTTTTAATGTTTGGAGATATTGTTTAAATAGGAGCGTTAAGATTGACAAGGTAATGATGTGGTTATTGCATGCATTCATTTGGAAGTTCATTACATACAAGTTCATGATCCCGCCAGGTGCAGGTGTGACAGATGCATTGATTTGAAGCCCAACAAAAACACACGGACAAAGAACAGAGTAGACGAGACAGGTGCTAACTCGTCTACTCGGTAACTCCTGTCTCGTATACTCTGTTTTTAGTCAGTGTGTTTTTGTTGTGCTTCAGATCATGGCATCTATTCCCCAACTAGCCCAGCAAGAAGTTCTTCTCAGAAAGTGGGACAGCCATTGCATAGAAGTGAGGCATAAGATATGCCCCATAAAAAAAGGCTAAGCTCCACTTCTTATACAAAGCGCTTTCTGGAGAGTACAACACATAGGTGTGAACATCTATGTCAAAAGGTGAAATTGAAGCGTAGGGCAAAGAATGGAAACAGAGACTTACCTTCTCCATACTCGCAGAGACATTTGTGGTCGCTCCCACACTGCGTCGCCGAAAAGTTTTTTCCTGGATACCTCTGCTCACATAAAGATCTGCAGTCGGCTTCCCCTGTGCATGCTGAGACAATTGAAAGGAAGACGAAGCAACAAGATGTAGACTCCGAGGTGGATGTCTATGGCATGAAGCGAGGAGGTTACGCATACACAGATACTCCCACAGCCACTGGTGCACCGTCAAGGTAGTATCCATTAGGAGAGTGTTCAGTCATAAGTATAAAACCTTTAAGAAGCAATAAATATAAAATACAGCTTTATTTTGTTTAAAGCTGCATTCTAGCCGTGAAAGGCGTTTCTTGGGTGAAAAAATGCAAGATTTATTGTAAAACGTTGAAATGTCGCACAATGCCGTCGTGTCGTACTGTGGAGCAGCACTGAACATATCCTATAAATGTGTTAGCTTCACGCTGGCATCGCACCTATAGGGTAAAACGTAAGTAGAGGTCCTAATGTAACCGCCAAGTCATATTTCTAGGCGGTGGTTTATGTCCGAAGCCCCCAATCACACAGAGAAAATTCTGTAACGTCATAGAAGATTACCAGAAAGTGGCTGGAAATTCGGCGCTTCTTCATATGATTTTTTTTAAATATATCGGTTATTTGTCTGAGGTTTGCAATGAACTAGGTACTACTGTTATAGGGATGCAGTTGTCTTTGTTTTCAAACAAACTTGTATTTTGTTTCTGTCGCTTTTTAAAGAACAAGAAAACACAAAAATGGGGGTTGCCGTTTCGCACTCGACCAAAACGTGTCCAGTGTTGTCGTCCTACGCATGATGCGTAGAACGTATTAGTACTGACCACTATATGAGCTCTATGCGTCGTAACTGGCACGCAATCTTGTGGCCATCGGAAAAAGCGGGAACCAAGAAAAAGTTGCCACCGCCAATATGCATGTTTCGACACTGTATTTCATCGCTAATATTATTTTATTGTCATAATGAATCGCTGCATGGTCACAGTACTAGTAGGCAGTATATGCTATGCCCTCCCCGGCGAGACATTTCAGTTTTTCGTTTCACCCGTGCATTGTTGGGCAGTGGTAACAGTGGATCAGGATCGTGCGACAGAAAAAATTACACCATCTTCCCGTGGGGAACCCTGATGAGGATGCGAAGCATCGTGGCGGTTCCGTGTGGTTCCATTGTGTTGCCGTTATGTTGAGTGATCTGGTTTTTACTAGCGCCAGAGGGAATTCCGCGTCCGGGTCCACACCGGTGGCAAAGGCACGCAAGTGCTGTTGTGTGGTTCTCGAGGCGCCGAAACTCGTCCATCATGTTCTTGTCAATGTTGTCTCTGTGGTAGAATCGGTAGTCTCCATCAGCTTTGGTGAGGTAAAGGTTGTTGACATTGGTGCACCGGCTGAGAGCAATGTACACGCCCTTCTCTTCGCAGCTTTGTCTTCTCGTTCTGCTTCTTCTTCAGCGGTTCCCCTACGGGAAGATGACGACGGTGGTTGAACGCGAACCTATCTCGTGATGGATTCTTTGGTTGGCCAATCCCTAGGGGCATCCTGCCACAGTCAGCATCAGAGGCGCTGCGGACGGGGCTGGTTGAGCTGCAAGGCGCGTGGCGCTTCCCGCCACAGCTTTCCCACGGGAAATTCAGCATCCCCCTCTAAAGTTTTCAGTTCGTCGTTTCCGTTGACGTTCAGCTTTGCGTGCCTTCGTTGTATCAGTAGCTTCTTGACGTAGTTTGAATGAGTCAAGGACATCAGGCGCGTTCGTAGCACTTGCTCCTGTCCCGGATTTGTAGCGTAGTGGGAAGAGCACCGCGTACCTCCCGTTGCTGCCAGAGAGTCGTGGGATCGAACCCGGGCGCCGCTAACTATTTCTTTTTTTTATAGTGTAGTATCGCGGAGCTGTGGGTGTAAGGAGGAGAGTTGCGCATGCGCAGTGAGCGTGTGGACGGCGCCGCCATCAACGACGGAGAACCAGGCGAGCCTACGAAATGCTCCGCATTTAAAAAGAATTATGTCGGACCGCAGTCAAGTCTCCCAAGATACCCCCATTGACAGTGGATGTGTATTTTGTAGTTCTGTCTTCTGCGTTAAAATGTCGGTTTATTTAAAAGGAATGGGAATGTTTTAAGGGGCCATGAAGACAAAATACAAGTTTCGTTCATTAAAGAACTACTTTGCCTGGATAACTAAACTGTAAATTTTACCGCAGACTTCAAAGAAATACTGAAGAGATTTAAAAAAAAAAAACCTATCAAACATATCAGTGGCGACCCGAAAGCCGCTTTCCGGCGGAATCTTCATGATGCCACAAAAACAGATGTGTGCTATTGGCGGCCGCCGGCATAAATCACACGCAAGAAGCATGACTGGGTGATTTAAGTGGGAACCATAGTTAGTTCTGGTTGTATCTTTGGAATGCTAACGTGCAGTTAAGGTCCTGATAACTGCAGGACAGAGTTTTAGGCGTCAGTAAAGCACGTATGTAGGCGCCGAAAATAGGAAATCAAGAACAACATTTTAGGCCTCCATGACCATAATTTGCGGCAACATAAATTTTTACATTAATGGAAGTGATCTAAAGTAAAGCGTTGCGCGACCTGCATCTAGGACACGAGAATCACAAATGTTATTGTTTATGATGGCTCGAAGGCGACAGATGTTGAACATAGGCGTTTAGCTATCCCATAAAACTGCTGGGCTAATGACGGGTTCATTTTCACAATTCCACAAGCGCATTGCTAAAATTCATGTTCAAGATCTACTATCGCTTGACAGATGGACGCATATAATGGAACAGGGGTGACAAAGAACGCTTGCATTCTGGGAATGATGATTACAGAAGTACGAATTTATTGCTGCTTGACACAATTAAATCGTGACACAAAAAAACATAACACAAATAATAAACGCTTCAGACACGAGGACCTGTTCAGGAAGTAGTTTAATATTCCAGGGATAATGTATGTACAACAGTTACAATTTTCTCATATACAATTATGTTACCCGTATTGCACAGGCAAGATGCCGTAACACTGTCAAATACATTTCCAGACACTTGAGAATTTTGCAGAAAATGTTTACCAGCCAAACAGGTGTTGTATAGAAAAGTGTATGTTAAAGCTCGTGGACCATGTCAGCTTTAAGGCGTAAGAAGATGCATCTTCGCAGTGATATTCCGTCATTGGCTCAATGATATAGTCATGATCTGTCACTAAAGACGATTTCTATGCTTAACAGTTGGGTTGAAAATAGAGTTGGAATTACGTTGCCTCGCGGAACGAGGGATGCGACTGCACATGTTTGGATAAACCTATTTGGAGAGCACGCGGAACGTAGATTAAGCATTTCTGTAAAAATTGTGGAAACAGTAGCAAGCTACACTATTTTGGAAATACTGTTACCAAATTGTGCCCCATATCACCGAGAATAAGCACCCCATTTCATTCCTGCTGGCTATTGCTTTCCGGGAGTTGGATGAACTAAAGGACTAGGTTTACCTTTACGTCCTTTAATCAGAACAGTCAATGTTGTCCGGTGACATGAATAGCGATCTCAATCTGCACTCGAAAGCGAAACTTGAGGCTGAAATAGTGTGCATATAGGCGCCGATCTTGAAGATAGGCATTTAAAGGCGTTATGGACGAACTCCAAAATAGGCATTTATAGGCACTATAAAATCACCGTAAAAGACCTTTTTAACCTTTATTTGTGCTCATATATCAAAGTGGGGTGATAGGAGCGGAAGAAAAAGAAAATGGTGTTTGCATATTGCCGCGAACAATGCACTGTTTGTTTGTTTATGTTTTGTTTTTACTGCCCAGCCGCGCCCGGCTGTGTTATCTGCGTCCCAAGCGAAGCGCGTGTTCCATTCTTTATTTTTATGCCACATGGGTTATCTCATTCCGATACGGAGAGCGTTTCGCCCTAACGTCACTAGCCTAGAATAATATTTGATCTACAATGTTCTGGATGTAAATCGACAGTTCGACAAACACTCGCGCCGAAAGATAAAACCTTGCACAGTAGACGTCGTGGTATTCGACTCGCCGACACTCGCCTGCGCAAGTCACTTTGTTGACTGCTGCTTCGCCGCCTGTGTATTCTTTGAGTGGTTAGGGGAGCACAAGTTCGCTCCAATAAACTTGTTTTCCTTGAAGAGAACTGCATTGTCTTTGGCTGCGTGACAATATAATCCCGTTTCGACTGATCACTATATTTTTATTTTGGGTAATTATAAATTACTCGTGTACATATTACGTCGCTGTAGCAGAAAATATAAACGTCTCGCTATGTTTAGTGAGTTTTCTTGGTTAAAAAACATCTGTCGTTGCTGGAGTGTTGCTGAGTGAGCAACCACAACCAAATCTGCCAAACTAAACAGAGGTGCATATTCTGTTCATGGCTTTTTTATAGTCTATAATTTCCTGTAAAGAAACGTCCGTATAACTGGCAGAAAAAAATATACCACTGGTCATACTTTCGCTCCAAATTACGTCCGATACAAACGTATAAAATCTATTTAAATTAAGGAATAAATCCTCTTTTGTTGACGATGCCGCTAAGCGTAAGGCTGCGTGCACTTAGATTCTCTGAGGTGTAAATATTGTCATGCAGGCAATATGAGGACCCCAAAGAAAGGAAGGATCTAGTGGAACTGAAATTTATTGAAGCGAATTTGAACAAAAGAAAGAGAATGAAACATTTATTTCGCTTTGAACCCAGATAAGATGGCTGCCCAAGCGGCAGTGGCCGATTGTTAATGTTTGGAAGCCCCACCGGTTCATATTGGCTTCCAAGCTATCAGCCACCCATCGGTACATCAGCTGAAAGATTAATTGGGCGTGAAGTAAACGGTGACCGGTGTAGCATCACACAGAAATCTCATCGGAGGCCAAGCTTTGGCGAAGCGATAAAAGCGGTCAGAGTCAGAGGGTATTCCGTGAGCCTGACGTATATAAACACGTCGCTTGACGGGCGAGCAGGCAAAGCGAAGCAAAAAGTAATTACTAGAAGACCGCAACACGGCGTAACAAAACAGGACCTGTTCAAACTAAAGTGCAGCGTAATAAAATAGCGTGGGAGATTGCGTTACGCGTTATGTAGGCATCGGTAATATGTGTGTGCTAATGCAACGGTGTTCGGCGGACGTTTTGCGATGTGCGCTTCCGCGCATCCTTCGTATGCGAATCTTCGGTGTGGATGGACGGCCGGACGGACGGACGGCCGGACGGTGTGGACGGACGGTTGCGTCTGTTTCTTGCCATTTAAACCGCCGTAATGGTCCTTTAGGCGCCTGTGTGTTTTGGCGTCGGTGACTCTATTTCAAGTATATCTGCCTGGTGGAATAGAATAGCGCCGTTTGCCTACTGCTGCCAACGGTTGAAACGTGTTTTCCGTTTCCTCTTTCAGAGCGCGGTACGTGAGAGCTTGCACTCGTTTTCGCTTAAACTTGAACTTTGTTTAAGAGACAAAGCCGCTTTGGGGCTCCGGCTGTCAGCGTCTCTTGTTGTCATCGTCTGATGTAGTCACGGTACTAAAACACCGGGACACCTAGAACGTAACACACATTAAAAAAGGTGTACAATGAATAAAAAGGGTTCACTATAAACTAATATTATTTAGAGATTTATGAAACGCTCCCTGTCCGCTTCAGCGCTCTTGAAGCACAAGGCGAAGCTGTTTGTAGGTGGGTTATAATCTGTGTTACATTCAAATA
Source organism: Haemaphysalis longicornis (assembly GCF_048455015.1). Classification (NCBI taxonomy): domain Eukaryota; kingdom Metazoa; phylum Arthropoda; class Arachnida; order Ixodida; family Ixodidae; genus Haemaphysalis; species Haemaphysalis longicornis. The sequence continues at coordinate 110,550,845 of NW_027526445.1, read as the reverse complement.
CCCACCGGCTCTTGACGCTAGGCCTGATCGGGTCGGGTGTTCAGTCGAAGAATGAAACGGCATACTTCCCTGGTGCGGGACCTCGCTAATCACCGAAGACGAACCCCCAGGGAGATGCGCGGGCATTTTACTGCGCTCGCGTTGACCCCGGCCACTACACCGAACGGGCAGATGGGGCATCCAAATTGCTTAAACCAGTTTAAACGTAAACGAGGGCGTTACCGCCTCAGCAAGAGCGCGATTACTCCTCTCACCGGCGCTTCTCAAGCGCCCAATCAGCGCACACCGTGTGAAAAGTTAAATACTTACAATCTTTGAATACACTTCTACCCTGCATGCTTCGTACCTCCCCAGGTTTCACGTTAGTGGGGATGGACCGGGATTTTTTCAACAGTTGGTCCGCTTGAGTGCTGCACAGTGTTGTTGGTTCTTGTGAAGAATTAAGCTGTTAGATACACGTGCTTTTATTCGAGTGAGGCCAGTTCTAGATATTCTCTTTCCGCCTTTGTTTTTCCAAGCAAGCTGCCGTTCTCCCGCTGCAGGTTTAGAACGTGCAGCATGCGTTGAAGCAAGACTCGTGCGCACTGCGAGACGTATGGATGTATTAGGCTGGCGTCATTAACCGCTACCTACAAATGAAGCTTTCATTTCATTATTTTAGTTAGCTACGTAGGGGTATTTCCGAGCAACAAAGAAATAATGCTGCCGTTGGGCTTCGTCGGCTTCGTTCGCTTCTGGGGCTTCATACGAGGCCGAAAGGAGCTACCGCTACAGCAACACGGTAACCAGTTTAATATTCAACCCACTGAAGTAAGTTAGTAGCGTCGCTCATAACTGACACTTTATTTAGTTACCCATTAAAAATATAATGCATTAAAAGGTCATACAGGTCTCTCATCTACCTCCAGGCTGCCAGATGTCTTGCAAAAAAAACGTGTTAAAGTTCGCGCGTTTTCAATGCATTGTGCAGTGTGTTGCCTAGTAGTTCCTGGTTCCGTGTTGTTAGAAAACAAAACTTCCGCTAATACAACGTTGAAGGCACGACATTCCTGTTTGTTGCAATTACTTCCTTGTATGACTACAGTAGGCACAAGAAAATTACGCGGAACTGCTGGCGTATTGCTTTGTCTCTTGCACCTTTTTTAGAAGGATTGCAAGTTGGGCTAGTTGGAAAGACATTCGTGGATAAAACCAGCACAAACTTAAGCGAAGGCAAAGGAAGTGAAACACAAGGAAACCGCTTTTCTAGCAACTAAGGTTTGTTACCAAAAAAGGGAATATAAAGATTTAACACAAAACAATAGAAAACACAGAGCATAATCGACTTATGACTCCCCCGCTTCATCTTTCTGCCAAGCCTGTCATATACAGAACGCAACTTGTTGCGAGCTGTGATAGGCATTTGTATTTTATATTGCTGGCCCACTTTTTTTAGGCGGTGCGTGATGACGGCAACGGGATGACGGCAACGTTTTAAAGACGATAGTCTTTCCTGGGGTACTTAAGCGAAGAAATTTTGGTCTGTGTGTATGTCTGCCTGTCTGTCTGTCTGTCTGTCTGTGACTCGATTCAGGCAGCGGCCAAAGTAAAACCGAAACTGCGCACAGTTTTATATACCCACAACCAGATGTAAAGTCTAAGTCCGGTTTTAATGTTCATACCTGTCAACGTTGTTAAACCATATAAAAGGCAGAAAATCAATATATATAGGCAGAAAATCAAGTAATTTTATAAGTAATATTTGCACAGTTCCTTTATTAGAAAATTCACGGATGCTTGGTTTTTTAGTGCTACATCAACTGCAGAAAACTGTCGCCTGCTGTTGCCCGCGCGACCAGGCAGTTTTAAAAAAATCAAAGGGCAACAGCGACGGAAGATTCCACTAAGCAAATGCAATGTTCCGCTTGGAACGCTCGTGGAGTAGGGCAATGTGTTTCTATAAACGTTCGAGTCGGGTGCCTCGATTCACGTGAGAGAGAAAGAGAGAGAGAGAGAAAAATTTTAATGATACTGACGAGGTTTGTCCAGCAAAGAGCCTGACGTGCTAGGTCAGGTGAAAAATAAAGCGAGTGCGAAAAGATAAATAAAGAAAAGAAAAGAAAAGCAAGAAGGGAAGATAGAAAGAAGGAAAAATCATAAAAAGAAAAAAAGTACGGTGAGAATTAGAGTCGTAGGCAAGTTCAGTAGTTCGGTATAAAAGGAAGTGTTGAAGTATACTCGAGGAAATGTTCGCTTCAAGTTGAACACCGTTCTGAGACCCCGGAGTAGCCTCACGGGACGCGGCACATTCAGTTTTACTATAGCAGCCCTGCTGAAGACATACAAACGCGAAATGTTCACTTTGACATTTCGCAGAGGTTAAGAATGTAAAGATGAGAAACGCGGTTCTATATCACACGTATCACCAATGTTCACCACTGTTAAAGAGTGTTGACTAGACCCAAACTACGGAGGAAGCTGAGAAAGGCATTCGTCCCACGTGGGACCATTTTAGCACATCACCAGGCGCCAAACACATCATGCAGCGTAAGACGCTATGTGGGTAGTTTGCCCAAAGTCACTGCAAAGGAGAGTTTGGGTGTATCGTATCGTCTACACACACAGATGACATGGTGAACGTCTTCTGGACAGTGGCAGTCTTCACACAATGGTGAGCTGGACTGCTGAAGCTTAAAACGGAAAAGGCGTGTGTAGGCGACGTTCAAACGTATGCGGTGTATTACAGATGCGTCGTGCTTGTTGAGACAAGGCGGTAACTTGAAAGTACATTCTCGGTCAACGGAGTAGAGTGGTCCATAGCGCCGTAATGGAGCAGCCCATATGGAAAGCTGTACTTGCCGCGCAACACAAGACTTCAGTGCGGCCGCATCTTTCCTGGACAACGGTACAGCCGCAATAGGAACCTCGTGACTGTGAGCTTGGGAAGCCGTAGCTCTGCTGTTGAATTGCCTGATTCATCGCAACGAGCCGGAATCCACTGGAGTTCCATGAGGTGGTGAGCACTGACGGTTTGGTAGTCTGAAACGCGAATGTCTCAGTGTAGCTGTTGAATAGGAAAAGACTGAAGGCATTGAAGGGGCGCGCGGGAATCTGTAAAAATTGTCTGTTGACTGGCTGGCTGGGTGGTGATGCATTGAAGGGCCGCACGCATTGCGGCGAGCTCAGTCGCTGTAGATAATCTCCTGTGGCTGAGTTTTTTGGTGATCGTGGTTTGCAACGCCGGGATATAAACAGCAATCGTTGAGGAACCTTCGGTGACTGAGCCATCAGTATATATGGGGGTATGGCAGTTGTATTTGCTGTGTAGCAGTTGCAGAGTAAAAAACGCAAGAGCTGGAGCGGAAAAATCTGCTCTTCACCTGATTCCTGGAACGGTTGTGTGAATACTCATGGGTGGGAGCAACCATAGCGGGTACGAAGAGAGAGATGGGGCCTGGTATTGTTGCGGCAAGAGGTCGCCCAGATCTGGAGCATAGGACTCAGCCAATGGGTGGTTTGGTTGTCTTGTCACAAAACGTAAACCTGCATGAAGCAGTTCCTGTTTACGCAACGCCATCGGAATCAAACGTCGACATTCAATGATAGTCCACACAGTGGCTGTCGTTTTTGGGACGCCAATACACACACGCAGTATGCGCGCCTGCATGCTTTCTAAGGCCTTTAGATTTCCTGCTGAAAGGGGAAACAAGGCAGGAAGGCTGTAGCGTAGTAGACCTTCGCAGAGAGCGTCGTATAGACGAAGAAGCGAGTATACTGTGCAGCCGCCAGAGTTGCTAGAAAGCATTCGGAAGATGTTGAAAAATGATGTGAACTTTTCTTTCAAACTTCGAATGTGTGGTGTCCATATCAATAATCTGTCAAATGTAATGCCCAGAAATTTGTGATTTGCGACGTACGGTAATGGGATTCCCATTAAAGTGAGCTCATACCGTGTAACGCCTCGCTTAGTGAAGGCGATTGCCGCTGATTTTATAGCGAAGATTTCGAGTCCGCGCGCCGCAAGAAACGCTGAGATGGAATCTATTCCCCGCTGAAGCCTCACACGGAGTACACGCCGATTGCGCCCGGCGCACAATATGCAAATATCTGCGTATAGGGAAATCGCGACAGGCCGTGGCAAACACTTTTCGATTCCAATGAGGAAGATATTAAAAAAATCACGCCATATCCACGGAATGAATGATGATAAGTGGGGCGAAGCTCGAGAGGGGGAGATCATTGGTAACCGTAACTCTCCCGTGAAAGGTCGCCCATTACATCATTAAGAAAGACGTAAGACTGTGTGCGTACATTGTACAAATCAACTTTTATTTTCGGAGTCAATGCTCCCAGGCCCAGACCTGGTGAAAGACCCCGCGCCATCGAGGACTACCCCGCACCTCCACCACAATTTGTCACGTAGGATGGGACACAACGGTAAAGAAAGAACTTTTATTTAGGGCGAACTTGTGCCCGAACAAGACGAGAGGAAACGAGCAAAGGTCCTTGCGTCTCGTTCGATCTCCGAGAACGACTGCCTGCGTTCGTGGCGTGATCTCTCAGCGTGACCAGAGATACGTGCCCCGACCTCACGCTCATTCGAAACATTAACCAAGTTCGATGGTGTAACACTGGAGAGAACCTGGGCAGTGACCACGACATAATCTCCACCGTAATCCTTGCGGACAATTACAGTGCTTATGTCGGGGAAGCGAAACTCACAGACTGGAGCAAATTTCGAGAGCGTCGAGAGACTCAGTCTCCGAAAGAAATTGAAAGTATAGAGGAATGGGCCAGCGAAGTCAGGGCGGACATTAAAGCCACGACGAAGAAGGTTCACCTCACGACGCAAATACCGCACGTCGATCCCAGGCTACTCCACATGTGGGAGGCCCGGAGGAGTCTCATTCGTCGTTGGAAGCGACAGCGACATAACCGGAAATTAAAGAGACGCATTGCCTTGCTTACTGAAGAAGCGGCCCGGTACGCAGAGCAGCTCAGTCGAGAAAATTGGCTCTCACTCTGTGACGAGTTAAGGGGGACTCTCAGTACCTCCAAGACATGGAGGTTGTTGAGGTACCTTATAGACCCGACAAAAAGCAAGGGTGAGTCCGCCAGAGTAATGGCCACTGTTATGCACTCGTTCCCCGGTACCCAGGACGACCTCCTTCAAGAACTTCAAACAAGATATACACCAAAATCTTCCACTCCACCCTTCCCGAACTACACAGGACAGCCCAACCCCAATTTGGACAACGACATTCAAATCTTCGAGGTCAAGGCAGCACTTGCAAAAATTCGCAGGAACACCACTCCCGGACCAGATCAAATAACAAACAAGGCATTGGCGAATCTTGATACGTCCTCGGTGATTGCGCTAACCACATTTATGAATACTTGTTGGAGGGACGGTACGCTCCCCGCGGAGTGGAAGACGGCCGAGGTCCATTTAATTCCGAAAACGGGGAAAAAACCAGATATCGAAAACCTCCGCCCGATCTCCCTCACCTCTTGTGTGGGGAAGCTACTCGAGCATATCATCCTCGAAAGACTTCAATCCTACCTGGAAGAAACAAACAAGATGCCATCAACCATGTTTGGTTTCCGCCGTCACCTTTCAACCCAGGACATCCTCCTGCAGATAAAAGAAGATGTAATGGGCCAAGCCAACCGCCACACTCCGAAAGCCATCCTGGCCTTGGACCTGAAAGGGGCTTTCGATAACGTCACTCACCAAGCGATTCTGACCAACCTGAACAGCCTTGACTGCGGAACACGGACTTACAATTACGTCCGAGATTTTTTATCAAATAGAAAAGCCATCCTCAGGCTTGGTGACTTGTCCTCCGGTCCCATTGACGTGGGTGGCAGAGGCACACCACAAGGAGCGGTTTTATCTCCCCTACTTTTTAACATAGCCCTTATAGGCCTACCTACAATCCTGGGGGCCATCCCGGATCTGCACCACGGCTTATATGCCGATGATATTACAGTGTGGACAGGCAAGGGTTCGGTAGGCGAGATGCAGGACCGTCTCCAGCTGGCCGCTGATGCTGTGAGTGACTACGCAAGGACGTGCGGGCTTTCCTGCTCACCACACAAGTCCGAACTTCTTATGGTCGGGAAGAGAAGAAGGAAAAAAGTCCAAGATCCCGTCATCCAGATCACCCTGGACGGCCATACCATCCTACCGTCACCTCACATCAAAGTCCTCGGTATGACTTTTCAAGAGGACTGCTCAAACACCATTCTTCTTAACCGGCTCAATCATACAACGGGACAAATTACCCACATGCTCCGAAGAATAACCACCAAAGCGAGGGGAATGAAGGAGGCGGACACCCTTCGTCTGGTAGAGGCCTTCGTCATCTCACGCATGTCCTACGCCATTCCCTATGCTATATTAAGCAAGGGCGACTTGGCCAAGATTGACACCATGATCCGGAAAGCCTATAAGCATGCTCTGAGGCTCCCTATTAGTACCTCGACCGACAGGCTTCTGAAATTGGGCCTACATAACACGGCCGCCGAACTAGTCGAGGCCCACCTCGCCAGCCAGCGTCTGCGACTAAGCACGACGCCATGCGGGAGGAGTCTCCTCACCAGACTGGGAATGGCGTCCCCCGAAGAAAGATCCCAGCAAGTACGCGACGTACCTCCAAAAATAAGAATAAACATTGACGTTGCACCTATACCCCGCAAAATGGACCCTACTCACCACGCCGGGAGAAGAGAATCAAGAGCGCGCACTCTCGACAAACGACACAGGGACCGAGACCGCACGGTTTACACCGACGCCGCCGACTACGCCAGAAGGGGAGCCATGACCGCCGTGGTTACCTCAACAGAGAACCACCTCACCAGCATCACCTTGCCCTTCACAACCACTACCCAGGCAGAGGAAGCGGCCATTGCTCTGGCCATCTCCCAGACAAATGCGGATACCGTTATTACGGACTCGCAACAGGCTTGCCGAAACTTCCTTCGTGGTAGAATTTCCAAAACGGCTCTGAACATCCTGCTGCAAAAGCCACCCGAAAGAAAAGTAAAGATTATTTGGACGCCAGCCCACTCAACCCTCAAGGGCAACACGACCGCCCATGACATCGCCCGAGAACTATCCCGCCAGGCGACACGAGGGTGTAGGTTAGAGACTGCGTGTCCTTTGGTTACGTATCAGGACATAACGGGGTACTATAAGTGCCAAAGAATGATATATCCCCCCGGTCATGCATCCCTAACCAAAGAGCAGGAGCACTGCCTCCGGCTTCTCCAAACAAATACGTTTCCTCATCCGTCAAAACTTCACTTGCTCCATCCCACTCAGTACTTCCCGCTGTGCAAATTTTGCGCTTCCCCGGGCACCCTGTACCATATGGTATGGGAGTGTTCGGCAAACCCCAAAATTCCAAGAATCGCGCACCCTTCCCGTGAGCAGTGGGAGAAGGAGCTGTCCAGCTCCGGTCTCGATTCCCAGCTTTGGCTGGTGGAAAGGGCCGTAGCGGCAGGGGTCTCCAATGGAGTCCTGGAATGAGGGCCCCACACCACATTACGATGCTCCCAATAAAGTTTATCCTCCTCCTCCTCCTTGCGTGATCTCCCCCTCGCAGTGCACGTGCGCTCGCGCCTCCGTTGGCGAACACAGACAAGCTCGCGCTCCCGGTGCCGAGTTTGCGCTGCCGGTTGCAGCCGGTTCTTGCGCGTGCAACGCGGCCCACTTTGCGACATCTCCGAAAGCATGCGGCGGTCACGTACCACGAGACACAAGGGATGGACATACCCATGGCTTTAGGAGCTTCGCCCCTAAAAGTGAAAAGTTCTGTACTCAATACTCCACCTTGCGGAATGCCACGAGTTACGCTGTGCTTCTGTGTGTCGCCGTCAGAGTTGGTCATAAACATGGCTCTGTCGCTGAGATAATTCGACAGCCAGTCATACATACGGCCTCAAATACCTAACAAATTCATTTGAAAGCGGATAGCGTCATCCATGACCGAGTCATACGCAGCCTTGACGTCCAAAAACACCGCTATGACGGTGTTACGCTGTGCTTTCTCGCGCTTGACACAATTTCAGGGGCGAGAACATTATAAATACTGCTCCTGCCGCTTCGGAACCCGGACATCTGTGGCGGGTAAACATTTGTGTTGGTGAGGTCCCAATTCCAATCAAACCAGCACCATAGGTCGGTACGACTTAAGGTCTGTTGGATCTTGGCCTGGTTTTAATATTGGCACAATGCAAGCAGTCTTCCAGGTGGGCTGAAGACGACCAGTCATCCAGGATTGGTTGAAAATGTCCAGGAGAAATCTCTTCTCGGCATCCCGTAGATGAGAGAGTGCACGTAGGTTATGCCATCTTAGCCAGGGGAAGAAGTCTTGTTAACCGATGATAAAGCCATGACGAGTTCCGACAGTGTGAATGGGTCATCAGTAAAGGGCTTTTTATCGGATGGGCGTCCAATATCCGGAGCGGAAGTATCGTAGGCGACGTTGATGCAGCCGCAATTTTTCTACAGAACATCTCTGCGACGCCTAAGATTGCGAACGTATGGCGGAATGAAATCGAAATAATGGGTGGAGACACGTCGGTGGTGAGCGAAGAGTTTTGACAAGGCTCCATATTCTGGTAAGCGGCTTCCTGGGGTCCAACTTTGAGCAGAGGGATGTCCACTCAAGCTTGGCCAATTTGCACATGTGGCGCTGGATACGCTTCTGCAGGCTTCTGGATGCTCGAATGTCCAAAGGTGCCTAAGTTTTGCGCGCTCTTCTTTCTGCTCGCCGGCGTATGGGCCGAAGCCTTTCAAACTCTGCGTCGGCGACATTGTATGACTTGGGTAATATTGAAGTCTTCGTGCTCGTTTTGCGCGTTCTAGCCATCGTGCTTACGAAGTCATCGTAGCACAACACTGAACCCAGGCCCTCTTGGATTGCTGTGGCGAAAACATCCCAGTTGGAGAATCGGACCTGATGTTTTAGATAACCTCCTCGAACACCATGGAGTGTTATCTAAGTAGAAAGGTGGTCGCTACCATGGGATTCAATGTCCACAAAACCAGCGTATTCTGGAAAGCAGCACGGAGGAAACTATAGTGATGTCGAAAACCCTTGAAACACCTTTGTCGAAAAATGTTGGTTCCCCGCTATTAAGTACAGCCATACCGTGCTAGAAAGCAATATCTAATAAGCGCTGTGCTTTGATCGCCGTTTTACGACTACCCTACGACGGGTTATGCTCATTGAAATCACCAGTGAATATATGCGGAGGTGGCGTAGCACGAAGGATACCCTCCAAACGGTCGCTATCTAATGCCTTTCGGGGTGGTATATAGGCGGCAATGACGGTGAAAGAGAGGCCTTCGATTTGCACAGTGGCTTCTACGTATTCGTTTGCCGCACTGGGCGTCACATTATGGTGTATCATGGTAAGGTCACTTCTCAGAGCTAGGAGTGCTCTGGTTGATGGCAAATCAGTTTTGGAGCCAAACACTGTGTACCCTGAAAGTCGTACGTCTTGAGATAGACGTGATACCGAGATTGCTATAATAGGGAAGCGATGCTTGTCTACAAATCTGCGGAAATCTGGTAGACGTGAATGCAGGGCACCCGCGTTCTATTGAAAAAAACTCCCACCTCCCCTCGCGGGAACCCTTGTGTAGATGCGACGCATAGGGGGTTCACGTTGCAGCGTTGGACAGCGGAGGAACGGCGCTGGAACGATGGAGCGGAGCGGCGCAGGCACCGTGTTTTATAGCGCGCATAACGGTGAGGGGACGCGCCAGCGCCAGTGCGTCTGCCGCGGCTATGACGCAACACAATCCAACACAATCCACTTTAATCCAATCCAATCCAAATCCAATCCAACCCAATCCAAGCCAAGCCAAGCCAATCGAATCCAATCCAATGCCCCTCGCGAGAGAGTGTTCGCTATCGGAGAGGAGAGGGGGTGAGCGGCGGAGAGCGCAGCTGGCGTGGCCAGGAGAATGGGGGAGGGGCGGACGCCGACGACGCCGGATGCAGGGACAAGGCGGTTGAATGAGATGCGGTCGCATCTAAAATTGTGGCTGTATTGCGAATTTGTTGCATTTTAAGAATACTTGCTGGAGTCGTAACCCCTACAGCCATTGACTGAGGAAGCGAACTGCAGATTCGATGAGTGTCATAAGTGCGGCAGCTTCTGGCGAAGAAAATGAAGCCAGGAATGTACGCATGGCCTCCGCAATAAATAGAATTATGGAGCTTAGTTTCCCAACAACTTGTTGATTGAAGGTTTCTGTGTGACTTTTAAGACTCGTACGAGCGGGCGATTTTGACGATTCACGTGCGTCTCCGCCGTACGGCAGGGCTGTCATCAAGGCACACGACTTGGATAAGTGGAAGTCGGTAAATGTAAATTAAGTTGAGCAAACCTCTAGCGTGTCGGAGGGCAAGACGGGAAAGGAACAGCATGAGAGGTTAGCGGGAAAGAGAAGGAAGGCATTTACGTGAAAGGGGCGCCAGTGGACTATCGCATTTCGACGACATTTGCAACGAAAAGAGAAGACACGCGGCCATTTTTTTAGCTTTTGTGTGCACTGTGTAACATCCCTACAGCCGGATTTTGTTTTTAAAAATTTCTAAAAAAAGTTCTTCCCATCTCCATGACAAGCGGTCCTGTGGAAATCCTGCCTGCCTTAACTTTTTACTGTTTATCTGTTTTACTGTTTTACTGTATTGAATCTGTTTATCACCAAGTATGAATTACGAAAATTGCGCAGAATAAACAAACAGAGGAAGAAAGACAGACAATGCGCAACTCACAACTATTTATTTGCAGGGAAAGAAGTAGCCTTATATAGGCTTCTACATGACATAAAAACACAAAAGCAGATGGTAAAATCGATGACAACACCACAATCCTCAGAGCCCGCCTACCGCTTGCTGTCTAAAAAACGAAATTCATTGCTAAAAACTGATAAGGACGGTTCACTGATGCACCCCTCGCGATTTTTTGAATGGAGTACGCTTCTGAAAGCTCACGCGCCACAGTGTCCCGGCTTCTGTTCATGATAATACTTTCTTTTGAGGCGCGGCGTACAACCACAATCACGGCAATGAATGGGCAAGTGTGATCCAGTGCCGTTCTTGATAGATAAATCGTGTTCCCTGAGGCGATAATTTATGCAACGTCCACTTTGCCCAATATATACCTTGTCACATGTGAGCGGTATCTGGTACACAGTGCCAACTTTCCATCCCACGTACTTCATGTCGTGCTTCTTACCGCATGGATGAGGCTTCTTTTTTCCGCTGATACGACTGCACAACCCACCCAGCTTGCATGGTGCAGAAAACACAATGGGCACCCGATATTTCGTAGCAACCCGCTTAAGGTTGTGAGCCACTTTATGGGAATATGGCACCACGTCAGGCCTTGTTTTATTTTCGACTATCACCTGAGGTTTGACCCGCTTACGCTTAAGTTTTTGAAGCAGCGCCTCCGATACAGCCGACAGTAGCGAACGAGGGTACCCGGCATCCAATAGTCGAGAGACCTGGGCGGCAAAACTGGTTTGCATACGATGAGTACAAGACTATTGAATAGAGGACTCCAAGCACATGAAGGCAATCGCATGTTTTACAGTTTTTGAGTGAGCTGATTCAAATGGCAGGAGCCCTTTGGTCGCGCGGGGACAAAACATCCAACACACATGTTTTCTGCTACGCAGAAGTCAATGTCTAAAAACCTAAGCTTGTGTCCTTTTTGCATTTCGTGCGTAAACCTCAAGCTGCCGCCCAATGAATTAGCAATGAATTTAGTTTTTTAGACAGCAAGCGGTAGGCGGGCTCTGAGTATTGTGGTGTTGTCATCGATTTTACTATCTGCTTTTGTGTTTTTATGTCATGTATAAGCTTATATAAGGCTACTTCTTTCCCTGCAAATAAATAGTTGTGAGTTGGGCATTGTCTGTCTTTCTTCCTCTGTTTTTCTATTCAGCGCAATCTTCGTAATTCATAATGCACCAACTAGCCCAACAGCACATTTTACTGAAGTTGTCACGAAGTGTTGGCGTGACTTCGAAACCGCTGAACGAAAACACGATAAGGCAATGGCCTTCTTAATATGCTTAGTATAGACCGATGAGAAGGTCATCAAAGGCTTGACAGATGGTTGCGCATACGTCCAGAAAGCCTGCTCCTTTTCAAACCGACGATACAAATTCAGATAGATGTTGTCCTGTTTCATTGCCGTTCTGTTTCGTTCTGTTTCGTTGTTAACCTTCTGCGATTGTCACTGTGTGAAGCACATTTTCGGTGAAATTCTGGCATGTTTTCTCAAGAACGGGCCAAATAACTGCGGTCGTAAAAGGTTGTGTAGAAAAATAAATAACAGTAAGTGCAGCACGTTTCATGTTTGAGAGCGATTGTTAACAGGCTAAAAGTTTGCGCTGAATATTTTCACAGGTACATGTGTTCACGAGGGTGCTAGGTATTGTATTTAGCAATCAGCGTGCATTTAGCATTGCAATTAAGATTTGTACGTTTTACAGGCGCTGCAACGTAAACGTCTTTCCCCTGGACAAGTGGAGGATGCAGCAGATAGACTGTTCTACAATAGTGCTGTTGAACTACATACGGTGCTCATGGCAGGCTGGCATATTACCGAGCAGACGGGTCTTGTTTACATTTCCATTATGATCGGGGTTCGTGAACATATATTTTAACATTGATTGGTGGTTAATGGAACGTTTTCTATTTTTTGTACTATGTTGCTTGGTTTTTGCGTTGATTAAAGTTGTTATTCTCTGTTTCTTACTTTCTCTTATGTTGCAGTTTCTACTGAACAAAATTGTTTTCGATTCATAACATTTTCAGCTGTGCACCTGTGGTGAATAAATCTGTGATATGTTCATAATAAACGTGTAAGGAAAGTGAACTGGTGTGTTATCGTGCTCCTTCAACGCCTTCACCTCAAATCATTGAATTTTTTGTTGAGGAACTTGTTGGTGCATACAAAATCATGATGGTCAGCGCCTATTCGATGAGCTGCCTTGCAGCCTGAAATATGTTTTACGCATGTCATTGATAGAAAATATTTAATACGTACACATCAAATAATTTTATTTATAAAGGCATGTATAAAACTTAAGCCCGGCTACGAGGAAACACATAGAATAAGCATTGGCCATGAGAACTGGGCAGACAGCCAGAAATATGCACGAAAATAGCATTTTATCCATGCATGGCCATTACCATGCCAACATGCTTTGACAAGCATTGTCCAATATTGGCGTTCCAGAGTTTGGGCCCTTGTTGGCGTGTCACCTTTGCCAAACACCAGCCAATAATGGCGGCTCAGGCATTGCCAAGCACGGACACATTGGCCACTGTTGATTTTTTATGCTTGGGCTTAGCAATTTTTACTGCTTGGTAGGGCGCGTACAAGTGTTGGTTACGGAAAAAATAAGTACAAGCGAAATGGAAGGCATGGTTTTGCGGAAATGTAATGTTCGTAACCGACGCCCGCAGAAAACCTCCCGTCAAAGCAAGCAGTCCCCTAACAACTGACCGCTCATGGGACGTGGGGCAGCTTCCAAAGGCCTTTCGCAATTACTGCCAACCCCTTGGTCACAGTGGCATGCGTAGAGCAAAGAAAAAAAGCAAAAGAAGTATGTACTTACGATTGGAATAAAAGCAGATGCACGTGTTGTTCGGCATACATTCCCACGATTCAATACTGTTTCCTTGGTTCTCCATCCCACACCTCGCTTGGCAGTTCGACTGCGTGCATACTGAGTAAATTGAAAGAAGCAGAAAATAAGAAATGTCCCACTCTGCCCTAGCAGAACTAAACAGCAATAGACCACAGCTTACGTCAACACCCATTGTGTGACAACCACGGGTGTGACAGTTTAACACAAACTGTAAAGCTGTTCAGCAAAACGCCCAAATCCTTAAAGGGACACTGAAGTGAATTTGTCAAGCTCCCGTTTCTGCTTGCGTTGCGTAGACTGGCTCAAATTGACACACTTTTCATCATTTATCCGGTTGATAAGTCGGTAATTATTTTATATAGCGCGAAAGAAGAAAAACTACCATGCGCGGTCTGAGGCGGCCTCAGCAACTAAAGGCTGCGACGACGGGAGGAGATGCACCGTGATTGGACAATGTCCAAGATTAGCATTCAAACAAGTTTCGGTTTCACTTCTGTAAAACAACACGCTTGACATCCCATTGCATTGTTTGATGGCAATTCTCTCAATATCTCAGTAATCGTCGTACCACGCTTATGCCGTGTTGTCGGCTGTAAAATGCCTAAGATAAGCCTCCCATGACGGCTTGGAATCCTAGCTATCACTAGCCGAGGCCTACGCAGTGGATGAACGCCCTCCGCCTCACCGCAGACGCTCAAATATAATGCGCTTTCCCCCCATATTTGAAGCTTGCCTCACTCATGCCTGTATCGTAAAAAGCGTGTTCGCACCAGGCCAAGAGTCTGTTGATTCTGGCCTTTGTCCACTGCCCGCAAGCAGTCGGTGCGTATGGCAACAGCACGCCAACGAGAACTGGCTAGCGCGTTAGTGTCAGCCTGCACGCGTTCTGCGAACTAATTCGTGGATCAGCGAACGTTACGGCCCAAAAATGGTGAACTCAGTATAGAAAACATCGGTCGAAAACGAAAAAGTTAACTTACAAAAACAAAAATGTACCCCCGGGGATTCCAACTTCTGACTTGAAAAATAACATGCCTAGCAATCCACAATACTCGGCCACGGGCGAGCACTGACGCTGTTGGTTATATAGGATATATATTCTATAACCAGTTTACACTTTTATTTAGTTTTAGCATTTCAAGCAGCTTAGGTGACTATTTCTTGTATAGCGCTCGTGCAGTAAGCATCCCCCAAACTTCCACAATATCTCACGTCTAGCAATTGCATTTCTTAGACGGAAAAGCGTTCGCAGATGTGTGGTCGTGCTGCTGACCGCTGTGCTTGCTCACCCAGCGCAAAAAAGGACTTCCTGCTCCCTAGTATTGCGCTGTACGGTAAAAGTTTCAGTTCATTTTATTTCCTTGGTACCTACTTCACTGACTTCTCCTGCCTTCAAGTGGCCTTAGATTTTCCTACTAGCGTACCAGTCAGCGAAGTGTCGCATGTGCGCTTGTGTGAAGCGACCCGGACTCGGAGCTTGATACAATGTACAAACTAACATAGTAAACAAAGGCACATTCTTCCATTCACAAACGTGTGGTGGCTCAGTTTCAACTGAGCGAACGAATTGCGACGACTCGTCGGCGGCCGGCGGAGTCAGAGTGAGGCGGCCGCTGGGCCGACTGACTCTGTCGGAAGGTCGGCGAGCCGTGCAGTAGCGCAGTCAAGCCAAGTCATTTCCTCCTGACGTCACACGAAAACGCCAAAGAAATGGGCGAGGATGCAGAGAGGAGGACAGGACTTTTAATTGATTTTTCTACTAAACAAATCCGCGTAAACGCACTCAGAGTGGTCTAAACATGGTCTATGGATACCGGACAACAATTTGCGCTAGTAAACCCGCAATCTTTACTAATCCCTTCAGTGTCCCTTTAACTAAAGAAAATGAAAGACGTGGGAAACACCCGTCCTCCCTCATCCCGAGCGCATTAGTACTGTCGTGCTTAGAATGGCGTACCGAACGCGTGAAAACTAACTCCATTACATAAGTAGTGTATGAGTGAAGCCTGAAGATTATAGTGATTATTATGTATGTACAGTTAAACCTGAATATAACGAAGTCGACAAAAATTCGTATTTTTTTCTTACACGCAGGTTTTTGTTACATGCAGGTCTCGAGTTAGGGCTCGCGTGAATGAAACAGGTACGAAACCAAAATGCTAGGAATAAGTGATTTCACACGGATTTATTTCACAATAAAAAAATTGCGTGATTTAAAGTCTGCTGCTATCGCAGGAACTTGGCTCTACACGGCGCTCCACAGAAGCAAGAGAACTTACTCCCGTATTTACAAATGTAACTTTGTTATACGTTTTGCCTTTCGACACCTTTGGTGCCAAATACGTTTCAAGAACCAACCCTATGCTGAAAGCGCGCCTTTTCGCGAACGTGATGCTCTTTTTGTACTCAAAATTGTCGAGAGGGTACTTGCTCGGATACTGTACTTGGCAGCCATGTTCTTCGTCGTCGCCAGCGGAGACGACGTTGAAAATTTTTAAAAATTGCGAGCTTGTCTTGAAAAGCAAAACTTTCAATTTTCTTGCATCAGAACTTGTAACTGACGAACTAACTGCACAGATAGGAGTGGAGAAGCGCGACTACACCCCGAAGGCTGGCCTATCACCTAACCGACCTCGTACTCACACGAGGAAAAGCATCATACTTACCGGTGCGCGCGAAATTAGCTGTATTAATTAATTCCTCGAGCCGATTTTTGAGAAAAGGGGAAAGAAGCAATGACTGATCAGCGTAGCGAATGCTTCACATCCGCGATAACCGTCGCAACGCCTTCGTTCCACAAAGGTCGCGAACACATGTTTCAATCGGGCTGGCGATGGGAATTTGAAAATTTCGTTAAATCCCGAACTTCGTTACAAAGAGGTTTGCTACATACAGGTTTAACTGTATATCATCGGCCTCTTTAGGGCCACCTTAGGACGAAGAGCTCTCCCGGACAGTTCTCACTGCTCCTATTCTGCAGGGTCCGGGTAGATTCTTTTCCGCAAAATTTTCTGATTTCACCCCTCCGTGCAGTCACTGCTCCAACATTTAGTCCCACCCCTCGGTAGCATTTGGCAACTACCCTGATCGTCCACGCAATTTTCCGCATTTCCACCCACATGTCCACCTAGTTCCCCCTTTCCCCTATCTCTTGTCTTGCTCTTCTTTCTCCTTTTCCGATTCTCTATGTCCACCCAGTTCCTCCCTTTCCCCCATCTCTTGTCTTGCTCTTCTTTCTCCTTTTCCGATTCTCCATCCCACCCGCTATGGTACTTTCTCCTCCTCCTAACTTCTGTTTCCCGATCGTATGTTAGTCATCACGCATGAATAACTTCACTCTCCCATCAGTTGATTGACACCCACCCGACTGTTATTTATGGGGTGCATACTTTGTCGCAGTGACGGCGACCGGTAAGCCATCGATGGTGAATTATCACACACGTATCACCCTGATGAGTGTAAAACTGATTGGTCACTGCCGATGGGTAACAGGTGACTACCAGCTGCTATTGAGACGTGAGTTCATGACCAAGTTTTTGAAAGGGGCCATGAAGAGAAAATACAACCTGGTTCAGTTCGAAAGAACTAGCCTTTGGTAACTTACTCAGCTCAACGCCATCCACGAACTCCTCTTTCAGGCGAAAAATGGCCGGAAATATCGAGAAATTCAAACTTCGCGCTACATTGACAGAATATAGGCATCAGTGACGTAGTAAAGACCAGCACTGGAAGCAATCAGTGTGTTATATTGCATGTTTCCATACAACTGACGCAATCAAACGAACCAAAGGGCTCCACTACAATTGCCAGTCAAGTTTCATAGCAGCGGCTTTAGTCGGCGGCTGGCGATCGCACAAACGGGATTCTGAGACAACATAAAGATGTACCTTGAAAGACACTAGGGACTCGCCATTGCTCAGTCTTTTTCATTTAATATCTTA
Organism: Haemaphysalis longicornis; assembly: GCF_048455015.1. Classification (NCBI taxonomy): domain Eukaryota; kingdom Metazoa; phylum Arthropoda; class Arachnida; order Ixodida; family Ixodidae; genus Haemaphysalis; species Haemaphysalis longicornis. The sequence goes on along the minus strand of NW_027526445.1, from coordinate 110,533,232 downwards.
ATATCTCCTTTCTTCCATTGAAGTTTGCGATAAAATTAGCGTCATTGTTATCGGTACACGGGAGTGTTTTTGATCAACCAAACTTTTATTTTTACCTGACGGCCTCTTGATGATGGAGGAGAAGAAAATTGTACAATTGTAATCTGGGAAGAGCAGTCTTTTAATGAACCATACTTGTATGTTGTCTTCATGGGCACTTGCAGAACGCGGAGGAGATGACATGAGGGTAGCGGAAGTACACAATGCTACAATTTTTTACGTAGGCTCAGTTTGCCCTACACCTGTGCTTGTAGCCAGGCGTACAGTAATATGAGCGCGTGAAGTTCAGACTTACGATCGGACACCCCGCAGTGACAGGAGCTGCTGACACATTGTGGCTTGACGAAGATGTCTGTGTTGGCCCAGGGGCGACACGCGTCTTCACAATCTGCCGCGTTACTGCACGTTGCTGCACAGCGAGGGAGGCGAAAAATAGAGGATCAGCATTAGGAATTCGAATTTGGGCACAGAATGAGCTAATGAAAGATAAACAAAATTCCTCGGGGCCCGTTATTCTGCTTGGATGCTTTGAAGGCAAAAGCATGGAGATACGTATTAACAGCTCTATTACTGCTGCAATCTATTTGCATCTATTACTTCGCTTTCCTTTCTTTGTCTTTTGACGTAAATTACTTCGACTGGATTATCTGCTACACTGTGTACGCGTCTCTTTCATCGCTTTTGTTTCTTCGTCTTACAGCGAGAACGTCGTCAGAAAGGCCTCTCTAGCATAGCACAGGTCAATCAGAATTCTGCGCTGCTAGTGTGCACCTGTTCTACTCATGTGAAGTAACGTTCAGGTCTGATACGTCGCGCACTAACTTACAACGTATATTTACATTTCCAAATCAAAATGTTGTGAATTTTGTGCAGCGGCCGCATTGCCCCTTAAGCGTCCAGATTGCTGACCAATCCTTCAAGTGTGTATAGCCTCAAAGAAGGGAACAACAAATTTTGTTCTATGCTGGTAACGCGTGTACAGGGTGGTGCTACGTTAATTGTAACAATTTAAAATTTTTGCCTGAACAAACCGCCGCTCTATTCGAGCGCAAACTTCACACGAAGGTCGCATATTGTGGTCTATTTTGTATGACACCGGGAACAACGACGGTACTTACCTGGCTATTGTGAAAATAAATGAAAACGATTTTCGCCTATGGGAAAATGGCGGCTGATTCGGACGTGCGACCCAGCGCAAGTTTATCTTGGAACGACGGCGCCACCTGGGGTATCCGGAGCGAAACGCACGTTTGGGATTCACGGTAGGAAGGAGCCAAATGGTGTGGCAGGCGATCAAAAAATGTTAAATCGGGTTTTCTGATCGTCTGATAACTCGCTTGGCTCCTTCTTAGGTGCATTTTCTGATCGTCTGCTGCACCATTTGGCTCCTTCCTACCCTGAATCCCAAACGTGCGTTTCTGCTCTGAATACCCCAGGGGGTGCCGTCATTTCAAGATCAGCTTGCGCTGGCTCGCACGTCCGAAACAGCCGCCATTTTCCCATAGGCGAAAATCGTTATTTATTTATTTTCAGGGTGAACAGGGAAGTACCGTGGTTGTTCCCGGTGCGAAACAAAATAGGCCACAAAATTCGTCCTTCGTGTGAAGTGTGAGCGCGAACACAGCGGCGGTTCACTCAGGAAAAGTTTCAAATTGTTCTAATTATCGTCGCACCACGCTGTATATACCACACTCGGTAGAGGACCAGGCTGCTACTCCGCAAAGTAGGGTTGGAATTCTCTTTGGACCAAACATGTCATTTTAACTACTCTTTCCAGCTCCGAAACTTTCTTGGCGGGACAGCTGCAACAAGTACACCAATGATGATTTTTTGCAGATTCGGGTTCCTATATTATTTTCGCATTAGTAAAGTTGCAGACCAGAATATTGCTGATCTTAGGAACCAATTACAGCTATCAACTCTCGGAAAACGGTAAAACAGTTCATGTCCCTGACATGTTTCAAATAAAATCAATTTCGGGAAGAATATCCCCTTCAATGTAGACTTTAAATTCCCTAAGGCTAAAACTTGCATAATTTATTTTAAAATTTCTTCCACCACGGTGTGAGATAAACACCCTAAGTCGGCCTTGTCCCCGACTACCCATGGTGCAGTACAGCAGTGTCTTTTCTGCAAAGCAAGTTATTCTTTGCACTTATTTTATTTGTTTCTCAAGGGGCAGTAGGCTTTATTTGAGGTGGGGTGCAAATAATTTGTGGAAACAATGAATCAGCACAAGAGAAATGCAACTGTGCGTCAAGAACATAGCAATGGCTCACATGCAACGGTTAACACAATTAACAAAAAAGGGAAATAAGAGAACAGCAATACCGCATACACACATAAAAAGAAACAAAGGAGCTGGAAAAAAGAGTGAGAGATAAGACGAATTGCAGAAATTCAAACTAGCAAGCCCATGAATCAGCATTGATGTCAGTAGTTGTGATAATTGGCGTTCAGTTTTTTTCTCGAAACCATGCGCAGTGGGTGAATGATGCTATTTATCGGGTAGCGAATTCCAAAGGGCTGTATTGCATCAGGGGGAAAATGAACTTGAAAATGGTGATGTTCGACCGGGTATGGTTGCTATTGGGTGGGTGTGATTTAGTCACTCTGAAGTACGGCGGGGTCGTTTTAATAATTTGTTGCTTGACTTCGGGTGATGAAGGAGATATAAACGGGCGATATGACGGCGCGATTCGACGGAAGGGAAAGTAAGAGTTTTTGATCTGGGACTCGGGTACCGGGGGAGTTTCGGTAGGTGAGAAAGGCCGCCGCCCGTTTTTGTAAAGCTTCCAAGTTAGTGGTCAAATATTCTTGTGATGAATGCAAGATTGATGAAGCGTATTTACGTTTTTTCCAGAATAATGTTGGAGAAGCAAGTTTTATTTTTCTGTGGCCGTGGATTTCAGGTTGAGCCGTAGGTACCAAAAAGACCTCGGTGTTTTGTAACAGGTAGTGTCAATATGTAGTACCCATGAGAATGATGGTTTCATATGTGAACGCCTAAGTATTCATACGGTGTCACGCGGCTTCTGGGAACATAATTATTAATGTAAGTGTGGTGGGTGATGGTGCGTTTACGAGAAAATGCGATTAGTTTGCATTTCAATAAGGTAAGGGGCATAACGCATTATTCCACCATATTGCGATTGTATAAAGTTAATCTTGTAGGGTGCTGCTATCGTCGGAGTATATTTATATAAGTATACTTACTGGAGGTCATGTGGCACACAACTGCACCATCTTCACATTCGGCTTTCCGATTTCTTGAGCTTTTGATGTACTTGCAGTACTCATTTGCAACGTCGGATGTGCAGGAGGGGGCACTCCTAAACCAGTGAGGGGTAAACGGAGGAATGCCTTAAGAGCCGCCAAAGTTAAACAACGTGAGGTAACGTGTAGTGTGCGATATTCCCGTGGTACTCTTTTGTGTGCTTAATGCGTACAGTGAGAGTGTATGTAGCTAGAGCACTGGGGCAGGGGCCCAAGAACTGCGGATTTCCCAATCAAAGGGTGCCATCAGATCATACAAGGACATGGAAGTAGCTTTGCGTCGTTGAAGGACGCGGGAGGTGATGTTCTGAACTCCAATGGTCAAGATCGGGTCTCAGTTAGGCAGCCTAAAGGAAAAGCTGAACCATATAGTAAACCAGATTACGCAGCGCTCCAAACTATCTATGCAACTAAAGGCGCCTTTCGTTTAGTAAGGTTCCAAGTTTCAGCTACAAATTTCATCGCCGGTAGTATGCACGGGTTGTATATTTTTTGGAGCGATTAAGAGATAGATGTGGCTTACGTTGCATTCTTTGGAAGAGGTTGCCAGTTTTCCCCAGCCCATACCTATTCTGCTCCGGATTTGTCTCTCGTTGGTAGGGTCAGCACTAACCATCTGTCCGTGGTAGTAATAAAACGTTTCGTTTTCTAAGCTGAATAGTGCGCTTTCGGCATACATATTTGTTATTACTTTAGTTTTATTTATATTTATTTTTACCCCCACGGCCGTACTTTTTGATTGTAGTTCGTCAAGCATTTTTGCAGGTGTTCTGCAGTCTTACTTAGCAAGACAATGTCATCTGCAAACCTGAAATGACTCAAGTATTCTCCGTTTATTCTTAATCCTGTGTTTTCCCTCTCGAGCTTTCTAATACTCCCTTCAGACATGCTGTGAACAGTTTTGTCGAACTGATATCTCCCTGTCGTACTCCCTTTCAGATCGGGAATTTATCGCTTTGCTTATGAACTGTTATCTTCTCCGTGCATACCTTGTACACGCCGCCCAGATTGTTTATGCAGATCTCTTATATTCGCTGGTTGTTTAAATATTTTAACGCGGAAGTGGCGTGTAAATGCCATGTAAATGGGTTTAGTTTATTCTGCGGATTTTTTTTTATCCCTAATTGACGACATCGTGTGATCCATGGTTAAATGCCCTTTCCTAAACCCAGCCTGCTCTCTTGGTGGTTGGCAATCCAGGCAGTCACCTATGCGGCTAACTAAAACTTTTGTAAACAGCTTGTGAACAACTGAGAGTAGGCTGATAGATTTGTAATTCTTCCATCCTTTTTATGAAGCAGAATAATGTTGGCGTTTTTCGGGGGCTATGGGCACTTTTTGAGTCTTTATGCTTTCCGAAAATAGCGCAACAAGCTTTCAAAGTGCAATATACAGTCCCTCGTTCGGAAAATACACGGTTACGCCGTCGTCACCAGCTGCTTTTCCTCTTTTAATTCTCTTGAAAGCCTTTTCTACTTCCTCTTTATTTACTAGTGGGACTCCGCGAGTTAACCTTGTATTCACAGTAGTTTCTCCTAGTCTGACGTCGCTGGCATACGGTCTGGTGTAGAATGGTTGCGCTGCAATTATTATATTGTCCATGTTGTGCGTAATGTTGCCCTGATGGTCTCTAAGTGCGTACATTCTGCTTTTGGCAATCGCTAGCTTCCTCTTACTTGTTTTCAAGCTTGCTTCTCTCGATCACTGCCTTTTTGTATGCACGAATGTCATTTGTTAACATAGATGAGCTCAACTGACAATGGAAAAAATAATGATAGGAGTAACACTTAGAGACAGGAAGCGAGCTTCCTGGATCAGGGAAAAAACTCGAGTAGAAAATAGAATAGTGCAAGTAAAGAAAAAACAAAGGGCCAGGATTGCCATGTAGTGAGAAAAACCGACAATCGGTGGTCAATTAGAGCAACAGAGTGGATGCCAAGAGAGGGGACTAGAAGAAGGGTAAGGCCCATAACACGATGGAGGAACGAAATATGAAAATTCTGTGGCCAACACTGGACTAGAGCGGCGGAACGCAAGAACGGATGGATGTCAGTAGCAGAGGCCTTGGCCCTGCTGTGGGCATAAGCAACCAGTTGATGGGGATAATGATGAAAGGGCCCCAATGTAAACTCTGCAGCAAAGCTGGTCGGAATTGAAAGGAAGTTTCCGAGTGGCATACAAATTGTGGGCGCTTCGATGTCAACACCAAAGGCGCTCCTAACTCCGAATGGGGAACGGAACAGAGGGCACATCATTGCTGTTGCATAGTGAAAAAAAAATGGTAGAAGAAAATAAGTATTAGAGAGAATGACGGCAAAGACAGCATGTGAAACCTGGTCGCTAAAATACCTCGAAATCAAAATGTCTAGTGTGTAACTCCAACGTGCACACAGCCAAAGCAGTGTTGCTAGAGAAAGTGGGTGCAATGTAGTGAATTGAAGTTAACAGAGTGCTTCTGGGAACACTGGGGTACCATGATGGGGAGCCCAACGACCGGTGCGGCACACCACGAAGCAGAGAAGCCTGTATTACGATACGAGAAGGACTACATAGCGTTCTGCAAGGACACAAGAGCATTACCAAATGACATATGAACGGACAGTGTTAACCTACTATTACCCCACGGGCTGAATTTTCACCTCGGGAAGGATGGCTTTCGTTTTGTTAAATATGCTACAGTATGAAGGAAGAAACCCTTGTGTATAGGCGAGAAAGTTATTGCATGCCGATTTTGGGAATAACAAATGGCGGGAAAGATCAGTTTTTCAATAACGGGTTACTGTCATCCCGGCTCACTTTGATCCAGAAGAGGTGAGGAAAGCCTCCAGGGAAGTAATCCCGGCCGTTTACCTCAAATGCACGCGTAAGTATAAAAATGCTTACCGTTTAACTTCAGTGCAGTGGGCCGTCGAAGTGAGGTAGACCAAGCCAAAAATAGAGATGGTGAGTACATGAAGCATGGTTGTCTCCAGTTGCCGTCGTCGTTTCTTTCTTCAACTGGACAGTTGGGAGAAATTTAAAGATTTTTGAGCAAAACTCTTACTGCAGATTTTTCTCAGTTGCATGGCCTAGTTTAAATGTGCCTTACGGCATACTTGGAAGGAGAAAAGCGGACACTGCCGCAAAAACACGAGTGTGCATATGGTTTGTCTTGCTGTTATAGTAATGTTTACTCGGGAACGCAGCTCTCAACCTACGTTATGGACAGTAACCTGACCATAAAGCCAGAGCCTACAGCAGTCAGCAGGCCAAAAATTCAGGACATGCACAGTACGTGGTCAGGTAGCACTGAATTAAATCGCAAAATTAATCACCACCGCTTTGCTCGCGATGCGATCTGCGACTGCTGGCATACAACATGCCGGCCATACCAAAACGTTATGACGGTTACCCGCCAGTTTCTATGTTACTGATTAGTCCACAATCGGCTTTAGCTATGCGTCAACGCAAGGTCGGTAAAACACTTGCCTATAATACAGGTTTCGTACATTGGGCCTCATCCTGCCTGGCCCGAGTGGGATTTCGCATAATACTCAGGGTTCCCCTACTGGAAGATGGTGTATTTTTTTTCTTCACGCACTCGTACTCACTCGTTGTCACGCTTACCCCTCGCCGTCACCACTCGCATTCTCTCGCACTCACCAGTATCGTCACCATTCACACGCGGTGTGCGCAGCCGTCCCTGCATGAGTCATGGCACGGAAAAGTATTAGTCCCCTTCGATCAGCGTTGGCGAGAGCCACAGTTCGTTCTTTGCTCACTTTGTGTTTCTTCGTTGTGAAGTGAAGTGAAATTTATCGCTGCTGAGACGTAGCGCGCAAAGACCGCAGTGCTGTACGACCCCAAACAATGCTCCCGTGGTCTGCGTTCGCCATCCCACGAGCCTGTTGCTATGATGACGACAAACGCTACTTTGCCAGGCTTAAGAGCTGAAAAATCGTCCTTCTATCTCAAAAACGAAGGCAGTTTTTCGATTGAAACATTGGGAGAGGGTTAGAATGGGCAAATTGAAGGCGAAATCAGCAGCTTAGAACATGAAATCGCACCGAGGAATTAGCGACGAAGCTGTTTTCGCTTCGAAGCGGAAGGGCAGGGCGACGCCATGTTAGTCAAATCAAACCGGATACAGCAAATTATGATGGGAGAGGGTGCTGGGCTCAGTGGGCTCAAGTCATGGCGGGACTCGGCTTCACAAATTTGACATCAGGGCCTCTCGTAACCTTTCCTTTCCTCCATGGGTACAGGCATTGCCGCCAACTGCGCCCCTATTTAATTGACCGAATGCTAGCGACACTACGGCACAGCCCGAAAGCAATTCAAACGCATTTATCTGCACCACAAAGGTACCGTTAGCCAACCCGAGCGCATAAAATATTATCGGCCAACGCTACTCCAAGCCTCCACGCGCTACCTAATATATACGCTTGGGCCATCATAACTCATCCAGAAATCACCACGCTTTATCCAATATCGTAGCGCCCGCACTAGTTGTTCCTTTCTAGAAAAGGTGCTGTGTTCGAAGCGGCATCCCATCTGTGCGGCACCGGGTGCACGCACTGGGGAAGGCCTCCGAAAACCTGCCTCCGAAAACCCCTCTACCCGGCCTCATCACACGAAAACACTCACCCCTGGAGTTTTGCTGTCGCTCGTCCCTGGTCGCTTCGCAGCCGTTATGGTCTACTCCAGGTCTCCGGCAAAAACACGAGAAAGAATTGTCGCTGGTAGCGCTAGTAGCCGACAACAGCGTTATCCGGCTACGGCTCGACCGCGCTTCCCGAACAAACAGTGCACCACTATTCAAGACGTTATTTCCGCAACGGAGACCGAAATGACGGCCGTCGGCGGCAGCAGCAGAACATCGTCGTCGCGGCGTCACCAACGCGCACATAAATTCCGTATTCCATGCACATACAACAACCACGAGGCGCGGTTGTCGTCCGAAGCCTTCGCAGGCAGCAACAAGCCCGGGGGGCTCTTTTCTGGCCTCCCAACCTTCGACACCGCCGCCAGCTTCCGTATGCAAGGTCACGGCCGCTGGATGAGAGCGCACGTGAGTGCGCCTTTCATTTACCCATGGAGGAAAGAAAAGTTTAGGAGGGAGCATCGCGTGACTATCGCGAAACCTAATCATAAATAATAAAAAGGAAAAACTGATGGGAGATGCCCCACCTCACGTGATAGGCAAGCGGTAGTTCTTTGCGCCTCACGCGGCCGCCCGCCTACACGTGCTATGCTGCGTCGTTCCGTTTGGTTGCCGGGCCGTCCGGGTATTCGGGTTTCGGCGACGAGTCCCCGTCCGGGCGTTGCGCGCAGCGCTGCCTGCAACCCTATCGCGCAGCGGGCTAATCGTGCAGGCAAAGTGTTCGGACGGGAGAGCCAGACAACATATTTATTTATTGAGCTCTGGGATCCCTTGAAGTGCGCCGCAGTCAAAAGTGTTCCGCCGCAAGTGTTCCACTGCGTGTTCCGCCGCAGTGCAAAAGAGGAAATGTCAGAGTACGACATCAGTGCCTCACATTTTATTTCACAAAACATAGCTCACTTCCTTGGTTCTGGTCATTTTATCTTTTCACCGCCCAAGCGTAATTTAGCGTTCGTTACCCATATAACTATCGCACGGATTGAGCAGTGCTCCGACAACCAGCCCGCGTTCTGCTTGTGACGCGAGGCGGAAAATGAATTTCTCTTCCCGCGCCCGCGGGCCGCACCCAACATCAGTGGTTCTGCACCTTTTGTTTTCTAATGCACTTAACGAGACAGCAAAGCAAAACAGACGTCGTCACGACAATTGTGGCACGTACAACGTGCCACCATGTTGGAGCACCGATAAGGCGAATGTATGCAAATGCACACGCGAGCGAAACCAAAGCTTTTCGCACCACCTCTCAGCTGACGGGACACTCGTTACAGCGCTATGATGTAAAGGGAAGGTGGCGCGATAACTCCCAGCAAAATTCGAAACGCATTCGTCAAAGCACACCTGGCAAACACCACGCACCCGTAGGCCGCTCCGTGCTTGTGAATGTTTACAGCGGCGCGTTCGAGCAAATCCGGTCGTGGTTCCAGCGGTAAGCGTCAAATTCGGCTCGCGGCTCGTGAAGGTGCTCCCTGAGCGTGGGATCTACGTATCGTGTCGCTTTGAACAGCGACAGTACCTGCACGATACGAGGGGGGGGGGGGGTGGGGAGCGCAACGCTGGCGAAAAATCTCGTACGGCGCCTTCGGCGACGCCACTCGCCTCCACCTCTACCGGTAGCCAGCCGGAGCCGGAGAGTGGTGCATCTTCCATAATGAATTGCGCGGGAGGAGCCCGAGGAGAGGAGAATGCGGCGTCAGAGGAGGTTGGCTTGCCAAAGCTGGGCCGCCTGACGTCAAGCTCCGTCCTAACATTTTTCTTCCTCCGTGCATTTACCGGCCATACACAAAACTTCGCTGCACAGAGCACCCACGTGACATGTGTGATGTCACTGCACGCGTTATTTTTTTGAGCGCCTGCTAAAACGCGCTTACCGTTCGGGCTCTGTGGCCTCAATTTAGAGTACTGAACACTATCGGTGACAGCTTGGGTTCGAGCCTTAGCAGGTCTATCTACCAGTAATTTTTTATTTCGTAACCTAATTTTTTAGAAACTCAATTTTCTTTTCTAAACTATGGCAAGATGTTCGTATTCGCATGCTGTATGCTAGCACTTTCTTTTTTAGTTGCCACGCCGAGTTCGAAATAATATTTGTTTGTGCGCACACAACTTGTAAACAATATTTTGTTATAGTTCGCACGCGCACAACGTTAGAAATGTTACCGCTTTCGGCACTCATCCAGCTGTTTTTGCACGTGGAGACAATGTGTAATGGGTGTTGCTTGAAAGAGAAAACAATTTGTAGTATAATCTCCGGGCCGTAACGATGAGTAAAACTGGCTGTGTCTGTGAGTGTGTGCGTGTGCGCATTAAATATACTGATAACGAAGGTGGCCCATTGGCCATACAGGAGAGGAGAGCGTAATTTAGAGTACATACATACGTTCAAGACAGTGCTGGGGATGCTTTGTGGGGTGGGATTAGTCTGGATTTTATGCGTTAGCAATTTTCGCCTCGGTTTCGGTCTATCAGAGCCCTCCTTTAGTCTATGGGCGCTAACATTGTAGAAAAGGTATATAGTAGAAAAACGTTTATTAAAATGACCAGCGTGTGTAGCACTTCGTACACTTCGTATTGATCATGTCCTGAGGTCTGGCCGACCTTTAGTGTAAGAACGAAACTTTTAGGTGCCCCATATCCAACGCAAAATGCAACCGTAGTCGTAGACGTTAGCGGGAGCAGGATGATATCAAAATGGCAGCCGCTGTAAAGAAAAAATAAATTATGTTCGTGCGGCATTTTATCCCGGTAGCCACAGCAGCAGCCAAGTGTTCCAATGACAGCAAGAAACAGCTTTTTTATTACTTTATTTACATAAAGACATGTCACGTCAATGGCATATACAACAGGGTCGTCCCAGCTTCGGCAGACGGAAAAACATAAAGTAAACATGAAACGTACATAGGCCTTCCAGCACTGGTAACCTTTTACAATCAGGTCCTTACAAGTTATGGACTTCAGAGAGCAAACTGATACGCTGTCCGAAGTATTTGTTCAGAGTAAGGGCATGAGGGTGAGCGTGGCGCACCGGCATCCTCGACCGGCAAATAGAATGTAGTCCTAGAGCCCCGATTAGAACACAGAGGACACTGTCGCCGCTAGGTACAAAAAGATATCACATGATTTGCGGTGAAACGGGCAGATCTTTCGAAAAGGTTCTCTGAAACGCATGGCGCCAAAAAGATGGCCTCCAAATACTCCTTGAAAGCATGCACAAGAGTGTCCCGTTTTTGGCAAAAACTGCAGTTGTAGAAACAGCGACAAACAACCCTTTCTCCTGCATGCACGCCTTCACAGGCAGTGTACTGGAGTGTAGTTTTAAAAAAAATGGCGCAGCTTCCACTAGTAGTGCAAGGCTACTGAAAGAGCAGAGCTGATGGCACCCCTCCTTTCTTTGGAGACCCGGATGTGGCATCATCATCCGCAGCAGTAGCTAGTCCACTAGACCACTGCAGGACGATGGCATCTCCCGTCGACCTCTAACCGCTCCTGCACGAGCCGCTCGAGTCCAGTCTTTGCCTGCGAGTTTCCTTATTTTGTCCTTCCAAGGACAAAATAATTGGTATTCCTCTTTTATGGGTGAAGCACCTTAGGGACTTGGACTGTCGGCGTCTCATGTCGTCATGTCGTCGTTGTTGCTCGTCGTCGTACTCTCATGCACTCACGGAACCAAAACACGGGACAGATGTTTTCAAACGCCTCACGCTAGAACGTTTCCTCTTCATGGGAAACAATGCTTACTAAAAGAACCCACCGGGACTCTCGTTTTTCGCTCGCGCTTGCTTGCTTGCTTGCTTGCTTCTATTTCACTCCGTAATCGTTTAACTTTAAAATTTGCAGATCTCCGTTTCGAATTTCACTTCCCTCCGTGTCCGTAATTGTGTTGTAGCAGAAGTAAGCGACCGCCATGTGGCAAGAGAGAGAGTTACGATCTTCGAACAGACTTTTACACTGTATGCTTCGCCCCTCCCCAGTTTTCTAGTGGAGATGGCCTGGGATTTTTATATTTATTTTGCATGGGGCGGGCGAACCATTTCCTTTCTAGTTCCTACGCACGCGATTAAAACCCCACTCTCCGCTTGCTCCACCTAATCAGCCTTTATTGACAGATTTTTGCCCACGGAGACTTCGGTTAATATTAGTGTGTGTAGTAAAGTTTCCCCAGTTCTTGCGATAGCAGTGCTTGATAACAGAGTGTGAACTCCAGGTCCTGACGGTTCACAAGACATGGTGTTGGTCATGTGTATCATTAAAGTAAATAATGTTTATTCTGGAGATAGCCCATGTCCGAAGTGGAGGAGAAGGGACCACAATGTAAAGTGGAACCAATGTTCTAGCAGTGCTCGGAATACTTTGGGCGATCTGTTAAATCATCTGCCTCGATTTTGAATGTGCAACCTTCTGCTAGAGCGCTAGACGTCCGTCTACCACGGGGCCTAGTTTATTTTAGGTGAGCTGAGAGGGTAGAAAAGGGTTTGGAAAGGCGAGGGGATAAAATTTTCTTTAAATGGCCAATGTGTGCAGTGCTTCTCGTATTGAGTTTGCCGTAATGCCTGGCCCGGATCTATCTTCTACTCTAGTTTATTCTCTGGTCTCCGAAGCTGGTTGCCTGTCTGTAACTGTTACTGCGGTCATTATTCGTTCGATGGCCCCTAAGACGACCTAAGTTTGGTTTTAAATAGTTCAGTAAGGCGCCACGCTTCCGCTCCATATGTCATCACCTCACATTTATTTCTGAACATGCCGCTGAAAGTTCTCCATGACTGGCAAGTCCGGATCATTTCATCCGCAGGCTTTCCCATTTTTTCCAAAGCAGACCGCATTATCACGCTCTAGAATCCACGGACAAGTCTGAAGCCAACGCCCGCTCTACGATCCCAAAGGTGATGCTGTGCGCCCGGAATACGATGATAGCTCAATCCGGTCGATTGTACTTCCGGCTACCACAGTGAAAGGATGTAGGATCATGAGATCCCTAGGGGGCGGCAGTTCTGGCGCAGCCTAGCCTGGGAAACAGGAGAGAAGTTAGCGATAAACAAGAGTACAAGAATTATTTTGACCTCTCTTCAAACCAGACGGATCGTTTCGAATACAGTTTTTCTACATGGGGACGTGCGAGCTTGATTTTTTCGAGTCGAAGATTTGAGAGATACGATGGTCATGTCTGGTATGTTTTCCGAGGAAGTTGTCGTGAGGGCATAGCAGATAAACCGCAGTTGGGCGGTTATGTTTAAAAGCCCCGAAGCGACGAAAAAGATGCTTGCAACCGGAGAACCGCAAAATAAGGGACTAAGCTGCCTGTTCATCGATTCGCAGGACCAAGAGGTGAAATTGAAACTTCACGGTCTGTTGTACGGTGTTGCGCAGAAAGGCGTTCGGGCGGCGTTTCCGGCATATGGCTAAGTCAGTAACGTAACTTCGGAACGCTGGCCCGTACAAGGTGTGCACGACAAGGGTTCCTCCCCTGTGGGTGCTCCTCAAATCAGGGCTGAACGTTGACGACCTTCAAGAAATTTCCTTCTCCAGAACAAAATGCTTGTCTGAAATCAGCTATATTAAGAAATTGTCTGGCAACCGTTGCATTGCTAATTTTTTAGCTAAGGCAATCCGAAGACGCTGTGCTCGTTTTTTTCCACAATTGTGCTTTGGAGTCGAGCTGACAAAAAATTACTCTATTTAAATTGGCGCTGTTCTTTCATTCAATGACTGTAGCATCCCACGAGCCAACATTTTGAAATCATTCGAATTGAACCCTGGGCGCAACACCACCATGAAAGGGTTGAAGAAGGTTGACCATAAGCGAAGGTAATTGGCCGTCAGAGCTGCACTGCTGCTCACAAGAGAGGCAAGACAAGAGGAACGACAGGCGGAAATCGAAAAAATGACATCGACGGTGATGGCGAGGCTGGTTCTTACTAAATAAATTATCTGAATAGTGTTTGTGGCCAAAAATATCGTTTTCCACGTGAAACTCTTTCGTTGCTTTAAACTCAATTATCTTCAATCTTTCTGTAACATGGCTGCCATTTTTTACTACATCTTTCAGGATAACTAGTTCTTTTTTTTTCCTGTCGTATTCATTAGTTGTCAGAACTACTCTGTCAGGATTGAAAACATGCACGTAACGGTGTTTGTTACCTAATTTTAATAAGCAAATAAAACCAAGATTAAATACTGGCGGAAAAAAAAATCAATAAAAAGGCACTTTTAGTCGAATTTTAATAGTTATGGCGCAGTTAAAAGAGAGCAAGAATTTCAGGAAAGCGGTCTATTCATCATGCTGATATTTGTGTTAGATGCCAGGGAATAGACACCAAAAAATGGCTAAAAATGCATGGGAAATTTAGGGCTTACCCTGTGCCCTAAAAAAAATCGCTCCACCGGCTCTACTCTCATATTACTGCCCTTCCACGCCCTACATGTATTTTTAGCAACCCTCATACGCCTCGTCTTTCTGCTCCTAGAGGACACGCATAGCTTGCTAATAAAAATGACCGCGCAGCTCAATCTAATGCGTAAGCTGGCGGGCTGCGGCAGCGCGCTTCGCGCCATCGCGGAGTCTGCGGCGGTGTAGCGGAGGGCACGCCGGCAGTCCGCAACATGGCGGCACTTCCGCTTACGTAGCCCGGACAAAGAAGTGGGAAGGGCAGGGTGGCGCTACAAGAGTCCCTAAATCTTCGTCGTCACTCTATGGAGAGCTTATACTGCCATAAATGCCTGCTACGTGGTGCAGGCTGTCGTAAGAGGGCTATTGCTGCCGCTTGGTCCACCACAGCCGCCACGTCTGCTGCGGCAGCCCGAAGACTGTGTGTCGTGCGCGTGGCATTCCCCGCAACAGTGTCTGTCCGCCGTGTCACCCGAATTTCATGTGCCACTGCACCGTGCACAAGGTCGCCGACATGGAACTTCATATCAACAATGCCGACGCCGTGCTGTGTGACGTGCAGCCGCTCCGCATACAGAAGCACAAACAAAAAGGGGTCGCTCTTGTTTAGCGACTAACGCCGAGCTTCGAGAGAAGTGAAAATGGGCTTTGCCGAAGTTGTAAGCTGGCGGTTTGAGCCTTAACTGCAACAATGTGCGTGTTCGTCAAAAGCATTTCGATGCCGTTAGACACTATGAACACGTCGTGAGCGGGAACGTCTCGTCGCTTCAGCGAGACAAAGTGAAGCTCCTGCACGGTGCCGTTCCGAGTATTTTCGAAGCCGCCCTGGAGTACCTGAAAAATAATTATGTAATTGCTAATATTCCGAACGTTAAACACTGGGAAACGTGTAGCGAGACTGGTGCACCGCGAAAATAACGAGAAAAAAGTGATCGATCCAATGTTGGGCATGTGAATGTCGTGTTTACTTAGCAAGCTCTCTTAATACCATAGCGTGCGGGCGAGAAAGCGCTCAGCTGCGTAAACAGACCACTGCGCATCGGAACCCCCCCCCGTTCCGTTAAACAAGCGAGGGGCGCGCACAAGCCTGAATCCGCTACAACTGCATATCTGGGTGATCATTCAATCCTAATGTTTCGAATGAAACTTCCTTATCCACTATTCACTTGACTTGAATACTTGGGGTGCAGATGACGATGTACGAGCACAATAGAAAATTCTTCCGATGTTACCTGAAGTCGTACCTGCTCCTATGTCCCTCGATAACGTATTTCCCCATAACGCCATACTGCTATCCGCACGGATACTAATGGGTTTGCTGGACGAGCATCTGGGGAACATGCGCTCACATGTGGTAGGGGCAACGGATGCATCGCAACGTGCGGAGAGGGCGGACGTGGGAAATTTCCAGCCCGCAACTCAATTAGTCATTTTCTTATCGTCTACTGATTTTACTCCCATATTCGAAGCTTAGATTTTTGCAGTAGTTATGGCCTGAAAAATATTACCTCCATGATATTTAAATGTTGCTATTATTTCTGATTGCCTGTCGGTTTGTACCGCGCTAACATCTCCTAAAAATTCATTACTTATTCGTAACTTCAACTGCCTTCGGCCTCCCCATTTACGCGACATCCGACTCATCTGGGTCCCAGGGCACAGAGGGCTATGGATCAATGAAACGGCTGACTCTTTGGCCGGTTCAGCTTTAGATGGCGCTACGGTGGACCTCAGCCCTACCCTATTTCTCCTGGTTCGAGCAAGGTTCCGCAGATATCTACGGCTAGGGATGACACAGGAAGGTACTATCATAGGCTTGGACGACTATGCCCATCTTGCCCACACTTTCAATGCGAGATTTTGCGAGTCCCGCCAGTGTGAGGTCACTTTAACCAGCATCAGATGCAGAATAGCGCAGCTTAATTTTTATTTGCATCGCGCTGGTCTCCTCTCCTCCGGTCTTTGTTCTACTTGCGGTGAAATTGAAACAATTTAACACTTTTTCCTGCACTGCCGGGTTTTTCTTTCATTCGGAAACCGTATCTAGCCGCACCACTTCAACGCATTGGCCTTCCTCGGTCGATGCCTGTGCTCCTTTTGTTCGGGACCACATCCCTGGGGTTTTGCCATAGAGGGATTATTGCGGCCATTCACGCGTATATATCGTAGACCAGACGCATCTCCTGCTAACCCGGTCAAATATTTTAGCATTTTCTCCCAAAAATGGCATCATTCACTGATTCTTCTCTAGATATAATATATAATTCGGTAACCGTTTGCCCAATTCCTACAGGCTGGTTATATAGGGCTATGAGGAGGGCGTTTTAGCCCCAGAAAGCCACCCCGTTTTTTGGCCAATCCCCAACGTGGGTATGTCCCTCTAGAAGAGGAACAACAACAACAACCAATGTGGCCGCCCTTTTCCTGTATACAAGTGATTTATCCCGTTGAGGCATCTCGCCATATTTTTCACACTACAAGGACAGAAGTGATTTATCTCGTTGAGGCATCTCGCCATATTTTCCACACTACAAGGACAAAAAGCTTGCCTATCGCCAGAGTTCTTTAAGGGTTGTATCTCCTAAGCATAGTAGTTCTTTGGCCCGGCGCAAACACAAACAAGTTCTCGAGTCGGTCTGGCAGAAGCTGCCCGCATCGGTGAGCCAGGAAGCGTGGAGCGTGATGACCATCGTCTTCCAATACCTGCGAGCTACCACTTACACGCCCTCGTATGGATGCAAATGATTCGACTGTGAGGTAGGTAATAACGGAATGTGTTATCGCGAGCTGTGAGAACATTTTAAACGTGCTTCCGTTTATAAGGCTTGCTCTCACTCTTAACTAAACAGTATGCTTGCGCTCCTAAGTAAACAGCTCTCAAGCTCATTCATCGTCGACCCCGATCCCGTTTGGACTTATTTTACTTGGTGGCATTGATGCCTTCTATGACGATTAAGACAAGTAAGAGGAAGAACCGCGCACATAATAGCGTCGAAACTAGAGCAGCGGTGGGCATATAATTCGGTGGCTGGTGGCCCCCTTACAGATGGTGACACCCCTAGCGGAAGCTTTTGTCCATATATCAACCTTCTACCGTAGTTTCGCGACTATTAAAGCATCAATAGACTCTGGCGCTACTCATCCTTGGCAGCGGACGTGAGCAGAATGGAGTTGCTTGAGGAGGTCTAAGCTCCTGTTTGGAGAACAGGAAGAATGGGGCATCACCTTCCCCCCCCCCCCGCTCCCCGACAGCCCCTCTTCGGAGCACCTGAAGGTGCGTCTCATCAAAGCATGACAAGACTGAAATTGAAAGAAATATTCTGAAGGTAGCTACCTCGAACAGTAGCTGGAATTATTTAAAAACCTATCGGTATTCATCTGATAAAATTAACGTAAGAATCATTGGCTTAGTTCATTTTCCTGAATGGATGTCTAACTGTTTGTGCTGCGCTTATGCATGGTCCCTGTGTGCATCGTCGCATGCGAATAAGCAGCGAGTAAACATAAACAAAAACCAACTATCCCCCATCTTAGCGTTCCTCAGTTAGGATTAATTGAGACAATACCATAATTTTCTAAGCCTTCGTGAGACGTCAAGGTCGACTAAGCCACCATCTCTTCTATGCGTGCAAATAGCGGAGTCGCTGTTTTCACAGCGTTCTTTTAAATTCCGATCATTGGAAGATTTTTCTGTATGTAAAACCTGTCCTTAACTAGATATGCGCTTATAGTGCTGGCGCAGTTTACAGTTGCGTGAGTGATTGTTTATGCGTCCTATATAAACAGGCTGAAGGTGGTCCCTGCCTTACACAAGTTTCGCAAAATTTTTCACCATTCGCACTTGTGTTTCAGAATAATAGGTGACTACTGCACTTCTTTCAAACATACTTAATGATTCAGTAAATTAAAGGCAAAACGTTGCTAGCGTATATGTGTACTAGCAAGACGTCTTCACATTCGTGAAATCTTCCGCTACCTGCTAATTTCTGCTGGCTCCGGTAATTGCAGCAACATACTGAAATACACTTGCTATCCTTAATACAAAGTAACTTCCGGGTTTCCAAAAACTTGTCAGTACACGTGCGCCATCATTTGGTACAAAAATACCAAACGACTGAAGACCCTCCTTGCGAAAACGCCACCCGGATCGCTTTTTCGCAGTGAGCCGTTCTATTCCTGTGCCTAAACATATTTTCAGGCCGCTTTTTCTACTTCGCTTTTAGAATGAAGGATATTTTTGTCCCAGTATTCATTTTATGGCACGTGCACAGTTCGGATAAATGTTTTCGTGCAGTTCTTTCCTCTTTCGAGCGGATGCTACTGTTTTATAAATGGAACGGCTTCGCTTCCTGTTGCAAGTAATAGGAAATGGCGCAAATGCGCAGGTAGTACTTATAGAACTTCTCGCAAAAGCGACGTGACACAAAGACGGTAATTCTTGTCGCCTAGAGATGGCTCTTTTTTGGACATTCGGACTGGCAATAATCATCCCCTTAGGTGAGATATATTTTCATTGAAATGGAGTTGCTCATGTTGAAAATTATCTAAGCATGTTCATACTACCGCCGCAAACCGAGTGGACAAGGAAAAAAAGCAACAATAGCCCAAAGAGACAGCATCACTTTTTTGGTTGTTAGTGCTGAAATTATGACCGCCTTAATTGACGTAAAAGGTGATCATGCCTTGCTTATTTCTTCGTCACATTAGAGGGGTATAAGCGCGCCGAAGGGGGTTTGGACTGTGAGGAGTACCGTAGAGGAAGGCGCCGGTTAATTTTGACCACTCATGGATCTTTGCCTTGCGCCGAAATCGCGACACAGGGGCGTTTTTGCTTCTCGCCACCATCTGAAAAACAGGTTCCACGGCTGGGATCGAACGCCCGATATTGGGCGGAAGGCCGCAACGTCCTAGCCACTGCGCTTGAGGCGTGAAAGCTTAATTGACCTTTTCTCTGCTGCTTCGGCTTTGCTGGGCAAAGCACGCAACCGCAGTCGGTTCACCGCTGAAGACGCCTTACTACTTGACGTGACCTTTGAAGAAGAAGCGAACGCCGTTTTGTGATGCGACCGTTTTGGTGGTGTTGCTGTATGTGACCGGCTACCGCACTCTTTCGTGCAGACCATGTGCGCTGTTAGAAGCGTCCCCAAGTAGCTAATGGAAGAAGAGCTCCTAACCTACCTAAGGCAGCTGGCGCATTGTGCATTGTGAGGCGCGTCGTGCGTCGAGACCATTCTTTTCCCGATTAGTGGCAAGTTTTGATTTTTGATTGTAGGGTTTAACGCGCCGACGCAACGCAGGCGATGAGGCGCGCCGTAGTGGGGGGCTCCGGATTAAGTTTGACCACCTGGGGATCTTTATCGTGCGCCGAAATCTCGTACACACGGGCGTTTTTGCTTTTCGCCTCCATCAGAAAAGCGGCCGCCGCGGCCGGGAATCGGACACGCGACCTTGTGCTCAACAGCGCAACGCCTTAGCCACTGAGCCACCGCGGCGGGTGATTAGTGGCAAGTTTACCTGACCAACGCGGTTGTGCTGAGTCCGAACTCCGAAAGTTCGGAGCTCAACTTGCCTTCACGAGGCACGAAGTTGCCGAATATGCGGAGTCACCTCCGCGCTGCTGTAAGTGCCAACGCTACGGTCACATTGTCTAATTCTGCAGATGTGAAGAGGGCTGCAAGCGTGGTGGAGGTACTCAAGATTTTGTAAACTGGAAAGAAAAGTTTTTTTGTGCAAATTGCGGTTGTGATCATCCGGCAAACTATAGTGGATGCCCGTTTAGAGTGAGTGCATTACATCGACAGAAGGCGTTCATCTCTGAGCTGGAACCCCCTCCAGAAGCTCCGAAGCCGTTAGATGAACAATTCCCAGCGTTGCCACATTTATAATCTGCAAATGCAAGGTACTGTGCACGAGATTCAACATTCTCAGGATTACCGACGCCACTAGTTCCGCCCAGTGAGTATGAATCTACCAAAGAGCTACCTCAGGATGTACAAACAAGGCAGCGTAGAAGAGGTCAGTAATCTGAAGGCTTGAAAGAGCGCCATAATACACAGGAAGAGGCAAAAACCTCAAGCATACTTGAATATACACGCTCCTTTTTTGCAGCCTGGTGGTCGTATCTTGCGTCCATGCCCCCGGCACGACCAAAATCAACCTTGAGACATCACTCGGCCTATAGGCAGTCATTGTAGGATCCTTGGTTCCGTTCCTGCCACAACAATATGGCGTCCTTAAACCGTATCTGAATAAAAACTACGAAAAAAAGTGCCCCTAATCTTTAGTGAAACTGTGTTGGTACGGCGTTTTCTCTGGCCGAAATTACTAATGTATTTGTTAAGGACACCCTGATGCCTATCGTGGCTTTGTCAGAAACTGGATTACAGGGTAGAAGATCAATACCTGGCAATGTTGTTCATAAAAACCGGAGTCTCTAAACATTTCCGCGTGGCAGTGTCGCACTGTACATCCGCCTTGAAGTCACTCATGTGTCTTTGCCGGTTAGGGATCTTTGTTCGGACGTAGCGGAAATGCTTGCTGTGAGAATTCAATTGAGAAAGCACAGGCTTAACGTTGCATCAGTTTGTGTCCCCAGGAAGACAAATCGACTACATAATTCTCTTGTAACAGCTGTGTAATCGCTCACCCACCCCTAGGATCATGAGTGGGGATTTTAATGCCCATCACTGCCTGTGGGACAGCAGAAAACACGGATGCAAGGGAAAACATCTTCTCGACGTCATTGACTGTTTGAACCTGTGTGTTGCGAATTTGCGAATGATGGGGCTCCTACATTTTTCCGACCAGCTGCGTTGGCAAGCACTGTTGATACCCCTCTCCATACCAGTGATACACAGATACAGTGTTGCACAGTGCCCCACCGTATGGGCAGCGACCCGTTTCCTATCTTCATTACGCTGCTGGCTTTCACCACAGCGAAGTAAAAATTGCCGTTGTTGTCAATTGGGGCCGGTATACAGAAGAGCTGAGTGTCCTATGAGACGACCTGTTCAAGGATATGTCAGAGAGTAAAGGGAAGGCAACAACAATATGTAGGCTGCTATTCCACTTTCCAGCGCTAGATTTAAAGTTGAAGAACCTGTTCGGTCGTAAGCGAAGATCCGACCGGCAGCTTAAATAAAGACAGAATTATACAACAGTGAAGACCACCTTCAAGGGAATAAACTCCGCTATGTGGCGCTATACGCTCATATTAAGGCATTCCCGATGGGCTGCGATTTGCTCTTCATTAAGCATATTTAAACCAGTGCCTCGAATTTGGAGCATCGTGAATTTGTTGTCTGGAAAGTCACGTCCCGTAAGGTCATTTGCTGCATTGCAATGCGGAAGAATGCGACAATCTCCCAGTTGGCTGGGGAATTTGCGGATGCATACACTTCGACCATGTATGGGGACTCTCTTCGCCGTTTTCCTCTTTGTCTTCCTCAGCGTTAGATGACCCATTCACGCTCCGCGAATTCGAGAGCGCGTTAAGTACATTACGGAAACAATGTGCAGAAGGTTCTGACTACCATCAGGTCCTGACTACAAACAACTACGATCCTGCATAACTGGTTTTCGGTGACGCTTAAGCGCTCACGATGGCGTTCTGGACTTTATCAGCCATGTGGAACACACCCAAGTGCATGGACTCTCGATATAGCTCTGTTTTTCGACGTTTCGAAGGCTTCTGCTTGCGCCCTTAGACCAGCGATAGTAGACAGGCTGCATGCAATGAAACCTCCTTCGCTTCGTTCACGGCTTTCTCACTGACATGTACAGGCAAGTACCGTTGGGGAATGCGCTAAGGGAAAAAAGCAGCGTATAACGTGGGGTACCCATGGTAGTGTTCTGTTCCCTGTTATTTTCAATGTGGCCACGAGTGGGCTACCTGAGGCACTAGAATACGTTCGACAACGAGCTAATGTGTCTGTGTACGCTGACGATTCTTACATCGGGTTGTCCGGATATCGGCATAAGCGTCTGGTAGTGCTGGCTCAACATAGTGTTCACACCATTCAGAAATACCGGTCATCGGTCGGATTGATGCTCTCGGCAGAGAAGTCCTGTTACCTCCTTTTACCTGTCTGTTGGGCAGCCTGTCTATTCTTCAAGCTACTCGTGTGCGGTTCCTTGGTGTCACCTTAGAGAGCATATTCTATCGGTTACGGGCGGTGGAAATGAATATTACGGTTCTGCTTCCCCATGTGAACATTTTGAGGAGGATGGCTGGAGCTAAGGGGGGAATCACTGGGCGTCCATGATTAGGCTGCACTCAGCACTGATTTTCAGTCATATTCTATACCAGTTGCCTCTGACCTCCCGTTCAGAATCCCAGTATGAGCGCCACCAAACGTTTCGCAGGAAAGGGCTGAGGACAGAAATTAGAGTTCCTCAGGGAGCGTCGAACGAGAAGGCCATACGGGAGATACAGCCTGCTAGACTCCGCTTAATAGTGTCGCAGAGGTTACTGACGCAGATAATGCGTCTAGAATAAACCAGTGCTGGACGGCCTCTCCTGCGCACACTGCTCCTAACACTCTGAGTATACTGTGTCATCAGTGGCCGGGGAAAATTCACACCTTAATGCCGCCATGGTGATATTGGAGCCTTCAGTGTCAGCTATAGGTTCCTCACTTGAGAGTCAAGAGAAACCCGACGCCAGAGGAAGCAGCCAGATTTTTGGTGTTTGAACACCTAGAAAACCCTTACGCAAACCCCCTTCACATGTTGCGTACGGCTCACTCAATCCGCACAGTTGGGATAGTGCAGCGACGTAGGTCATTCCTGATGCCCAGGTTGCCTGGGCGGCACGCCTGGATCATGTAGTGTCCTCCACAGAATCCGAGTACATTGCCATCACGGCTGTTTTGAGCAAACTTAATCAAAGGAAGCACAGGAAGTTGTAAATCTACAACGGGAGTCCCCACGGGGGTCCCAACGAAAACGGTCTGTCAGCGTTCGTTACGGCTGATGCAAGAAGTCATCAGGAAGCGTTTTAATATTCGGTTTCAATGGATCGCATCCCATGTTGGCGTCAAGGGCAATGAGACCGCTGATCAGGGGGCACGAAGTGCGCTGTCATTTCACCGAATGTTAAAGTCTCCGGCGATCACTGACGACTTCAGGCGAGCAGTAGTCGAATTACAGTCATTGGGAGCTCCCTATCATCAGCCTTGCATCACAACGGGACTTACGAGATCGGGGGCCACTCTACCGTACCGCATCCAGACGGGCTCAGCGAACACGACAACATGGCTATTCAAGGCGAGCTTCGTGCGATCGCCTCTATGTTCGTCACGTGCAGTGATAGGGAAGGCACACCACTATGCAATGTGTTCCTACGAGCATGATGTCGAACGGACCGCAATGCTCTCAGGAATTCAAAAGTTTCCAGTCCCACACAACTTTCTTGATTGATTGTGGGGTTTAACGCGCCGACGCAACGCAGGCGATGAGGCGCGCCGCAGTGGAGGGCTCCGGATTAATTTTGACCACCTGGGGATCTTTAACGTGCGCCGAAATCTCGTACACACGGGAGTTTTTGCTTTTCGCCTCCATCAGAAAAGCGGCCGCCGCGGTCGGGAATCGAACCCGCGACCTCGTTCTCCACACAACTTTCTTGACCACATCGTCTTCGTAGAGATGTGTGGCGCTTCCTACTAAACTTTCTACGGGAAACAGAACTGGCACACCCTGGTGAAAGGACCCTAAAATAAGGATGAGCTCGGGCGGGTGAATTGCCGGAATATCCAGCCAGGCTAACCTCGGCTGATCACTCACAACAAAAACAACTACCACAAATACCACCACCATATTTAAAATAAACGCTATATCGCATTGTCGCACCTGAAGATTCAAGCTCTGCCGTAGGATTTTTTTGTTGGTGGTAGCCAAATAGTCTGGTTGTAAGTACACAAAATCCTGCAACAGCTGGCGATTTCGAAGTAATCTTGTTCAGAGAGAGGGCCCAGTATTGCCAGAAGGGACAGTGGCCCACTGTGCAGAGTAGTAAGCCCGGTAGTTCAAGAGACACCTGAATGGGAATCGATTTTCATTTGGAATGGAGGGGCTTGATTTTATTCTTCTGTCAAATTGATCGCCGTTTCTGTCGTGGTGGACACCGTCACCTTTTTGACGCATTCCACTTGAACTAGGCTTTCCATAGGAAAGGGTTTACTACGTAAACAAAGTTTTCATTAAAATGGAATTATCCCTTCACAATGTTGGTTATTTGAAGCGGCAAATGTTGCCGACGGGAGAGAGAGAGAGGGGGGGATTTTATTTAGTGGCCCGATAATTTCTCAGGCTGTCAACAGCCAAGTCCAGCTTGGACCCGACGGCGGCGTCTGTGGCCGGGCCGTTTATGAATGAAGTGAATGCGGTATCGTGTCTCGCTGAAGCACCGGAGGACCCGCACGGACCGCCAGAGCCACAAGAGCCGTCTGGATGTCTTTGTTGGGGCTGAGCAGCGCGGCCTCCCAGCCTGATTCGTCGCAAATAAAGTTGTTGGCCTGCATAGTGGGCCACTGACATAGCATGTGCTGCATGTTGTCGCAGTTTCCGCAGCAAGGACAGAGCGGGCTGTATAAGGTTGGGTACATTCTGCTATAGAGTGCTGGGGAAGGGAGGGTGTTCGTCTGAATTACCCGTAATACGGTCGCTTGGTGTCGAGTGAGTGAGACGTGCGGGCGTGGCGCGTCTAGTGTCCTTGTAGTGAGTCAGGATATCTTGATAACTAAGGAGGGGCACTAAGGAGCTTGATAACTAAGGAGGCGCACCGGAGCTTGTAGTGCCTGATGCCGGAGACGTGAACTGGCGTCGACCGGACCGGCTCTGCTGGCGAGCGGAAGAGGCGCTGAGATGGCGAGGCTTAGACAGGCTTTGCCGCCGTTCTGTAGTGGGGCTGCGTTGGCGTCCAGTAGGCTTATGCGTCGGAGAGCCTTCGAGCGGTCCGAGGCCCCACTTGGTTGTTGATCGTCGTTTGGAGCGGGAGCGGCGCTGAGTTCCTTGGGATGCGGTGGGGCCCGTGAGACGCGAGGAGGAGGTGGAACGGTTCCGTGGGCTGCAGAATGCCACGGGTATCCCTATCCTTGCCGTGAAAGGATCGTCCGGGGCTGTGTTGGTAGAACGTTCTTGATCCCAGCGGCGTCACTGCAGAAGGTATGGGGTGCGATACTGCTGCTTGCATGTTTTGTCGCCTGTCTTGTGGTAAGGCCACAGATGGCGCAGCGTGGGGTGCAAGATCGGAAAGGAGTGGGATTGCGAAGACCATAAACCGAGCAGAATTCGAGAATATAGTTGTCGGGTTTGGGGCAGACGTCGACCCGGAATGAGTCTTTTAAAGATATTCTACGTGTTTCTCCGTGGTCCAGACAACCATCCTGAGGAGTATGTTGCAACGTCATCGCGTGGGACGTTTCCAAATTTGAATCAAGGACATGTGAGAAAAAGAAAATAACAGGAAAACTAACGGACAGAAACGAACAAAATTAAATTTACTGAATCGTTTTAAGCCTTCCAAAGACTGGCTATGACAAAGCAAATATTCATGCAGGCATTGCTGCGAACCACGGTGTAAGAATATTCTTACACCGTGCTGCGGAGATAGAAACACACACAAAAAATTACACAGAAAGGTACCGGGCTTCACCAAAGAATTTGAAATATAAGTGTCAATTGTTGCTACGAAACCGAAAGCTGCTTCTCCGGAAACATTAAGGGGTAGGAAAAGCCCGAACAAGAGCCATAAAAATTCCATCTTTACACTAGCTGTTTCACTTCATTATATAGGGAGATGCAAGAGGGGAACGTTTGGATTTTTGAGCGCGGCCTCATGTTGCTCTGTGAAAAATGGTTTCCTAAGTGTTTCTGGGCTGGTACAAAAATCTCTACAAGTTTTGCGTTGTGGAGATGCAGTTGCACTGTAAATCAACGTGAACAATAGTAGCAAATTTGCCTACTATTTCTGGTGTTCATTAAGACGTTTTCTCGTGTTTTACATCCAGCCTACAACCATGGGTCTTTAGGCCAAAGCGGACCTCTGCTCTGCTCGAAGGTAAGTGTATAAAACTGAAGTAGGTAAAGAGGGCATCAGTAGAAGGGGTGGCTAGTTGCTGCTGCATCACTGATGTGTGATTCGGTTAAACTTGGGACTGTAGTAATAGGGACTAAGAACACAACAAGACAGGACGGAGCGCAAGGTCCTGTTTTGTTGTCTTCCTGGACCCTGTTGCGATTTTCCGAAGTTTAAGCGCCTCACACATCACCTATGTAGTGAATAGATGTGTGAATAAATATCGAGGGTATTAAAAGCATATGAATATTATAAACCAGCACAGGTTTTGATAGTAAACAAACCAGTGTTTATGTTATAAGGCATTAAATTGCATCTCTGATTTTGTTTTCAATATAGTGTTCGCGTCCACTACAATAACTGTTACGGCAGCATAGTATATGGTAGAGGGTGCCTGGCTGGGGACAGTGAGCACAGAGGGAAGGGTGTTGGGTGGGGAAGATGACGTGGAGGCGGGTGGGATGTGGGTAGGTATTCGTTTGCAGCCGCCGCCAAGTTGTAGCGTCCTTTCTGCAGAGGCGCCAGTGTGGTGGTGGGAGACGATGGTGAGTTTTCCTGTAATGCGCGAGAATTTTGGTGTAGCCAGTCAGTGGGTGTAGCCACGCAGAAATGGAACATATGGTAGGTAGTTCTGCCTACACGCGGTGGTAGGAAGTACCACTTTATTTTAACATTGAGTTTATTGTGTGTGTCTCTGTGTGTGTTTTTTATTAGCATGCGGTCACTGCCAAAGTCGCAAGCCGTTATAAACATGATTGGGGAGACGTTCAAACCTGGAGGCGTTTCTGTGTGTGCGTTTTTTTGTGTTTCCTTGTTTGTTCAAGTCCATGCTTTGACTTCCGGCTCTGCGCTTGCCTAAACCAGGCAAATAGGCACTCTGCCTTATTAAATTGACCACTCTGCTTTCGTCGTACTGGGGATCAGCGTGCCTACCCAGAGGGATGATGAGAACTCAGACTTGATTTTAATCGGCGGCGGCGGGCGGCAGACACCACCGGCGAAGACCGTGCCGAAAATATGTGTCTGACTGTCATAGAGATGTCCGTTATCAATGCTCAAAAGAAGTATAAGTTATACTCCTGTGGTTCACTTGTGAAGATCAGAACATGAAGGGGCGCTCTACCGGGAACGGCACCGTCGTCGGCTCGCAAATTGCACCGTTCGCGCTAATGAATCGGCATCTAAACGTCAGCGGTGGAAGGCTCCCTTGCTCTCCCTCCTCAAGCGGGAAGGAGAGGAACCCCCCAATGATTCTTTGTTGATGATGATGATTGATTGGTCATGCCGTTTGCCACAGGTTAACACTGCGAGTGCTCTGGCCAAATAAAACAAAACAAAGCAGTTAAAGACAAACGCATATAAGTGGGTACGCTTCCAAGTGTTCACAGTTATCGCACAACGCAGTTAAACACTCACGCAAGAGTGTCACACAGGAGGGTGCCACTGCACAATGACCACAGTCCACGCTCACTGGAGTGTACTGTTAAGCTGACGCCTTGACGCGTTTGTGCAGAACAGTGCCCAATTTCGCTGACACAGCTTGGTCCCTGAGACACTTGATTCCGTCTCTGAAGGGTCGTGGATGGCCTGTTCGTCACGTTCGCTCTGGTAGAAGAACCCAGAGCCATCGGCAGTGCGGCGATATCACCACTGCGCCTTCTATGGGGGGGTCTGGGAACCGGTTTCTGTAAGGCCACCAGCACGTCTGGGAACCTGCTCCTGTACCTCTGCGTGACACACGATAATCAGGCGACTTACGAAAAGGGTCGACGTGCCACAGCTCTGCTATTAAAATTTGCTGTCTTGCACCCAACCACTACCACCCGCAAGATGTGTACAAAAAAAATTACACCATCTTCCCGTAGGGGAACCCTGAGTAGTATGCGAAGCAGCCATGGGGTCGACTGAAGTTCCCATTATTTTTCTGTTCGTCGTTTCCCTTGACGTTCAGCTTCGCATGCCTTCGTTGTATCATTAGCTTCTTGACGTAGGTTGAATGAGTGAAGGACATCCGGCGCGTTGGTAGCACATGCTCCCGTCTCGGTTTGTAGCGCAGTGGGAAGAGCGCCACGTACCTCCCGTTGCGGCTAGAGAGTCGTGGGGTCGAAACCGGGCGCCGCCTAACTATTTCTTTTTATATTGGACTGCCCTGACGTTAGCCCAAACTTTGACGGGGCTGAAGAGACGCGCATGCGCAGTAGCGTGCTAAAGGCGAACAACGACAACAAGGGATGGAGGGACACAGCCCCTAGCATGATTTGCTTTGCATCTAAAGCTGGTAATGCATTTTCTCAGAGTCCAATGGATCATGATTTTTTAGAGCGCATTTTGCAGAAAGTACAGAACTGGTCACACCCACCGTCTCAGCGTGACCTGGACGGGAAAACGTTTGCGCGATCAGAAGACGGTGAATCGATGCTAGACAGTTTAAATGCTTGAATAATGCCCCCAATCCGGTTTTGTTAAATACACGTCTTGTTCTTTTAATAGTAAGCGACACTAAGGGTTTTGTTGCGGGTAATTTTAATTTGTTTGAGTTACTCCTTCATGAAATTCCGCAAAAAGTTTGACACCATCCTTCCCTGCAGGACGCGGACTGCTCGAATGGACAACGCTGCGTGCCCCATTACAACCTGTCATCAATCGCCAACTGTGATGGAGGAAAAAAATACTGTGAGCTTAGATGAACCCTTGTGCACCTAGACAGTACCGCACGCATCGCGACGAGAAGTCAACAACGTTACGGGCATTGCGACTGAATACTCCGTTTGAAAGGGCGTCCACACAAAAGCTGCACGAGTTTCTTGTTAGCTGTTTGTGTACGGGGCTGTGGTAGACAGAATGGGGCAAGATACAGTTTTGGTGTGCTTCAGTGCGCCGCGTTGTGAAGTGGGTTTGTGTATCAAAAACACGAAAATTGTTTGTTTGACCAAATGAGTCCACAACTTTTAAGGTTTAATACGCCGAAGCAACACTTAGGCAATACGGCGCGCCGTAGTCGAGGGTTCCAGATTTAAGTTTGGCTGCCTGGGCTTCACCGAACTGTGCGCCCAATCTCGATACGGGAATTTTTGCCCCTTGTCGCGGTCAGCGTACAGTAAACGCGTACTTCGACGTCCAGGGGGAGTGGCTAAATATGCAAGAGCGTACACTAATACTCTCCGGATAAGCCGATCAACATTGTTGCTATGTGGCTTTGATTTACTGGTCATGCGGGGCCTTTGTAGGCTTGGAGCAACACGAAAAGTAAGTGTGCGACCAACTGGAGAGTGGATGGGGAGCATTCGCGGGGTTTCCACGAGGCGACTCCGTCATTTTACATTAACAATGGCGGCGTGATCACAAGGAGGCATTTCTACCTAGAAGCGTTTATGTAGGGTCCCTAGAAATTGTGCTAGTCTGCCGTCCGCCGGCCGCGAAGGGGGCTCCTCCGTGATGCATGCAGCGGCGGCGCTGCAGTCAATCGGAGCGCGGTGGCCGGCCGGCGCGATGGGCAGCGGCGGACGGCGCTCTGCCGTGCCGCTGCTGCCTTCGTAGTTCTGCCCTATTTCTGGGCAGGTTCAGCCCATTTTAACTGCCCCTTTTCGAACCCTATCCGTTTCTGTCGACAAGCCAGATTAGCCAAATAAGTTGGTTCTTACCAATACGAAGTGTTTTAACCGGAGCGTGAAGTGACAGGAGTACGTTTTCGCGTATTATGAAGGATCGAGCCTTGTAAAAACCGCGGAATCGTGTCGCTATGCTAGCCCCCGAGTATGTGTCGAACCGATTTCGACACATACTCGGGGGCTTCGGGAACACTGCCGGCAAGGCATCGTTTTCCAGCTTGGAAATATCATGCGGGGCTTCAGCTAGCAAACAACCGTTCTTTGTGAATACCCTCGCCGTTGTTAACTGATGGATTAGTCAGCGCGTGAAAATGTGTGAGGTGTGTGGCGGCGCTCCGCTTTTTTCTATGGCTCTTTGGAACCGTCTTTCTTTGCAAGTCTCCCAAGATGTTGTCCCCTGTACGTGTATGTAAATAAAGCAGCTCGAACCGGTGCCTCCTGACCTTTCGCATCGTTGATCTGGAGGCCCTTAAGCGCACGTCTTCGCGGCCCCCTCAGTTACGTCCAGTCAACTGGGAATCTGTTAAATGTAAATTCCGAATAAAAAAACAAGACGTGTGCACATGCATACGAAGTTTAATCACCTTCAGTCATCAGATACAGTGATGTCTCCATAACTCGAACTCGGATATCTCGAAATATCGGTTAAGTCGAAACCTTTTTTTTTTTGCCGTGCATATACCTGCCATAGGCGACATTTTCCACCCTTTGTCTCGAAACGTCTTTTCGGGGATCACGGATATCTCGAAATGTTGACAATAGGACGCAATGCAACATCCGCTGCAGGCAGCTGATAAGCTCTCGGTTAAAGCTTAGCTCCCATTACGCGCCGAACACCGTCGCGAACGGCAAATTTGCACGGGGTACGCACTGTGCGCGGCCGATGTCCCGTTAGCGGAGTGCTGTCCGACGCCTACATCGTTGATATAGCTGGGGAAGACGCTTCTGATCATGTGGACGACGACGTGTCTCAAAAAGTCCCAAAAACGGCAGGAACAAGAAAAACATATGCTTTGCCTGCTTCACAGCAAAGACAGAATATAGCGTTGGCGACCAACAGTTGATGCGGCATTGAGAAGCTCGAGAACACTTTTTTAGGACCAGATGCGAACGCGAAACAGACGAGCATCACGCAGTTCTTTTTCCGCAATACCTAAAAAAATTGTTTTTTCTGCAAATTATTTTTGCCTGTATTCCGGAAGCGTCCCTGTGCATTGGAGCGTTTGTTACCAGCACTAGCTCTTATTCCAGTGATCTGGCCATACATTTTTCGCATTTCGCTTAACCCAACACTCCGCTTAACTCGAAATTTTCAAAAATTTGGGTACTATCAAACCTCTTCTGCGTGCCTGTAATTTTCGTGAATACCACGATTTGAAACATTCGCCAGCATTGGGTACGTGAAACTGATTTTTAATAAAACATGGCTGCAAATCAGTAACTTCGCTTGCAAGTCATTACACAGGTTCTTTTTGATCACCCACACACTCGGAGAGAATTGCGAGACGCACGCGGGGAAAGCAAAACGGGAGAATATTTGTGTTATGGCCAATCATATAATCGTGGCTGTTTGAAACCAAGGAGTAAAAATATTGAGGTTAATTTATACTGTCATGACCATATATACCTTGCTTTATCCCCCCTCCCCCCGCACTCTGCCCAAAGTATATAGGAACAAGTTTTTGCTGGCACAACATTTTACTCAAGCTTTCGTTTTTCTTCTTGTCAGCCTACCAGCCGGCTGCGTGCTTGTCACCGTCAATGACGTTCGGGAATGACCCGGTAGTTTCGATGTGGAACAAACACAGCTTCTGGTGCCGCAGGGAGTTCTTTTTGAACGGGATCTCACTGTCTGAACATTGGTGGTTGAACGCGAAGCTTTCTTGTGAGTGCTTCCTTGTCGTCTGAGTTTTGACTTTGACTCATTGAGCTTTCACTTTGACTCGCACGCATTTTGGACTTATGATCGCGCCGGATTTGTAATCGACCCTTTGCCGTTTGATTTCACGCGACGAAAGCTTCGTGTTCAACCATCGTTGCGGAGTGGAGGAGTGGATAATTTTTCTGACTAATTACATGTGCACGTCCATGCACTCCTCTCCAAATCCAAATTGCTTTGACCATGTTGGAATTGCGCATTTAGATAGACGTCGGCTTCAAAACGCGATGGAGCCAGCTTCGATTCTGATCACGGGAAGCGTTTTTTTTCCCCTCTCACTTTACTCACAAACATCACCGTCGTCAGAGTTGGCTTTCCCGCAGTGCTTTTTCGAGGCGACATAGGCCATCAGTGAGACGTAGAAAGCTTTACTTTAATAATGGTCCAAGCGGTGGTAGTGAAACGGCTACGCTGGTTGCTGCGGTTTCATCCTTCGGTCTCACTCGCGAAATTCAACGGCCGCAAAGAGGCTCCGTAGCCCAATTCGCGAAAAACTCGGGGCGTGAAACTAAAAGGTCTTATAGTACTATCGTACCTTCAATTGTGAGCTGATGTACCTCGTACCATTCCATTTCACCGCTCTAAGTGGCCGACAAACCCCGATGCGCGCTCGCGTTCCGCGGCAGAGCGGCAGTATAGCGCGCGGCACAGGCCGGCCTGCGGCCGCTCTTGCTCCAGCCGCTCGGGCGCTCCGATTGCTCGCAGCGCCCTCTGCGCAGCGCTGTGCGTGCATCAGCGGCGCGGACACGCCTTCCCATAGAGAAAGCGCGCGGACGGCAGACTAGCACAATTTCTAGGGACCCTAGTTTATGCGGTGAAAGTGCAATAAACACCTTTTGCGTGATGTGTTGGTACGCGATTCGTAGAGTTATTGCCTTTACGGTTTCCGTCCAAGGTACTAATGTAAGCCGATGAAGGACTATCTGAGCGAAAACCTATTCCATACAGCTAAGCTCAATCACAGCGCATGGGCGCGTTAAAGGACTGAGTGCTGCAGACTCAGTCCGAGCTTACTTATATTAAGCGCACATGCGTATACATTGCTGCGGTCTTTTGTGTACATGTGGTTTGAGTTTACGGGTATTTTACACAGCCTCCTATGACACATCAGTTCCGAGGATTCTCATTTGCGGTTAACGGAAGTTTGAATGCAAGTTCACATGTAGATGTCATAACGGCAACGTAACTGCCTGAGACGTAACCATGCAGCCCCGACAACGGTTGGTTAGGCGGCAATTTTTCCTCTTTTTATCCATCCGGAATGTATTCTGAGGCAGTGTTTGTCATACGATGATGTCATTTATTTTATGAAGGCTTTACAATTTCAGCCTCCCAGAAAAAAATCAGTCCAGGAGGGAGACATTTCAGATGCAGGAAGATGTTTCTTTCAGGATTATTAAAGATGAAAAAGAGATAAATTAGAAATAAAACGTCGAAAGGTATAGATGCTTTAGATGCGTACTTCACTCTTCAACATTCATTGTCCTTTGTTTTCAATTGCTTTAGGGTTACTTGACAAGTTTTATGTCTGCTGGATGGGTAGAGGGAGCAGCCTACAGCGCCTTTTTAACGAACGCTCCTGCGCGAGATCGAAACAAGCATAGTGAGTGGCTTGAAAAACACAGCTGGGGGCGAGTCACTGCTTCCCGCTACTTCTAAGGAGTGCCAGCCTGTGCTTACGAAGAATTAGGCCTGTTTATTAGTTTTACATTTTGTAATGTTGGTTGGTTTCAATGGTGCTCACCTCGGGCAAATTTCTCAGTTCTAACGCCAACTTTTTCCAGAAGGGATTGTTCGCTATGTGTAATAGTAGTAAGCATGGAGGCCCCTCTGAAAGGTTGAGCTGCGCATCTTTCCTCGGCGTTACACGGAGAAAAAATGAAACATAGCAAAAGAAGTAGACGCTTTCACTGATAAGGAACCAAGCAACAGTGTGAAATTTATCCAAGTCTCTGTTTAAAAACAACCACCTTTTTCTTATGCAAATTATTTTTCTTTCGCGAAGTGATAGGGGGCCATGGGTTGCTATTAAGTGTAAAAAATTAATAGTAGTTGTTAATCACTTTTCAATTGTTACTGTTAGCCGAGTGATGTTATGTGACAATTGTATAGGATAATCAGTCAAACCGATATAAAGCGTTGGATGTGCGAAAATGTTATTGCCCTATGAAACTTTACGAGATATATCCACTGGGTACGTCACTTATAGCTTCAATGCAGCAGTTAGTAATAATTTGACTGATTTAAAAATTTTGTTACTCTGGGAGTTAAAAAATAAAACTTTTCAAACTGCATATACTACGTAGTGTGCAGAGGCAATATGGCCAGAAAGATGTGTCATGATTGCCCATTATCTGTTCTGCCTACGGCAGATTTCGGACAGACTGCTACGGAAGATCATTCTAAAAATTACGAGGGAGTGGAATCAACTACTGCAACACAGCTTCTCACTAACTGCACATCGTGCCTTTTGCGTACAAATATGAATGTAGGAATGAGACAGTGTAGGGCTACAGTATTCGCATATGATTCTTCGAGATCGGTCCATCTGACGCATTTGCCTCCTGCGCAATTGTAATACAACTCTGGAGCCGTGGGTAAAGGAGGAATTTGAGTAAACTTAATGGATCACAATTATTGGGCTTTTCAAGTATGTTGCTTAGAACAAAGATGTGTCTAGAGTGCCGTCCGACGGTGCTATAAGCACTCATCTATATCGACGTAACCCGGGGTTTTGTTAAAACATAACACGTCTGGCACTACGTTGCTCTACCTAACGTATAGTAGGGTCCCCTAACTAACTTAACCTAACATAACATGAGCTAACGAACACAAATAAATCATTTAACACAGCAAAAATTAACCTAAGGCATCGAAATTGTAATACACTACAGGTGACAAATATAATCGCGGAAAGAGCCCCCTCAAACCACTGTCCTTGGCATTATTAAGGTACGCCTACACCATAACGGCAGACGGTCCGGGCGGTGCTGGCTAGTGTTAATTATTCGCATGTCATCGGACGGCATTCTAGTTTTGCGTGAAGCGCTGAGCCAGAGCGCAGTCGGCAGCGCTATAGAAATTGCGTTAGAAGATATTGGACAGGAGAAAGAGGCTGTTTTAGGCTAAG
The DNA here is from genome assembly GCF_048455015.1 of Haemaphysalis longicornis. Lineage (NCBI taxonomy): Eukaryota > Metazoa > Arthropoda > Arachnida > Ixodida > Ixodidae > Haemaphysalis > Haemaphysalis longicornis. The sequence goes on along the minus strand of NW_027526445.1, from coordinate 110,498,143 downwards.
ATTAGAATAGAAAAAAGTACGGTAGTAGAATACGAGGATAATAAAAGCACTGTTCTTGTTGGGGTTGCTTACGCTGCTTCGTACACCCAAAAAGATGGACCCTCCACTTCTGTGTTGGCATCATAATGTAACTAACTGCATTACTGCATCTAATCATGCTGAAATTCACGGTTTCCTTTTTGTATGATCGGTTTTCAGGCATTTCTGTGATGGAAGACTCCTGCTCGGTAAGAGGCATCTAGACTTTTTTTATTTAATATTACGGTGTGTGGATTAAAATATATTTAGTCTTTTCTCATGAAAATATATCATGCAACGTTTAAGCGACCGTGAAGACAAAATATAAACTTTGTTTAATTTTGACAGAACTGGCCCTTGGTAACTCACTCACTCCAGTTGAGCCACAAAAGATGATCCTTTAACCGGAAAAAAATTCGAGAAATATTGAAAAAATGTCAAACTTTGCGCTGAAGTGATGTAGTATAAACTACAGTGACGTCAATCAGTGTGTCTATGGTCCGTTAGTTCCTAATAAACGGTCAAATTGAACTAGAGGCCTCACTACAATAATCCAGTCAAGGTTCTCGGCTTGTGTTCTGGGATTGTCTTCCTGTGTGCGGTCGGTGGCTGCCAACCGCGCAAACAAGATTGTGTCATGTCATCGAAAAATGGGGGAAGTGGCAGGGAGTAGGCACTGCTGCGCAAGTTTGGTTTATTATCTGGAATATTTGTTTCAAGTTTCGGTCATGATTATTTCTATATAGCAGTCTTTTGAATTGAAGAAACTTGTATTTTGCCTTCATGGCCATTTTAATTTCTGAGGCACCATTCGTCCTTCCCTAGCTTACGTCAATTTACAGAAAATTTCGCACGCGCGAAAGTATTTCTGCGTTTGCGGGGAAGATCGAAATCGAGCAAGGTGTACGTGCAGTTCATAGTTAATGTTTCTATAAGCGATCTATTCAGTCGTAATTTCTCGCAAAAAGTGTTTTGGATGCCAGCAATGGGGGAGTGCTGACGCATGTTGACGCGCCAAGTCGCAACATTTATTTTCAACTTTTGTGGTGCACACAGACTTCAAGATGAGAACCCTCTTGTAGAAATACGGGGCTTCACCAGCAGCTCGTTGACTGCGGGCCACTCTGAACTGTACTTCACTCGCGATAACATCTTGGATCTAACTTAGTTTACATTACAGTTGTATTTGCGGTGCACATCTGTATTTTTAGTCAGTCCGAAATGAATGTAGTTGTCTCTAAACAAGCGAATTGCTGGCCAGTGTAGAAAAATTAAAGCCGCTCCACTCAATATGAAAGCTGTCCGAAGTGCAGAGCAGTGATTCGCCATAATGTGCTGTAAAGCCGTTATCCGCTCACTGCTACCACCCCATGAATGCAATTCGAATTTCCGGCCATCGCAGTGCTCGCGCGCCCCATGCCTGAAACTGCGCCAGCGCGAGTTCTGTTCCTTTTGTGCTTGCTTTAATTTGGTATGCTGGAGCAGTTTTGGGTCATTTCTAACGCCGAATTTTGTTCATGCACTGCTGGAGCATCTCTAAGTCATTTCGAACGCGTCATTTTTTTCTTGCGTGGTTGGAGCCTTTCTACGGCATTACGAACGCGACATTTTCTTCTTGCCCGTTGAGCCTCACTGCGTCATTTCGAACGCGCCATTTTGTTCGTGCGTGGCCGCTTTTTTTCGTTTACTATCGTAAAAACCAAACCAACGAGCGTCCCTAACTAAATGAACGCGGGCGCTTCCGTTTAATTATGCATATTCTGCCTAAAATGTACCTGTGGATTTCTTTGCGCTAATTAACGGGGAGATGTAAGACAAGCGCCAGCGGTTCACGAGAGCAACGGAACGCCTTGTTGCTCTACTTGGTTCCAGCGAGCCATCTACGACAACAAGGCGAACGCCTAAAGTTCTCTGAACTTAAAATAAGTTAAATTACATAGCCAACAGATGGATCTATTCATGCCGGTATCGTTTAATGTGTTCTCATACAAACTGTTTAACACCTAGAATGCTGTCCAACACGCAAGAGGTGTGCACACGGTCGCTGGCCGGTAAGGCCACCCGCTAACAACTTGACTTTAGAAGAATATAAGTTACGCAACCCTGTTGCGCTGATTCAGTTTTATGTAAAAAAAGAATGTAGGTACAAAACATACGAACCTAATGGTATTGGAATCAACGTAAGCTATGGGGCATGCTCTCGCGGAGGGCTGAAACATAATTCAAACGAACCGGCTTGCTTTAGACCTTGCCGATGTTTTGGTACTTCTACGCGGCAGTACATTCTTACTCTTTTTGAAATACAAGACGCTACACTCTGAACGTAATTCCCACAAAGTCATACGCAACAACAATAACACTCAGCCGACAAGCAAGGGCAATACGCTTGTCTTGATTTTATTAAAAGCCGGAGTTTCATTTTCTCGATTTGACGTTAACTACGATTTGTTTCATGAAAAGGGGGTTTAATATTGTGTACGTTGAATGCTTCTGAATTTATCATCTGTGAGAAAATAGCTATTTTATCTGGATGTGTACACCACTATTGTACCAACACTCTGATGGCCTTGTATCTTCGCTGGTATTTGCTCCCAAAGTGCCGACAAAACCTCACATGCCGCCCGAAGGATTGCCCGGCGTCGCCTTTTGAATGTAAGTTATAGCTCCTATAAAAGTTCGTTTTTGTATTCTTAACAGAACTACGTTATGTACGAGCACCAAAGAGATGTTAGATTGCCAAATACCAAAGAATTCCAAAGCGATATCAGATACATAGAGCGTAAGAAAAAACAAAAAATTTATGCTTGAATTTTTAAGTATTTGGGGTGCTTCGAAGTGTGAATAAAACTTAGGCAAGATTCCCGGGAAGGTGGTCTTTCAATATAAAATTGCATTATTTAGCGGTAGTCCTGATTGAAGTAGGCAGTACAAGGACCTTTGGTTTATAGAGCTTTTCTTCGTGGTTCTGTTCCCTCTTTATAGCAAATAATGACTTAAAATTTATTTACCCCTCTCATCGCTTAAGGCGTATAGCAAAGAAAGACTCTCATAGGCTTGACTTCAATTCGGGTAATTTTAGAAATAGTCAATAGCTTTGTTCACTATATAACTGATTTATTATTGCCGTAAGTATCCCAAGTTTTTGTTCTGACACGCGAACTCCCATTCCCGCGTTGCTACATCTAGCATGTATGTTATTTGCGAAAAATGGGGTGTGCCGTTGCCCTTACGAGAAAGTACCACATATCCACACAGGTGATCGGCGACGCGTGATTAAACAGCGGATCAAATTTATAACGCCTTCACTAATATGATATAAATCACTCAATCGATAATAAGACATAAAAATAAAAATACCAATTAAAATACCTAACCCCACATTGTAATTAGCAGGGTCCTGTGGTGGCTCCCTTCACACCAGCTACATTCCTAAAAAGGGGGATTGCCCAAAATTATTTACAACGGTTATAAAGCATTCAGTCAACTAAACCGAACAATTAAAAGCATACTTGGACAAACAAATTGCACTTTAAATTATATTAGTTACAAAGTACTGTTTACCAGAATTAGGAACAAATTGAACTGGCGAGTTGGTTGAAATATCTTAATTTAAAAAGAAAAAAAAACGTAGGAAAGGAGGTGTCTATCCTAATTGCCAGATTCAATTGGCCTCCAACAGCGTTCGGAAAATGGTACGATGCAGACAGTGCAGACAATATTATGCAATCTACATTCCCGGAAACGAAACAGGAACAGAAAAAGTAGCTAAAACTTAAGTGTGACAAAAACATAAGCAGGCGAAGAAAAAAAAAGGAAACAGGTTAGCCTGAGAAAAAAAAGTTTACCCAGCTGCCGCAAACTTCTGTGGAAAGTGAAACATTCTCTCTATTCTATATGGTTGGATCTCACTGGCGTCTTGTCTTTGTTGTCATGTTTTCCACCTGTCCATCTCTACTTGTTATTGTCATATCCTGCCGATCAAGAGCCGACGAAGAGTGCTTCGTTATTGTCATATCCTGCTTACGTCGTTTTGCGACATCATCCTTTTAGACTTGACATTCCGTGATCCCAAAATAATGCACAGCTAAGCTAAGAACGTTTCATGTTACATCACGATTAATCGACAGAGAGAAGTTGTGCTATGTAATGCGGCGGCAGGGAGATTGTTCCGGTCGGGTAGGTTGTGACGGTAGAATGAATGTTAGGTTATGTGCACGCGGGTGTAGAATGAGGCAAATTGAAATGTATGTTTGCATCGACGGTCGATATGATCGAAGTTTAACCTACGTGCTTGACGTTAGCAGGGTTTCCACAACCTGAATGCCTGTATCAGTTCTGGGCTGATTTCATCTTACTGCGGCGCCCTTCATGTTTCGTCCATCTTTGTTAACTTGCGTTGAAGCTCATCAGGGGTTTGCGCACGCACTGGAGAGCATTCGGCAGATGCGAGAACTTCATCAGTATGCATGCGCAAGCGTACGTAAGGCGTGTGTAAAATCGCTTTAATAAGTCGTTTCCCGTCGATACGGGAGAGGGAACCGAACATCGGAGTGGAAGGATGCTTTGAGACAGCGAGGAAAACCGCACGCCCAGGAAGTTACGCAAAAGCAATCGCGAAGCGGTGCTGGAGGTAGGAGGCGTTATACGCAAAACAAGGAAAAACGAGGCCCTCAAGGTCGCTAAGTACGTACCTTAGAAACAAAACAGAAAAAATCCGACCAGTTCACGCGTTTTCTACTTTTCTGGAGAACTCCATGTGAAATGTACGAGCAAGGCATGCCAAGGAAGCTTGCGCGTAATCCCCGTTCTAAAATATTAGCGACTGCGTACTTATACACGTTTGAAACTCAGCAACGTACTCGGACCATGGCACTCGGCTTCCGCTGCTACATCGGTATACACTGGACTTGCTGACCTGTATTCTTGACTGCCGCTTCAATTATAACCTATGGGAGTTTCGTTGAAATAAATTTCCGTTCGCGCGTAGTGTGTGCGTTTCCGCGCCTTTTAGTGGCATTGCTCCTGTGACACTGAGTGTCCTTGCGCGTTCTTGTGCGATTACGTGCCTTCACTTACCTTCAGTCTTCCTCCTTCCCAAACCAAGGTCGCTGATCTGTTGGCTCCTCTGGGCTCGCTTCTCTGCAGCATTAAAGGCTTTAAATGTCTGACCTAAAAAAGATACACATCTTTTCTTGCCGGCTATTTCAAAAGAATACAAACAAAGAAAACACGCCTTCATATGACTCGCAAGTTTACCGTTTCATAGACGGTAAATCTGGAAAATGCAGCAGACGGTGATGACGGTTCCTTCGAATATTGGCGCGCATCATTTCCACTTTATACTTATATTTTGAGCGGGTCATCTTAGTGGTTAGTTGATTCTCGGCCACCTCAACTCTACACGATGGTCTTACCAAGCGAAAAAAGTTGTCGCAACCGAATGCTACGTATTCATTCCCCCGGGGCCCATTAAAGGAAAGTAGGACGAGACACAAACATTTAGTTGAGCAGGAGGGCCGGACGTTAAAATGGAGAAGGGTTGTAGGAGGTAGGCTGTGTTTTGATTCGTGTGAATCTTAAGGTTTGTTGGAAAATTGGGATCAGTTTGGGGTTGTCGTGCTGAGGGTGGGGTAACCCCTGGGTGAGGTGACAGGAGCATACCCACGACCAGGTATTACACTACGATCGTCATCGATGATTAAAACGTCATTGGCTTGTTTGCCTAACAGTAAGAACAAAGCTCAAACGATATATTTCTCGTTTAACTCTTGTTTGAGAGTTACGTTACTGTTGTAACAGAAACCACCATTGTCTAGTAAACAAAACAAAGCTTTCCTGTATTTCGGGGTAGTGCATGAGTAGTGCATGCATGAGACGAGCTTCAGGCGCTGATGGCTAGGCGCCTGCCGGGTGGGAATAAAGTATTCATTCTATTCGGAGGGGTGAGGTCTCAATCGAAATTGGGAAACCCTCCCCTCGTTAATACCAGCGCTGTTTCATAGGCTGCGTCTTCGGGATTTGGGTAAATATTTGTCAACGACTGCATTCCCGCTTACCCGCCATATGCTCATTTTCAGGCATTCCACCGGTTGTTGCTTCGGCCATCTGTGGAGGAGATAAGGTAAATAACTACGAATCTGCGATGACTGAACACGCGCTTCCGTTGCTAACCCATGTTTTTCAATTGAAGCTCTTTTTGTGGCACTTGCCGCTTAGGCAAATAAAAAATTGGGTTGTACAGATTTGCTTGAAAGAAAGATACTGATTACAGTAAAGTTGTATGGACCTTGACCATTGGGGTCTCACCAGAATACATCGCTCATTAGTGTAAACCTATTGATAGTGGCACTGTGGCACTCCACCAAAAACTCTCAGGGCAATTGTAGTTTGCCTGTCTATGACTGAAGCTTCATCGATTCCTAAGTGCTGTGAAATTGTTCACATGATTCTATGAATAACCAGTTATAATAGCGAGATCGATACTAATTTTTATGATCTGCAGGAAATTTAACTTCTTCAACCGAGTCCGGTCTCATTAAAATGCTGAAGCAAAACAATCTGTGCAAGATATTTAGGAATGTTCTAAGGATCACTAAACGGCCTGACAGACTTTAGACATTTTCCTGCCGGATGCATTGGTAATCGGTTATCTAATATACATTGAAGAAATTCTTAGTGAGGTTTTTGTGGCAGACAAGCAGCGAGAGCAGCATGCATTCCGTATCTCATGAGTACCAGTGGTGGCTTAATTCGAATGCATTAGTTAACCATTTTGGTCAAAATTTTAATGTCCGTGACACCCAAGATTACGGGCTGTGGAAAGTATAAAAGTCAAGTAACTAAATCCTTGCAATGACGTAACGTATTTCATCGGTTCCCGTATGAACAATGCAACCAATCGAGATAAAAAGGAAATTAGGGAACTTTTGTGTCGCGTATGTATCGAACCAGGCTTCTCCGGAGTGGCAGATGAGTACGGGACCGCTGATAACTCTAGCTGACTAAAAATGAACCTAGTAAACTGTGTGAGGTGTTCAGAATTTCGAAGTTTTCATGTCAAAAGGCTTAAGTGCCCCAGATTTCGAGAACGTTCCGTTGTAGTTGACCGGCGAAAAAAATGTAGGAAGCTGTAAAGAGTAAATGAACACACATGTGCGATCTAATGGGGTTTAAACCCTGGTCCGTACAATTCACAGCCCAGTGCCCTACCAACTGTGCTACATCCGTACGTTGCGAGTGTAGGACAAAACTTGTCCTCGATCTTGTTCCTTTCTTCTTGCACATCCCCACTTCGGGGATTGGCCAGGAATAGAAGTTTTGAGGGGCACTGTGCCCATTTCAGAAAATTCACAAAAGTGTGCATTGCAAGCGTAAAATATTTATTATAGAGCGTGCCGCGTGACACTTGAACGTAAATGCACGTGATTGTAACAGGTTCACACCAACGTCAAGCTAGCGGGAAAGCAAGATATGTCTAGGTTTGTATTCAATCTGAGGGATTGAGATAAACCAGTGGATAAACGATATTTGTTTCTTTTATTTCGAGTAAATGTATTCCCTGGCCTCGAAGCAATTCTCCTTCTCGAACGGGTTTTTCTTCAGCCACCCCTGATGTTATACTCACTGCTGGGACCATTTAAGAAAATAGAACTTAGATGAACTCAATTGAACGTAGTTTACAGAATGCTACATAAACCTGCTTATTCTTTATTTCCCAACAGGTGTGCATGACCACAACGATAGCAAAAACTTGTTCGCGCCATATATCCATTGAAATTTACGCCTTAGGCCATCAAATCCTTAAAATACTATAATAATGTATAATAACCAGCAAATGTTATCAAAAAGAGTGAGGAAGAAGCGTGTGGACTGATTTCAAAGTAGTATTTAACCTCGAGCATTATTGTTTCGAACTAGCCGCCTCTACGCAAACTGAAGTAGGCCTTACGGGCCTTACGCAGTTTCGGCCATCCCCGGCAGCAACACTTCCCCTTCTACTCTCACTCTGCTGACCACCTTCCTGGCGGCAGCGGAAGAGGCGGTTATAGCCCATGCACAAACTCTGAAGTCATCCCCGTTCTTTTGTATGTAGCATTCGGAAACGGCTGTTTGGAATTTCTCCATAGGATTCATATCCCCTCGAGCCCTCGAAATGGTCCCACAAAATGCTCTTACGTCGCTCTCAGTTGATCTGGACCGCAGTCTAAACAAGCGTGGGGGGCAACAAAATCGCGCACCGGGCCACTCGAAAGTTCACTGGTGGATTCAGTGCGGACCTCGGTCCTCCCCATGGGGCTCTCATCTTGTGTTCGGATCCTTTATGTTCAAGAGATTACATCCCACTACCGCTCTTCCACCGCATGGTTCTCCCCTGCCGTACCTCTCTTCTCTGAGGCTGAGGAACTCCTATGGCGTCTCGTTTAGACCAACAATGTTCCATGCAGCCACAGTGTCCACCTTGGGTGTCCCTCTTCATATTCGTCCCCCTCGCCCATGCCTATGGTGTCCTAGACACCCAGGTGCATTGCAGGGGGTAATGTCCGCCCAAACTACATCCCATTTTAACTGGCGAAGTGCATTCGGCGAGAGTATTGGGCAGCTCTGACCGCACTTAAGTCCGGGAAATTCAGTTAAGAGAGCTACTCTCGTCATCGGTAGGACCCGACCTCCGGTCTCCCCACCTCCCGAACTAACTAGCCTTTGTAGCTACAAATAAAGCTCTGTACTACTACCACTTAATTCTTTTTAAGGGCCCAAACTGCACCACAGAAGAAATTTGCGGCTACAAGCCAACGGGACTGATATGCGTGCAATGTCCATGCGCAAGATTTCGCCCCGCATGTAAGTTTATCCCTGTGTGAGGGGTGTATACCAGAATGTTTATTATTTGTACCGCTCTATTCAGCTAGTGCTGGGGTACCCATGAATGTGAGTGTTTGCATGAACACATATCGAAGCAAAAGAACCAAAAGGGGATGCTGTTTTTTTTCGAAAGTTCTTGGCATACCGAACCTATACTCTACAGTATCTGTAGCAGGCATCTTAAGCAGACGGCTATAATTTTTTGCTGGTAGGATAATAGGATAGGATAGTTCGAGGATAGTAAGGTAGTATAGTTTGACTAGGGAGCTACGTACATATTCTTCAACCGAAAGAGCGCGAAGCACGGGACAAAGTGGAAGAAATGAGTACACAAGCGTCGTATTTTCACTCTGTCCCGTGCTTTACGCTGCTTCATTCGAAAATGTAACAACTTGCCCACCAAGAAGCCTTGCTAAGTACATACGTTTTGTGGCTTTTCATGTACGGTTTACCGCGCAGAAGAAAACCTCTTCGTGACTTGTGGACTTAGACAAAGCTTTAAACTTGGACTAAGAAAAAACGCATTGCTTCCTTAGATCTATGCTTGTCACACGCACGCATCCCACACACTACTGAAGAGGGCGGCGAAGAGTCACTGTGACTGCGCCCGTGTTCGTCACCTTCTCCCTTAGCCTAATTTTTATGCGCAGTTTGTTTGCCAAGATTATAAATGTAACTTGGCTGAGACACGTTCCACATTCCATGCGTCAAAAAATAAATAAAATGAGCGTGTCCATTGGTCGTAAACATGGATATGGGAAGATCTGCAATGTCATGCTTCGAGTGGCCGCGAACGCGACACCGGGAAAATGAGCGTTGCGTAAAATTGGGCGCACAGCGGCGTGTTCTCAGCCGACCTGACGTTCGGTTTAACGCACGACCGGCTTCAGGGTCGCGGTTTAACGTTACGCCAGGAGAACTAAACTCGCCAACCTGAATTTGCACTTGACGTACACTGAGTTATACGCTGCTTGAAACGCCGCTAGTCTTAGCGTTAGGGCTAAGAAACGTTAAGGGGCCATAACGACAAAATGCAGCGTTCGTCATTTTCAAATAGCCTCTGGTAACTCACCAAGCTCAACTGGAGCAAATAAAAACGTAGTATTATCAAAAGACGAAATAAATATCGAAATACAGCCCAACGTCAGGCCATAATGACATCATATCGGCAGGAGGGACATAATAGGGTCCAACACTGAAAGAAACTTAAAGGACCCACTCATGATAATTTCCCACTCATCTTTCTGGGCGGTGGCTTAGGTCACCACTGTTTGAAATGTTTTCTTTAATAACTGATATATTTATTAAAGCGACGCTTTCTATTCTTCAGGGGTGGCGTTCGATGCCGCATTAAAACACTCTGCAAGAAAGCCAACGTTACACAAATGATAATACAAAACGTTGATGGTGATAACCGAAGGCACATCAAGCGCATCAAGAAATAACCATTTCCCGTGATCCTAATCGAATCTGGGTCCTTGGCGTTAAAACTGCTACATCTATCCGATTGCGCCATTTGACACGCTCAACAACTTTGCGTTTAACTATCTCTCGCTCAACAAAAAGACTTTGACTTCTTGGTAGTTTATCATAAAATGGGCATTTTGTAATTGAGACCAACCGTTTTTTTTTATTGAGCCGGTTTTGTATTTTGCCTTCGGGGTCATCTAACTTTGTTAGGTTCTCTTCGCCAGCCCCCCCCCCCCCCCCCCCCCCATAGAGTTTCTTACAATATAACTAGAGGGGAAACTGGCGCTGCGATCGTACGCCTCAATGGGCGTGATGGGTAATTGTGGATTCGGATTGGCGCTTGATGGCTCCTGAAACTTACTATGGATTGCAGGCAGTTTCGTTTTCGTTTTGGATTTGCATGAACGCATTTGCCTATGCGGTGTGTTGGAAGAAGCTATCAAAAATACGTTTCTGCTTGAACTGCATGCCTCGCGTGCACTGACGCCGCCCTGAGTGGAATGTTTACAACCATAGTTGCGAATTGGGTGGGTTATCAATGCATTGCCGCACAGCGAGCACGAAAACACAAATGACGACGCTCTGTGCGGCGAAGTTGTCTGCTAATTAGGAGTTGCGGCGCTCTCATTCGGCACAGCAATGTATTGTCGAAGCTGACGACGGTTGCGAATCGCTTGGAACAGCCAAACCTTCCGTGCGAACGCCGGCTCCTACTGCGTAGAACAGCAGCACCGGCGGCTGATAGGAACGCAGCTTGATGTATGTCACTATATAACTTCTCAAAAGGTAATCGGTTTCTTTTTTCTTATGAGCATAAAAATTCTCTTACTATTACAAACCACCAGCGCCGAAACTTTTACAAGTAGTTTTTAAAGAAGTCCGCGTCCTGCTGTAGTTGGCAGAAAATGGCAAACCTGCTCCACAAACCTTCTCGACTCCGCGTCTGTTTTTTTATTTAACGCGCCGTTTTATTTCGTACAAAACCGGTTTTTCGTCACTAACTTTTTTGTTCGCCATGTAATTTGTAAACGGAAAACCGGGCAGTAAGAGCTTTTTTGTCAAAAAACACAATTTGCGCAGCCATAAGCCCGTTTTGATCCTACGCAATCAGGTTCCAAAACTACCCATCATTCCCATTGAAGCGTAAGCGCCGCTGCCATGTTCGCGTTGACACTAGCGCCAGTTTCCCCTCTAGTTATTTGTATGAAACTCTATGCCCCCCCCCTCCCCCCCCACTCGCCGTGGTGGCTCAGTAGCTAAGGCGTTGTGCTACTGACAGCACTAGCATGTGGGTTCGATTCCCGGCCGCGGCAGCCGCTTTTCTGATGGAGGCGGCAAAAACGCCCGTGTGCACGAGATTTTGGCGCACGTTAAAGGGACACTGAAGTGAATTTGTCAAGCTCCCATTTTTGCTTGCACTGCGTAGACTGGCTCAAATTAGCACACTTTTCATCGTTTTTACGATTGACAAATCGGTAATTATTTTACAAAGCGCAAAAGAAGAAAAACTACCATGCGCGGTTTGCGGCGGCCGCACCAACTAAAGCTGTGACGTTAGGAGGAGCGGGCACCGTGATTGGACGATGCCCAAGTTGAGCAACCAAACAAGTTTCGGTTTCGGTTTCGGTTCTGTAAAACACAACCGTTGGCGTTGTTGGAAGGGCATTCTCAATAACTCAGTAATCATCGTACGGCGCTTCTGCCATGTTGTGAGTTGTAAAAATGGATAAAGATAAGCCTCCTAGGACGCATTGGAATCGTAGCATTCACTAGCCGAAACCTACGCAGTGCATGAACGCCCTCCGCGTACCCGCAGACGCCCAAATGTCATGCGCTTTTCCCCCATATTTGGAGCTTGCCTCCCTCATGCCTGTATCGTAAAAAGCGTGTTCGCACCAGGCCAAGGGTCTGTTCATTCTGGCCTGTGCCCACTGCCTGCAAGCAGTCGGTGCTTATGGCAACAGCACGCCAACGAGAACTCGCTAGCGCGCCAGTGCCAGCCTGCGCGCGCTTTGTGAGTTAGTTCGTGGAGCCATGAAAGTTGCGGCCAAAAAAAAAAGGTGAAGTCAATATAGAAAACTTCGGCGGAAAACGAAAGCGTTAACTTACAGAAAAAAAAAGGCATGTACCCACGGGGACTCGAACTCCTGACTTGCAAAACACTTGCGGTGGCATATCTAGCGCCCAAAACCACTCGGCCACGGAGCGGGCTCCGCTGGTATTGGTAATATAGGGTATATATTGTACAACCAGTTTACACTTTTATTTAGTTTTGGCATTTCAAGCACCTTAGGTGACTATTTGTTGTATTGCGCTCGTGCAGTAAGCGTCGCCCGAGTTTCCACAATAGCTCACGTCTAGCAATTGCATTTCGTAGACGGAAAAGCGTTCGCAGATGCGTAGTCGTGCTGCTGACCGCTGTGCTTGTTCGCCCAGCGCAAAAAAGTGCTTCCCGCACCCTAGTTTTACGCTGTACAGTAAAAATATCCGTTGATTTTATTTCCTTAGTACCTACATTGACTTCGCTGACTCTTCTCCCGCCTTCAAGAGGCCTTATATTTTCCTACTGGCGTACCAGTCAGCGAAGCGTCGCATGTGCGCTTGTGTGAAGCGACCTTGACTTGGAGTTAGATACAGTGTACAAACTAACCAAGTAAAGAAAGGCAGATTCTACTATTCACAAACGTGTCCTGGCTTCGTTTCAACTGAGCGAACGAATTGCGACGACCCGTCGGCGGCCGGCGGACGAAACGGTGGGCCGACTGACTTTCTGAAGGCAGGGGAGCCGTGCAGTAGCGCAGCCAATTGCGAGCTCGGCTCCTCTCGACGTCACACAAAAACGCCGCAGAAAATGGGCGAGCGTAAAGAGAGGAGGACAGCATTTTCGAATTAATTTTTCTACTAAATAAAATCGCGTAAACGCGCCCAGGGTGGTCGAAACATGGTCTGGGGACTCCGGACTACAATTTGCGCAAGTAATCCCGCAATGTTTACATATCACTTCAGTGTCCCTTTAAAGATCCCCAGGTGGTCAAACTTAATCCGGAGTCCTCCACTACGGCCCGCCTCATCGTCTGCGTTGCGTCGGCGCATTAAACCCTACAATCAATCAATCAATCAATCAATCAATCAATCAATCAATCAATCAATCAATCAATCAATCAATCAATCAATCAATCAATCAATCAATCAATCTTCGCCCCTCAACCCCCCTCTTTTGGTTTGCTGGCGGTCGAATTAAAGTGTTGCGCGAAGCCACAGATTCTGCTCTTATTTGACTGTGTACGAGCACCGTAATATATAAAATTTCTATACCTGGGGTTGCTTTCTACAGGTGTCATCAGAAACCCGAATGTCGAATGTGGACCCAACAGCGTCATTCGGATCATATCGAACTCCAATTACACGTGCCACGGCTGTGCTTCTATTGTTGACCTCTTTTCATGAACCTATTGAAAAGTCCAAAAAAGCTTCAAACCACTGAATAAAATTTTTTTAATGCCTGAACTGCCTCTCTCGATGAATCCGCGCACCGCGGCGCTAGTGTGACCTCACGCCTTTCCGTTAGCGATAATAAGGTTAAACGGGGCCTTATGCAGCTCTGAATAATCCCAAACACCGCGTAGGTTGACGTACCGATGGAGTGCCTCCATACTTAAAGGCTGACTGCAACCCCAATTTACCTCCCCCAAATTCTATACCAACGTGTGGTATACACCACTAAATTCTTTTGTGACCAAACTTTAACCTCCACACGCGCGCAGTATTTTTATTAGAACAGTTCTAAAGCAGTCACTTCACCTGGCGCACCTCTTAACGTAGGATCGCCACAATTGGTCTCCAATGCGGCGAATTTCCGATGTGATCTTCCAGTCACGACTCCTGGGCGGCCGTCGCCTCTCATTGGTACAGTTAAACCTGAATGCAACGAATAACGAACCAACCTCTATGTAATAAATCCATGAATTTAACGAAGTTTTTTTAATTCCCCATTGTCCTCCCCATTGAAACCCATGTGTTCCCGACCTCTATGTGGCGAAGTCGTTTCTACAGTTAACGTTGATGTAACGAATTCACTGCGCTGGTGAGCTGTTGTTTTTTGCACGTTTTCTAAAAAATTGGCTGGTGAAATGCACCACCTAAAGGGGTCCTGAAATACCTTCCGCCGATGCATGGATGTACATGTAACCAAATAAAGCAATCTATTAGCAATCTCCTCCCGCAAGAATTTTGTTAAAGCGATGAGTATTAGCTGAGAAATCGTAAATGAAAAACCACGCATTATCGTCGCGCCGCGTTTCCTCCTCCTTTCCACTTACTCTCCGCTGTTGACGGCGCGTGAGCCTTCCCTCCCATGATGCTGCGCTCCGCAGCGGTGACGTACTTCCGCTATTACGCTCCTCCGACTGCCGTCTGCTACGAGCAAGCTTTGTTGACACCATGAATCCCGAACTCCGCTCAAGGCTGGAAAAGCGAACGAAAAATCTGGCCGCATGTGTGCAGCGACCTGGCCTTGCCCTTTCGTGACTTTTTTATCGGCGGCGAACTCGCAGCCGCACGGGGAGGATCACGCGCTCGTTCCCTTTGATGCACAGCGCACTGTTTATCCAAAAAGCGCCGTATCAGATGTGGCCCCGCTGGTGCCGGGTTTTATTTTGCGGCGGTGGTAATTCCTGCCGGCGGCATGCGAAAAAGATATTTTAAACCGATACAAAACCCGTGCACAAAACGCTTCAATCATGTGACCAGTTCAGCTTTGGGCGACGCGTGGTGGAGAGCAGCAACGTTGGCAAAACATTGCAAAACATGCTCCGCCGCGGCTCTTAGCTTTCTAGCCCTGGAGCGACCGCCATTTCTTTGACAATCTCAAACATCGGTTGCCTTGGCAACAAGGCACAAACCGCTCCAGAAGTCAGTTACGATTGCGTGATCCCGGTTCAGCTCGGGGCCCCACCTCGCGACATGTGGGTACTGCAGGCGTACCACTCACTCCCATTGGGAAGTGCGAGATGCGTTTGACATTACAGGAGGCGATGGTATGTGTGTTGTGGACGCCTTTGTTTCGCGATGCAATGCAACGTTGTGCTTCTGGGGGTGGATAGTGCTTCCCATGGTCCGGATTATCTTTCTCGAGCGACGTACGACTCAACCTCGCATGGGGTATGTGCAGTATGCGTGGCTAAACGCCATCTCGGCTTGTGCGCCAGAGTTAAGTGGCTTCTGTTCGTCCCCGCAAACCGCGCGCGAGGTGAGTGCCGAATTTACGACGGGCAGGAGGAGGCCACCCATCGTCTGTCAATCGCGGTTGACTTGCAACGCATGTTCTGACGTTGCGTTCGTTCGAAACGCATCACTGGATTGTTTGAAGTTGAATAAAATGTATGCGTCAAACCCGGGCATTCGGCTCAGGGCGTTCTCTGGGATTGCACGAAAGAAGTGCCACGGAGCTTCCACGCTTTCTTTATGGAACGTACTCAGGTAAGAGAATATCCATGTCGTGTTATCGCCGTGTTGCATTCAATACAAGCGGTTAAACGTTTGTTTACACTTGTTTCGTTTGTCGTAAAATGTCCAAGTAGTCCGGCACTCCGCTGGCAGATCAGCCGATGAGCCGACGCTGAGCAGACGACTGATCTCTTTGCCGGAAGTGCGTGAAAAAGCCGCCAAATAGCAGGATGTCTAGCTCATGGCGAACATCTGGGAATCAATGACGTAGACATGTGAAGATGGCGGCGTCCAAAAACACGAAGGGTGAGAAAAAAGTGACAAACTTTGCAACCAAAATGTGACCTTTCCGCTGCGCGTAAAAGAGTAATACTGGGCACAGATGACGTTGCTCAAAACGCCTTTCAGGGCCCCTTTAAGCGAACTTCGCCCGCGCCGCGCTTCCTATGCGAGTTCGGTGTCGTTTAGGTGCTTTGCCTGCCTGTCGGTATATGTAGTCACGCGTCTCCACTGCCATCTGTGGAGTCCTTTCGTCGGTTATGAGGTCTGCAGGCAGAAAACGAAAACTTCTGTTTTTTCCAGGCAAGCTCGCAATTTTGAAAATTCTATCTCCCCCTGGAAGAAATAAGAACGTCGCTGCCCGGTACAGTATCCTCGCTATCACCATCTCGACAATTTTAACTTCGGCAAAGAGCATCAAGTTGCCCTTCCAGCATACGTGTGGTCCTCGAAACGGTTTTCAGACACCGAAAAGAGTCAAAAGCAAAAGTGATGCTTAAGTTAAGTTTGTGAATACGGGTGTAAGTGACCTTGCTTCTTTGCGGTGCCGTATAGTTACTAAGTTCGCGAGAAAGTTGCACGCTCCTATAACGGAGCTTTTCACAGTGGAATAAATCCTTTAAGATCAGTTCACCATCACTGTTGTCTACCATTTTGGTTTCGTTTGTGCTTCGTTCCATCTAGTATGAACTGGAAACCTGCTTG
The DNA here is from genome assembly GCF_048455015.1 of Haemaphysalis longicornis. Taxonomy (NCBI): domain Eukaryota; kingdom Metazoa; phylum Arthropoda; class Arachnida; order Ixodida; family Ixodidae; genus Haemaphysalis; species Haemaphysalis longicornis. The sequence continues at coordinate 110,481,364 of NW_027526445.1, read as the reverse complement.
TAACAAAAAATTGTGAACTTTTGTAAACATCGCTATATCCAGGTTTAACTGTAGCACTTTTACGGGCGGCCCCACGCGAGCGAGTACCGCCATTCGCGCATCTTGCATGAACAATTGGTTTGCCGTACTTCCGAAATGCGAAAAGAGGAAGACGCTCTGGGTTGCCGACACAAAAAGCCCCCCCTCCTCCCCCCTTCTCCCAAAACCTGAAAAGTGCTGAGGCTGGCCCCCGGTCGAGGCGAAGTGATATGCCTTCGGCGAGCGATTATGTACTTGCATACCAGCTGATTTCATGGTTGCGATGGCTGCAGAAGGCTCTCTGTCGACTCTACAAGCACGCGAGACGCGAGTGCGGCCGACGCAAGACGATTGTTACGCTAGGATCGTGCAGAACCCAATGAGAAGAATGCCGCACGCACACACAGGACGGAATGTATTTACAGCATATTTAGCCACTCAAGGAGATGAAGGTCACTCAAAAAAAAAGAAATGTTCGCAAAACCGGTTCGGTTAGCTTTCCACGGTAGTGGCTGTCGCTAGACCCGCAAAACAGTTGCGTTGAGCACGGCTCACAGGTATGTCTCGTTGGGGCGAAGTGGTCGTCGAGGGTGAGGCTCGCAAACTTGGCCGGCCGCTTCACGGACAGGTCACCAACGAGCTGGTGTGGGACGCTCCGGAACACCTCCGCGACCAAGCACACCCGGCCCGGAAGTCGTGGCCAGGACTTAGCAACCCGGCGGTCCGAGCAGGAGCATGGAGCCGCTGACGCACCACGAACGTCGGCCTCGCAGCAGCAGGAACCCCGGCTCGAGCCGGAACGTGACGACGTGGCAGAGCCTTGCGATCACTCGTGCCCGAGCCGCACCCAGACGGAAGCTCGCCTGGTCACCGATGGCGACGGTCTCGTAGCGGACGGCACGTCGACCGGACGTCTGACGTGGGAATGCCCAGTCCAACCGTGCCCTGTCTCGGTGGCCCTGCACTTCCCGGGTTCGCAGCGCTTGCTCGCACCACGCCCTCGTCTTCCTCTTCTTCGTGGCGTCTTTTTGCCAGCGGCCACTTGGTGTCTCCCGCGATGTGAAATCATCTTTGACTACTTTCACCGTGCCCCCTCCGAGCCACTCATCACATCACCCCCACCTTAAGAAAGTTGTTAGGGGACCAAACAACTATTCTACTAATCCCTAGGCAGGGCAAAAAAAAGTGGCACTGATAACAATGGAATCACTCGCAGGATGCCGTCACTTAACAATAAACTACGATGAACGACGTTATGTCACCGTCAAGTTACACACGCGCCCGCACAACACGACACTGCTGGACTCCTGTTCACTTGTGGGAAACCTTGTGTCGTCGGCTTCTCTGGTAGGTGCATAGACTATGCCACCAGAAACAAGGTTGCGTATCCAGGTGTCGAAGTCTACACCGTGTATCTTGCCTGCTTGCATCACCTCCTGGGTTGTCGGGAAGTTGATTACGCGTTTCCGTTGCGATACCAGTGTGCTGCAAGCAAGTTGCGGCATCGGGAGCGTTGAGCAGAAATGCCGCAGCAACTTGCAGTTCAGGCGTTTTCCGGTTGCAGACGTTGCATGATCGCACGAAACGCTTCACATCTCGTCCCAAATCCGGCCAGTAGAATTCTTCTAAAATCCGATAAGTCGTCTTCCGGATGCCGGCGTGTCGAGGCATGAGGCGCTCATGCGCGGCTCGAAGGACTGACTCTCTGAAGTTCTGGGGCATTACTATTTGCTTGAACTCATTTCCATTTGAAAGGCGACAGACCCGGTACAAGAGGTCCTCACTTTCGAGGAAAGTGTAGTGGTGGCCTCTTGCAGAGCGAGACTCCTTTCCAACTTTCCGGTAAATAGACCTCAAAGTGGGGTCTTCGCGCTGTTCCTGGGCTAGTTTTACACGGTTGAGGTTACGGTGCCGGAGTAATGGCGCTCTTAAGCGTATGTCCTGCAGGGCTTCAGCGCTTGCCACGGCGGAAAACAGGTAGTGCGGTTCCGAAGGCAGCGTTCGCCCTAGGCTGCTCGTACCCGTTTCACTGTCGCCAATAACTCCGTACTCCCAGTCAAGATGTGGATCGTGAGGGTTCCTGACGCCTGGAATGTTGCCAAGAACAAGGTCGTAAAGGGGACAGGCCATGCAGAGAGCGCTAATCTCTCCTACAAAATACGGCGTCTCCACTTGGATTTTCGCCTCCGGTAGTTCCTTCGTGGACCCGTCTAGAAGGACAACACGGCGTGTCTTCCCGGTGAAACAGTCGTCGTCGACCAAATCACGGCGGACGACGGCGGTGTTGCTCCCGGTGTCTCTGAGGACTCTAGCGGCTTTACCGAGCACTCGTCCTGAAACGACTCGCATCTCCTTCACCAGGAACGGCGAATCCCTGTCGCTGGCGTCCTGCGAGCTGGGACCACTTGCTCTCGCGTCCGACGACTGGGCTTTGTAGGACTTGGTTTTGGCGGCTCTCCTTGGAGGCTCGTAAATGACACACGCAGCTACCGTGTCTTTACCTCCTGATCCCCTTCGACAGTTATCGGCACTGTGACCTGATCTGCCAACTCAGAGCAGGTGGTCTTTACTCTGGCCACAGTAGGACAGTCCTGTGCGCGGTGTCCGGGACGATCACATAGAAAGCACTTCTGCGGTGCCCTTTTTTGGGTATTTGTTGCCACCTTGGGATCATCTCGCACGACAGCAGGAACCTTCCCTAAGTTCGCAAGGTTTTGCGCCTCCAGGAAATGGTCCGTGACGTCTGCCAAGGCATTCAGGGTGACACATTCGCGTTCCTTGAGGAAAACGACGAGTTTGGGGTGGCAACAACTGTAAAATTGCTCCGACAGTACCAAATCGCGGAGACCTTCGTAGGTTTTAGAAATGTTGGTCAATTCCACCAAATGGTCGAAGTAGCTCGACAGCCTGGCTGCAAACTGTTTTCCCGTTTCGCCGTCTTCTGCCCGGGCTTTGCGGAACTTTCCTTGGTATCCTTGGGCAGTGAATCTGAACCGTTGCAGTAATGCCTTTTTGACTTTGCTGTAGTCCAGTGATTCCTCCGCAGTCATCCTCCCAATTACGGTGAGTGCTTCTCCGGACAAGTACATACTGAGTGCAACGGCCCATTTGTCCTGGACCCACCCCTGTCCGGCTGCCACGCGCTCGAAGCGCTGAAGATACGCGTGAAGATCATCGCGCCTTTCGTCAAATAGGGGTAGGAGCTTTTGCGGATTCATCACTGATACATTGGGGCTAGTTTCACTGTCGGCAGTGGCATTTGCGGTGTTTCGCGATCCTTCTTGAAGACGGATCTTCAGCTCGAGGATTCGCATCTCATTCTCCGCAGCTTCTTTTTCCCTCTCAGCAGCTTCTTTTGCCCTCTCGGCGGCTTCTCTAGCTCTTTCGTCGGCTTCTCGCCTTTCCTCTCTTTCTCGTTCTGCAGCTTCCTTAAGCCTCTCTCTCTCAGCCGCCCTCTGAGCACGCTGCTCTTCACGTTGCGTGTCGATCCACGCCCGTAGTTCCGACCCCGAGAGTCCTAGCTGCGTCCCTATCTCCAATAATTTCTCCACATCCATCTTGTTAGTACACTCACGTCACGAATATGCGCTCGGCATCCAACTCAGTTCTGCGGTTGTTAATGGGCGGATCCTGGCAGGCTCGCCACTTTTGTTACGCTAGGATCGTGCAGAACCCAATGAGAAGAATGCCGGACGCACACACAGGACGGAATGTATTTACAACATATTTAGCTACTCAAGGAGATGAAGGTCACTAAAAAAAAAGAAATGTTCGCAAAACGGGTTCGGTTAGCTTTCCACGGTAGTGGCTGTCGCTAGACCCGCAAAACAGTTGCGTTGAGCACGGCTCACAGGTATGTCTCGTTGGGGCGAAGTGGTCGTCGAGGGTGAGGCTCGCAAACTTGGCCGGCCGCTTCACGGACAGGTCACCAACGAGCTGGTGTGGGACGCTCCGGAACACCTCCGCGACCAAGCACACCCGGCCCGGAAGTCGTGGCCAGGACTTAGCAACCCGGCGGTCCGAGCAGGAGCATGGAGCCGCTGACGCACCACGAACGTCGGCCTCGCAGCAGCAGGAACCCCGGCTCGAGCCGGAACGTGATTACGTGGCAGAGCCTTGCGATCACTCGTGCCCGAGCCGCACCCAGACGGAAGCTCGCCTGGTCACCGATGGCGACGGTCTCGTAGCGGACGGCACGTCGACCGGACGTCTGACGTGGGAATGCCCAGTCCAACCGTGCCCTGTCTCGGTCGCCCTGCACTTCCCGGGTTCGCAGCGCTTGCTCGCACAACACCCTCGTCTTCTTCTTCTTCGTGGCGTCTTTTTGCCAGCGGCCACTTGGTGTCTCCCGCGATGTGAAATCTTCTTTCACTACTTTCACCGTGCCCCCTCCGAGCCACTCATCACAACGATATACGCTCTTGACGCGGTCGGTCGGCGCGTCGGGCGCGTGAACGAGTACGCAACTGTGCAATGCACTCCAGGCTCGCGGCCGGCCGGCTCTTCTGACTGCGGAAGCGAGAACGGCTGACGTGAGAACGGCCGACTCGCCGTTGTTGAGGCCGGTCGGGGGGCGGACGAATACGGCAGGTAGCTGTGCGGCGCAGTGCTTAGTCGCGGCTGGTCGAGTCTTCGAGAGCGCAAGTGGGGCGAGTACGGCTGTCGAGAGGCAACACGCTGTTGTAAGTGTTGTCGCGGCGGGTCGGCGCGCGAACAAGTACAGCACGCGGCGCACTGCATGGTATCGATTGACCTCAAACAACTCCGCCAAAACCGTGTGAATCGAAATATAGGTCGGCTTAGAATATAGGTAGATCCCTTAAGGTAAGGTTAAAAAGTAAACAACCGAAAATTGTCGAAATGCATTTATTCTCGGAACGGCACCACTCACCCAACATCGGAGCCGCAGTCTCATTCGGCGGAAGTATGCTGTAATCAGAAGACGATCACTTGTCGCTGCCTGCCTCCCAGAGTGCGTCGCCTTCGGTGCCGTAGAGAGAATTACTGATGTAGCATTTAGGGCCACCAGTAGCTATCGTGAACGATGTTCCCGTAGGAAGTCCGCGATAGTGTCCTCGAGTTGTGGATAAACGCACTACGCCCACAAAACTGCGTTTTGCACAGTTTGAACTTGAGGAACTTTCTTTTTTGTGCCCTCCAGCGCCGCATGCATTTTTAGGAAACGCCAAACTGGCGTTGAGCGGCCACGCTGCTGTGCGCATCAGCAAAGTCAGTAACTTTTATCTTAAATGCAGCTGAAAGTGCCCGCGCTTGCTGCTAATCATCCTTAAAGAAGGCAAAAATTCAAATACCAAACAAATCAGACGTGGCGTTGATACAAATGGAGATGTTGGGACGGGTCGGATGCCTAAGCACAAAAAGAACACAGCAACAACAAAGAAATGCCCGGTATTGGCTTTGGATACGGCCGTATGCAAGTTGACAAACATACACACCACAGGTTCCCAGCGAACGACGCACATTCGGCTAAAGACCGCTACACGAGGCGAGGGGTGATTTAGTTTGATATTGTCATGAAAAACGTACCGCCTATATTCTGGTTTACAGAGTAGATAAAAAATATTAGCTCCAGTCTACGCTTGGTGGTTAGTCTGCGAAGCTATAAACGACACCCCCAACAATTACCCATGCAGCGTCACTTCAGTTCACACACGTGGCTCTACAAAAAGTTAAACCACAAACTCTGCCAGCGATAACCTGGCTTTCACGGTGGCGGCGTCCCGAGCGCCGCAGCGTCGGCTGGAACAAAATGAAGAGAAGGGTCTTTCGACGGGTCAGTAGGAGGGCGGCACGCACGACTACGGCGTCATGTCTCTCAATGCTTCCCCCTTAATCTTGTTTCGTGTGCCGCCTCCAAAAAACGACCTCCGCGTTCCCAGACGCGTAATACAAACCACCGTCCTCATCTCCACGTGTGGGCCTAGCTTAGTCGGCAATACGACGGGCTGTCACTCTGCTTCTCCATTGGGGCCCATGTTCGATCCCTGGTTGTGCCAGTAGTTTGTTTGTGTACCCTGAGTGTAGGAAGTACTAGCCTGGGCCCGGGGTTTTCTACTGATGCGGACACAATACTTTCCTTGGCTGGATAGAGGTACACTGCATCGCAGTAAAATTTCACTCAGAGATTAGAAAAATGGCCATACTTGGCAGAATGGATAATAACAAGGTTAGAAGCATTGAGTCTCGCGAAAGGTCACGGTTTCACGATGCCAGAAAAGCCAGTGCAGTGCTTTTGTCGCTGCATGCCTGTTTATATACGTGGGCATCAGGATCTCAAGATTCAAAGCCTGAACCCTGCTAAAATGAAGAAAACTGGCAGTGTAAAGAAAAAAATAAAATTTTGGGTTTTAATATTGATAATGCGCGCTGAAACCGACTTCTTACACGCTAGGCGCGGCATGTTTGGGCATTTTCCTGCAGTGCGATAGCTGTTTTCTTTCTTCTCTAACAAACGGAGGAGGATTCCAGCAGTATAGCCGATATGCCCTGTGCCGGTGCCATCTAGCGCTAATCACTGCTTTTTCTGTCCCGATTTCCTTGATCCCAGCTTCACTACCACCCTTCGCGATACCTCGTTTAACCTCTTATCGGAAAACTATAGGCGCGTCTCAGCCGCTCACGGCGCAAAAATAATGTGAACGAACGTCTGAACCCCTTTTCGCGCAAGGTTTAAGTTTTTGAAGAAACGGACGACCTGAAACACATCGAATGGGCGCCGTCTTCTCGCAGGCAGCCGTAGGAGAATCCCCTGGCCGCGCCCACTTGATGCCCGACTGAAACGTCACTTCTGGCCGGCCGTAATGGCGACCTTTTTTTCCAGTTTAGTTGTTGGAAATTGTACTTTAAAACTTCCATAAAGATGCATCGCCTCAAATTTGGACCTCCAAATTTTGCGCGCAGCACCTTTTGAAGTAATGCTAGCGGAAGGCAGTGCATTTAGGGTACGAGAATTTCGTTGCAGTTGGCCTTGAGTGCTTATGATATTAGGACATGCGGATTATTTCTCCACCTGGCTGTCTAGTGAACTGAAATAGAAGAAAAAATAGGAGTAAACAGGAGGCACGTATTTGCAGGGCATGTACGTTGCGTCTTCAGAACCAAACTTATAGCTACTTGAGAGATAGCGATGGGTAAGAGAGAGGGAGGGAGAAGGGAGCTATTTAAAGGAAAAGAACCTTTATGTATCCTTTGGCGCGTGTTCAATGTGTTGGAAGATCACTTCGAACTGAAATGTGAAGGAATTTTCACGTAGTTCACCCAAAATGAGGGTAAAGCTGAAATTAAACTTAAATTTGAAGTAACAGGATGCCGGAGAAACATTTACGGGTGACTGAACGCCGTTGAATTCCGATACATCGCCGCCTTTAAAACAGCTTTGCTTGCTAGATGGTTCACAATGCGGTTATAGAAGACTCGTCATTAGAAAAGCCTAATCTGATGGAAAGAAGTCCGTCCCTACCGACTTGCGTGTAAATAAAAATATTTCACTAGTTATGATCCCATGTAGTTCCTCAAATAAGTTGACTGCTTTCATCCTTTCTTAAACCTGCACGATTACGTTTTTTAGTCCATGCGGGAATTTCGTTTTGCGCTTCAGCTCACATTGCAGTAACGTGCATGTGCAGGGTGCTAAAGAGTCACACATTTGGTCTCCCTTCACCAGCCCGTACGTGTCGGCGATCTTTCCCGCTCCACTCAGAGTCGGCAGCTCTGGCCAGGCCCAGACAATCGCTGTTTCGGTTGCGTCGACGCAAGCACCGGTGAATATGGCTACTTTGCCAGGAGGCTTCTGATGTTCCAGTTTTGGATGAACTGTTATCGTATTTCTCGGTTTCACTGGACCGGGGCACATGGCCGGTGATGATAGAACTAGCAAGCACATGATGCTGCCAACAAGTGTTTACTCGCACCATTAACCCTAACCTGCCGTTTCCTCTTCTGCACCGCAAACCTCAATAGATGAAAATTACCGCATGAAAATCGCAAAAAAATGTTCCACAACCCCAGTGTTCTTCTAAGTGCCTGGTCTAAGTTAGTAAGACTTATCCAAACATTGCATAGACACCGCGCGTTGTGAGAACATGATACAATACAACCCATCCTCTACATCGGTACCCACGTGATCCCTCTGCAGGAGACAACTACTACCGGATATCTACCATTTACTTTCGCACTAAACAAGCCTCTGCACGGGAAGAGCTACAAATGGCGAGCACCTACTGTCCTGAAATGTGCATTTACAATTAGTCCGTAGCAAACCATATTTGTATGAGAAACTGACTGCTACGGCTTATTAGGTGTTCTCTGTAGGTTGTATTCACTGGCGTGGCGCGAATAACGGCAACCACGTGTGTGCGCCTCCATGCTTGTGCCCGCGCGTCCCCGGTGCCAAGGCACGGTCGCATGCCCGTGCCGTTCGCAGCCCTGGCGGCTGCGACTCCTGGGTGTGCCGCGTTAACGTGTATCACGTGAAAAGAGTAGCTGTTCCGTTCACCAGTGTGACAAACTTGTGGTGCAATTCAACCCCCACTTTCCTACGAGCGACTCCGCAAGGTGAGCGCCGTGTAAGTGCAGTTGTGCGGCATCGTCTGGGCGTGCAGCAGCAGAAGCATTGTGTCTCACCAAACTCCAAAGCATTACGTCAACGCCAAATACTCTTTAGCGGCGCCTCCTACAGCATACCTGTCACAGGACACGAGTGAAGTTGTCGCCACAGATCAGCTAATTTCAAGCTGCCGTGATTTGTTGCCGGCCACAGATTGCTCAGGTCTGGGCGAGTGCCGTCACTTTGGTTACTGGCCGATAGATGCCGCTAGTCTCTCGCGCAACTAAGGGTGCCTCGATTCACGCGCGTCCGGCGCTGGCAGCGAGGCACCCTGTGCAACTATCCTGCAGCGCAGGTATTTCGTGCGCTGTGCGTGCTTTTTTTAAGTGAATACACTTTATAAGCGACCCCAAACCATCCACCGCCGGCGGCGGCGTTGGCGTCCGCAGTGCTCCTCTATATTTGAAAAAGAAACAGCATCCGGCGCCTGGTTTCGATCCGAGGACTTTGCGGCCGCAGCGCGACGCTCTACCGACCAAGCTACGGACGCGACGGTGATATCAGTGTAAGACGCGCCTTATATCTTTAACGCATTCAAACTACGTCGTCAGCGGCGTGCGTTGGCGACTCAGCGGCGTTATAGCGGCTTGATAACTGCGTGGTGTACACGTGATACTACAAACCCGATGGAAGAGATGGAAGAGAAGGCGGCGAGGCGGTGGGCTGCGGGGGCCGAGCGCAAGCGCCGCAAGCGGGCCGACAACCGTGCATTCGCACTTTCACATTCTCCCCCTCGGGGAAATGCGGGCTAATTTTTTTGCTACCGCGCCTCCATCCTCCCGTGGTCATGCGGACTTCTCAAGGGCGAGCACACAATCATGGCACAATGTCACTGCGATTATTCATATCTGTAGGCTCCATGGCCGAGAATCGGTGGTGACGGCGCAGACGACGGACATCAGGGCGTCTCTTCTTTTTTGCGAGAAGGGAACGAAGTGTGCGTTCACAGGCACAGCGGTAAAGACATATGGGCACCGACATGGCTGCGTACAGTGTTGCCAAGCGCGAAATTCGCCCCCCGAACGCTTCAGTGAACACCATCTATAAAGCAGTCGTATGCCAGCCGGATGGAGCTGCAAAGCCGGCTGCTGTCAGTATCGGAGGCACGAATACGTGCCAGCCAAGCATCCCATTCTACAATTCACCTGTGTGCAGAACAAGTTTTCTGATCAGACAGACGCAAAAAAAAATGGTTTCGGTATATTTTGGTGAATTAGAGTTTTCATTTATTATATTAGACTACAAATGATGAGATAAAAATAGTTTTTCCAGCGTTATCGCCAAGTCACCTCTCGATACCACTTTACCTTCTTTTGCCTGAAGAGGAAGCCACAATAAAAATGCTGAGAAGCCCACTTGGCAACGCAAATCCTTTTTTTGTTTTGCTTTTTACTTTTAATTTTAGTAACGATGCAGCAAGAAATTGTTGCACGCAGCCATTTGTGCAAACTACGTACTTACCATTACTTAATTTTTCCAAAGAAACTCTATATTTGGTCTATTAGGGAGGTGACTGGATTTTAATAGCAATGGAATATGGTATTTGATGGTTAACCGTGTGTGTGTACTGACACTTATAAAGCCACACACGCACACCCACGCACACACCACAGCTCACTCCGGAAACCGCTGGGGTCCGTACGAATTAATCGCAATGGACGATATTCGAGTTAATCCGTGAGCAACGATGCAACGAAGGCACCGGCCTCTCAAGGAGGCTGCATGCATGGATCGCACCTCTGAACAAAGTTATCGGTGAATTCCTAAAGTGGGTATGTAAGGATGTATCGGACTGATAACTTTGGCGTGTGGGGATCGCGGCATTTAATTTTTAAGTTACTGGAGGCCGGGCAGTTCCGGTGCGATGCACAAATTTAATTAAACCTGGTGATAGGCCTATTATTCAAGCCTAAACTGACGCAAAATTTCCGGAATTTGCGTAAAGTAGGTGGAAACGCATCTAAGGGAGCCCTTTCCGAAGGTACACGAAAAAGAGACGAAATAAAAAGCAAAGAAGAAAATTGTAGCAACTAATTCACAAAAAAAGGTGGGCCTAAGCGCACTGGGTAGCAACGAAGGCCGGCGGACATAAAAAAAGACTGACTTTGTATTGCGAACACAAGCCTTTGGTGACTCACTCATCTTAATTCCCCCCATGAAAAGTGGTTTGTAACGTCACGAAAAAAGAAGACGCAAAAATATTAAACCACATTTAAAATTTCGCGCTGCCGGACGCCAGCAGTGATGCAATAGAGACAACAGTAAAGATACCGCCACAAAAGACTATGTTTCAACTGGAATAAAAAAAGTATAATTAACAATATCCCAATTTTGAGCAACACGACGAGCGACGTAATGGGTAAGATAAATACGTGGTTACCACTGTTAACTGCATGTTATGTGTGAAGCTACATGCATAGACCAGAAAAATAGTTGTACGACTACAATCGCGCAGTGATGCTTGTGATTGGTGGCTTCGTTCATCGGCAGTCGAATCCCCAAACAAGATCCTGTGACGTCAAAAAGAGCCCTGCAGGAAGTGCACGGTGGGTGGCCACTGCTTCATATGTTTCCCAATACCGGGATCATTTGGTTCAAGTTTGTAAAAAAGGTCTCATTCTCATTGATAGAAAGGATTGTAATTAGCGAAGAAAAGATATTTGGCTTTCATGTTCCCTTTGAGGTAAGTGAGGTTAGGTAGGCAAGGTTCAGGGATCTTAGCCGCTTATGGTACGTTGAGAGCCAAGTTTTCAAGCTTTTGCGGAACTTCAAAGTATATTACTAGAAAAACCCCGCGGGGGTTGTCTATTTTTCGAGACACTATTCCAGACACTATCTCCCACACGGCGGAAGCAGTAATCTGCTTCCACCACTATTGTTGGGAGGCGGCAGGACAGATGACAAGAACCGTAATTGCGGGTGAAGTGATACTTCCGCAATTAAAAGAGTGATCACTTCACAAAATGTCGGTCATCACAGCAGTAACCTAGTTCACGCACTGCACACACAGCGTCATTCTCCTCGTCTTCTTATCCTGACTATCATCAACGTCGCCAAGCCTCTCGCGGTGCTTGGGGCCCCGTGCTGCGAAGAAGAAGCAGCGCGTAGTGGTGACTGAGCAGCCCGCCATGAGCCTTGCCTCGAGCGTTTCGGACCGCAGGCCTTCGGACCCAGAAGACCAGCCCAGCCGGCAATGGTTTCCCAACAACTCAAGCTCTTCCTCTGCAAGCGCCAGGTACACGTCCAGCTCGGAGCAGGACTCGACATGCTCTGCAAGTTCCTTCCGGCAGATCATGGTTACCGCGCCACCCACGCCGATCAGCGAAATTGAACGGTGCGTCTCCGTATATGCGCACACATTATCCTTACTCTAGTACTGTGCGAGTCACCCATAATCAGCGCATTTATTGGCCGTCCTGGTATTCTATGCATCGCTGAATTCAGAATGAAGCCATGTGTAAATGCAGTAATATATTCGAGGCAAAAAATCACCAGAAAAGCGTACCGATGTGGACGAAAACGCTGAGAATTTTTACGTGTCTTGTCAGCGGGTACCACTAGTTCTCCCTTCACCGGCCACTGTTAAAGAGCTTTTTAACAATGACGTCTCCCGCCGAAGGAGAGCCCGTAATCGTTTGCAGTCGTACTCATTCGCCCACCTGTCTGCTATCACGTTGAGACGTAGTCGTTTCTATCGCTGTGTACGAAGTATGGGCATGGCTACGCGACCCAATGCGCACTATGTCCTGTGCGTTTAGAGTATAGCGAGGCGTCTTGCAGGATACTTGTTACCCAAATTAACGGCTTTTTGATTTCCTGCCACATAATGGTGGTAGAACTGCCGGCACTAGCGGAGAGGTTAACCATGGAATCCCAAAGCACCTTATGAAAAAGCCACATCAACAGTATCATAGGGTCAAAACTACACATAGCCTGAGCAAAAGTGGTGGTCAATTTTATGTCGCAGCAAACGAAATTTGGGATTTAAAAGTTTTCAGGACGCATGTCCAGACTGCGCCTATGACTGAGGGAGCGTAAACATGAGAAAACGTTCGTCGAATTTTGTTATTTATGCTTACAGTGAAACTTAAAGTGAAGCTATTTCGAACTATTTTAAAGTGATTTATGTCCGGCAAAAGTCGCCGACGTATAAGGGTTGCCTAACAGAACGAAGACTACTCCGAAATCTCTTGCACTCGAAAAGGCCACAAATTTGTCAAAACAACATAACAATTTTCTCATAGTTTTCATATACCAATACTTTTCTTGAAAACTAGACGAAATAGTTCCCAGGCTTTACTCCTCCAAGCTGATTAATAACCAGCAAAATATCTGTAGTTACGGTAAGGACGCGCAGGGAAAGATTCTCTGTTAAGCAAAATCGTTGTTTGAAATCGACCCTACGTACTTTGAGGACATTTGTAGCACGCTGCCAGTGACTGCCACAGAAGATATCCATCCAAGGGATGAGAGGGGGAGCGGCAAAATTTGGTCGGTTCAATAGTGCTTTTGTTCAGTTTATGTATCAATACCACGTCGATTGGTTTCAGCTGGGGTTTTTTCATTTTCACTTCAGAACTTGTGCTCGCGATGGTGATATCCTGTCTTTCTACTGGGTGTCTGATGTCTTAGATCCCGCTGTTTTTTGGGCTCCTTCATTAGGGCCATGCTAAATATATCGTATGCCGTAAGACTGTGCCTTGTGGCGTTCTCTTGTTCAGTTTCGGCAACAGTTGGGATCATAGCGGGTGGATTGCTCCGGCGGCGGTCCAGTTCAGAAAGGAAAAATCGTTTGTGTCTATGCGTATGTTCGCCACAATTGGTTTGGATTCAATTTTTCATATGGCTGGGCCGGTATACGCTATCGTAAGTCCCTTCGATATAGAGGGCTATAATTGATTCATTGTTGAATTGCGGGACGTGCATTAGGAGATATTTTTTCCCGTGTGTCGAACCGAAAAAAGTACCGGTTCGGTTACGCCTTTGGTTCAGGCGAAATCATTTCGTTCCGGTTCAGTTCCGGTTCGACAAAATCCCGTACGAAACCGGTTCGCGAAGCGGTTCGGGAGCTTGAGCCGGTTCGCGAATCGGCTCGATGAGTTGACTTATCACGCAAGTTAAAAAAAAACATGTGGTAGTTTGAAACGACAGTCAAATCAAAATACAAACAAAAATTCAAAATGCTGCTGTTCCCCAAAAGCAGTGGCGCAATTGCAAAGCAACCTTTAAACAATTACGAGATATTAGAAAAACATGAAGTGGCGACGATTTACCACCTACATTCTCGCCCAGACTTTATGTTGTCCTAGCGACTATTCATAAAACCACCGCCAAGAGATATGACGGTGAGATATATTTTCTGCCCTTTCCTTTTTTTGTTTAAATCGCAATCGCCGCTATGGAATCGTCTATCACGCTAACCTTTAAGCCTTTAATTTAGGCCTGCGCACTGGCGCGTTCAAATACCAGCGCCTAATACCAATGGCGCACACTTTTTATATTTCTAACAAAACAGAAAAATCCTACAATGGGCACATACATACTACCAATGAATTAGATTATTTGGTCACCCTAAATAATTTGTTAGCTGTCACCTTAGAGAATGTGTTGGCCACAATTTTGATAAAAGTAAGCTTTAGTTAATGCTCAGTCACTGCAGTATTGCTCTGACCACTGCAATTGCTTTCCGGATAGCTATACCAGATGTGTGCATTGCAATTAGTATGTCATCGTACCGCTTGACCCCCGGCCATCGTTCCGTGTGCTACATTGCAGAATCTTATAACAGATTACGCTGTTACAAAATGAAAGGGAAATTTGACGCGCAGGGCATGAGATGGGACTTTTTTGACGAATTCATCCACAGCGGTACTCCCCTACGGAACGAGTAGCAGTAGAAGTAATGTAGCGAGTTGGGCTATCAGTACAAGTGCATCTTCGAAAAAAAGCAGATCTCAATAAGACAAACCCGCATAACAAGCAGAAAAGATGATCGCTGGGCGAATGGGGAAGTGTTAGGTACCAGCCTGCCTTTCTGCATGTGTCATCTGCTTTATTACTGTTTCCGCTTCCAAGTTAAGGTCGAGGGCTGCAGTTTCTTGCCAAGGAGTTAAGTGTGCACCTTAACAGTTTCCCCTAACATATCTGCGGTTATTTGTATCTGTAAAAAAACTGAACTTGTCCACTGTACTGTCCTCAAAACTGACCACGGAACTCACTTGCTTCGCCTCGATGACACGTTTGGTTGCGAAAGGCAGGGCAAAGAAATGTATAGAGCAATATCCACGTTTTGGTGCTTGTTTTTTTACTTACTTGGTTTTACTTGGATTGATTGATTGTAGGGTTTAACACGCCGACGCAATGAAGGCGATGAGGCGCGCCGTAGTGGAGGGCTCCGGATTAATTTTGACCACCTGGGGATCTTTAACGGGCCCCGAAATCTCGTACACACGGGCGTTTTTGCTTCTCGCCTCCATCAGAAAAGCGGCCGCCGCGGCCGGGAATCGAACCCGCGACCTTTTTCTCAGCAGCGCAACGCCTTAGCCACTGAGCCACCGCGGCGGGTTATTCGGTTTTACTTCCTTTTTTTAAACATGTTTACACGGAAAACAAAAAAGAAAAGGCGAATCACGTTGTTTTAAAATATTATGCAAAAAGTAATCGGTTTTACTTACTTTTTGCATAATATTTTAAAACAACGTGATTCGCCTTTTCTTTTTTGTTGTTTCCGTGTAAACATATTTAAAAAACTGGCGCATTTAATGCCCCGTGCTATACTCTACTCCGAGGCGCAGCTTACGTTGCACGCCGGCAGACCTATTTTAACCAGCTGGTGATATTAAAAGTGGCCCAAAATCTTGATACACTAACGTTCTCGATTCACATCTACTTCAGAAAAACGGTCGTGGGGAAGGGAGATCGCGGCCACTTGTGGTCAGCAGCAAACGGCTTAGCCACTCAGCAGCTCCTGCAGTCAAGCTTGTCAAGTATTAACAATTTGCAGGTGTCGAACCTTTAAACAAATTATGAAATCAAAAAGTTTGCACACATCGGGTGTGGGCTTCGCTGTTGCGCAGTGAAACACTCCTGTAGCCTGACTGCTCCAATAAAGTCGCAGCTAGGGAAGGGCATCGTTTTACATCCCCTCAAAGCTGCCGAGAATGACATTTCATTTGGTCAGCTTGCAGTACGCTCTCGCTTCCAGCAGCAACAGAGCATTGCTACATTGGTGCCAATTCATTTCTCCTGTTCTTGCATAGAGCGTGATAGTGTTCAATTCTCTGGAGGGGAACGTGCGCGAGTGAGTACGGAGTTGATGGTACGTGAAAGAAAAAAAAAGGCCTGAATTGCATTGACTGTGCAATATCAATAATGGAGGATCGAACCGTTTCGGCATGAACCGGTAACCTTTATTTCTTTTTTCGGTTTAGTTCCGGTTCGGGTTCAGCTTGCTCAAAAAATAACAATTCGGGTTCGGGCGCAGTTCCGCAAAAAGACCGGTTCAGTTACGGTTTTCGGTTCGATTCGGTTATGGTTCAACACCATGATTTTTTTACCTGCGACAGGAGATATACTCTTATAGTTGACGGAGCTCTGAGGCCGCTCTCGCCTACTGGAGTAACTAAATGAGCTGTCACACCCAAATAACATGAAATACCTTTCACGGTCATGCTACTTGAATATTCGAAGCGATGCGGAACCAAAACGAGTTTTTGGAATTTACACAGGGCAGGTACATGGAGTTCTAGGGCGTCGAAGAAAACCCAAAGCGGCCGTAGAACAATAATCGACGTGCGTAAACACGTTCGGACTATGCCCAGGCAAGCCTTAACCTTAATGGCCAAAGCTTCGTCTCCTCGTAGCGGGAACCAGATACTGACTGCCCAGCCGCCACATTCGAAACGGTAGCGTAAATGGGCATTACCCAAGCGAAGTTTCTCTCTCTCCCTCTCTCTGCAGCTACCTCCGCAGCGCGTTCGTAATGGCTCCCCACGTGGCCGGACCTTTGCTTCAGTTCCCCATCGACGTGTACCTGAGAATGCGCCAAGACGAGGAGAAGGGCAACGTGATTCTCTCCCCGTGGTACCTGGCCTGCGCACTGGTCATCATGTACCACGGTGCCTCCGGAGAAACAAGACGGCAAATTGCCAACGTCATCCACACGGACGATGACGGCTCCATCGTGCACATACTGGACAACCATGCCAGCCGCATGTTCTGCCGGGACTACCGCAAGACCCACCACACGCACTCGGGTAAGCTAACTCAATCAATCAATCAATCAATCAATCAATCAATCAATCAATCAATCAATCAATCAATCAATCAATCAATCAATCAATCAATCAATCAATCAATCAATCAATCAATCATTAAATAAATCCGTCAATCAATCAATGAATCAACCACTGAGTCAACCAATCATTCGATCAGCCAATAAATAAATAAATAAATAAATAAATAAATAAATAAATAAATAAATAAATAAATAAATAAATAAATAAATAAATAAATAAATAAAAAGTCATTTTCCGCAGGCCCTAAGCTCTAACTTAGATGATGTGGATGTGTACAAATATCTTGTTCATTCTGAGGGCCGATATAACTCACCAGAAGGAAATGAGACGTACGGTAACTACTTTATGGATTTGTAATATTAATTGGTAATAGAGCTTTATTTTTTACATAACATCAACATATGTCCCTCGAGGTCCTCAACGCCCTCGAGGCCCTGAGAGTATTGTAATAAATAAGGGCTTAGTAGTAGGTCTACGTCTACAGTTTCTTCTCCGAGGGACAGGGTGTTGAAACTTTCAAAAAGATTATGAAGCGCCGCCTGATAAGGGACCCCGTGCCACCTGCTACACACATTTCAACAACGGTAATTTAAACGTGCTCTAAATATACCCGTGTGCAGAACGAAAGCAGCCTTGCTTTTGTAAACAAGGGCTGCTCTATTTAAGCAGTAAAGCTGGACTTGTTACCAGTGGTTGGATTCCAAAAACGCACGTTGTGAGCTAAAAAAGGCGTTGCAAAGAGGGAAATCGAACGCAACTGCTTGTGATGATCGGCGCGTGACGTTATCCGCTAGTATGTACCGTGGATATGCGGAACATGGGTTTTTTAAGGTACCAACATAAAAGTTACGAAGTTGTGTCAAGGCGTAAACAAAAATCATTCAGCCTTCCGTCTAACAACAACGATGGTGCAACGCGAACTTCCTCGTTAGAGATTTCTCGGCTGCCGCGTAAATTTGGAATTTGACTCGCAGACAGCTTGGACTTTGACTCGTTTATTTTTAAAACTCAGTCGCAGGCAGTTTAGGCTTTTCATTTCGAAAGAAAGCTTCGCGTTCAACCATCTCCACCGTACATGGAAGGGGGAAGGAGTTTTCACTCTAATTTTCCACGACCATGCATCCCTCTCGAAAACCAAACCGCTTATACCGTGACCGAATGGTTGTAATCGCATAGACGTCAGCTTAATAACGCCAGGGGCGCAACTTCGATTCCCACCACGGGATTCGTTTTTTTGTTCACTTCGCCCTCAATCATTGTCATCGTCACAAAATGCTGGCTTTCCTGCAGTGTGGTTTGTCGGGACTACTGACACCAGTGAGAGGCTGAAAGCTTCACTTTAAAAGTTTCCCATGTATCTCCTCCCTTCGCTGCAAATGTGGCCGGAAGATGATAGCCTTCTGCCGCCCATACTGCGTAACTTCCTGCAATCTCTCACCCGCCCACCTCTCATGCCCTTGTCCTGGCGTTTTGCTACTCCCACGACAAACCAAGAAGAGGTTCGCTCAAGACAATTCAATTTCGCTGCGTTCGTCTGCTCGCGCCATCTACTGGAACATTCTGGTACTCTTGAACCTTGAACATTGCCACGAGGAGTCGCCGCACGCGGCGTCGGCATTTTGAGGTCAAACTATTTCAAAGCAAAGCTTTTTACATCTACCAGCAAACAGTTTCGTCGTAGCGTGCGCCACAAGAAACTCCCAACCAGGCTAAATAAAACTACATGCACCGCCAAGATGGAACCTTTGCCTCAAGAGAAGCGGAGCGACAGCCCGTCGTCTTTGCGACTAAGCTACGCGCACACGGGGAGACGAGGAGATAGAAGAAGTTTTTTCACGTACGTGTAGAGTTCACGTACGCAAACGTCAAAAGTATACGTAGCCCACGCGCATGTATTCTGAAACCCTTTTAGTTACACGCACGCGACGCACTACGCGCGTAGGACCTTTGGATGCACGCGCTTCAGTTTATATAAAGCCGCGCACTACTACTAGCGACATCTACTAGCAGACACAGATGCTGCTCGTGATCTCGCGAGCCCGCTGCTATGACGATGAGAAACGCTACTTCGTCAGGCTTAACAGCTGAAAAATCGCCATTCTATCTGAAAAACAAAATCTGTTCGATGATTTAAACTTTAGGGGAGGTTAAGAATGGGCAAATTGAAAGCGAAATCAACGGCTTAGAAAAAGATATCTCACTGAGGGATTAGCGACGATGCAGTTTTCGCTGGGAATCGGGAGGGCAGGGAGCCGCGATGTTGGTTAACTGTACATACGAAAAGAACTTGAACATCGCAAAGTGAAAATTCGTATCTTACGCACGTCCGTGAGACTCACGAAGGCCCTCTGAGTTCTGACCATGCGCACTGGTCACCCGTGAAGGTACGTGGAGCTTCTACGTACGTGAAACTAGCGGTCGAGATGCTGGTTTTGATTCAGCAGATGGGGAAGGAGAGGACACATTTTTGAGGCGAAACATGAAACAAGAGTGAGGGGGAGGCAGTGAGAGAGATGACGCCGCAGCGTCATCTCTGAACCCCGTCATCCTGAACCTTCGCAAGGCGCTCCTTGGAAAGGCACCGCTCGAGCTAGGCTGTGGCCGACGCTGCTGCGTTCGGGATTTCCGGCCCGCGAATTCCAGGTAACGGCAAGACGAATCTCTGGTTCCACTCTTCATAGAGCCACGTGTGTGAATCCAGGAGACGTCGCATGGGCAATTGTTGTGGGTGTTGTTTAAAGCTTTGTTGTACAACCACCTTCCCAGCGTGGATTGCAGCCAATTTTTTGTCATTGCCAATTTTTTATTTACCATTACTAGATTTCTGCAGCCAGGTGTTTTTAATTAAAACAACAATAAAAGTAATCATGTATTGCTTTTTTGCCTCCAATATGCCTAATGTTTGATTTAGCTCAACAATTCTGGGAAGTATGAACATAGCCACCGCAGATTCAGTAGTTTAGAAACGCTTTGCCTACATAATCTTTTCGTTCAAGAATTCATTTGAATTTTTGGCGGGCGGAGGAATCAAGGGACAGAGACAGACAGACTTACATACACCCTACATTTTTTCGAACTTAGCTAGCCCAAGAAGACTACCCCTAATAATAAAATCCCGCTTCAACTACGTCCGCTTGCCTGGTTTGAAAGCGAAATATTTATGGCTTACGGTTTCGATGCTTTACAGCGACGTCGCGCGTATCCTGTGGGTTCCATCAAGCCACCATAACAGATCTGGAGCTTCTGTTGGAATGTTGGGCAGTCTGGCAACCGTTGAATGCGAAGAAAGAAAAGCAAAGAAGGACAGTCGCACATGCTGCAGCAGTAAAGAACTATTTGATAAGTATTCCTAAGAAAACACTCTCTTATTTAGCGTAGAGCACTTTCTAGGGCGTATACTATACTTTTTCGTAGAATTTTCGCCTCGTGAGGTGTTTTTTTAATCATATTCCGGTTGGAAAGGCGGGATCAAAGATTGGAAGCCGCGTACGCCCATAGTTTACGTTACACAAAACAGCGGCGCTTTACGAGACCAAATAAAGCTGGACACGTTTGCGCACATCTTGTGGCGTTGACAGCTACGCTTGCACGTGTGAGGTAAAGTAAACGGTGCAAACGCCACAGAATAAGAAATATATAGCGCCAGCTTGACCTTCCGAATTCCGCCTACGACCCGTCTGTACAAAAAAGGTTGTATACCTACTAATGTTGCGTGTTGTTTGCGACTAAAACATGGTTTTGACGCCTTTTCATGTGGTAAATGTTTGCGACCAGGCACGGCAGCCCGCGGAACCAGGTAAGGCTTTGCAGGGCAACAGCTCTAGTCAGTTTCAAGTTAATCGAAAGCAGTGAGATTGCCTAGTAAAAATTTATGTTAAGTGTCGAAATATGTTTGAAGCTATCTCCGGCCGGCAGCGAACCCATATGCGAGCGCTCAGTTTTCTCGGTGTATAAAGAGTGTATCTTTGACATACATGCAGAAAAATCTTCGTCTTACTCGAATTGCAAAAGAATCGATGAAGACGGCGTTGCAACAAGAACAGTTGCCGTTAAGCTGTCCGCCAATCTTGTCGGTTCCACGAATGCGGCAGTGAGGTTCAGGTATGGATGTGCCACAAAGTTTGCGGAAGAATAGTTCAATAAAAAATTGGATTCCGTCAAGCCGGTGATCCTTAGCACGTGATCACCCCAGGAGCGGTCATAATGACCAGATAAGTGTTAGACAGGGCTCGACAATCCGCTCCTGATAAGTTTAGAAACAAGGAGCACGCAATAATGTAGGTCAAGCTTCTAACATACTGGGTGATTAAGAAGAAAATTGCGTCTTACTTTCCGTGATGTACGGATGAAGATCAGAATGACACCGAGCTAAGCGCTGTTACAAATATGCGTTAGACACAGGCGCCTCTCTAGAAATCCCGAAGGGAACCCGTTTTTCACTATCTATTGGTGACCGACTTTAAAGCTTCCGTTCAGAACAAAAGAAGGCTTTTTTAACAGCGACGCTATTTAGCAAATCGTAATTTCGCCTGCCCGCAGTTAGAAATACCAAGAAATTGCCGAGCATGGGGACGCTAGCGCGGGCCTCGCTGAGACCGCCCGGAAAATGGCTAGCGCTCGTGTCCGTGCCTCGCGCAAACCGCCCCGTGTCATCTGCGCACGCTTGTCAAGCCAAGCATACCACCTCAGTGAGATATTTAATAGAGTGGCAAAAAAAAACAAAAAAACTTCAGCGTTCGCCGTAATCATGGCCCTCGCGACTCGTAACTAAGCCCCTCGAAGTTGATGTCCCTTGATTATCACTTCCAAAAAAAAAATGAAAGCTCATAGTAATAGCAACAATTATGGAGTGAAGGTCGTTGCGGCTGGGAAGAAGAAGCAAATCGGCTGCAATCATGGACTCAAACCTTCGTGATGGCCGTGAAGGTTGCGTACAGCTTCGCAACCTTCACGTCTTACGCGTTACTGTGAGCTTCCTTCATTTTTTATTTGAAAATTTGATTCATTTTGATATTTTCGGTCTAACTTGTTAACACCAGGGATACAGTAAAACACGAGTTGCCGACTCCTGACATTCTGAGGCAATCTTTATATTAATTCTCTCCCACAGGCCTGACCGTGACTGCCCACTCCGGCCTGTATTACGACTCGCGGGTGAAACTGTCCGGCTACTTCCTGGAACCGCTGTCGAGTATCGACGTTTCGGTTCAAAAGCGGGACTTCGCTCGCAGCCCTTCTCAGTGCCGCCTTGCACTCAACGGTCTTCTGCGGGCCTTGAGCGGCTTCACTTTCGACGAAGACGTCTTCGGCGGAGACTGCGTCGACGCCGATGCGATGCTCGTCCTCGCCAGTGTTTTCGCTTTCGGATCCCGGTGGTTCTCTGTAGGCAACGCTCACAGATCGACGGGCCCCTTCCACGACGAATCTGCCGAGGCCACTGCTGTCGAAGAGATCGTCCCCACGGTGTGCCTGACGGGCAACTTTCGCGTGGGCGAGTTCGCGGATTTCGAGGGATTTAATGCGACTGTCCTGGAAATCCCGTACCAGGACCCTCGTCGTTCCCTCGCCATCTTCCTGCCGGCGCCGACGTCGAGCCTGGTAGCCCTGGAGAAGAAGCTGACGGCGGCCAAGATACTCACCTGCCTCAGGAGGCTGGAGCACAACAAGCTCGTGGAGGTGATCCTTCCCAGGGTGACCGTGCATTGCGTCACTGACCTCAAGCGTCACTTGCAGCCGCTGGGCGCTGTGAGCGTATTCAGCAATACGTCCGACCTCAGCAGCGTGGGTCCACTCAGGGGATTGAGGGTGTCGGCGGCCAAGCACGTAGCCGTTTTTCGAGTAGGACACAGGGGCGCGAAAACTGCAGAAGCACAAGAGGCCGCTGAGAACGTCGTTAAAGCTTTTGCCGGGGCACCCGTGAAGACGGTCACGGTGGATAGACCATTCCTCTTTCTCGTCGTCAGCCGCAATCCGGACACCGTCCTCCTCCTCGGTTCGATCACGCATGTTCACTAACGCGCAGCGAAGACCTCTGTTGCGATTTAGCGGTTAAGAACAATGTAGGGTGAATATTCTGACATAAAATTAAGTTGCTACGTTTAGATAACATGCGGGGATACACACCGCATTCATGACATTTTCATCCCCGTTATTGGAAAAAATGTCTTCCTTCCAGCTTGCTATGTATGCCAGCAGGAATAGGAGGGAATAAAAACAATTTCTGAGATTGTCTCTGAAAGCTCTAATCGGGAAAAATTATTTTTCTGGTATATACAGTGGGTATACAGTCATAGAACAGTCGAACAATTGAAACAAATTTTTCAGATTAACTGCGGCATGCGTTGCAGTCGCAAAATGTGTGTGCTCTGAAAAATTATTTCTGTGTGGATGGCGCAGCCGTAGCAACTTCTGCAGAATGCTATTAGTACGAATACCCTCTCGATACCCTGCAGCGTTGCCTTTTTCAGCATTGGCTCTTATAGTACACGTCCTTCCATGAGCCACGTGTTAATGGCTAACCACCGAGAGTTCCTCGTGTACTATACTCCAAAGCAGGTAATCAAAAGAGGTTGTAGAAACTACTAGAGATTTGACTGATGCTGGAGGCAAGAGGAAACACTTGCCGAACTTTCTGTTCCAAGTTACACATGAGAGTGCCTAGGTATTTTAGCCAGTCTCAAAGAACCCGAGAAGTGGGGGCCGACACCATCAAGCCCATCGGCGGCTGCCCGGACCAAGGCGACTGATTCATACCCACCATATCTGTTTAACAAAATACTTTATCATATGATTTCATCTGAAAAATTCGCGAGAGGAAAATTCTGTACGCCTAAAAGTTGCAGCACTTTCAACGAGGCGATCTCTGCACCGGTTTGCATTCTCAAAAGTGCTTTGAAGCCGAAGCCTGCTCGTGTACGTGCGATGCCCGAAATCAACATGCTGCTGCTACGCGCTCCAATGGGGAGGTGATTTTTGCCCCTGCTCTACGGATGGGACAAGAAAGTGCGCTGTGTTCTGATGCTTGAAATTATCGGTGCACAATAGTGCTTAGTTTTTAGCACTCCGTCAAATCGCACTGGAAAAGAAGCGAAGGGAGACCGCTGTGTTTCCGTAGACTGTCAGGCAAATAACGGTCAGCTTCCAAAACCTGTGCCTATATCTTCGCCTGTACAGGACAGTTATTTATAGCTCAGAGTATTGTACTCTACTCTATTGTACTCTATTTGTACTTTACTTAGAGTACTTGTATGCGACCGTACTTCAATGCAGCAGCGTATACAATATCCATAAGGTAGGTACTGAAAATAAAGCATTGGTACATGTTGGTGAAGTAGGGATTCTCTCAAGCTAAGTACTCGCTACGCTGTTTCGTACATTGTCGAGTGAATTCGCTTTCTGTCTGTGGAAACGATCTGTTTTTGAAGCCCTCTTGCTCCATGATGAGATCACAAGCACTTAGAGAGGTCGGAATATAATACTCCCGTGTACCCATAAAGCATATTGGCTGACACCGAACACGCATAGGAATAGCGGCCTTTATTGGCATTTGCACTGAGGTCCTTTTTCATGATTCTCACGCCCTGAGGCACATAGCATTTTATTAATTGGTGGGATTATGCCATACCTCGTGTTTTCGGTAACAAAAGCATAATCGGGGTGATGGAAATGTATTGCAGTTTGAGTGGTCAGGCTCGGGGACAATAATAAACACAAGAAACCAAGGGAATGCGACCATGTTTCTGTAGCCCGAAACCTAAATCAAAATTACTCAAACGGCAGAGACCAAGTAAAGGAAAATGGGGAGCTGCGACAATGCGACATATAAAACGGCAATTAGTTCAAACGGGCGGAAAAGTCACAGTCGGAGAACGAAGGAATAGGACACTACGTGGTGGTTGCGGGCACAGATCCGAAGTAGCGCTGGAATGTTTAGGTGAAGTGTCGGGGCCGCGGTGGTAGAGCGCGCTCCGAGCTGCCGTCGGATAGTGGCGGATGCAGCTCTCTGGGGGCGTCGCGGTCTTCTACTGATGTCTCACAACCCGCCTCGCTTGTGGCGAAGAGGTCCCGAGAATTTCGGCTGTGGAGGATCTCTTTGTGCACAGCACGGGTCTGGCTGCTCGACCACCGTGCATCCCGTTCACACTCCACATTCCGACTTCCTTTGTGTTCTTCACAGACTCGCCTGTGCCACCTGCCGCTGTCGCTGGCTGCTTCCGAGTAGCCGGCGCGCGCTCGTGCCGTGGTCTCGATCACTCGGCGCGGCAGCCAGGTGAAAAACCTTGGCGCTGCATGCCTTGCGTATTCTTCGTTGGCGTTGTCTTCTACCGGCGTGTCTTTTAAATGCAGAGCATTTCAGTAACTCACGATGTCACCCGCGTTGGCGTGCGTAGTCCACACCACACCCCTCCCTACTATATAAAAAAAACAAATACTGCCCGGCGCCAGGTTTTGATCTCTCGACCCTGCGGGCGCAACGCTATGTACCTGTTGCTCTAACCACTGCGCCACAAAGCCGACATAGAATGAGAGGCTACGGACGCGCCTTATATCCTTGACTCATTCAAATTACTGCTGACGAGCGCTCTCTCGTCAGCAGTTGCCACAAGTGCAACAACATTAACGTAACGCAAACTACTTAACGTCGTGCGCCCCCGGAAATGCTCTGCATTTGATCGTGGCCCTCGCGAGGGGGATGTTTCAATGCGTCTTCCTACTGGCCAGTACACTCGTCGCCATCTGTCGGATGTTGTGCGAACCCTTTTTGCTGATGGCGCGCGATTTGAAACGACATTTGCATATGATCAAACTGAAAGGCTCTCCAAGAAAAACAAATACCAGGGCCAGAGTTTTTTATGGTGGTCCTTTTCCTGACGCGATTTCTTCGCATCACATATCCCCACGCTTAGGCATTTTTCGACTGAAAAATGTCTCCTCACGGTACACCACACCATGCACCCAGTCCGTGAGCTGAACAGTCACAGAATAGCTAGTACTCATAAAAGCACTTGAACTGTCCTCAAGAGAGAACACGAGTCCGCAAAAAAACTGATCAAACTACATAATGAGTCAAGAGATCAAGTATATTTACACACGACATTCAATTGAAATCACGGACGAGGAATCGACTAAAAAGGCAATCAGGCAGATGATTTCTCCCTGTTCCGACACCTGGTGCGGTGCCACTATCTTCCTCTTGCGTACAAACGTCCAGCAGAATATTCAGTATGCTTTTTCCTTACATCACACGCTTCGCGTGGATATGCAAACTCTCTGCCAGACTGTGACCATGGTACATGTCGAGAAAAAGTTATTTTAGTAGTTTTTCAATTTTGCGACCAACCGCGGAGTGGTGGCCTAGCGCTTTTTGCGATACTAATGCGATTTTGCTTGGACTTTGAAATTCGCCCCTTTGTCCGAATAGAGTAGTGCATTCTAAGAGTACCTGGTCTCCTCGTTCTGAATTATGGAGGCATGCAATCTCTTTTCCTCCAATTGGGGTCTTTTTTCTGGGAACAGTCAAGTGCGATGCCAATACTTGTATTTTAGGTGAGGTTTCTTGATCGTCCTCAAATTGAAGGGCCGCCTGATGTTCCCGGCTTGAGTCATGCATTGCTGACACGGTTCGTCGGCATCTCGAGACTCTTCAAAAGGGGTCAGAGGTGGGCTTGCGCTGAAGTTCGACAGTGAGAAAACTTGTTCTTGATCAGAGCTTTCCCCACTATCTAAGATTGACTTGCCGCCTTTCGCGTCGTCTCAATTTCAGCAAGGTGTAGACAAAGCACCGATGTTCGGTTTTCAATTTCTGCTCGCACCTCTTCTATTGCGGCACGTTCCTTTATATGTCACTAGCTCTTTGGCCGCCTCGAATACTATAGCTGTTTCCTCGCGCCAGAGATGTTGCTCCTCCAATACTCCTCTGTAAGCTCGTCGCCACTTAAACCTAAGCGTTTCCCCAATTCAATTAGCTCTGCTGTGTCAATGTCGGATTTAAGGGTATGCACAACCAAATAGTCTCGTCTTGCCGTGGACGCCAATTATTCCAAGTTCTTAGCAATAATACCTACAAGAAAGAAACTCTGTGAACGAGACCACCTTTATACAACCCGCAATTTTCTTTTTTTTGTTTGTTTTTTCGAAATTGCGTTCAACCAATTATCTCCATTTATCCTGTTATAACGATTACATCCTCACACAAGACAGAGAGAAACTGAAGAACAATTGGGAGCTAAGGTACAGTGGTACAGAGGGAACAAATCACACTGGTGAAGAGTCTAAGATGTAGAGAAAAAGAAAACGCAGTGCGTGCTTGGTAATACTGTAACAGGGTTGTCAAACCTCGCGTCCCAGAGGCACAGTTGTGGCACGGCCGCTCGATGGAAACTACGTCCGGCCTGCCGAATCGCGCGGCGTCAATGGGCGGGCGCGTGAAAGCGGAGTTTCCAGTTAGGGCCGCCACTTTCGGTGGTGGCGCCCCGCATCGGTGACGGCTAGAGTTCCTGTATATAGCTCAATAGCTCCCCTAGGGGAGAAGAGTTGCACGTCCATCCGCCATCTTGAGTTCCAGGTCGTGCGGGAAAGCCACCCGTCTCGCATGTAGGAGCTGCCGCCGGGCCGCCGCGCCAGCGCCAGCGGCGAGGACGAGTTGCAAGGAGGGGCGTGGATGAAACCTGGCGCACTATAGTCGGCTGCATGGATGGTCAGCTGCTTAACAGCTGAGCGGCCGCTGCTGCCGCCGCTTCCGCAACCACCGATGCTCAGTTCAGCAGAACTGACTGAGTACGGGGTCTTCTGCGCAGCACTGAAAGCGGGCTTGCCTGTGGAACTGGAACCCGCGGCATGTGGCAATCAGACGCGCAACTTTTGCGCTACGCGATATACAGGAATTCTAGTGACGGGTCCCGCTTCGGAGCGCCTTCGTAGTTGCGGGGATCATCGCGCATGAAAGCGGCTTCAACTAACGCCCCATTTCACCTATATGGAAACTTATACTACAGCAAGAAACAGGAGAGATGACTGTGCAATCTCTAAAAATTTGGCCTCATGGAATTCAGTCAGTAATAAGTAATGGTGGTTTAAAACGGGTGCGATGACGCCGCCGCTTCAGCAGCCGTTCAGCGGCCACGCGGTGCTCGCGAAAGCGACTATGTATGTAGCCAGTCGCAATGCGAATTTTGTTTTAAAATTTCGCTGGCTCGGTGCTTTAAAAGAAAACTGTTTGCTTGCACGTAACGCTAAATTATTCGAAGCTATCCTGAAGTGCAATTTAAAACCTGCGTATTTTAAATTTGACCAACGTAGGTTCAGCTACCAAGCTTTCTCGCTGTGCGAGCTACTATGGCTCAGAAATTCAAAATTATGCCTTGACAATTGTAAACCCAAAAGCAAAACGCTGCCAAAACGGCTTTCATTACATGGCTGGGGGGAAAACCGGACAGTGTTTTGTTTCAAGTCACGACAAGATAGTTGCGTGGTTCGAGGTTGACTGCTTCACGTAAATTGAAGACATGAAACATAAGAACCAGTGCTCTGACGGAGGCTCACACCGAAAAGATCCACGAAACAATCGTCCATTGGTATATTTCAGGTTGGTTTAAAGGTGGGGCGCCATATCAGCAAGTTTAATTGATGTTTTGCACCGCACCGGAAGTGCGCCCATTGTACTTATCTTGAAACGAAATATCGCCACCTACGAGCACGACAATTCGTCGCTGAAGTGCCTATTCCATACGTTTTTGCCTATCACATGACCCTGTATTCGTTACACACAGCATTGAAGAACGCGTACAAGCGGTGACGACACAAGTCCAGTCGCTCTTACGGGTGCGTAGAGCAGAGCGAAAGGGGGGTGGATCTGGCACGCTTTGACTTGACTTTATTTAGAAACTCTGCGCCGACAGCGGTGCGAATGTGGCAACACAGTGTGCGCCGCCACCTGCTCGGCTGTCTTGTCCCCTTTTAGACTAAATCTTCTTTCCTACCTGTTCTTCTGTTGCTCTCCATGGATTGAAAGCCGTACTTTTTGCTGACATGCACGGTGTATTGCTCACGCAACTGAAACGATTTATCCCAGCTGTGCTGCTTCTTCTGCCACCGAGGCCGTAGCTGTCTGTTATACGGTGAGCCTCAAATGGCGTGTTTTATTGGCAATTTTTTGTTGGTGTATATATTGCTTATCAAATTTCCTATAAGGCTTCACTATAAATCTTCGATTGTAAAAAGATACCCCAAAATAACTCATTGAAGAAGCACGATTACTGGATAGACAAACCTCTCAGGTGCGGAGCAGCGTATTAAAGGGGCCCTGAAAGGCATTTTGAGCACACTAAATGAACTTGCGCAATCGCTAGATTGGGTCGCCAACGTCACCTGTGCCAAGTATTACTCTTTTACGCGCAGCAGAAAGCTCACACTTTTGTTGCAAAGTTTGTCGCTTTTTTCTCACCCTTTCCTTCGTGTTTTTGGACGCCGCCATCTTCACATGTCTACATCATCGATTCCCAGATGTTCGTCATGAGCTAGACATCCTGCTATTGGGCGGCTTTTTCACGCACTTCCGGCAAAGAGATGAGTCGTCTGCTCAGTGTCGGCTCGCCGGCTGATCTGCCAGCGGAGTGCCGGAGTGCTTTGACATTTTACGACAAACGAAACAAGTGTAAACAAACGCTTAACCGTTTGTATTGAATGCAACACGGCCATAACACGACGTGGATTTTATCTTACGTGAGTACGTACCATAAAGAAAGTCCCGTGGCACTTCTTTGGTGCAATCGCAGAGAACGCCCTGAGCCGAATGCCCGGGTTTGACGCGTACATTTTATTCAACAAAAAACAATCCAGAGATGCGTTTCGAACGAACGCAACGTCACAACATGCGTTGCAAGTCTGAACCGCGATTGACAGACGATGAGTTGCCTCCTCCTGCCCGTCGTAAATACGGCACTCACCTCACACCCGGTTTGCGGGGACGAGCAGCAAGTCACAACTCTGGCGCGCCAGCGAGAAGGCTTCTAGTCAGGCACACTGCACATACCCCATGCGAGGTTGAGTGGTACGTCGTTCGAGAAAGATAATCCAGACCATGGGAAGCACTATCCACCCGCAGAAGTACAATGTCGCATTTCATCGCGAAACGAACGCGTCCACAACACACCGGAGGCGATGCACACACACACACATAGCTTTGGTCGCTGCATTGGCTTAGCTGCAAGCTTCGTTCGGACAATCAGCGATGCTACGACGATACAGAGCTGCGTGAGGACGACGTGCTAACCACTTCACGTATTTAAAAACACAGGGGCAAAGAACTAGGTTCATCGGAAGCAAAAAATCTTTCCTCCATTATAGTGCCTGAAATATACTGGCTAGTGTGCCGAGGGCGGGCTCCAGGCGGGCGCCGGGAGCGATGTACGCGGCCGTCTGCCGCTTGGGGCGCTGCCGTGCGGGAGTGTGCGCGTTCATCCGGCCCGAGCAGATCGCGCGGTTACCTCCGAGCTGCGTAGCAGACGGCAGCGGCAGAACTTTCCATTCCCGCTTGCGACGAAAGCGAGCGAAAGCGACGGGAATTCTGTCGCGCAACCAAAATTTGTCCCGACCATTCGACAAAAACGATCGTCGCGCGACAAAGCGACGGAATTCCTGCCGCTCTCACTCGCTTTCGTCGCAAGTGCGAACGGGCCTTTATGCGCAATCTCCGCCCCACATAAAACAAGCTCTTGCTTGTCGCCTGAGCATACGGTTGATATCTGACTACGTTACACTGTGCTTGCCAGTGTATTTAAACGATGTCACTAGGTTTGAAACGTACGCGCTCGGCGTGCAGCTTTGTAAACGCAAGCGGTTTCACATACGCACGCTATTTTGCTGCTAATAGAGTTTTAGTACAGCGTTTGTGGCCTTTGCATACGCTAAACGCTAAATTTTTGCGTCCCGCTACGTGACACCGCGATGGGAGTTTTAGTAGAGCGTCTCATCAGTTTTGCGTAGCGACACACTAATGCATACGGCGCCATCTGTCAAATGTTTTCCGAAATGTCTCGCCGGCTGATCTGCTAGCGGAGTGCCGGAGTGTTTGGACATTTTACGACTATCCAAACAAGTGCAAACAAACGCTTTCCCGTCAGTGTTGAATGCAACACATGGGTGCAGCTTGTCAGAACACGGGTTCTCGCTGATCGAGTGCAGCGTTGGTTTGCTCTTCGCCTTCACGTTCATCGCCGCTGATAAAGCGATCCGATCCGGCGCGTTTTGTGCACGGGTTCTGTGTCGGTTGAAAATGTCTTTTTTCACATGCCGCCGGTAGTAGGAATTACAACCACCGCAAAATAACACCCGGCACCAGCGGGGCCACATCTGAGACCGCGCTTTTTGGATAAACAGTGCGCGGTGCACCAAAGGGAACGAGCGCACGATTCTCCCCACGCGGCTGCGAGTTCGCCGCCGGTACCAACTGCAGCCCTGCAGCTACGTACACCGCGAAAGGGCAAGGCCAGGCCGCACACATGCGGCCAGGTCATTCGTTCGCTTTTCCAGCCTGTGTCCATGGTGTCTACAGAGATGAAAAAGCCGAAAGAGCTGGCCCGTAGCAGACAGCAGTCTGTGGGAGCCCAATAGCGGAAGTACGTCACCGCTGAGGAGCGGAGCATCATGGGAGGGGAGGCCAACAGCGAAGAAACAGTTGAAAGGAGGAGGAAATACGGCGCGACGATAATTCGCGGTTTTTGATTTACGATTTCTCAGCTAATACTCATCGCTTTAACAAAATTCTTGCAGGAGGAGATTGCTAATACATTGCTTTATTTGGTTACATGTACATCCATGCATCGGCGGAAGGCATTTCAGGACCCCTTTAACGGTGTACTTGTAGTCGCTCAGTTTTCAAGCAACGTTTATTTGTCAGGTAAGTGACATTCAAGTGAACGCCTATGCTGGCGCTGAAACCGCGCAACAAGCGCACGCTCCTTTGCTATAAGCACTCTCTCCACCGCACTGCCTCTTGCAGTTATGGACCAGTGAGAACGGTTGTTGCCGATTGGCAGCCGTTGCAGGTGACGACGCCGGTGGAGCTCACGATCGGGATCGTGTCCAGGCCGCAGGCAAAATAGGCGTCAGGATTGAACACACCTGCGTAAAAAATTCGAGACGTTCCTTATTTCTCAATGAAGAAGCTTGACTGTGTTACCTAAATGTATGGATTTACTAAAATTATCAATCGCGAAACAGTTTTCGTCTACGTGTGCCACTTTTCACACAACACCGACACAACACCAACAACACCAACAAACACCGAAAACAGCACCGACAACAACATGGACGTCGTTGGCTCGTTGGAGAACACTGGCATCAAAATGCAACGATAGATACATTTTACTTGTACACGGGCCATAGAAAAGCGAGCAGCCTCCACTGTTGCGACCCCCTCTATATTTTATATTTTCATTGTTTTTAATCTTGCTTGGGTCCTCAACCCTGGGCACAATTCGCGGAGAGCCGCCTGAATGAAAGACGGATTCATTTTTGGTAAACAGTTGCGGTTTTTATTAAATATTCTAATATTTTGTGTCCAATTCTTCTGTTGAGAGGAGAAGGCGCCCGCGAAATATCGCAGACCCCAAAGAAAATACGCAAGCCGTGCCTGTAGCCCCTTTTTTTTCGACCAGTAGCGCCATGTCATCGCTGTCAATGCTATTCTATTATGTTTAGCCGTCTGTTCGCCATGCACTATATCTTACAACGCCACGGCATCCTAGCGGTGACGCGACTCAGAGACAAGCCTGACGACGGGCGCTAACAAAAGGGGCCGTGGTACGAGCACAGCGCCGCGGCACACAATGTTGCTGCCGACTCGAGGCTCGGCTTGAATTCCCCCTATGTGCTGGGGCAGTGTCGTTCTCGGTTTTCTCGCTTTATGTCCATGCCTCTACTGCGGATATTTTTCCGACATGACCCTATGCCCTTAATAAAATCTTCTTCCCGTAGTTCAAAAACTTTTGGGAAAAAACACTGGCGCTTCGTATCTTTCTCCGCTTTGGTCACTGTAATGACTACATCGCATCTACCTTCCAACACTGCCGATATCATTAGCGGTGCTGGACGTCTACTCCTTGCGCGTGTCGTTTCCTTTTAAATGCAGAGCATTTCAGTAACTCACGATGTCACCCGCGTTGACGTCCGTAGTCGTAGTTCGCACCCCTCCCCCTACACTATATAAAAAAAATACTATCCGGCGCCAGGTTTCGATCCCTCGACCCTGCGGGCGGAACTCAATGTACATGGTGCTCTACCCAC
Source organism: Haemaphysalis longicornis (assembly GCF_048455015.1). Lineage (NCBI taxonomy): Eukaryota > Metazoa > Arthropoda > Arachnida > Ixodida > Ixodidae > Haemaphysalis > Haemaphysalis longicornis. Next base: position 110,448,139 of record NW_027526445.1, on the reverse strand, counting down.
TGCGCCACAAAGCCGACACAGAATGGGAGGCTACGAACGCGCCTTATATTTAGGTGAAGAGAACTTTAGGGGCTCGCCTTGTCGTCGCAGCTCGCTCGCTGTAACGCTTCGATGTTAGGCGACTGCAGGAAGTAGGCGGTGCAGTGAGGTAACGGACCGAAGTAGAGCCGTACGGCGTACGGCAACGGCGTCCCACACAGGCTTCGAAAACCAAGCGCTTTATATTGTCGTATCCGTTCGAAACTCCTGAACCGCTGGCGTTTATGCTACGTCTCCCCGTTGTTTAGCGAAAAGAAAACTGCAGGTACATTTAAGCAAATATATTAACTAACCGGCAGGCTCTTGTGCGCTTAATTAGTAACGGTCGTTGGGTTAGGTTTTAACTATATTAAGCGGAAAAAGTGCCCGCAAGAAACGGTGCGTTCCAAACTGTGCAGTAAGGCGCGACGACTCATGCGATATGAAAGTAAGCAAAAAAAGAGCAGAACTCCCGCTCGTACTGTTTCAAGCAGGGGTCGCGCGAGCACTGCGAAGGCGGGAAATTTGAATTTCATTGGAAGGGCCTCCATTACATTTATCAAGAGAGGGGTGAGACAGCGCGGCGAACATTGTGATTGATGGTAGCTGTGAGCGGATAACGGCGCCACAGCCCATTATGGCGAATCACTGCTCTGCACTTCAGACAGCTTTGAAATGGAGTGGAACGGCTTTAATTTTATGCAACACCATCGATGAGGCACATAGTTCCGAAAAGCTGGTGCTTACTACAGCACCATTTCCCAGAACACCACCGTGAGGGTCACATATGAGTACTCACACTTCCTGCGGTATCTTCCGTAGCAGGGACAGGTCCCAATAGCGCAGTTGGTGCCAGTTGCCTCGTAGGCGCACACATTCAAGAAGGGGCACGTCTGTGAAAAAAGAACGCGAACGAGAACGCGCGGATAATGCTCCACCAGAGACCTTTGCATTATTTACTCTACTATTAATTCCAATGAAGACCAACTTCTCGGTGTAATGGATTTTAAGCTTATTAGAACTTGTGAAATAAATCCCATATGACTCTCAGCTCGTAAAAAATGCAAGGTATTTTCTTTCAGTGGTAAGCGCAACAACTGGAAACTCGCCCAAATCTCGCGCTAGGTATATAAATACTTTGGTGTTCAAATCGCACGCAAGGTCTCCTATCCGCATGTCACTGCTGTATGTGCAAAATCGCTGAAAATACGGGGGCACCTGCATTCCCCAGCTGCTATCTGCGCATCCAGGCCCGGTTAATCGGTAGGGCTTTGGAGATGGTCGGGGAGTATGGTATGCCGCCGGCTACAAGCGCAACCTGAATGGCATTGACCCGATTAAAGTTCTCTCTCACTTTCTCTCTCGCTCGCTCGATCACTCACTCTCGCTCTCTTTATACCTCTTTCACTCGCTGTCCCTCTTTAAACAGATGTTTATCTAACGCTGGCTATAATGTTCACACAATTTGTTGTGCGCACGACAAAGTTAAACCGATGTCACCGTTCGCGAGTCGTGGGTATCCGTGCCTATCTAACGATGGAATTTGGATGGATTTTTAACGTAATCAAAAAGGAAAGCACGCTATGCCCACGAATTAGATTGAATTGTGGTACTGTACTTCGCTATACCGCCACCTGCTACGGCTGCAGCAAATCGTTGCACCATTCACAACTGGAGCCGACGCTTCCAGTTTCTGAAAACGGCCGCGCGCATGCATATAGGGAACGAGAGCGGCCGCCAGGTATCAAGCAGGTAAGTGTTAGTACTTGTAAACCTGGCAGCGTTATTCCGTCCATTTGCATTCATAGGGACGCACATTCTCAAAGCCGATGGAAGCCGGCAGCCGGTTAAATAAAAAAAACCTGCTGGGCACTGTGTACAACCCTGCACAATACCTTTCCACTAGGTGTGTGCATGTGGTTGCGCCAAGATTCACGATGGAATGTTTTTAAAAAGATAAACATGGAGGACCAGCGGCATTCACTAACAAAATGTGTCGTCGTCAGCGAAGAGCAGACGATGCATGAGTGTGCTAGATTGTGAGAAAATGTCGTTCACGATCACTTCAATGACCTATCTTATGAGAACGCGGGTAGAACATTGTTATGCATAGCGCAGTAATGGTTGCAGCGCAAAATGGCGACAACGATCGACTCAACCAAGCAAAGAAGGCTCGCTAAAGGCGGAAGTCAGCTTTGGAGAGGAGATCGACGATAAAGCAATCGTGGTTTAGGGGCTGTATATCCAGCCAAACTCCCACAGTATCCCCCTCACTGGCTCAGGGAGGCCGCATAAGTACATGTCATGTGCATAGCGATGGAAGGCACTGAAGTGATAACTCGAGTATTTCAAACATAAAGCCCTATGTTGTAAGACTTTTTCACTCTTGAGCGGTGAACAAAATTGTCGCCAAGAAATGTCGTATAGCTGGACGTTTAGCAAAGCCATTTGGATACTTCGTTGTAACGACAGGCCATCGACGCGAAATGAAATAAACCTTTTCATTGAAACCAAACGTAGCGGTTGGTTTATTACCTTTCTCTGCATTAAGGAGGACCCATAACTGAATCTGTGTTCTGCAGGTACACTTGTCAACTTAACGAGTCCTGGTTTTTAAGTTCTACATTTCGAATCCCTTGCGGGAGCTTCGGCTGCCACACGTCCTTTTAGAACAAGCTTTAGCTTCAATGGAGGATACAAAACATGCCACAGAAATTGTTTAGGAACTTACGAACAAGCCACATCTTGTGGCGGTATTTTCCAGGAGCAGGCCTGCAATAGTAAAAGCAAGACACGGGTTTAACGGGGCTGGATGAAAAATGATTTGGCGTTTCGGTATATTTACCTTAATAAAAAAAGACAGCATCCCGAGATGCATTTGTCCACATTGTTTGAAGTTTTTATGTCGTTAGATGTTATCGTCCTTGTTATCGGCAGGACTAGTAATTTATCGTGATGTATGTTGCGATATATCAACAGCACCGAAACTCGGTGCTTTGAAGCACTGTGCACTGCATGAACTCTGAACTTGACCTATCGAGCCGCTATAAGTAGAGCTGTATTTTACACACTATTTCACCACTTTTCAGAAACGTTCAGGAGTGTTCGTTTAATGGGAACTTAGATGCAAGTTATCTTATCGAATACATTTCGTTTGGTACTTTCAACATTGCATTTAAAAATACATTTAGAACTTTCGCGCTTATAATAGAGAAACGATTAAACTGACCACAAAATTAGTAATCTAAAACATTTGTGCACCCCTTGGGAGCCTTTGTCAGGGAAATTTAAGACGCTTGTGAAGAAGCCCAAACGCAAATATTCACAAAATTTGTAGAACGCATCATGAATGTTTATTACGAACAGACATCCCTACCAAACGGGCCTGAAGTTGTAGTAGAAAGACGAGTAGGCTTGTTGGCTTGAAGTCGCACTCGTTACTTCAAACCTTTAGCCGTTATCGCTGGTGGGGCTCGCCTTTGAAAGGTAACGAGTTTAAATAATAAATTTGTTTCCTATAGAGATAAGACATTGAGTTATCGCTGCGGATGCCGCGATCATTGTCAGTTGCCGTATGGGCCATTGGCAACTGACAATGTTTGGCGTAGGTATTTTGTCCCTAAACAAGTAGTAATGGACTTATAGGGGCCATTGATAACGTCACAGATCAGGCCCTCCGCAAGAAACAAAAAACACAAACCGCCTCCTGCGATTGCATGTCTACTTCTGAAATTCATCCAAACCTGCACCTCCAATTAAACCTCAGCATCCCCGACCCTTGACTTTTCCTGTTCCCTTCAAGGAGGACAACGCAATGATAAGTATAATCTCATCTACTGTTTAACTTATCCAAGCAAAACTTACTGCCCTTACTAAACGTCTTCCTCTTGCCCTAACGTGCCGTATATACGGACGACCTCACACTGTTGATTGGTCAGGGCTCCACTTGTCCACAGCAGGATTCACCCCAGACTGTCATCTAGATCATCCACAGGTACGTACAGGCTCAGGGCCCCGATGCATTACAAACAAATGTGTGCTCATTACACCATGTGCTCCTGACTACTAGAAACGCATTGATGCAATTCGAGGTCCTGAGCTCCTCTTCAACAACCACCCAAAACCCATTGTACATTCACTAAGTATACTCGGACTACGCATACCCGAAAACGGTAGTGGCTTTAGCACCGTCACCCAACTCTCTCAACTAGTCTGCAGTGTTTCCCATCGCTGGTTTGGTGTGGTGGTGGCGAGCATTTTGGAGCCCGAAAGCTTTCGCAGCAACGTCACCTTCAACGTACCTGCATGGGGCTGCGGTGGCAAACGCTTAGGTTAGGACACTCCACCACCACACGACTTTGGGGTCGACATATTGCCTTACATCAAGCAGCACATCACCGTAGCTTTTATGCCCCGTCATGTGCTTAAAGGATAGAACATCGCCCGCCAAGCCACTCGTCCAGGCGTGTTGCAGACGACCCTTACTTCACCCCTGGCTGCACGGACGCCTGCCACTGCTGTACCAACTGAGCATTCGCTATCGAAATAGTTGATCACAGCTGGCTACCGCTCCCGACGGCCTCTGTGAGCACTACCACGTACAGAAGGACTACCGAAGCAGGCACAAAGAAGCCCTACATTGCGTCACTCTACTCACACTCTAAAGAAGCCTGCCACGGATATTTACACGACCACATTACACTCACAGCCCCCGGTTTCCTTCAGGCTCAGCCCAACCTGCTCGACATCCTCCTCATTTGGGCACCCAGCCACGCTGACCACCCTGGAAACGATGCCGCCCAGGCCGCTGCACAGCAGGCCCAAACCAGCGCTACCGCCCCTGTGCCTACGTCAGGCCGTCTTCTACTGGCAGCCTCCTCTCCAAGGCACCCATATAGGCTTCTTTATTCTTCTCACCCACAACCACTTCAGCCAAGGCAGTCATCCTTCCTAACACCCGAACCTCTCTCAGCATGACAGCACTACCCTCTGAAGCCTAAAAACTCAAGCCCTGTCCTTATACTACATAAAAAAATCTACCGTCCCCAATACCACAATATCTTTGCGTACTACTACTCCCTGGCACCCTATACCACTTGGTACGCGTGTGCCAGAAATTCTCTACGTCATCATCCACACCAAACTCTAGCTGCAAACTAGGGATGTATCGGCTGACCAGCTAGGAGCTTGTGGCGCAACTAACCGTCGTCGCTACAGCCCGGTGGACGAACCACGACCACTGGCTGCCGGACGACTGAGGATGCCCCTTCAGAGTAGGTGGCCTGGTCATCTACCACCAAGTTCTCGCTTTAATTAAATGCCTACGCGCTCACTCTGCACCCCTAGTTACCATTTGGGCACTCATCCTTCCGTAAAACGTAATGCGATATTGTGAGACAGGGGTAATGTACTTAGGGGAAGGAATTATAAACATCGGAAATAAATAAACGCAGTGTCCACTGTGCCGTCCTCAGCGTTGCAGCCAAGGCGACTGTGCTGTCTAACGACGTTCGAATATTTAAAATTACGCTGCCACAGGGCGCAGCGCTTGGCATTGTGGCGTAAAGTTTCCGTCTAAGCTTCCAGATACCCAGCCGGGTAGTGCGGGTCCCGTGTGGGCCAGTTTTGGTTTTTGCTATGAAATAAATTTTAATCGGAATGGCCTGGGCTAGTTCTTGGTCTTTTAAATTATTGGTTTTTGTTCCTTAGGTTTTGTTTTGTTAGGTTACGTTTGATTACGTGACCTTACGTTAGGGAGAGCAAAAAGGTGGAATACGAGGCAGTTCTTTTTTTACGAAACGCCGGTGAACGTCGCTTCAGTACTGTGCTTGTACTTCCTTGGGACGTCACTTTAGACACTAGACACAGCCATACCGCAATATCAAGTTGCTTGCACGGACTTGAATATATTGTCACTTACATTCGAAGGGGTCCGAAGGACACTTCTTCGCTCGGCACTGGTATCCGCCGGTACACTGGAGAAATAAAGCAGCGAGGCGAAAACAGAGCGGTTGATTTGAATTAAACTGCACTGGATGTTGCTTCCAGCAACAACCCTGTGCACAGTTGTATAAGGAGTGGGGAAAAAAGGACAGGTCAAGGGCCAAATTTGACCACTGTAAATATGTAACCAAAATAACAGTAGCATGAAGTGATTTAATGAGTGACAGAATAATATCTACGCAATGCATTCGCTTTCATGGCGATTCTGGCCACCGCAGTGACGTCCGGTTCTGCAGAGCGCGCGCCGTTCATGCCGTCGCCATTTATTACTTGTGAGATAGGTAGCGGGTTCGACCCCGGCTGCAGTTGCTGCATTTCTGAAGGGGGCGTGACGTGAAAATGCCTGTGTGCCTAGATTAGCGCACGTTAAAGATCTCCAGGTGATCGGAAAAAACCGGTAGCCGTCCACTACGGCCTGCCTCAAAGGCAAGGTGTAGCCTCAAAGCGTTAACTCGCATAATCAATCAATCTTGAGTGAGATATTGTAATAAAACTTATTTTGATCATAATTTTCATAAAACAGTGGGTGTTAAGTTTGGGATAAATAAATTTCCCATAGACTTAACACTGCTCCCATTTTGCGACCGAGGCAGGTCCTCTCCAGGAAACTGCTCCTAAGAGTCAGGAAAGCAATCCAGTTAGTACTCGAATCATTGACTCTGCAAATCAATAATTACAAGTAACTCCTCTGGTCAGGCTGTAAATATTTTTGTAAAGATGGCGTCTTCTTCTCCGAAAACCTTTCTCATAGAGCACTTCCTCCTCCTCTATGAGGCATGTTGTTGCCGCAAATTTGCAGTAAATGCCATTAAGAAGACGCTCGCCAATGCAGCACCCATCCTCCACACCATATCTAAATGGTTGCACCAAATGGGGGGGGGGGGGGACCTGCCCGAGCCGTTGCCAACAGTGTTCAGCGTACTCTACAATTCAATTGCATAACAGCATTTGCCTTGTGGACCATTCGCAGAACACTGTTTTGTCCCTGTAGATGCAGTTCCTCGTGGTTCTCTACAATAGCTCCAGGAAAATCCAGTGGAATCGAACCCACCGATTTCTGATGATCTATACTACCGGGTGGTGGCCTTGTCAGGAGACTACATGCATGTATTTATTTCCGAAATAAATAGAAAAATTAAAATCAGATCGTCATACCCCCTCACCTCATTATAGGCTAGGCAAAGTTTTCCTTCAGAGCCGTCTTACGTGTGCGGCGTGAGCGGTGTCTGCATGCACCTTGGAACCTCGAACATGACATCCACCATTTGAAGCGTGTACTCCAATTTCCCCTTTCCTCCTGCGGCCTTCTCTTTGCGAGTACAAGAAGTCGCCCTGTTATTACTACAACTAGCACACTCGAGAGCTCTACATAAGGTTCCTCAATGCATTCGTCTCAATGTTTTCAGTACGGCAGCTGTTAACCAAACACTTTTTCATAATCGATAGATGAGTGGGTCCCGGTTGCCTCGTTGAAAGGGGCGGTTAGTTCAAGAACTGCCGCCCTGAAGTCCAACCTGTTTCCTAGGGTGGTGGAAGTACAGGATGTCCCCTGTGCGGTTTATAATACCTAGATAAACAACTTGTATACAATGAAGATAAGGGTGTTAGGACTACTGATTGCGAACTACTGTAGCCCGATATCTAAAACATACCAGCGCCGCCTTCGACATTATTGTGAAGCTCCAATTCCGGCGGCGCGGTAATGAATAAAACAGGACTTTTTACATTGAATTGTCGATCGTGTGTCCTACGAGTTTACTATAATCAATTTGACGAAATTTATGCAGTCTTTCGAACGGAACCACGAGTATCAGATAATAGGAAGAGCGTTCGCTGCAAGCGTCCTTGTTGTGGGCTTAAGCTTTCAGGCTAACACCGCATTCAACAAAACATCATGTCTACGAGTCCTCCTTGTACTACTACGAAGCTCATAAACCCGAAGGATAAATGTCCCTGTTCTACAAGTTATCGCAGATCGGTTTGTCACGGTCTAATATGACAGCTGATGTCACAGCTGACGACCGACAGGACTCGAGCATTTTGCGTATTACGGTTGTCCCTTGGACGGGAGGGAAGATTGGATTTTTATGTCGTGATAGTGCTGCTCCGGCTTTGGCAAGGAGTATGGGGTTACGTGCATTCTCGTACAGATTCAGACAGAGATTTCTGGGAACAATAACAACCTTCACGAGGTCATTGTGAAGTGTAAACATGAATTGTGGTTCACCAGCAGAGTCGTTTAAATCTGGGTGTTGGTACTACGAGGACTGTGAGAATAAATGTATTGATGCAGGAGACCTCTTTTGCATCTGGTCCTGCAGGAGGACTACACAATTATTTTTTATTTGCGCTTCTGTTTCCCCTCTTGTGAGCGATATGTGGTAAAAAAAACTGCATAATACCAGCCAAACCACACTGCGAATGCGGGGGGCGGGGGCAACGGAGGTTAGGGAAGTCGTTCCCACCCAGGATGGGCCCATAAAATGCCCGCCCAACTGTGCAGTGTGTCATTCCTGTCTCCCGTCCTCTCCATGCTGTATGGTATGCATTGAAGTATTCCCTCAAAGAGGCGCCGTTGATTCGCTTCAAATTTTGCTTAGCTGAATACGGCCACAGCACTCTTGGTCGGTATGCCATGCAAATTTCTCGCATGAAGGCTACGGGGGTAATTAGAGTGCCTCATTAGTTAACTGGCCAATTATCTGAACCGTAAAAGACGACGACGCGGTGGGAATGATTGCTTTGTGTCCTTAATGCCCAATCTTCGGCGAAGAGAACGGTGATTAGAACTAACAGAATATGCGGATCAAAGAGATGCATCCAGAGACCAGGAGGTTCGGTGAAAAGTGTGGTATACTTTGCATTACCTCCTGATAGTTGTGACATTCCCTGTTTTTGACAGCAGCAATCAAGGAAGTTAGGGTCTAGCTTTTCGGCGAATGACAGGCATACGAATTGCGGCAGAAACAATGAATACTTTGTGCCTGTTACCCAACTAAGCCTTCAAACAATCTGCGTGATCCCCTGCCAACGTTGAGTATAGCTACGCTGGTATGTTTCACACAATAGGATACTTACAGAGCAAACGGGGCCGAGCGTTCCGGTACCTGCACAGTAAAATGCGTAATTGTATACATCTGCTTCAAAGTGAAGTACAATAGGCATTTACAGGTACAATAAGAACACCGTAAAAATCTGTCTTAACGTCGAATTCGTGCTCGTATATCATAATGGCGCGATAGGACCGCAAGGAACACTCTACGAATTTGCCTGAATTCCGGTCTCTAGTTGTCACCTTCAGGGTGCATTCATTGTGTATTCTTCCTTTCAGTGATACAGGCAGCTTACATTTAAATGTTTGGTGGTGCTTGGCGAGTGCACCCAACATAGTAAAAATTACCACTCAATCAAGCAATCAACAAATCACCAGTCTACAAAACACACATTCTACAAATCAAGTAATCTATCGGGCCCACAAGGAATCAAATAATCAGTGAGTCACTCTTTTAGTCAACCAGGAACTTACATTTCTTTGACGTGGCGCACTTCTGCCCTTTTGCGTAGTTGTAGTACGTGATGCATAGTTCCCCAAAGCCAGTGCACTGCGAGTTCTGCATACGTGAACAGAAAGCGGGTTTACAACAAGTTTAGATCTTCGCATTTGTGACACGGTAACTGAAACGTGGCTTTACCTTGCTACTGACACGGAATGTCTTCTATTTCGGCGGCGATGCTTAAATGTGTTTGACCATCAGTTTTGGCGCTCTGACAAATGGGTTGTTTACACCAACACCATATCCACGTTGACTTTTGCTGCTTAGTATCGCTGATTCAAAGCTTATTAGTTTGTGCTTTTCGAGCTTTAAGCAAACTAATTTCGCGCGGATGTTGTCAGAGGATACAGCCTACGTACTAATTCGAATGAGATTATTCCGCCAGATTCTAAAGCCAGAAAATATCCGTCATAAGTGTACGGCAAGTAATAATTGTCCAGGAGTAACGTAAAACTTCTCGATCGTTTTGCAGACTATGTGTTTAGGGTTGATATTTTTAAGGGCCCACCTTTCTGTATGCTTGTTGTGGCTTTTATGCAATTGTTTTATCTAGTTCCTAAACTTTTCTTTTGTTTTATTTGTTCGGCATTCTGTGCTCCCTCGGCACCATTGGCTCTACTTTTTTATTCAGCCTTGTCATTGAATTTTGTTGGTTGAATTTTATTTCCTGTCTTTTTTACATTTAATTTTTCTTTGCTCTTTCATTGTTTCCATGACCTCCAATAATTACTCCATTTTATTGCAACCATCCCCATCTGGCGTATCAAGCGCTGCCTCTAGTAGAATGGACTTCTCCAGTTAACATAAAGATTCTCTCCCTCTCCGCTCTACACCGACCGTATATTCAGCGATATTGCTGGGGGTATCAAGGGTGTGCTCTCCTCTGATAGCCGCCTGCACACATGCCTAAAAAGACAAAACTATTGTCATTTAGACCATCTTGGGCAATGGCATGAACGCCTTTATGACTGTTTGCTCATCGCCCCGCTTCATTCCTCTAATTTCCTTGGTAGTCTACATACAGTGCACATAAATGATAGTGAAATTACCTGCGCTGAATGGGAAGGCATTGTGGCTTTCCCTGACGATACGTAACAGGTATAAATCATGACTGCGTTATGCGAGTTTCATGAAGCTACCAGAATACAGTTTCGCCTTCTCAGGTCAGAGTTCTGGATGGCCCCTAACGTGGTCACATGCCAACATAGGAGAACAGTCATTGGAAATGACGGCTGCCAGCAGAACTTGAGGGCCGATTCGCCAAATTTACGTTTGCCTGCGACATCAACATACCTTCTCAGGTTCCCACATACGCACTGAGAAGAGGATCGAGCCATGAAGCTTAAAGGTGCCATGGCAGAATCACGACCGAATCAAAATTTCTCATGCATATATTTTTTTTGCATCTTAACCACGTAGGCGTACCTTGTAAGTGTCTTAGTAATGAGGGTTCCCCGCATATTTGGGTAGTTGACATAAGGTATGCGAAGGTTCTGTACCTGTCAATACCACCTATACTCCGCTCATCACCAACAAGGGGATCTCTCCTCACCCCCCTTCAGATGTTCATCCTTAGCACCTATTATCCGAGCAGACTTCAAACATAACTTAAAAAGAGCGAACGATGAAAAAGAAAAAAAAAATCGAACAAAAAAAAAAGCCAACGATGAAAGACAGCAAAGGAGGAGAGCGTCGGGCAATAGGGAGGGGAGGGCGGTTTGCCGCGGCGGCGCAAGCCAGCACTCTTCGAAAGTGTGTGGTGGGGGAGGGAAGGGGGCAGCATGCTGTGCCCGCACGAGGCACTCGACGGCGCGACGCTTGGCGAAAACATGAGGGGGGGGGGGGGCGTGCGCGTGACTATGATGTGCGTTTCCTTAAGAAGCAGTTCGCGGTCCCTTCCTGAGACGCACTTCGCGCCGCCGACGCTGAGGCTCATCATCGCTCCCGTCGAGAGAACCCACCACGGAGTACTGCCTCAACGCACTGCTGCTGTGCCCAAATATCGCATTAGGGAGTATCGTAATCGCCATCATCTTTTTATGTTTCTTTGTCTAGTCTGAAAAATCGTTCATTTATTCGCTTGTGGAAATACGTCGCAGCGAGCAGGACGGTACCCAAGCCAATGAGGTATATGTGTACCTGTCAGATCTGGTAAATGAAATACTACGTACTGTCGTGCAGGCAGCAGCTGCAGCCCCATGGTGAGAGAGCAGCACTCCTGTAAGTAGGCAACAATGCAATCAATGAAGTAAAATGACAGTGCTCTCGGGATTCATACGGTGACACTAATTTCATTTACTGGCCACGGGACAATTTTAGCAAGCGCTCACTAATGGGGTCAGAATTTACCACGGAGTGGAAAGTGACACGGCCAGGGATATGAAGTCACACGTCAACAGACCGTTTTCAGTTCGTTTTAAGAGCGTTTATTTCACCGCAGGGCCTAGACGAAGGGTATGATAAGATAATAATTGTAAAAGTATTTCATGAACGTGATGGTCCATTCCGAGATAGGTGCGATCCTAGCACTACAGGTCCAATCCAGAACAGGATTTAAACGTGTCCATATGCCGTTCTGCGACACTAAACAGAACTAAAACATCAAAACCAGCCTCCTTTAGCAACAGAATACGTAGAATGGAGGCAAAAACATTTGACAGCAAAACATCACGAATCTTGTATCAATTTCGTTGCTGCTTCAGTTTTACCCGAGGTCATTCGCGTCCAAATCCACGATTGTACCCCTAGGCTACTGAAGCCTAACACCGGGGGTTTCTTTGCAGTTACGTGATCTAACCAAAACAGTGTTCTCCGCAAACCAGTTGGTGACTCTGGGTGCGTACAGGCCGTGGCGGTGTTCTACATACAGTAGAATATAATCTCGCTAAATGAACATAAAAAGGTTCGCTTGTTCTTCCCTATTGTTGCAGCTGATGGGGAGCGACATTCTGTAGCCAAATAATGCCGCAAACTAGAAGAACTTTTATTGCGAAGTTAATCATTGGCCACTTACCCGATTATAAGAGCCCACGTTTGGAACATTAAGTATACGCCGGCACTCGGAAGGCTACAAGCGATCTTTCCTAGACTCATATCCACAAAAATGCAAATGGCGTCCAGGGAAAGCTAACCTATAACATAAATGGGCATCTCCACAGAAACCTGATCCACGTACTCGCTCATTAGGGAGCAGGACAGTAGATTAACTGGAGGCGCCATTGCTCAGCTGTCAGCCCGGCTCACAGCAATCCATCGAGCTGGCCAAAATTCTCTAGAGGGGCTCCAGAGGCAGGTAACGTGGAGGGCATTGTGACTTGTCCCTCTGGTCCCCTTCCGTCTACCAGCGAAGGCCCAAATAAAGCTCCTCCCCTCTCTTCTCTCCGGAATAGCAGCATTCGTTAAATGTACACGCAATTAACAGAATTTTAGACAGTGTCCTTCCCCTTCGTTTCGATCCAGGTAGCAGCTCGAGCTCTGCGATTTCTTTTGCAAGGTACCAATGAAAGCAGAAAACAATTAAAACAAAGTATTTACGTTTTATTTCGAACGATGCCGTTATACCACTGGTCGCGCACACTGTTAAGAGCGAAACACACCTTTGCGCTGTGTAAAACCACGTTACACGGTAAATGTTAACGTGATTGCCCAACGCCTGCTTTATTGAAGTCTGGGATCACGGATGACCAATATTTCTCCCTGAGTTGATGAGACTTCCTAACCGCAACTTCTAAGAAGCCCTCTGTCCTAATATGGCACTGCCCCGTGAAGCGAAGGTGGGCAGTGGGAGTTTCTGTTAAGAAAAAATTGACATACACCTGCACAGCAGTCGTACGGCTACAAAAGAAAACGTTCAGAAAAGCTTTGAGAAACTTTCTAGTCTTGAAATTATACTTGCAACTATTAAAGAAAATTGGGCCTTGTCCTGCCACAGAAACGTACTCCACATTGGTGATTTCCCATGCAATTTTTGAAGCTTGTTGCAATAACGTAAGCTCAGTCTATCTCAGCGAAACAACGTGAAGAAACTTACCGAGAATGAAAACAACAATCGGCACCATAGCGTTCGCCATCATCGGGAAGGAAGACTTGCAGCTTCCGGTCCTAGGGAAAAACTGTGTCTTCTTTGAAAGCACCGCTAATTTATACGCAAAACCTGTTGACGGATCTGCATAGAATGTCCATAAAAAGGGAAACTGCGCACTTTTCTAATTCGAGTTGCCACGTGCCTACTTTTAGACATGAAAACAGACCAGCTTCTTTATTTAACCGCACGGGTTGGAATATGCACACGCGATCGGCCATTTTTTTTTGTTGCTGGTATTTTTGGAAATTTCTTTCTAAGTTCAGCATGTCTCACGGGGACTATTTTTGCGCCAATTTTCCGGAATTCCACATGAAGACGAAAAGATGTGATTTAGCACACTGTCTGTGCTGTATTTGTTGCGCAAAGGCAGTATATTCTTAAATGTGAATGCATGAATAGGCGGCCAATTGGAGGGACAAAGCTGAGCTTCGGCCTTGGGTGGCGTCTGGTGCCTGCAGCGGCTCTTAAAGGGACCCTGGAAAACTTTTTTTTCACTATTTTAAAAATCTTACATGCTTGCAGAACATATTCACCCAACACACCCAGTACTTAGTTTTTGGGGTGGCAAAGTACCTCAGCTAAAAATCACTGCCCTCCGTCAATCATATAATTTGAAAAGTCGCTCAAAAGGTTTTTCTCTCTTTCCCTGTCTTGACATTCTTCGACGGCCCGAACTACGTCACTGAGGCCTTGTAGGGGCTGTTGACCGGTTTTCCTCCAGTTGCAGCAATGAATGCTTTTCTATAGCAACTTTAAAAATAAAGCAACAAAAACAAAGCAGAAACGGGAGGCGTACCCGGTGCGGCGAGAAATAACGCACTGCCGCTTCGTGCTGGCGACAACTGTAGCTTTCGCAGTGCTTCCAGACGCGAAGGAAAGAGTGAAAGCGTTTGTCGATAATGTTGCAGGGTCCCTTTAAACTCCAACCGGCTGCGAGGAATTGTACCCTGTTCGCGGCACAAAAAGAAAACACACGAAGAAAAAGGGTGCGCCCTTTGGCAGCGAATGCGGGCACGCGTTAGCTTGAGTCCCTATTGGCTGCGACTTGTATTGCGCATACTGCGGACACACATGCTACGCATACGTTCGCATTCCGCGAGAGTGTGTATGCGTTGGCCTGACGTCTTTAATAACTGCGGTGTATCGTATGGGTGATGAGTCAGCAATGAACGGAAAAAAATCAAATCCCCTTTCTTAAGAAAGAGATGGTTAAAACGCGAAGCTTTCTCCTATGCAACGTAATAAAACTACTCCAACCATGTCTGAACGGCGCAGTAGGACAGACGTCCGCTTCATAACGCGAAGTACCCAGGTTTGGGTTTTGACCTCGGCAAGCGTTTTCCTTCCTTTTGAGGTGCTTGATGTGCCTTTTCATATCGCCACCATCGCTTTGTGAAACCAACTGTGTAAGGTGGGCTTTCCTGCAGGACGTTTTTTGTGACGAACGATGCCCTCAGTGAGCCATCGAAAGCGTAGCTTTTTTTAAAAGGCAGCGCTTTGTCCGATTGTACACTCATATTGCATGCGTGGGTAAGCACTTGCCTGATGTTTCATTAACAAGTACTGCTGACGCACAATGATAGTTCCGTTGCTTGGAACGACGTCAGGTTTGGAGTAATGACTACCAAACAAGGTAGCAAATTGGGCGAGTTGGATAGCATTCATGGTGGTTAGCGCGAACGGAAACAATGCACAAAGAAGATAATAGACGACACAGCGCTTGTGTTGTCTATTCTCTTCTTTGTGTGTTGTTTCCGTTCGCGCTGACCACCATGAATTACTACCAAACGTTAACCTTACAATTGCGATAGGTGAATGCTTTTAGATATTGTAACAAAAAAGAAGAAAAAGAAGCAACAAATGGTTGATGGTGGCGACGAGGAAAACAAAACGGGGTACATCATAATACGAGGACACGCGTCTAGCTTCGTCAGAACCGTTACCTCAACCAGCGGCGCAGGAGTCACCAGCGCCTACGCGGCCCACTGCAGCGCCCATTCTGGCGATTGGATATCAATGGTCTTGCATTCCCAACTGACGGCGTTAAGTGATCTTGGCGGTGGTTGTTTTTTTCATTGGCGAATGGCGACGATATGCCTGCTTAGGACTAAATATCCGATTACTTGACGTGGTAGGCTACTTTGACTACGAATAGGAAAATGTCTAAGGAGCGAATTGTGGGAATTCCGCACCAAGGTTTCTGAATACAACATTCCACAAAACTGCGCCTGCCGGTTCGGGTAGGTAGTAATTAGGATGCACCGCAGTGGGCCGCCTGGTAAACATACTACCCATAATTCCATTTTTGGAAACAAAATTCATTGACCCGAGTCCCTACATAAATCAAACGGTGACACCTATATTTATCTGACTTGGTCTACCCTTCACCGCCTCCTCACGCACACCCGAGGGCGAATGCAGCTGGTGTCAAAAGTGGATCGTAATGGTTTAAGAACGTAATGTCATGGGATGTGATGGTTTAAAAAACATGATTCCTGTGTGTCACTTTAACGCTCTTTGTAGCACAGATATGAAGACACAGAAAAATAAAGGGGTGATCCAGGAACATGTTACTAATTTACATCCCTCTGCAAACTCTGAAATAAAACGGTTCAATGTCTTTGTGGTTTTTGGTAATGATGTAGTTCCGTTGCTGCTGTACATCTTTTGCAAAGCTTGACCGTGGTGTGGGTGAAATGTAGTCGTGGAATGAACGTGAACATGTGGACTTTTGTTTTCCTTGAACAGAAAGTTCGTAAACTAGAAAGTCAGCAGCGTCCATCTTTCTGATGTGGAACTACATGCAAAACAAACCTTGGTGACTGGTTGGGGAGGAGGGGGGAAGGGGGTGCGCGGGCCAATACGACATCTGCGCTGGGAGGCCTGGCGTAGTGAAAGGCTACGAAATAATGTTTATCTCTTGGTGTTGTTTAACGTGTCCCGCACTCTCGACACTTGTGAGCTTCAGTGTTACAAGCTGATGACAAAATGGTCGCCATTGCGGAGGTGGAACTAGCGCGTCCTCGGGGCTCCGTAGCACAAACCATTAGCGACTGAGCCACCGCACTGGCAAAAATACCAGTGATCATCTCTTTCCCAGTCCCATGAACATTAGCGAGTTCGGCCCTCTCGATGGCTACCAGTGTTACACGCAGCTTCCTTTACAGGAGCGTATATGTCGCTAATGAGGAAAAATTATATTGTTGCGCGAGGAGTGTATAGGGCATGTCAGCAAAGTTTTCGTGGCGCGCAGTTCACATTCGCATTGTTGTGTCGACCGGGCGAGTGATGTCTCTGCTAACTCTAGTAAACGTGGCAACTGAGGTGGCTGGAGCGCTAGGCACGGAATCCCCAGAGTACGAGGGACGTTCCAGAAACGCGGAGGTTTGAAGACGGGGCAAGCAGACCCACCGCGGTGGCCCAGCGCCTGAAACCCGCTCTACATGTGGCGAATTCACCGCTGCGGCACCGCTGATGCGGCAAAATGACCCCTTCTCGTAGCAAGGGCTGCAAAGAAAATACATCGTTTTGCCGCACGAGCGGCGCCGCCGCTGCGAATTCGTAGGTAAATACGCACCACGTAGAATGGGCTTAAAGTGGCCATGCAGACAAAACACAGGTTCGTTTTATTCGAAAGAGTTTACGTTTTATAGTGCGCCCAGCGCTTTTCTGACCGCAAAAGATGTATTCACTGATGAAATATTCATATTAGGTTTAAATTTTTATTCTCCCGCTAAATCGAATGTTTTCGTGACGTCTACCACGACGTCACAAGGGCCGGAATGAAATGAACTTCGAGTGCGTCGTTATGCTCTGCAGCCTTGCTTACTGTCGGTCCTCCCAGATGGCGCTACCATACTGAGGAGCGGAACGTTGGCCGCCGTTTTTTTTTTTTTTGTTTCTGACCGTATTTGCGCCTGGCTTGTTTTTGTAACGGTATAAAGTAATCGTTTCATGAAACATGTGGTATGCTAGACAAACAGGGTCGCGTAATACAACGTCGCTTACGCGAATCGGCCAGTGTCATGTAACACAACTTCCAAGCGACGGACTGCTGTGCGGCTAAAACTAGCATAGTGCGCCCACTACCAAAATGCAGTGCGCATCGGTACTTTCATGTTTACATTTTCGTAAATTTCATTGTTCACCACACCCATCTTACCGCTGTAAAAGAAATCTGCATTATATTTCAGCGCAAATAGCTTTGATGGGCAAGCTTCTTCTTCTAGTCCTCCCCCCCGGAATCCATTATGTTACCCTCGTGGTCCCCCTGTGGTCAGTTCGTCTCACTACAAGGCCAGCCCAAGTCCATTTCTTCTGCTCAGTTTGAGCTATGACATCTACTCGAGTTTTGTCCGTGATCCAGGATGCTCGCTTCCTATCCCTGAGTATTACTCCTATCATAATTCGCTCTATGGATTGTTGCGCCGACCTAAGTTTACTTTCCAGTTATTTAGTAAGGCGCCAAGTTTCTGCTCCGCCCGTAGAACTCCTTCAGTGAGTACCTTTCTTTCTACGGATATAGGGAGCCTACTTTTCATTTTTTTTGTGGGGGCTTTCCGAGTGCGCCGTATCCCATTCCTATTCTAAGCCGTATTTGTATCTCATGATTGGAATCAGTATTGACCACCTGTCTAACGTAGTTATATTCTTCTGCCTGTTGTAATATTTCCCTAGCTATGCTGGAGAAGGCACTTTCAGCACGCTTCTTTGTGGTTACTTTAGCTTTACTCATATCAATAAGCTTACTGCGAAGACCTATGATTGCGGATCTTTAATCATTTTTTGCAGGTGTTCAGCAGACACACTTAGAAAAAGCATTCCTCATTTATCCTTAACCCTGTGTTTTCCCAGCCAAGCTTCCTAAATACCCCCACACCCTCTCAGACCTGCTGTGAATGGTTTTGGCTAGATGGTATCTCCCGGTCGGAGCGGTAATTTGTCGCATTGCTTGTGAAGAATCACTATGCACGTGCAACTTTGATACATATGTCGTCTAGAAGTCTTGTGTATGTTTCCTTATTCCTTTGTCTTTTAATGCTTCAAGCGCTTCTGCGGCGTGTACTGATTCAAGCGTTTTTTTTATAGTCCATACATTCCGTGTAAAGGGGTTTGTTGAACTATGGGGAGTTTCTATTACTTGATTGATGACAAATGCGATCCAATGTTGATCATCCTACCCTATACCCTGGCTGCCCTTTGGGTTGTTCAAAATCTAGGCTGCCAATAGTGCGGTTAATTATTGCCTTGGTAAAGAGCTTGTAAACAGCTGACAGTAGGGTGATTGGTTTGCAACTCTTAGGCTCTTTCTGTCGCCCTGAAAACACCGCCAGCGTTCTTGAAATAAACGTTTATTCCTCGTCCCGCCTTCGTGTGAACTATTATTATGGTCGCATTTTTTCACGCCATGGTTGCTTTTAAAGTCCTTCAGCATTCGGAGAATAGTATAGAAAGCTTTCCGAGTACAATGACTCCACCATTTTTGAGAATGTCTGCGGTTACGCTGTCCTCGCCTGCAGCCTTTCCTCTTTTCGTACCCTTCACCACCTTCTCTACTTCCCGCGGGACATCGGAAGAGAGGCTTGTGGGTTTGTTAGTTTCCCCTGGTCCAAGGGTGGCGCATAGGGTCGGGCGTCAAGTTTCCCCAAGGGAGTGTCAGGAGCTGCCGATGCGATCCACCAGTGGACCTTGAAATATTTTTATCGCTATTCAACTGTTATAGAGCTTTCTTGCTCTCCCGTTGCATGAAAAAAAGGAAGCATGATCTGCTTTTATACTTTACTGTTGTAGATCTTGGAGGGGACAAACAAATAGGGCAGTTTCGCACTAGCGGTGCGAAGACAAGGCAAACAGCAAAGCAGGCGGCCCCACCTAGCTGATCCTTGGTTCGGCAAGCGAAGTTTATGCGTGGTTACTCTGGGAGACTAGGTAAAGTTTTCTGCAGCGTTATATACTTGGAAACTCAGTCAACTTTTCTGTGCAGTTAGGCTTCGAGACTCGGTCAAGTTTTCTACGTGGTGTCGTCGTTAGACTTCCAAAGGGTAATGAAAAAACGGTCATTAAAGTATGTACAATTTGTTACTTTATTTTTCGTACAACTACTTTGCTTCGCGATTGTACCGGAGTCTCCGCATCCGTCCTCGAGTGTCTGGGCAGTGGCTTTCGCGCCGCGTACCGCGCTTCGTCTTCTTCGGGAGTGACGCTCTTCTTCTGTAGCTCCTTCTGTCCCTCCGTGGGGCACACGGCTGTTGCACCTTACATGGATTTATGAACTTGCCCCTGAAAGTTCCCCATGAGTGGCAGGCCTGGATCCTTTTGTCCGCAAAATTTCACATCTCTCCAAAAGTGGACTGCGATAGCACGGGCTAGAACCGGGGGCACCCTGTTTCGCGAACTCGACATCTGTAGGGAGAGCTTTTGTGTGCCTCCAGGCTTCCTCCAGTCTCCAGAGTTTTCTCGATCACCACAACATTGTACGCACGAATGTCGTTCTTTTTTTCTTTTATTATTCAGATGGTTGCTTTAATGATGGATGCGAAAAGCGAAAACGCGTGTGCGTCGGTGCGTCGGTGCACGTTAAAGATGGCCATGTGGTCAACGTCAGTCTGGAGCCCTCCACTATGACGCGCCTTATAGCCCAGGTTTCGCTTCAGCGCGTTAATCACCGCAATCAACCGGAGCAAGGGGGACGCACAGGGTGCGGAGGAAAGTTTCTCAAGGAAGTGTCACAAGATGCCCACGGGATCCAGCAACGGATCCACCAATAAATTTTTATCATTATTCAAATATAGTAGGTATTTCTTACTCCCCCCTTGTCTCAAAAAAAGGGAAGCATCATCTGCGTTTACACTTTACTCTTGTAAATTCCGGAGTGGAGTGAACGCACGCGAAGTGGCGAGGGAAGAGCATTTGAGAGATGACGCCACCAACGCTGTGCAATATGTTTTCAAAGGTCGAGCGGTGGGGGCGCGCGAACTGACGTTTCCTGGGCACGTTTTCCGTGACAGCAGCCTAAACGGCGTCGCTGTTAAAAAAACCGTTCCCGTAATATTAGTGCTAACGTAACACTTGACAACGATTTCAGTAGCGATAAAGTGGCTCCCTTTTGCAGCCAATCGTGTATGAATAGTATATCAGTCAATGACGAGGAGGGAGTGTTGTTTACGTATTTGACATTTTCGTATACAGTACATGATTAATTGGAATGGTGGAGGTGGGCCGTTTCAGTGTGCTCTATTTATACCTTCTTAGCAAATGTGTGCTGCCGAGTCAGTCGTTTTAAGCTGCGGCCGAAATTGCATTACCTTCAGTCGTTTCGAATATCTGCATGATCCCAGCTTTACTTCGAGGTTGCGCATAGCACGGAAACTCTTGCGAAAAGTATCTCTGTCAAAACAGTGTCACACTGAAACGGCGCAATACAGCTATTTTCTGTTCAGTTGCCACGGCATCGATGCCTTTCTCTGTGTCGCTGATTTGCGTCTTCATTCTTTCTTTTAATGGGAACATCCCCTCAGATAATGCCACCATGATAGAAGAAGGACAGTTTTAAGAGAAGTTATGCGACCAGGCGAAACTGTACCACAATGGGAGATCTACTTTTCGCGTAAATAATTTATTTATGAAGAAAATTTGCTTTAACGTTTTAATGCAGAAGTTCTTATCAGCGCGGCATTGTTTCGTAGTTAATGAAACCATTACATTTTATTAAAAAATAACGATTTAGCTTTTGGTTAAATTAGGCGCCTCAAATTTTTCGAACACAGTGCGCGTTGAAACTAACAATTACGCAGATGGCATCCAAACTTGCCATATTGACTACAACGTCCAATTTCTGCGGGGATACAATTAGCAGACGGAATTCCACAATCCGAAGTGAGGCTTCGGGTGTCTTGGGATGGGTGGGCATACTGACTCTATGTCTTTATTTTTCTTACGAAAACTCGCCGTTCTGCCGGAAATTATTTTGACTTCGTAGTTTCATTTTAGTGATGCGATTTTGTAGTTTCGCGTACTTTTTTGAAAAGAAGGTGCTGCTGAACATTCAAACCAGTGGATAAAGGGCACCTACGTTCCCTCGATTGTCACTGTTGTAAATTGCGTAAGGACTTTGTCTGCACCACCCGAACAACGCCAAACCGCGCACTGGTATTGATCAACCAGGAAAGTGCTGTAATCGTCCTTGTATCTTATATTATTTCTAGTCTGAAGGTGTCTTAAATATGTCATATTTTCGCTTGTGTACGGTGAAATTTATGTAATTCTTGTATGGCAATGGAACTGTCGATCGTACCGAAGCAAGCAAGCCCCACTCCTTCCACTTACACAGCAAAATGCACCTGACATCATTGCCCTACAAGAAACTGACACCGACCACATTGCATCACGAGGATACACAGCATACACCACAGACCACAAATCCAGAACCGCCATCCTAGTCCAAGCTTCCCAAACGGCACAGGCACATACCCTTCCCACCACAATAGACTACACATTCATCGAACTGCTGCCCCGCCGGAAGTCCCATACCAGCCTTTACATTCTAAATATATACAGCTCACCCACCTCATCCCTCTCCGGAATTGACCGACTACTAAAACACGTACGCCAACGCACCAAAGGACATAAGCTCGTTGTCCACGGAGACTTCAATGCTCCGCACACAGTTTGGGGTTATCTGAGAAATAACCGGAAAGGAACTCGGCTTCAAGAAGCCGCTCAACAAAATAATCTCTACCTCTGCAATACCTACGGCACCCCCACCCGCATCAGCAACAGTGTTTCAAGAGACACCTCCCCTGACCTCACATTCACCGATAACATCAACGATGTCATGTGGTCTTGCCTGGAAGAAACCTTAGGCAGCGGTCACTACATCATCCAACTTCAAATCCCACACCGCAAAAACACTCAGCAGCGAATCGGCACGGCCAGACTAACAGACTGGAAAAAATTTCGTGAAAACTTCCCCACCGATCCCATCGACGATATAGAAGAATGGACCGCACAGCTCCTCACAGAAGCCTCGAAACATACCAAAGAGTTAGCGCTAACTGAAGATAACCCAGCCATTGATGCCCACCTGTTCCACCTCTGGGAAGCCCGAAACGGACTCCTTAAACGACGGAGAAAACGCAAGACAAACCGTAAGCTCCGGATTCGCATCGCCAAACTCACGGTCGAAGCAGAAACTTGCGCTCGTAAATTAAGTCAGCAAAACTAGTCGGAGTTTTGCAATAAACTTCAAGGAACCCTGGGAACCCGCCGCACCTGGCATCTTCTCCGCTCCCTCATGGGAACAAAATAATCCAAATCGACGACGGCGCATCAACTACGTAGACTGATACACCACCATCCGGGCACTGAGGAAGACCTCATACAAGAACTAGAGAAACCCCTCAAAGCAACATCGGCATACCAAACGCAAGTTATCCCACCATATACCGGTCCCCCCAATCTAGAGTTAGATGAACTTTTTTCAATAGCCGAAATGGAAGCCGCAGTGCGTAACCTCAGAAGAAACACACCCCAGGAAAAGAAAAAAAATTCCGAACAAACTACTTCGCAACCTCGACCCAATAGCCCTCGAAAGCCTACTACAGTACATCAACAATCAATGGACATCTGGCTCCCTACCACCACAATGGAAACACGCAGAAATAACCCTCATACCTAAACCGGGAAAACCTCTGAATACAAAAAATTTGCGACCCATCTCGTTAACCTCATGTGTTGGAAAACTCCTAGAACACATGGTCCACAACCGAATTTCACCCCACATAGAGGACAACGGTTACTTCTCGAATACGATGTATGGATTCCGCTCACATCTCTCACCTCAAGACGTTCTACTTCAACTGAAAGAAGATATCATTTACAAACTTACCAATCACCACAAATTCTCGATCCTGGCTCTAGACATCAAAGGAGCATTTGACATCATCACTCATCGCAATCCTCCAAGGTATCGCCTCTAACTGCGGCCAACGTCTCTACGACTACGTTGCCTCATTCCTAACCAATCGCACTGCAACAGTGGGAATCGGGCACCTCCATTTCGACGTTTTCCAAACTATGCCTAAAGGAACCCCCCAAGGCTCAGTGATATCTCCATTACTGTTCAACATCGGCATGAAAGATCTACCTCCCCGGTTGACAACTATCCCCAACCTGCGACACGCCCTATACGCCGACGATCTGACACTCTGGACTCCTGCGGGCTCCATAGGTGACCAACAAGACGCCCTCCAAAGTGCCATCCAAGTAGAACAACAAGCCCAGGGGTTGGAATGCGCCCCCGAAAAATCCGCCTTACTTACACTGTGTAAACGAACACCTAAACAGCACGCCAACTCTATACCGGATCCTGAACTCAGCATCAATAATCAACCCGTTCTTAACGTCCCCCACCTCCGAATTCTCGGGCTCACTATTCCCAAAGACGGGTCGGGTGCCCGAACAATTCTGCCACTCCAACGTACTCTCTCACAATTAATGCATCTTATCCATCGAGTTTCTTACCGAAGATTTGGCCTCCAAGAATCAGATACTCTGCGCATAATCCAAGCCATCCTTATCAGCCGGATTGCATACAGTGCTCCTTACCGAGCCCTAAAACCCTCCGAACAAAACAAACTGAACACCGCGATACGGCAAGCTTACAAAACCGCACTAGGATTGCCCCCTAAAACGGCAGCAAGCAAGTTACTACACTGGGCGTCCACAATACACGGGAAGAAATCCAAGAAGCGCACCAAATTTCTCAATTCACATGCCTCCAACTCACCACCACGGGAAGAGCGACCCTCCGCCGGCTAGGGTATGCGACCCCACAACAACAAGACGAAAAGACACGCATCCCCTGCCCAATTCGACAACACATCAGAGTGGCTCTAATAGCACGTAATATGCATACGACCGATAACAAGGCACGACGAACAGCAAGGGCACGAGCAATCCATGTGCAGTATGACCACCTCCCCTTCAGTCGCTATGCAGACGCCTCTCCATACCCCCACAAATCTGCCCACGCTCCCAGTGTGACCGACGCCAACGGGAAAGTGTTAACCGCAGTCACGACCATTACCAAATCTATAGAAACAGCCGAAGAAGTTGCTATCGCCCTAGCCGCCACCACTTGCGAAAACTACACAGTTATACTGACAGACTCCCAAGCTGCATTGCGCAATTTCTTGATCGGACGAATATCCCTACCAGCATTGGCTATACTAAAACACATTAAGCGACTTCCTGAACTACAGATTGTCTGGTCACCTGGCCACGAAACCCTCAAAGGAAATGAGTCCGCACACGCCGCCGCCCGCGCGCATACACACCGGGCCGTTTCCCGAGAGGGTGACAAACTTCAAGATGGCGACATCCTCAACCCCACGCCCCTGAGAAAAACTCCCACCTCCCCTCGCGGGAACCCCTGTGTAGATGCGACGCATAGGCGGAGCGGCGAAGGGACCGCGTTTTATAGCGCGCATAACGTTGAGGGGACTGCGTAAGCCGGTCCCAGTCGATGACGACGTTGCCGTACTGGTAAAGCGGCGTGGACTCTAGGTGTTTGAGCCAAGCGTGGATGTTGCTTCCCCGGAGAACGGCACACCGGTTATATGCGCAGCGCGCCCGAAGGAGAGGAAACCGCGGAAGAGAGAGTACTGCACATGCGCCGGCGCCAGCGCGTCTGCCGCGGCTATGATGCAACGTGCCGCGGATATGACGCAACACAATCCAACACAATCCACTTTAATCCAAATCCAATCCAAATCCAATCCAATCCAATCCAATCCAATTCAAGCCAAGCCAAGCCAAGCCAAGCCAAGCCAATCTAATCGAATCCAATCCAATGCCCCCCGTGAGAGAGTGTTCGCTATTGGAGAGGAGAGGGGGTGAGCGGCGGAGAGCGGAGCTGGCGCGGCGAGGAGAGTGGGGGAGGGGCGGACAACGCCGACGACGCCGGAGGGACAAGGCGAGTGAATGAGATGCTCTGCATCTAAAATAGGCCGATATACTCGCCCACTACCGGCGCGGGCGCCAACAATACCCGGCACCCCACCCACACCTATCCAGAACCGAAAGTACAATACTCCGGCGACTACAAACAAACTCTTATCCCCACAATACCCTACTCCATGCAATGTACCCCACCCTCTACCCCGCATCTTGCAAATACTGCCCCCATCCTGTCACCCTATACCATCTGGTATGGGGGTGTCAACAAAACCCGTCCCTTACTCCCAACCCCCAACCTACTTACGAGCAGTCGGCGGTACAACTGACCAGCTCCGACCTCTCCTCCCAGCGTAGCATGGTAGACAGGGCCCGGGTGGCGGGTGCACGCCAGGGCATCCCGAACTAGTGGAAACCCCCCACCAGGCGGGTGTCCAGACAGCAGCACCTAAGGCTCGCATTTATAAAGTTTATTCCTCCTCCTCCTTTCAATCGTTCTTTCGATGGCTTTTTGACAAAAAATCTGTTTGCGCCTTTCTTTTGCGCTTGTTCAACCTATCCCTGTCCTTTTCATTTATTTTCTCACTAGAGAAATTCACCACTCAGAGGAGGAGAAATTTATAATTCTTCCCTACAGAATTATGGGAGCACGTGAACCAAATGACCAAAATCAAAACGCAATGACCACAAAAAAAGAAAGTGAAAACACTTGTACGAAAATCAAACGGCAATGACCGAATTTAAAACGCGAAATAAGCGAACTAGCAGAAAGAAACCCGTTCATTTCGCGGAACTTTACCTGCACACGATGATTTTGTATACGTTTCGGCAAATCATTCTACGGCGATTATTCGGAGCATTTGCGTTCCTCCAATTTCTGCCCGCTTTTCGCGCAGCCAACCACGCGCGGGTTGCCGTTGGTGCGCCAGAAGGAGAAATCCACGAAGAGAGCGAGAGACCGCTCGCGCGATGTGACCGGTTGCGAGTGACGACGCTGACTGGCTTTTCTTGTTGCGTGATATAGAGATACACTTTCGTGCGCGCGCCCGCGCCAGCCCCGAACGGCGAGCGGCAGAAGCGCCCGAAGAGAAAGTCGATAAAGTTGGCACAGTCAACATTTTTTAACACCTGGCCACTCAGTACGTGCAAAACATTTGAATGACATAACCATAATCACGTTTATCACCATTTTACAGGATATGGATAAGGCTGGCTTTGCCGCAAGGCTTTTGAGCGCACTCCACCACCCACGGCGCTAGTCGCCAAGACAAGGTTCGCTTGTGGCCATTTAGTTGTTGGCGGAAGATATTGATTTGTGACGCGGAGAGGAGAGGTGCATCGGGCTCTTCGAAGGAGAGTGTCCTTATCCTCTCATGAGTATTCAGGAAGGATAACAACGATCCAAATAATCCAATGGGATCGCATTGGAGCATGGGGAGGAGATATTTTTGTTATAAACAGTTGTTCTAAACAGTTAGTTCTGAACAGAAACAGTTTGTTCTAAACTTTATAGCTGGGGGGGATGTGGGGGGGGGGGGTGATTCTCGAAGCAGCTCCCCAAATGGGACAAAAAATTGCACTGTGTATTGTGATGTTTAAAATATCGGTGTACACAAGTAATCTCTCATGAACCACACAGTTCTATCGAAATGAGACCGCTGTTCGGCCTATTCCGTTTCCGTCACATACCGACCAACAACTAATCGTCTGCTGCTTCCGAAGCTCTCCCTCCCCCTCGTACCTTCCTCTGAAAAGCAAGTTACCTGGTTTTCGTCTTCACTTTTGCGCTACACTTACCGCTTTTGTGCAAGAGCGTACTTCAATGCGGTTGCCATGTGGTACACGGCTTCTATAAGCGTACGCGGTTCTAAGCCCTGATAAGCCCCGAAATCAAAGTTTTGGCGCATGTTGATTAATTGGCCATTTTTCAGCCGGGTATTTGTAAAGCTTTTTCTACTTTCGTAAATGACTCATTTTGTTGTCTGGGGCAACAATAAATTTTTCAACGAGCTCTGGCTTTAGGTTAGGATTGCAAGCATTCTCACCGTTCCCCCCCCCCCCCCCCTCCCCACCACACACACATATATCTTGGCTCCCACTGGACTCCTACAGCCACGGCGCCCGTTAGTGGCTTTCACAGTGGGGGCTTTCATTGTTATTGTCATGCCCTTGTGCCACATAACCTGTAAATATTCAGTGGGGCCAGGACATGCTCGAACTATGAAAGCAAAAGTAGTATAGGTGACGGAAATGTTTTGCTGTGCTCGGAGCCCCACACAGTTGTTTCAGCGAGTATTCCCAACGTTCTTTTGGCCAGCTGCCACGCAGTCAATCAGTCGCAAGAACTTATTTCGACTGGTCAGCGCCGGCAGACCGGGCTTAGCGGGTCGTCTTGCGGCAAATAGTGAACGTTTATTCTTTTTAGTTTCTCGAATCAGTCTTTTATTCTTGCTTTCTTGCTAGTGAATCTCGTGTACGCCTTGATAATCTTTCTATTTTTCTGGTTTCTTACGCGACCTTGTTTGTGGAAGTTGGTATCAATGTGTTGGTATTAACCGCTGGATGTGTTCTAAAGCAAACGAGTTCATCTTCCCCCACCTTTCCTCACTCTGCAGCTGCTGCTGCCGTAACCTTGCTTGGAACCACTGCGGAGTTATTTCAACAACAACAAATGGCGCGCGCTTACCCGGATTGTGCATTTACCGCCGCGGCGTCGATTCAGACCGACGGCTACGCATCCTGGAGGACATCGGGTTAAACAAATACCGACAGCAAACTTGTGATTTTCAGGTTAAAGCTCCGGTCATAGCGAAAGTTTCGCTTTCGACCGCTAAAAGCCGGGAACAGGTGCGGGGATGGGGACTAGCCGACGCAACGTTTTTGAACTACAGGCAGGGTTCGAGCCTTATCACTTACTCCGAAAGTACCAAGCACAAATTTTCAGTATTCTTACTCCATAGCTCAGTTAAAATTTTCACCAGCCGCACTAAGGCCGTTTGAAATTTTCGTAGGTGGACCCGGCAGAGCGAAAGGCGACAAAACACGCCAGAAGCCCCCCGAAAAAAAAAAAAGTTTCTCTTGGGTGGCTATTCTTGCCGTGCACGCGCTTGTTGATTTCATTCCCGACTAATCAGCTTGTTGCAAGAGACAACCATCAAGGGTAGCTTGAGCAACAGGTAGCCTCTATGTCACACCCCTCCCTAAGCTAGTTGGGGGTCGCAGAGAGTCTGAACCGCACTGCTCCCGCGCTGTGAAAGCAGCAGAAATAAAAATCATTTATATTTAGCTCCCAGCTGCGTTCCTTTCCACGGCACCGATATGGGGAGTCTATCGCCGAGAGCGAAAGCGTGGTTAGACGTAAATGCAAATATTGCATTGCCGCAACAATGCACATTTCATGCTGCCTCTTGCAATTCTGATCGGAGTAATCAAACACCCGCGCATACGCTCCGAACAATAGTCTAGGTGCTCGAAAAACGGACGCAAGCGCAGCTTTTGCGCTCTTGAATCCGATAGGGTAAACTGGTCAAAAACCCACCGACCCCTTTGTTTCACATGTGACATTCCAGTACCCGCCGAAAACCGGCTGTGGGAATACCGTCTTCTACAGGGCTCGCAGGAAAAACGACATATGCAAGTTCGTCTGAGGTGACCGCAGTGCAACCAAGACAGAGTCGAACCCTTAATACATACAAAGTAGGACCTGGAGAGCTGTTGCCTTTTTTGTATCTTTTAATTTGCAGACATAACCAATTAACATTGAAATCTGCAGCGAAATGTTTTAGCAGATCATTGACTACCACCCTCTGCCTCCTACGTAAGCTAAAGTAGGCGAAAAAAAGTGGCAGTGCAACGCCAGCACGTTCGGGAGGAAAAGCAAGCACAAAAAGAACAGGACTCCCGCTGGAGCAGTTTAAGGCAGGGAGAGCGCGAGCACTGTGAAGGCGGGAAATTTGAATTGCATTGGCTGGTAGCTGTGAGCGGATAAAGACGCTACAGCCGATTATGGCGAATCACTGCTCTGCACTTCAGACAGCTTTCACATTGAGTGGAACTGCTTTAATTTTTATTCTTATCCAAAAACCCGATACCGTTCCCTTGTTGGTGCAACCCCGCGTTTTCTGTGCGCACGCAGCGCAATCTGCTGCTTCTTTTGGAGCCCTCGTATTTGTTTAGGCGTTCGCTGAAAGACCTTTGCTGCTCTGCCTCAGTAGCATTGTGGTAGAATTGCGGGTTTTGGTACGAATGCCGTGGGTACAGCCTGAGAAATGAGTGCCTTTTTCCTGAGACCAGTCATGTTTACTATTACAAATCTTGTGAGCTCATTCTACGCTTTATGTTCGTAAATAAAAGTGGCTTTGTTTATTTGAGGTTGGTTTAGAGGTGGGGCGGGGTTTATCAGCACGTTTAATTAAGCTTTTGCACGGCAGCAGAGCTTCGGTGTTTGCACCTATGTGGATACTGAGTATATCTACTCGTAAGAAAATGTCGTCGCGGTCGTGCGTATACCAAAGCCTGTTGCCGTAAACACGGCCCTGAAGTTACCATGCACTGCATTAAACATCTCGTACAAGGGGTGATGCAACGTGTCCAGGCACTGTGTTGCGGGCACGACGAACTGAGAGAGGAGCGATACGCGATGGCTTTGGCTTGACGTTTCCGTACAAATTTGTGGCGAAAGTGGTTCAAATGCAGCAACACCACAACAGCGGCCGCATGTTCTGCTGACGTCAGAACCTTTCGCACGCGTTCTGTCTTATAAGTTTTTTGTTCCTTAGCTTGGTTGGATTGAAGCAAAACTTTCTGTCGACACGGGCTGTATATTTATCACGTAATTAAAACAATCCCAGCCAGCCGTAAGGATCCTTATACCGTTCAGGTTGTAGCTTCTTGCCATTCGATGAGCCACATCAGGAATGTTTCTTTCACAATTTAGTATTTGGTGTTTATTTTACTTGTCATCCTTTCTTCTTTTGGTCGTGTAAGCCTTGAGAATATATCTTTCACTGTAAAAAGAGAACCCAAGTCGGTCTACTGCTTTATTTCGGCTCACTATGGACGCACGTTGCCTGGGAATATAGACCTTTAAGCACGCACAAAAACGCATTCACAAGTACTTGTAGTTGTTCAATTTTCGAGCAACGTTTATTCATTTATTTAGAAAGTATCGGTCTTGCGAATGAGCGCTGGCAATGGAGCGGCAACAGGGCAACAAGCGCACACTCTTTAGGTGTAAGCACCCTCTCCACCGCAGTGCCCTCTTGCAGTTATGGACCACTGAGGACGGTTGTTGCTGATTGGCAGCCGTTGCAGGTAACGATTCCGGTGGAGCTCATGATCGGTTTCTTGTCCAAGCCGCAGGAAAAATAAGCGTTAGGATTGAACACACCTGCGTTGAAATTCGGGATGTTCTGTGGTTTGCGCGGAAGAAGCGAATAACTCCTTGTTTTAGTCTATAGGTTTACTTAAATTAGCAATCTCAAAACACGTTCGCTTTCTGCATGTTACATATCACAAGAAACAACAACAAGAACAACAATAGCAACAGCAACAACAACATCAACAACAACAGCGTTGATGCCGTCGGCGCACTGGAGCACATTAGCACCAAAATGCAAGGTGGGGCGTACTTTGTACACAGGGTCATTGAAAAGTGAACTGCCTTAACTACTGCAACTACTATTCATGCTGTCATCAATCTTTTTAATCACTTCATAGCTCCTCAACCCTAGGCACACTTCTCGGACTTCCACTTATAAGGAAGCAGGTTTCCTTTTTGTCACTCAGCTACGGCTATTCTATTTTCATGTCCCATTCTTCTGGTAGCACAAGAAGGTATCCGTGAAAGATCACCTGCCCCACAGGAAATTTGCAAGCCGTGCCTTTCGCCCCTTTTGGTGTTGACGAGTGTCGCCATTTCATTACCGTGAATCCCATTATATACTGTTTAGCCGTCTCTTCGCGATGTACTACACTTCAAAACGCCAGCCAGCGCATACTAGCGGTGACGCGACGCGAAGAGAAACCCGAAGAAAGGCGCGCCCAGAAGAGGCAGTAGTGCGCGCGCGGTGCCGCCGCAGACAATATCGGCGGCGACTCGAGGCTCGGCTGGACGTCTTCCTGTCCGCAAGGGCATTGTCGTTCTCTGTTTCCTCGCTCTGTGTCCACGGGTATAGAGCGATAATCTTGGGCTACATGTCCCTAAGCCCGTATTAATATCTCCTGCGCGGAGCTTAACAAAC
This sequence comes from Haemaphysalis longicornis, assembly GCF_048455015.1. NCBI lineage: Eukaryota > Metazoa > Arthropoda > Arachnida > Ixodida > Ixodidae > Haemaphysalis > Haemaphysalis longicornis. The sequence goes on along the minus strand of NW_027526445.1, from coordinate 110,416,283 downwards.
CTGGGAAAAAAAACTCTCCTTTCTGATATTCCTCCCGTTTGGTCGCTGTAATGACTACATAGGCATCCGCCTTTCAAGGCTGCCGACATCATTAGCGGTGCTGGACGTTTAAATTTTGGGCGTATAGCTTAATGTTTGGGCAACACGCTCTGCTAAGTAATACTAGGGCGATAAGTGCATAGTTACGGTCCACATCCACTTGACCTCTACAAATCACTGCGCACACGAAGCCCTGCCACTTTTATTGGTACAAGGAGATTTGTTTCCGTTTAGCCCGCCTACGCCGCATTGCACCGGCGAAAGGCTTTACGTCTGTAGTAATGGCAGAGAAAATGATTCTACGTACATTGGGGTCTCTTTACTGTCATTACGCACAGTACCAACCGTAACGTAAAGTCTTTTCGGGAGCATGACGCCACCCACCTTCTACGCGCTTGTATTTGAAAGCGAGCGCTGTTACAGAACCTTCTCCCATTCCCATACAAAGCGGAAAGTCATCCCAAGCGCGCAAGATTAGTTGTTTAGGCAAGAATCCCATGATACTTTAGGTTATTAGAAAGGATATTATTAAGGCTATTAGAAAAAAGTGCTTTTAACAGAAGCTAGCATTCTCTCCTGTCCAACCGCATTTACCGTTGCTCTCCAGTCGCCCATCAAGTGAACAGGTACGAATACCACCATAGATCAGGCATATAGTTCCGAAATAGCTGGTGCTTACTACAGCTCCATTTCCCGGAAGACCATCGTGAGGATCCCCTACATGTAGTTGCACTTGGTGTGATATCTTCCGTAACAGGGACAGGTCCCAAACAAACAGGTCAAGCCGGTTGCTTCGTAGGCGCAGAGGCTGAAGAAGGGGCACGTCTGTTCAGAGAGAAGGTGCGGATAATGCTCCGCCACCGAACATTGCATTATTTACACATGCATCGATATCGATGATGACCACCTTGCAAGGTCGAAGGGATTGTAAGCTAATGGAAAACTTGTGTAGTAAATCCCAAATGACGCTGAGGTCATCAAAGTGAAAGGTATCTTGGTTCAGCCGTAAGCGCAACTAGTCCGAGCTCGTTCATATCTCGCGCTGCATATATAAATAGTTCGGTGTACAAATCGCACGCAACCTCTCTGAGTGTCCGCATGTCGCTGCTCTGTGTGTAAAAGCATTAAAAATATTCGGGTGGCTGCGTTCCTCAGCTCCTATCTCGACCTTTAGGTCCGGTTAACCGATAAGGGTGAGTGGAGTGCCACCTGGCTACAAGTGCGACCGGAATGGCATTGGCCAATATTAAGTTTTATCTCTCTCTCACTCTCTATTTAAACAGTTGTTTATCCTATGTTGGCTATACTACTTGTGCAATTTGTTGCATGCAGAACGAAGTTATAGTACCAATGCCGCCGATCGTGAGGGGAAGGTGTCAGGGCTTTGATAACGAAGGATTTCGGTGAAGATTTGTTTGTCGTGATCAAACGTATGCAAGGAGCAGAAATTGTATTGCATTGGGGTAACGTTCTTTGATGAAGTGCCACCTAATACGGCTGTAGCAATCGATGCACCATTCAAGTTTCTGAAAATTGCAGTAGACATGCACATATGGAGCGAGAGCTGTCGCCACATAGCAAGCAGGTAAGTGTTTGTACTTGTAATGTACTTGTAAATCTGGCAGTGTAATTGCGTCCTTTTGCACTCATGCAAAACCTTTGGTATAGGCACTGCTCGAGGAGATGCTTGGACAATACACGGTGCAACCAAAAAACGAGCTGCAGGGCACCGCAAGCATACAAAAATTGAAGCCCTTCAACTCAATGTGAAAGCTCTCGGAAGGGCAGAGCAGTGATTCGCCATAATGGTCTTCAGCGCCGTTATCCGTTCACTGCTGCCACCCAATGCATTTCAAATTCCCCGCCTTAGCAGTGCTCGCGTGCCTCCTAGCCTGAAACTGCGCCAGTGGGAATGATGTTCTTTTGCGCTTGCTTTAATTTCGTATGGTGGAGCTGTTTTGCGTCATTTCGAACCAGTAATTTTTTTCTTGCGCAACTAGAGCCCTTCTGCGTAATTTCGAACGCGCCATTGTTTTCTTGCGCGGCCGCGTTTTTGTTCACTATCGTAAAAACGAACCCAATGAGCATGTCTGACTAAAGGAACGTGGAGACTGCCGGTTATCTACACAGATTTTGCCTGAAATGTAACTGCAGTTTTCTTTGCGCCAAGTAACGGGGAGATGTATGACAAGCACCAGCGGTTCAGGAGGTTTGAACGGTTGACTACTTAAACCGCGTGGTTTTCGAAGCCTCCGCGTAACTCTCTGACGCCGGCACAGAAAGCTCTATTTGGGTGCGTTATCTCGGTGCGCCACCTTGTTCCGGCAGTAGATTGAGCTAAGGCAGCAAGGCGAGCCCATAAAATCCTCTGCACTTAAATACGTTCCCACAAGGTGCGTGCAGGGTGTCGCGCCAAGATGCATGATCAAAATTCTTGAAAAAGGGTGAAAATAAGTAACCGATGACATTTACTAACGAAACGTGGTGTCGGCAGCCAAAAGCAGACGAATAAATGATGGCGCTAGATTGTGAGAAAATGTCTTTCAGGACCACATTAATGAAGTATTGTCAGAGAACACTGGCAGTACCTAGTTGTGCATATTGCAAGAGTTGTTACAGAGCGAAAATTCCGAGCAGCCGCGTGTGAACCAAGCTCAGAATGTCCGTTAACGCCGCAAGTCAGGTTTCGAGTGGAGAGCGACAATGAGCAACATCGTGGTTTAGTCGCCGTATAACTCGTCAAACTCTCACAGTAGCCCCCCCACAGGCGTAGCTCAGGAAGTAGCTTAAGGTCCTGTGATATTCAAAGCTATTGGGCGCACTAAACTGACAACTCTTGCATTTCAAACCTAAGGTCCTATGCTATAAAACGTTTTCACTTTTGACGGCGTAGAGAAATTGTCACCAAGAAATGACATATATCAAGCCTTTTATTTATTTATTTATTTATTTATTTATTCTGGCAAAAGCACATATGTGGTGTTTGGTGGAACACACCAACATAAGAACGCCTACACTTTTCAGTTTGTACGATCGCTCCTTAAGCCGTCCGCCGAAAAGTGGGTAAAGTTCTTGGCATCCCTGTCCCTCATGATGGCGGCTGCTGGGTGTGGCTTGAACAAATCAAGAAAACATGGCATCAAAAGCTTCACATAATCAAACGCATAAGCAAGCGGTTAGGAGGGGCTACAACGGAGACACTCAAACTATTGACCCAGGCTGTCCTCGCGAGCAAAGTGACTTATGGGGCAGTATGCTTCGACTTTAGTAAGGCTCAGTTGCAGCAGCTGGAGGTGCTACATCGTGAGGGCCTTCGAGTCATCACTGGCCTTCCCAAACATGGCAAACTCGAGTAGCTCTACAAGCACGCTCAACTCCCTCCTCTTACAGAAATCGTCCGAACCCGTCAGGAAGGCCACGACTTCCGGCGAGCATTCGCTCTCGCCGGCCGTGCGCTACTCGTGCTACTGCCACAATGCGCGGCACCACAACATTCCATCCCTTTGCCGCTTCCACCATGGGACGACTTCATCGTCGTTAACCCAAAGCCACTCCCAGTCACCGGTCCTACGCTTCGCCACTCCAACAAACACAGGCACACAGCTGAAATGACCGAGCGGTTTCCACATAGCGCTGCTTATACCGACGCCACTGGGAACCCCACCACGAATACTGCCGGATTAGCGGCCATTCACTCGACATTTCAAGCCGCCTGTCATCAAGAATATGCAACAGCGCCATCGTCTACCCACCTCCAACTCGAAGCGATATTACTGGCTGCCCGACAACTTCAAATTTTTCACTGGCCTGCCAACCAGCCTCATGCAACTATCTTCACAGCCAGCCAGGAGGCATTCCGCGCATTGCGCCGGTTGCCTTACCAGAATTCTATCTGTGCGTCCATCAAGATGCTTGCCCGAAGGTTAGACTGTACAACAGGACTACAAATTCGGGTAGACTGGGTGCCAGGGCACTGCGTTAACTCCTCAAGGAGGCCGCGCCCGCCCTGGCGAGCGATGTTCTTTCCAGCCGCTCCCACCCAGTTTTGCCTCATCACGACCCCAACTTGAACCCCTTTGAAGCCCGTGCAACCTACCAGCGATGGGCTAGAGCTCGACTCCGCAGCCAACCCTTACCACTGACTACCCGTTACCTACAGGACTGCCACGTGGCCTTCAGGTTGTGATCCATAAGGCTCGTGCTATGGCGGCGCTTACAGAGGACATCCTTTTCAAGTGGCGTTCTTACATACCAAAAAAAGGGCGGCCACCCGTTCTCCCAGGCGCTACCGCAAGCAATTCACCTCCGCCGGCCATGACACCACCCACGTGCGTGACGTGCTCTTTAGGAGCCACACCGACCATTGAACATCTCCTTTGGACGTGTTCAGGACTGCACGCGGAGCGCACGCCTTGCAAACACAGCAGCGTTACGTGTTTGACGGACTGGCTCTACCCACCCGCAGCCACAGCCAAGCAGGTGTTTGCCTCCTTGTGGGACTTCACTCTCGCTATTGGCGTTCATCTGAGAATGTAAAGTTTTCCCGAATCGACACCACCCTCCCCACCCGCCCCCACATAGGCCGTGTCGCCATCCTTGTGTCAATAAAGTTTTATTTATTTATTTATTTATTTATTTATTTATTTGTTTGTTTTTTATGTAATTATTTATTTATTTATAACGTACTGCGGACATAAGTCCAAGCAGGGTGGGCGATACAAGTGAACACATTTAAACAGTAATACACCACTTTATGACAGCGCATTTGTGGTGGCTAGGCCATTCCACTCACTGATTGTGCGTGGAAAAAAAGAAAACTTGAAAAGGTCAGTTTGTGCAAAGTAAGAAGTAAGCGCGTGGGGTTGGCGGTGCCGGGTAACTCTTGTTGTTATGGGCGATACATACAATGAAGGGTCAAGTGGTAATTTGTTACGCACGAGTGGGGAAAGAAAATCAAGCCTGAATTGCTTTCTTCGAATTTTGAGTAAAGGTAGGTCGTTAATTTTCGTTAGTTTGGTGGGTCAGTTAGTTTGGTGAAATTTGTTATGTACAAACCGCACAGCTTTGCTTTGAATTCGTTCAAGGTTATCAATGTTAACTTCTGTATACGGATCCCAAATAATGCATGCGTATTCGAGCTTGGGTCTTATTAATGCTACGAAAGCTAAAAGTTTAACGCTAGGCCGGGCACTTTCTGGCTCCTGTTTTAGATAAAAAATATTCGGGAAGGCAGAAGAGCAAACGTTGTTGATGTGAAGGCTCCAGGACAAGTTATTTGTGAGTGTCACGCCTAAATACTTATTGGTATTCACCTCTTCCAGCGGCAACGAACCTAGTTTGCACACGTGCTTGAGTGTTGTTTTTTTATGACTGAGAGGAAGGTACGCTCACTTGTTAGCATTAAGAATCATGCCCAATTCATCACACCATTTCAGGATGTTTCCAAGGCTATTGTTCAGGTTGGCTTGATCAGTTGCCGATTTAACATTTTTATACAAGATACAATCATCCGCGAAGGGTTGAATCAGAACATCAGGGTTAACTACGTCTACAATGTCATTGATATACAAAAGAAAAAGAATGGGACCTAATACACTTCCCCGTGGTACTCCAGAAGTAACTGGAAGACAGCCCCAGTGCTGCCCGCCCACATCAACAAATTGTTTGCGGTTTGTCAAGTAAGCTGAAATCCAAGAGACATAAATTTCAGGGACACCAGTTTTCCTAAGTTTTAAAATCAGTTTATTGTGAGGTACCTTGTCAAAGGCTTTGAAAAAATCTAAAAAAAAAGACATCAACTTGACCTTTTATATCTATAGTGGAAGCAAGCGAATGAATAATCGTAATCCCTTGCGTAACGGTAGAGTAAACCTTTCTGTACCTGTGCTTAAATTTTGTTAAGATTGAGTGTTCTTCTTAATATTCATTTATGCAGTGGCATATAATACGTTCTATCAGTTTGCAGCAGAATGAAGGTAAGGAAATTGGGCGATAACTTTCTATCGATAGATGGTCTCCCTTTTTAAATATAGGCACCACCCGGGCCATCCTTCAGTCTTCCAGTAATTGGGCTTGTCGCAAGGAAGGACGGAAAACAGCAACTAAAAAGTTTGCGAGAATTTCAGCATAACGAAGAAGGAACACAGTCGGGATATTATCTGGATCACAGGAAGTTTTGCTTTTCAAATTGAGCAGCAAAGAAAAAAACACCAGTGTAGGAAATAAAATCTACGTCAAAGAATTGGATATTGCAAGATTTTAAGTTGAGTCGAACATCACCATCCTGAATCCCAAGTAGATATACAGTTTCCGGGAAATCCAAAGGCGGTTATTATAAATTCAGAGTAGAAGAAGTGGCCGGCTTGTCGAGGTCGACCTGCCGCTGCACGTGCCGACTGAACCGCACGTGGCAATAGAGGTAGCTAAAAGAAGTGCCACAATGTTTATGTATATGGAAATAGGGGACGTTTGATGCTGAAACACATTTTTTGTATGCGTTTTTTTGTGTCTGCACGTGCAGTCGGCTGCAGCTGTTGGTCTAGGACGTGAGCCCTTCATTTGGAAATTGCGCAGTAGAAGCTAAACTGAGTTTATCTAAAAAAGGTTCGTTTCTTTTTTGGATTCAATTAAAATCTAATTTAGAATTGAAAATATTGGTCTAAAGAAGGAGTGGTGCCTTTGCGTGCATGCCGTGATTCAAAATGCAGAACAATCAAAGAGACCTTCTAGGTTTTGCTAATTTAGGTTGCTTTTTCTCGCTTCGCGTGGAGTTTTTATTGCCGGATTAAAACGTTCGTTATAATATTCCCAGCCGCACACCACAAAATAACCATCCTTTTCATGCAGCCAATAACGTTTGTGGCATTTCTCTGATGTATACAGGATGCGTTATTCTCTTCATAACAACGACAAGATTTTTATAATTTTTTGAAAGTAATTGCTTTTCAAGATACACTTGAGCAATGTTGGGCACCGCCGAATTCCATGGAAATAGAATGGGAAAGATGAAGCTTCAAATTACCGATAATTACCTGCATACAAAAATCACGAGCTATTGCACTCTGTGAATTTGGATGACCAGCGAAGCTTTTCAGCTCACCACCTTGAAGTGACATCATTACCATCATCCTAGTAAGGTCCACTACAGGACCAAGCCCTTTCTCTTCGACCTTCAACTGCTCCTCTCCTCGTGCACTGCTCGGGTCCACAGTTTACCCCCCAATTTCCGTATTTCATCCCTCTAACGGATAAGTGGCCTTCCCCTTCTTCTACACTGATCTCTTGGCATCCACTATGCTATACTAATTGTCCACGGGTTGTCGGTTCGACTCACTACATGGCCAGCTCAAATCCATTTCTCTTTCTTTGTTTCAACTATGACATCTTCTGCTCTAGTTTGTTCCCATATCGAGGTAGCTCGCTTTCCGTCCCGTAGTGTTACTCCTGACATTCGTTCCATAACCCGTTGAGCCCACCTAAGTTTGTTTTCAAGGTTTTTAGTAAGACACCAAGTTTCAGCTCTACACGTCATAATCGGCAGTATATATGCACTGGTTGTCGATGTTTCTTTTGAGTGACACCGGTAGCTTACTTTTCATTCTTTGAGAGTGCTTGCTCAGTGCTCCCCAGTCCATACCTATTCAGCGCAGGATTCCTGTTTCGTGGTTGGGGTGAGCGCTAATCATCTGTCCGAGCTAGTTTGCATAGAATTGAAGTAAAAGATAGCAGGAAAAATTATTTCTCTTGAGCGTGGACGTAGGTTATCTCGAAAGTAAACACTTACAGCCGAATACTTTTTCAGCTGATCATTCGTGATAAAGTTGGCTTTGCACCAGGCATTTTTGCTCAAGCAGGAGAAAAATGCACAGATCCATAGCTGATGTCTGCGCTTCGCACAAACAATTTCATCCTGTATGTCAAGTAACCCCAATGAAAGGAATGTTTACTGTGCACTTTAGGGAATATGCCTAGATCGAGCCTAAGTTCCGAACTCCTTTCGGGACGAAAAAGAACATCCCAGAACCCAGTGGGTTCTATAACCGCGCTGTCACCGCCGAAGTCAAATACATTTTAAAATAACAGGACCCAGAGAGTGGGTCGTTTGGTTTCGAACATCCGGAGCTATTGAAATCCTCAGACCTCAAAGTCATATGCAGCTTCGGGAGATTTTGTTGACGAAGAACAATACATGAAACTCTGAAGAAAAAAAACAAAAAAGGCTTCTGCAACTGAGTCTTGGTATCTGCAGGACCCGCTCGCGGGCGATGTTGGTTTGAGCGTCATATGAAGCTGGCGTTTACCCTGAAATCGTGGTCATAAATTACCAACGAGCTGGTTTAAATTACTACCCGTTTTACTTGCAGAAGCATGGCTGCCCGCGAAAAGGGTGGAATGGCGGCATGGTGAATTTAAGAAATGGCTGAAGGTGGGCTGAACAATTGAATCAGCGTGAACAATTGTGAGATGTTTGCGAATGAGGAAACCAAACACGCAAATAAAGAAAGAAAATATAATCTTTGCATAGAACAACAGTCCTCATGGGCGCCTTGTGTATAGTAGAGATGCCGATTTTTGTTCGTGGGATTCGTTTATTTTTATATCCTGATAACCTCCCGTAAGAAAACAACACTGCTTTCAGGCCCGTATACACGCACTTGCTTAGGAAACGCGGAATATCGGGTGTTTTGAAAATAGTTGCGCTTAATTTCCTTTTTGATAACGATGCCAATATCTAGGCTTTTTCACACTGAGAAAGACTTAGGCTAGAACGTTTGTATGTGTTCTTCTCGATTGCAAAATAGAGATAAATATTCATAAAGTGTTTTCACGGACACATGAACACGTAACATATCAAAAAGTTTATAAAGTTGGGTATTTATCATTTTAAAGTGATACGTGTGAGCAGAGTGAGCTTGCAGCAGCCAGTGCAGCAGAGTTAAAAGCTCGTCTTACTTGAATAAAAGCCGCAGCCGTGGCTTAAATTTTGCCCAACCCCGATTGGAAGTATTTTCTACGTTTCTGCACTTTACAATCAACAACATGACAGCTTCCTATCTCCGAAATGCTCGCGCTTTTATAATCGCATCTGGTAATGCTCTCGCTTCACCGAATTCGTTATATTAAATAGGTGAAACGGTAAAACAGGACGCCTATTCTACTTCGCAGAGGTTTTTTGCCCGGCTAATGGCACGCTTCAAGGCTGCTTTCACGGTGTCATCTAAGCACGAACAGCTGGCTGTTGTGTGGGACTCCCTTTATAGGCAGGGACACTGCAGAAGCACTGAAAGGAACCCACGTAACAAGTGTTGCGGGAGCACAAGAGACGTGACTGCGGACTTTTAGTCTCTCAATCAACGTTGCTTGAACGCTCCTTATGTGCACACCAACAGGTTGCAAGCTTTGCCTATGCTCCTTAAGCTCCAGTGTCTCGCCTTTTTTTAAAATGGCGAAAGAAGTCGAGCAAAATAAAAAGTAGATAACAGGAACCAGTTACTAACGACCTAGGAGGCATGCTGGTCACGCGCTATTCGTTCTCACGTGAAGAGGAAACTTTCGCGGCGCAAAATATTCAGCCTGCTGTTCTCGAGGTTTAGGCAGTGTATCGGTGCTTAGACTTTCAGGAATCTGTCGCTGTACATTATCACAGACGCACGCTGATACAATCTGAAAAGTCGTTGCCCTTTCAGCGTCACCACGTTTAGGTCGGGTTTGTGTACTAACATCTTGCTTGGTACCAGTGGCTGGCGAGTTGCCGGAGGATTTCGCAGTCATCGGAAAGCTGTAAAGTTGCCGCAATACAAGGTAGAAGTTTCTTTCAGGCGAAGGGGATTCCAAGATATTCGTTTAGCATGCGATGACCAGCGCTGCCAGGAGGTATTGTGAAAGTGCTTCATCAAGGTAGTGGTAAAAACGACGTAACTCCCATGTTCTCCGCCTGTTAGAGCGTCGGTGCTGCAAGTTTAGAGCAAGTCGTTCCCTGTTTCTGCGCGAGCCAAACACACGGCGTGGGCTGAAGTTGAGTTCCTCCATCAAAGCGCCTGACATGATTGTAATTACACTGGTCATCTTTGGTACGGTTGCTGGTGAGTGAAGCAAGATCATTTTTAATTTCTTGAGTTGTGTCTGGTAAAAAGTTGCATGGTGGCTCACGCCTTTTTGACCTGCCTTGGTTATTTTCTATTAACTTGTTTGATGTTTGCAGCAAGATAAGCCTGATTGTTATTCTTATGTAGTTGTCTTGCGAGTGTACCGAACCGTAATTTTTCGATATGTACCATTGAAAGTACGAAGGCACCAATTATTTGAGGAGAATTTTGCTGTTTTTATTTACTTACTTATATTTGTTTAAGTATTTATTGTTTGTTTCGTCAATGATATTTAAAATTAAAGTAATTTTTTTCTTGCACACAACACTCGTTCCCTATCAGTTCCCGTACTACTTTTTCAAATAGGTTCGATTTCTGAACGTGAGAGTTACAAGCTAAAGTCTGCTCGTTTTCAGAGCTTAATTACACAGATAAATTGGTACCCGAGCATAATCTTGTGCTGGAATTACACTTCAAACAATTTTTAAATTGTGTTTGTGTGCAGCACATATTTGGTGAGTTATTGGTACTATGCACATTATCAACAGCTGACCATGCATCAGACCAATAAACGACACAAAAATGCCACATGACGACAACGCAAATCCTTGTTTGGGACACCATTACAACGTACCTGCCAGTGCTCGGCACTGTCTCAATAGCGAAGTCTCACTGCTGCCGTATCACCTCCTGCTGTCATTGTTCAAAGTACCAATGGAAATAAACCCATAGTACACAGTGTTTTTCATGTGCTGGAACTGTTCCTTCCAGCCACACTTCTTGAAGCCACCAACGTCACCTGCAATGCTACGTGCACAACTGTAAGTTACGTCGCTGGTACACATCAACTATTTTGTTACAATTTGCTGGTCAAGTTTTTATGCTCTATCGGGAGCACATCCTGTTGCAGCTTTCTGATTACATGCTTGATGTTTTAATTTCTAGAAGTTGGTGGGTTATGACTGCGCTCAATGCAATATCAGTCGTATTTATTCGAAAGGCATCTGGGAAACGTTTCAAACTTTTAAACGCGACCTAACCAAATGAATGGAACGTCTGTGAGACACGCTACGGAACATTTAAGGGTGGTTACCGCTGACTGGCAAAAATTGAAAAAAAAAAGAACGAGTCAAACCCTTTTTTGCCGCTTACTTGGGAACGGTCGCTAGCCACCATATTCGCGAAGAAGAGTGCCTCCAGAAAAATAATATAATTTTTCCACCCGTTTTTTCGTCACCACGTGAGCTGTAACACATGTGACTTTGGCTATTTTTGTATCTGCATGCTTTAGGTGATATGTCGATTACTCAGGACGAAGCTAAAGAAAGGGCAACACATGTTCCTTCTTTAGATTTATCCGGTGTAACGTTCGCTAATGTGATGAAGGCGTCAGTTAATAGCCAATTTGTCCGACTTCCCCCGCTAAGCGTCCCTATATTCCTTAAAAAGAGCAACGAAATGGTGTAGAAGTCCGGTTGGAAATGTCACATGTGTGGCAATCCAACTACAGTTGTCGTACTTAGAACACAGAACAACGCTTTTCTGATGGAGGGGGAAAACAAAAGCGCCCTTGCGTACAAGATGTCGGCGCACGTTAAAAGTCCCCAGGGGGTCAAAATCAATCCGGAGACCTCCACTACTGCGCGCCTCATGGCGTGCGTTGCGTCGGCGCGGCAAACCTTACAATCAATCAATCAATCAATCAATCAATCAATCAATCAATCAATCAATCAATCAATCAATCAATCAATCAATCAATCAATCAATCAATCAATCAATCAATCAATCAATCAATCCGATCAACAGAACTACACATCAAAGAACGCCTTTAAAGGGGTATTGACACAAAATTTTGAAGGCGAGATAACTTCGGAAATAGGTGGTGTGAACACATATACATCATCTGCAAAATACCTGCGGCGAATACCGCCTAGAACATATTTAAAATCAATTTTAAAGTGTGCGAAACGCAATTGAGCAGCCAGCAGAGGACCACACGCAATCAACATCTCGTGGATATTTTGTAAATAAAGAACATCCAAACACGTCACGAGTTTGTGTTTGCCGCTTCCGCACTGCCGGCGTTTTCGCCGGGTTGCGCAGCTCACCGCTACAATCGGAGGGCCGGAGGGCGGAGCTTCTGCTCTCGAGAACGAACGACCGGATCGTTGGGGGCGGAGGTGCCGTGATTTCGACAGCTCATCGGGCAGCTGGCCGCGATCAAAGTTCTACAGCGGTTCCAGGCACTCTGTTTCTATTACTTTTTATTTACATTGGACGCGAAAACGCGCCGGAGACATGAAAAGCCCACTGAGCGAGCCGCACGGTCGCTGTGCAGGAGGCGGCCAAGGCCGCGAAGTGGCCCAGGCCGGCGCAGGTAGCTGGAGTGATAGCTTGTTATCGCTGCACGAAATTGTACCCAAGCCTCAACCATGGCAGCTTATATTAGAAACGATTTAATTATGCGATGGCGGGTTTCATTAAAAATTGTCATCTGCATCGCTTACGGGAGCAGCAATCGAATATCCGCCGCAGTGCTAAGCCGAACACATCAGTAGGCGGACCTGTAGGCAGACCGGCCGGCTGCTCCCAGCGCGCGTCGCGTCTTGCCACCCAATGCGTCGCGGGTCGTTCTTTAGCCGCGGTAGCATTTGCATTCGCAGCGCCTGCGCCACGTCCACGGTCGCTTTTTAATTAGGCGGCTCACGAGATCAGTACGTGGGGGCATTCGCAGAAACTGTTGGCGATGCGGATTCGACAGTGCTACGGCAGCTCTGCTCTGTGATATCCCTCCGATGGCCACGTGGTCATCTTTGTTCACACAAAATCCATCGTTTCGCGGCACCCGCTGAAGCCGAAACTGCGACTGGCGGCATTGAAAATGCCTCTAATTAAACAACCGTCGCACGCTGCAGCAAATGAGGTTTCTACAGGTGATATGTAGGTCACTAGCTACTTATCGCAACCAAAAAAACAAGATTCAAAATTTTTGTGTCAGTGCCCCTTTAAAATGAGAATATTTTGCTTTATGCAAAGAGGTATTTTCTAGAAATACCTTCATGGTGTCATGTTCACCCAGTGAAATCAACATTTAGAACATGAGTAAAATTCACAGGAAGAGTAATATCACGTGCCTCACTTGACTTAGTCCTTTCAGGTAAAAATGATGCGGTTCTCGAAAATTTTCATAAACATAGTCCTCACAATCATATTATTACTTGATGGGGCTGATATTTAAGACTATTCAGCTGCCATGGTGAAACTGGAATGCGAAGTAATACTATATGACAGTTGCAGTACTTGCTTACTCAAGCATGACACAAAAGATGGCAAGTAGAGTTACATCTCGTGTGTTTAAAGAAGCTACACATACATATAAAGAATTATTGTTTGTGAATCCCTAAAACTCTCGTAATTTATATTCAGGAGAGCGATTTCCCGCACAGCAGAATTTAGACGCCCCTCACATTATGGGTGTGTTTCTGGTTTGTGAAAAATTTGGAATTAAACGAAATGCAGATTTTTCTATGAAACAAGGTAAGGCACAATAAAATTAAAAAAAAAGCATCACTTGTGGCACTTCTTTCATGTGTACCTAACTAAAGGCAATATTTGGCTTCAGAAAGGCTTGTATAAAAGAGTGGCTTTCGTAATAAAAATTTATTACACGGTACCTGCAACTTTGCTTGCTTCAGAAACAAAATGGCTAATAGTTTCTTTCTGAACAAATTAATTTTGATTGCCTTCTTGTTCGTTCAACAAATAGACGCTTCAGCTTGGTTGTTTGGTTTAGTTAAACCTATCCTAAAGCAAAGCATCTATATAAAAAGAACATGAGCAAGCGAAAAGTTAAGTGCATCAAAATATACTGATACTTCGGAGTTTATGGGATTACCACACAACAGAAAAAAACTTTTACAAGTATTCTACGAATATAAAGTAACAGATAGAGATCCTCACAAAAAAGCTTCTCTCAAAGCTGAGACGTGGACCGAACATCAATGGCTTTTGTGATGCTACAGGAAACCAGGGCTTTAATTAAAGCCTTTTATAACCTACGCACTCTTTGACTAACTTTCCGCGTGCGTGAGGTCCTTGCAAAGCAGAAAAAGAAATATAAGAGTAAGTAAAAAGGACGTGTAAGTAAAAACGTAAACTTCTATGTAAGCCTACGATAAGCATAGCTGATTGCGGGAGGTATTGAATTGTATGGCTTCGTGCGCGTATAAATGAGAGACGCTCTACTGTGCATCCGTGGTTAATGAAGAGCGTAGCGAATGTTTGGAGTTCGGAAAGTTGGTTCGCAGGGTTATTACTGCGGCCTGAAGTGTATACTTGAAAATGATCTGCCAAAAAAGTGAGATATAAAATTGTGTGCTCGTTATACACGACCGTTCAACAACTAAAAAAAGACATTTTCTATGCTGCCTAGGACACCGACTGTGGCCAAGGCAAATTCTGTGTTCCTCACTACAACTACTCATCCGGCTCGTACTGCCACACGCGGAGCTACTGTGAGTATTTTGCATGGTTCTCAGACCTTTACAAGTTGTCGACGCGGTTTTTAGCCTTTCCCTCAACCCATGAACATAGTTTAACACTGAAAAATGTTGAATGTAATAAAAGTTTTTTGGAAACTTGGCGGCTTGTTTTTCTTAGCGCAAGCGTGGATTCATAGGCAATAAACAAAGAATGGCACTACGTTGTTCTAGTTGGTACATTTCTTGCAGAAAGCGCCGTGTCCTTTCTTTCATGTACTCCGTTGTTTCCTCAATGGTGTTGCTTTCCACCAATAAACCATGACGTTTTGACGCAAACCGGGACGAATAATAAGCAACCTTTGTAATGCCTGTGCTTTAGCAAACTTCATATGGGGGACGGAAGGCGTCTTTATACACAAACTTCTCAGGCGTTAGTTTTGTATCGCAATTAGAAACACGGGGATAAATGTAGCTTGTGGATCAGCGTTTACAAGTTATAACTTAGTCTTCAGAAAGTCCACGGATACTATTTACATAGGTTCCCCATTTTTTGGATAAAAACCCATATCGCCTGGTTACTTCTGTCTTAACTTACCCACCGAAAAACATTGACAAAAAACTGGGTTATGGGCTTCGGCCCGGAATTTATCCGTTACAAGCGCATGTTGTGATCTCGAAAATGCGCCAGTACCACGAAAAATCCCGAGCGAAATTCGTTGCGCGATTCTTTCACACAACCTGCGGCGAATTCAAAACGCTACTATAATCTCATCCTCAAGGATACAAAATGTCCCTGAAGCGAATCATCTGGCCCCGCAAAGGTGTGTTTACAATGGAGACAACATTAAAAATTATATTGGAAAATGAACTTCCTACACACGGTACATAGAATTCGCAGGGCGCAAGTAAAAATGCAGACCGAAATTAGTGAATCTTATCTTTTCTGCCGGGCAAGAAAAGCCCACTGACAATGTACCTAATTACAAATTCAAGCAGCTCTTAGTGTTAGTATGATGAGTATGGCCGCTTGATTGGAAGAACTGCGGGACATGTACGCGTTCGGAATTTTGACACTGTTGATAGTTCTTTCGAGTAAAACTTCCTCCTGTGTGAAAATATTTCGCCTGTTTGAAGATGCTAATGGTTTCAATACGATGATATTATTACTGAAAAGAAATCGCGAAGTTCCGATATTCACGATTTATTTTAAAACCGGATTTATCACCGCTTACCAAACGCCCAAAGACAACGCGTTTTTTTTTTCTCCCGAATTAAAAAAAAAACAGTGAAAACACGAACGCTGAGCACTGTTTATATGATGTGCTCTGTCGCATTGCCAGATGCGGCAGAGCAGCGAGTTTAGTTTAGGTAAGATCGTGTCATAAAGTAACGCCGGGGATGAATAAAACGTACACTTTTTATCCAAATATTGCCATTTCGAGGAAAACTAAAATTAGCGCAAGTTCTTATTACAGAATAAATTTTGAAAGCTGAGACGAAGAAGTTCGCGCGTGTTATTTACGTACAGTGGTGTCCTCACTGCTTTTGTAAGAGCTCCATGTTGACACTTAGATCTGACAGTTATCAGGCATAAGAAAGCGTTTCGGTTGAATGGTCCTAATGGCGTATTCAACGTGAGCAGCATGTCGTAGGGCCATATGTACCAACCCTGCATATGCATAATGGTTTTTATTTCCAACGAGTGAAAAAAGCAACATAATCTGCAGACGAATTATGCGTTTATGGAATGATGTATCGCATCCATCGGCTACACAAGGCAGAGTACGCTGGTTTGTTCGACACAGAGGGACACACGTTATAACTTGAGGCGAACGAGGGTAAGAGACGAAATCCCTCACCTTTGTTTTGCTCATAAAAAAGCAGGGATCTGTGTTCTAATATATACTCACAGTATTTGTCTCGCCTTTTTCAGGCATCAGTGCAACACAAAAGACCTGCTCCGTAAGTATATCTTTTTGCCGGCCATAGAGAGCCGCACCAGGTCGCCATTTATGCAGAAGAAATTTGACGTTATGAGCGCAGACAAGTTTGCATGTCCTTGTGCCGGATGTGCACGACGTAACATTAAACTTAAAAGCGTTTTTGCACATTCCTATAATTTTCGCTTCTCAAACAATTGTATAACCTTAAAGATTAGTTTCAAACTCGTATGGAAACCGTAACTCAAATAAGAAGAGCGCTTGCCCTTGGGACGGCGCGTAATGCGAAGAATTTGCCATGAATAAACAGCCAGGATAAGAGCCACGCTACCGAGAGACCAGAGTAAACGTAAACTAAGACCAATTACTTTGAGGAGAGGGAAGAGAAGAAACTTTGCTGATACACCAAATGTATTCGGAGAGCCCGAGTAAAAAGTAATTGAAAGGCTACAAGGGAATACCTTCGACCTGAAACAGGCCCAAATGTGCTGCCACTGATGAGGAGGATATTGAGGGTACCCAACGGTTATAACGGAGACATAATTTTTGGTCATTGGTTGCCGAACCCTTATAATAAGAGTACTGCGCATGAAACGAATAATATTAAAAATTGATAAAGAGGTTGTAAGGAATTCTACAATTTCCGAAATGCTAAGCAAGTCGAAATGACGCACCAGAGGTGTCCGGAGAGGTGAAAATGTCCGCCAGGAACACTGATATCACCCGTAATTCATAAGAGAACAACATCAATGTGAATAGCGTCGTACCCATTGACAATTGACGCATGGCATCTATGTAAGCGAGCTTGCCCCCTAATCAAGTGTCACCGTCCTTATTACCGCAGCTTATTGACCTGATTTAAGCCCGTTTTGCAATTGCTACGTCAGACCCTACGGCCCTGACGGACAATCTTGTGGGAAACGTACCCATTTGTTGTATATCCCGGCCTGTATCCACACATGTATCCTACTGTTCCGTAACTCAGAGTGCTCCACGAGTGTACTACAGGCTGCATTACTTGTATAAATGATTTCGTTTTCGTAGTGTCTATCCTCCATCACAAATTGTTGCTTCACTCCGTTTGCGGTTGCATTGCCTACATTGAAGGAATGTTTTTCTGGCCTTAAAATTGTAAAATCGATTCAATTATGGCACAAGAATGTGTAGAATTTCCATATTGTTCGCAGAACCTGTCTGCGTACTGAATACTATATCGCGGTTCCCCTAAAATGGATGTAGTGGTACTTAAATATTAGAATAACATTGCCTAATCTTCAACATTCATGGGGTGGTCTGTCATGTAAATTAAGGAATACTGTCATGTAAATCAAGGAATGTACTAGGAATTATCAGGTGCGAATTATGGGGGAGGGAGTTTCATGCCATGCAATGTTTAATTTTTTCAGTGCCACGAAGGCTACAAATGCCGGCTAAAAGACTGCCCCAAGTCACCGTACGAGTGTAAGAAAAAAGTATTTATATATTTTGTGCACTGTAAAAAGTGAATAGACATTGAAGAGCGGTTTGTCCAAGCATTTGTACTCTCTTTATAAATATGGCAATATTGTACACCACATTTTTCTTGTTTGAATTCAAATTTAATAAGCAATTTAAAATGCAGGCTAGGATGTAGAAGCACATGTGATGTTACTAAATGAGAGTAATTTAATACCATTAGTTGTTACTTGCTCAATTTCTAATAAATCCTTCAGTGCTCACCAAGGCTCCACAAGACAGCGTTATGTTCCGTCTGCACTATCATCTGGAATGCGTTCGAACCGAATGTCACTCGACTCAAATACGCATGTTGGGCAACTCCCCTGGGGTGTAGAATGACATTCGGCTGAACTGACAGTCGAGCCGAGTGAGCATCCCCAGCGGCATTTGAGGCTCTGGAATGCCTTTTCTCACACTCGCGTGCACAGTGTTTATTGAGCATTAAAAATATATTTCTTGCCTAATAAATCAAACAAAGAATTTTTAATTGTGGGGATCTCTTTAGTTAACTTGGATTAGTATATCAGGTTGTAATATTTCTATATATTCAACACCAGTGCGAGCAAGCGGCAAACCAGTGTCGGAAGACATCCCAAAACATGCGCCTAAATGTAATAAATAACTAGTATAATTCTTGTTACAGAATTAAGTAAAAAGCCACCAAACTAATGCCAAGGCTTGCGTTATTTGTACTTTGATATCCTTTCGTTGCCAAGGACTGCACCTAAATTTGATTGTTACATTAGTGTATGCAATCAGAATTCGACGGCAGCAGCGCCACAACAGAGCGCGATTGCAAAAGCTTACAACTGCCATCCAAATTGCAGCGGAGTACACCAGATTCTGAATGCCACTCGAAGCTCCTAATTTGAGGCAATTGACATTCGGTTCGAAGGGATTTGGGCTGCTTGTGTAGACGGGGTAGTACTCTACTTTAAATTCACAGAGTACGTTCCTCGTGGTTTTGACAACCAAATGGGCTGCAGGGTTTATTTCATTCACAAACGTGATTATATTTCCGCAGTAGCTGCATATCTAAGTAGCCATTGATTATGACAGCATTTCTGAAAAGGACATGTTTATTAAACGTGACAATTGTGTCTACAGAAACATTCGCAGAAACTGTGTACATGTGTTTTAGAAACGGTTGGTGTATTTTAGAGAAATCTGACTCCACTACAAACAATGATATGTATCCGTCACAAGCGTCACAAGCTGGTTACCGGTGACCTCTCGCATTCATGAGTGCATCTTGTGTTTGCAAAGTTAAGACAAATCGTCTGTTTGCAAAGTTAAGACAAATCGTCTGAATCAGGTTTCTCACACGGAACTGCTTCCCTCTGGTTTGAGGGGGGCAGGGCATAACAATTTATTCTTCTTTCACACTACAACTGGCATTCCCGCCATGCAAGAAATTATCCCTAAACATGCCGGGAACATTGAGATAGCCACATCAGTAAAAATGATCACAAAATTGGGTAGTGCAAAATGGGCCTTACCCGCTGCTTCCTTATCTAAATTCCGTTATTATTTACCCCGTCTGACAAATAACACCCAAGGTAAGCATCTTTCGTCGGAAAATACTGAGTGTTTACTTTATATGAGTAACTGAGTAAAAGTAACGCGGCACTAGTAACGTATTGCGTGCAAGCGGGGTTTGAAGAAAGGAAAAAGTGCACAGGTACAGTCAGATGGATTATGGGAAAAGAGTTCGGTTGGATACTGTACTGATTTTACAATTCAGCATATAACGGCTTGCCGGATGTATATTCCGCAAGCAGCCAAAATTTGATTTCTAAAATCAGAAATGCTTTAGTTAGAGTTTGTGAAGGTGTTTCATATTCCAGGGAACGCTCAGGCTCACTGCCGTTTCAGGCAAATGAGCAGAGCGCGAAGGTTTTGGGGAATTCACTCCCTTTGCTCGAGTTTCTAAATATTCTTCTTCGGATAGCGTTATTTATGTACGTGACATATAGCCGCAGCAGTGGCTGAGTGGCTAAGGCGTTGTGGTGCTGAGCACGAGGACGCGGGTTCAATTGCCAGCCGCAGCGGCTCGTTTTCTAATGGAGGCGAGAAGCAAGAACCCCCGTGTGTACCAGATTTCGGCGAACATTTTAAGATCCCCAGGTGCTCAAAATTAATCCGGAGCCCTTCACTACGGCGCGCCTCATCTCCTGCATTGCCTCAGAGCACTAAACAGTACAACCAACCAAGCAATCAATCACGTGCTTGGCAAACAAAAGTTGTTATGTTTAATTGGTGTAAAGCGTTATGGACACCCTTCGAGTCTCTACACTGGAATGCAATAAAATGTAATGGTCACAGATAAATAGGAGGACTAATATTTATGTCCCCCTCCATTGAAAGTTTCTTCCTCGTTGAGCAATACCTGCCCTTACCTGAAGGAGTAACGTCAGAGAAAGAATGCATAAAAAGGGCTGCCTTGCTAGAGTTGCCGCATAAGGAACCATTCGGAAGAAGGCGAATTAACATAGCTCAGAGTGAGTGTCCCTTAGACTGCTGGGAGCGACACGATTTCTATCCCTTGACCAGCCCTTGAGAAACATCTTCTGAATTTTCTTCCGTGGTTGTCATGTTTTTGTCCCACTGTGAACCATATCATTTTGTAACCGATTTCGCTGATGAGAACATCATACTAAACGTTTGCTATGGACAAATTTTGAAAGCAAACAAAGCTTCGAACCAATGACCGCATAAAAATATAAAGAAGGAGGTCACAGCAACGGACAGAAAATTCTGTGAACATTATTGCTCTAGTCATGTCAAATGGAAACGAAGCCTCGCGGAGTACCGCGGCTTTCAGTTTAAAACTGTACACCCCTTCACAAGCGCTGCTAATTTCCATGATTTAAAAAGTGAACAGTAGTGCGATTGCGGATGTCAAAAACGTCAATTCAATTTCAGCACTAAGTGGATTTGTTTACGCTGGCAACATACCTAGTATGCTTCAAAGTCTTCCCAATTATCTGTTTTTGTCTCCTTGAATTTTATAATTATAAATATTTTCAAATGCTTTAAATTTCCTTTTTACAACAGCGTGTAGTTATATACTGTCATTGTCATTCCTGAAAATGTGTCTGTGCGTTTGTTAGCGGATGATTGTGTCATTTTAAAACAAATTTCCTCACCGTGGGATTATGTGGCTTTACAAGAAGCACTTATCGCTATCTACAACTAATGTCAGAACGGAGACATGCAGTAAAACACTAAAAAAACTGCTACTGCATATCAACAGGAAACTAAGTCCTAGTAATTTGCAGTGTACTCTGGGAGGCACTAATGTAAACTATGTAAACAAATATAAGTACTTGGGGGTCTCACGAGCAAGCCAACTTGGTCAACCCACATATCTGACATTACCACTTCCGCAATACGTAAGCTATGGTTTCTAAAAAGAAAACTAGCATCTGCACATTCGCGCACTAAACTTCTACCCTATAATACCTGTGTTCGTTCGAAGATTGAGTATGCTTCAATAATTTGGGATCCGCATAGCAAGAAAGATATTATGAATCTTGAACGTATTAACAGAAAAGCAGTTAGGTTTATTTTTGGCAAATATCGAAGGCTTGATTCCCCAACCACCCTAATGCAATTAAACGATATTTCTACTTTAGAACGTCGGTGAAAATTCAGTCTTCTTTCCTTTCTTTACAATTGTTTGTGTGGTAATGTAAAAATTGATCTCCCTGAGAGTGTTAAAGAGCTACCAGCACGGCGTACTCGTCATGGTCATGAACGTGCTCTAACCCCAATTTTTGCCCGATCAACTGCATTTAAATATAGTTTTTTTGCCTAGAACTGTGGAGGATTGGAATTGTTTGCCCTGTGACATGTTTCATTCTAGTAGGTTTCTTGGTTACCTGGAGCGTCACCTTCGTTTTTAACTTTTGTTTTTGTTGTATTGTTGTCTGTTGTTTTTTACAATCATGTTTCAATGTACCCACTCCTGCTTGGCCCAGAACATTAGCCTGCAGTATTGTGAAATAAATAAATAACTATACAAGATCTTTTTATACCCCTCATATGTGACCGATCCCCTGCTTGGGCATGTGCCTCTCACCCAGAAACATCATCATCATCAATCACTAATGCCCCTATTCCGTCAACCTAATTTTCATAATTTTTACGATTTCTAGGCGTTATTCTTGAAAACCACGAAACCAGGTGCGGAGGAGAAAAGGTGCGTATTTCGTTTGTCTATTTGTTGTTATCTTGGGATTGCGCAATCGCATGAGTCGTCCTGTATGTGTCACAGGTGTCTGCTTAAGCGCAAGCTAGTCTCAAATCTGCAACTTAAGGGACGATAAAAGGGTTTATGGAGCACTAACGGCTTTATTGAGCTCACTGACTTGAATAAACAAGGACATACTGTTAATAATCCGTGTGCCCGTGATGATTACACTGCGGAAGCGAAAACCAGTGCAGACTAAACAAGTACACAAGGGAGACGTTACAGCGCCTGAGTGTGACTTGTCCTCCTTTGGTAGGGCTAAAGTTACGTTCATTGTCGTTTGATCAATCTATGAGGAGCTTTTTTTCGAAATGACTGAAATACACGAGAACAAAAATGCAGAAACCAGTGGAAATTTTGTTAAGGAGCCTAACGCAACGCTTTTATAATGCGCTCATTTTCACTACCGAACCACAACAAGCGGCCTCCATTGTTAAACTGACACTGCACCACTCATGACACACTACTCGGAATGTATTTCGGGGTAAAGTTTATTGACCCAGTAAACGTTTCCCGTTATATTTAAATAAATTCGTCCACTATCGCCGGAGATACGCGAGATGAAATATCGCGCTTAATCGTTCCTTCTCAACCAGACCGCGGACTACGCGACTAAAGTTGCGCGCTCTCTCCCGGACATGATGTCGGCGGCTCGTGGCGTTCTCTTCGGAGGCCTTAGATATATCACAGCCTGTGGAGTTCTCAATTTTTTTTCCCGCATTGGGGAGGAGTTTGTTTCCGGTCTTTTGCAACAAAGAAGCAGGCACTCTTGATACCTGCTCGCAAGAGCGCGTTCAGGATGCTGGGCGTTTTTGAAGCAATAAACGCTTGTTCTTTGATTGAAAGAGCAGCACTGGATTGGCCACTCAACCTCCGGCCGCACAGAAAACACAAAAGAAACGCCAGAATTATTCGCACATATTCATGCCTAGAAGAGGTTGGTGCACAGTGCCGACGACGGCTGATAGTCACAAGAAAGGCGAAAACTAAACCATGAAATCACAGCCATCGCTGTAATAACGTTATTACAGTGGCGCATGATCAGAGAATTTGCAGAGATCGTGGTTGGTTTGTTTGCGTCATTAACAGCGAGTTGTGAGCTTACCGCTTCACGTCCACGTGTAATATCTGGCTCAGGCATTCCTGGCAGCCTAATCTGCACGTTGCGGAGGTTTATTTGCAGTGCTAAGAGCGTCTTTCAGGTTCTTTTTAAGGTCAAAATACGCAGCACAGAAGCAATAATGTTTTCTGCGGAGCTTAAAACATTCATTACACAAAGAAATAAATAATTAAAATGCACACGCACGTTCTGTTTTGGATGCTTTAACTGTTTTTTTTTGCCACAAGATTTTACTCAAAGGATTTTTCGGGTAAGAACAAAGCCAATAGTGCAAATGTTGCGTAATATTCACACCAATAGTCCCCTGGAACACGACACCAATTGATGCATGTTTAGCGATACCAAGAGGTGGTTGTCCCTAAAACGATATTTTCCTCCGCAGCTTCGCACAGTCCATTTTGTTCATTCGACACAGGCAGCTTGCATACTGCTCTATACAGATGATAGTTCTGAGTTTGAACTGGTAACCTTGTACGACGGCCAGCCACGGCGATAACATTTTCCAGTTTGAACTTTAGAAATATTGCTGCATAGTTTTCCTTTGTACTCCTATGAGTCGCATGTTAGAGGGACGTGTTCTCATTTCTTTCGCCAGAGGCATTCTGAAGCCCAAGCATGCACGAACGGTACCTGATATTTTTAGGAAGTGGAAGGCCAGCCTCGGCCGCCATATCTAAATTAACAGCCGGTCTATTGATAATTCGATTTGCAAGCAAATACATCGTGTTAAGGGAAGCAACGAGCTCTCTTCACAGTGGCCGAATTTCTGACTGCTTGTCTGCAATAGGCACAATTACAATCTGAATAATTTTACTACCATCGTTCCCATATTCCAAGGTACTTTTAATAAGACAAGCTCTGGGAGATCCTTATTTACCGATTAACATACCGAATAACAAAACTCGCAGCACAGGAGCGTAGCGTGATTTCCGCAGTAAGACATCACAAAAAAGCCCGCTTTAAAAAAAACCACATAAATTAGTGATTGTAGCCTCTGTTAGAAAGGAACCCCTAGACACGGATAGTCATAAAACATTGTTATGTTGGTACCTTCGGTGTGTGATTTTTCCTCCGCCGCTACGTACAGTCCATTTTGTTCGTTCGACACAGGCAGCTTGCATACTGCCCTAAACAGATGATCGTTCTGAGTTTGAACTGGTACCCTTGTACCACGGCGATAACATTTTCCATTTTGAACTTTCTAAATATTGCTGCATAGTTTTTCTTTGCAGTCCTAGGGTTCGCATTTTAGAGAGACATGTCCTCATTTCTTCCGGCAGAGGTATTCTGAAGCCCAAGCATGCACGCACAGTAGCTGAGATATTTAAAAATAGAAAGTGAGCCCCGTCCGCCATATGCAAGTTAATAGCCGGTCTATTTAGAATTCGATTTGGGAGCAGACACTTTGTGTTAAAGAAAGCAAGAAGCTCTATGCACAGTGGCCAATTTTGTGTCAGCTTGTCTCCGATAGGCACAATTATAATCTGAATAATTTTACTGTCATCGTTTGCATAAAGTTACTTTTAATGAGACAAGCTGTGGGATACCCTTAGTTACAGATTAACACACCGACTAAAAAAGCTCGTTTCCACTTCTTGGCGTGCATAGCACGTGCGCGTAGCATGATGTCCGCTAAATTCATCACAAAAAAGGCAAGTTTCGAGAAACACAATAGAAATGAGTGATTCTTGCATTTCTTAGTAAGGGACCCTAGACAGGGATAGTCATAAAACGTACTGATGGTGTGATTGTAGGTGTGTAACTTGTGGCATCGTAAGTGTCGGCTGCTAAATTTCGCTTTTTATTCCATTCTACCCTTGTATGAGAAAGCTATTCTCACACAGGATGGCTTCATAGTGAGCGGAACTTATAGGTGCGCAGAAAAACCTCCTATCTAGTAAAGTATATGCAGGTAATTAATTACCTGTTGGCGTAAATTAAAAAGGAATACAATAGTACCACAGTGAATGGTCTGACGTATCTGGTGTGTGCGAATGTCCTGAACAAAATATATTGTGTAGCACATTTCGTGCTTCTCTGTATGGCATAAAAAAGTTTCTATGCACGAGATCACGAGGATTGTAACATAAGGCGTAAGTGTTTCCACAATGGGGACTCTATGCCAACCGAGAGGTTTTGGAGAATATCGGCTGTTCTTGTATAGCGTGCGTAAAATTGTTGTACATACACCTGACCAAGCAACCCCTCTGCCCCCCCCCCCCCACTTCTTCATGACTATTAATAGGCACATGTCTTGCCAAACAGATACGACAACCACGCAGAAAAAGAATACATATAAAGGGTTCTTGTTCGTTTAGAGGAATGTTATATCTGTATACTTCCATCGGGGTGCAGTAGAATCTCGATAAACGGAAATCGGTTAAACGGAATTGCCGCTTAAACGGAACAGTTGCCTGGAATTTGGTTGGTTTTGTATACAGATAACCTAACAAAACTTTAGGTAATCGGAACTAAAATTTCCGCATCACCGTGTAAACGGAACCAGAAATGGAACTTTTTGTGAAATCCACTGGCATGAGAATCAGCTTTTTACGGTTCCGGCTGTTTCATTCTTGTTTTTTTTTTCTTCCTCCATGCTTTTTTAGCCTCGTTGGGCTCGTAAGCCTCGTTTCGTAAGTGGTTAGCCGTGTTAGCGCAACGAATGCAACACCGCAGTTCTTGTTCCAGTCGTTCGGTCTCGATTCTAGATGCCCAGGCTACAGGGCTCAGCTCCTGTCGCCTCGTTCGTGCCATAGTTGTGCTATTCGTCCTTCATTACCACGTCGCCGTCTTCTACATTCGGTGGCTCGTAAGCACTCGCGACGTTGAGGCCTCTAGCCTCCGTGAAGATGCAGTTGCAAGGACTCAAACAAAAATTATTGACGCATTTTGTAGTGCACAGCGACTCATTGTTGCGAAATCAACTTTGTGAATGCTGTGCCTACGCTTCTTGTAGTTTTCTTGCTTTCTGAAAACTATCAGCTACAGTCACTTTCTAGTGGTTAGAGTTCAATGAAATGCCCTTAGAAGTGTGTACGCACATAAATGTGCACCTTAGAACATCTCTCTAAGTAAACGGAACTTCTGTTATACGGAACTAATTTTTCCGGTCCCTTGAAGTTCCGTTTATCGAGAGTCTACTGTATTTTTATCCAAGGCGATTTACTCCGACATCGTTTCTCCGTAGTGCAGACCACGTCCTATAATGTCTGTACAGGACGCGCGTGCTGCACCGTGTTGCTTCTCTTTTTCTTGCAGGGCACAGTCGGCAAACAAAAACCGGTCACCGGTTTTGCTTTCTCCAAACCATAGTTTGGCATAGTGGTATTTGAGCGTTACCTGGAATTGTAAGCGCTAATGAGCACGTGCTTGTCGGAAAATGTATTCGTCACTTCCAGCTTAGCTTAGAAAATTTATTTTTTCTCAATATACAGAAACTAGTCTCTTCAAGCCAAGGCCAATATATTTTATAACATGTTTGCAACTTTATATTAAGAGAGTAGCGTTATTAACAGTCAACAAGGGCCGCTTTGATTACAATATCCGGACTTTATAGTGATGGAATCTTCTCGCTTATACGCCATGATAGTGGCCCCGAGAAGTGCCTCTTGAAGGCCTCTAGCGCCCCATTTTGCAGGAAGGCATGAGTAATCCCACGGTCACTGCTACTGTAGGCGACGTCCGCTTCAGTAATTTCCCAGTTGCACAAAAGATGTCCGACACACAAGTAGCGTGCCCCAACTATTAACATATATGAATATGAATTACGGTGTTCTGGAGAAAATAGTCATGATTTGTAAGAGGGCAACAGTTTATACCCGATCGGAGTATAGAACAATTGGTCTGCATACGCGCGAGTATATTGTGATAGGCCAGTGTCACGAAGCACAAATTTCTCATGATTCCTCATCCTACATATTTCCTAACAATGCCTCATTAAGGCATGCTTACTCACATGAAAATAGGAGACTAATGTAAATCTGTTTTATGCGCTCACAACGTACGGGAACACCCGTTACGCTTGCCGATGTTGTAACTCGGACGCGGCTCACATTAATTGGCAAGCGGCCCTCCAAGGAGGGCGTCCTTGCGGCAAACATAACGAACGTTACGAAAACATTGGTTGGGTAAGGCGAAATCCTATTTTTGGTGAGCATGTACTCAAGTTAAATGCTGCGTAGATTTGTCGAGGGCAAAGCAATGTGCAAGCAAATCAAATAGGCGTAGGGTTACGTTACACACCATGGCGACGGGGTAGTTTTGCGAGGTTTATCCTTGTAGAAAGCTACACGCTGCAACGATCATCGGTCAGCGCGTACGCTAGCATGTCTGATTACCTGTTTGGAGACTTTGCTATTCGTAGTTGGTAAAATGAAAACACTGTAACGCTGTAGCACCCTTGTTGTATCTAGCCTAGTGAAAGGAGCTATAATATTGCGGGTGCTGTGATCCAGTGGGCCGATATGTCTAGCGCGTTGCACCATACCCTCCGGGCTCAGCTGCCAATGGCACGGTGCGCTGCCGGCAGCTGATCGTGAAGGTCATAGCAGCAGAGGGCAGTTGCAAGACTGTGACACCATCTGGAGTCTTTAGGGGATTGCGTAGGCACGTGGGAGACAGAAAATTCTGGCAAGCGCCTTGCTGTTCTTGTTCGGTGCTCCCATGCGCATCTGACCAGTTCAGCTGCCAATCCATAGAATACGGTAACAGTGTATGTTGTTGCTATTGTAATTGCCTGTCGTTCTGAACACAACGCGTTGACCATTCGTTCACCGCGTGTCCTCCTAGGTACGTTTCAAGGACGATAGTCTTTCTTGGGCATCTTAAAGACGAAAGTTTTGATCTGGCTGTCCATAGTAGAAACGCTGGACAATTGTATTGAATATCAGAAAGATTTACTGCGTTAATCACAGGAGCACCAAGAGAGGAGGGGAAGAGCGTGAGAAGTGGGCGAGTGGAGGTAGGACTGGCACAGTTGAGTCAGGGGTGGCAGAAGACTATCGCCTCTCGACGACATTTGAAGCGAACCTAGCAGATACGGCCCATTTTCAAAGCAAAGCTTTCTACTTATGCCAGCCAACGGTTTCATCGTGGCGTGCGTCACAAGAAACTCCATACCGGGATAGGGAGTGGGAGGACGCTTTTCACTCACAGAGCACAGCGTTGATGGCGCGGCAAATGGGCGCTATTACTCAGCCTTCTCCTAGCACCCGAGTCTGCTCACCCGGGCGCTCGCGTCGGCAGGAACATACCGTTTGGCTTTGTCATCTGAATTAGCGGTGATTGTTTATGGGCCTGTTTTTGCGCAGCTTCGCGTCCATTGCGCGCTTTTACGACAGCACCTCCTTGTAACCCACAGCCGAGGGAATTAAGTAGTCAAACGGAAACGATGCATGACGGATTGGTATGTAGTTTCTACAAAATGTAGAGACTACATACATACATCTGGCCGCAAGAGAAATGCCACTTTATGCGCACTGCTTGCCACGAAAGGGAATCCGTTTCTAAATTGGTGAATACCAATTAGTTTGTGTTTTAACAGGTAATAAAAAGATGAAAGGGGCAACTGGTGCTGATAAATATAGGTTATAAAAGTTCCCTCAGCTTTTTTGAAATTCTCATATTTACCAAAATAACCAGTTTTAATCGGTACAAATGGGAATCACTAAGCTCACATGCTTAATTGTTTCGGTGCCTGCGCTTGTGACGCACGGTGGTGTAGCCTTGCGCTAGCACATCAGGATGGCTACATTCCGCTGTATCACCCTTCGAAAGACGCTCCTCTCCGCTTTATTTCTGACGAGGCACGGCACTGGCTACAGCGGCAGCGACCGCCGCTCTAGCGCGGCCGTGGCCGACGCTTATGCGTTAGGGACGGCCTCCCCCGCCAAGTCCAGGTAACGCCTGGCGGAATCTGGTTTCACTCTTTGTAGAGTCACATGCGTGAATTCAAGGGACATAGCATGGGCAATTGTTGTTGGTGTCGTTTAGAGATTTGGTTTACAACCACCTTCACAGTGCGGAATGGAGCCAATTTGTTTGAGAGGGAAGTTGCTTTCCGGGATCGTAGAGGAGCTAGAAGATGCAGAAATGTAAAATTGCGGGGGTAAAACACTTATCGAGGGTAAACTGTAATGTGACCTATTGCTAAGATACTACGGCTATAGGAATGAAATTTGTGATGGCTCGTTTCCGCCAGAATGAAAGGCATTGTACGAAAATTGCGGTTAATGTTTTCCAACTGCCCTGGTACCTGAAGATGCGAGAGAGAATAATATTTGAAATCGCTTGAGGGCTCGATAAGAGTGATGTGGGGGCATTCTTAAAATTGTTACGCTTATTAAAGGTAGGCAAGTTATTCTGTCTGTGATCGAAAGCGTTTGGAGTAACTAAAGTCCACATAAAAATTTTATAACGTGATGATGATAAATAAACTTTGAGTCAAGGTGCTGGTATTGGGGCACCCGCCCGCTGGGAGGCATGCCTAGTCCGGTATGTCTTTGACCGTGCTGGGGAAATTGAGAAAAAAGTAGCTGCATTGCAACTAGACGGGCAGAAGATTCCACCACCGAAGGGTCATTTAAAATCGCGGGGAACATGAGAAAGGTCGCGCTTCACGTATTGCAGAGGTCCCGTATTACTGGCCCGTACGGCGCGGACCAGTAGCCACTGGAGGTTAATGGGGAAGGACATCGTCCTGCAGTGGACCTAGTGGGCTGTTGATCATGGGGATGATGACGACGATGATGATGGTTGTGGTGGCCAAGTTGCATTCGAATGGAAAAACCTTGATTGGTCGTGAGTTTTTGAGGGCTCGTGGTATCGCTCCTTGGCAATATACCTGAGTACCTGAGTGCGCGTGTTTGCCGCACGGGACTTTCACTGACAGTATTCGGGCTGTGTGCAGCCAATGAGAATAACTTTGACCGGTTCTGGTCATGACTCTTCGAGGACGCCGATTATCTCGAGGGTGTTCAGTATACGTATGTTTAGGGACGAATACCAGGTGTTACAGTGGTGCCATCTAGAATAGCACTGTTAAAACAAACCACTATTTCGGCTGCAAATTTGTGTATAAGTGGTTGATGCAGTACTTGCAAAGTGCACGTGCTTGTGAAGCAAAAAGAATTCAAAATTCGGCGCCTTCACTTATCAAGAAATGCAGTAAGGCTAAGAATTCTAGTTTGAATATTCGTATTGTTTTATTTGAAACGCTACTTAAGTCGCTATGTACCTTCATCATTTAAGTTATACCACGATAGGATACGTAAAGGGATAAACCTTTATTAGAGCCCCAAAATGTTAAACATGTATACGACATGCTACAACGAAGAAACAGTAATTTGTACTTGCAAAGAAAATGAATGGTGGTTTAACGGGTTTATCGAGTGGAGAGGTGGGAAGCGAATGTGCTCCCAGCTACTCCATTTCACCAATGCAGGTTCATAGACCCGCCTTTACAAGTTCACGGTGCACAACAATTTCGTGAGTACTAATAGTTGCCTATATAATATCCGCCTGGGTTGGTGCTCACTGAGTCATTGTAAAAGAGCTAATACGTCACCTAATACTTTGTCGCTCTTCTTGTCAAGGTCACATACACATTCAGGGCACGAAAAATCTTATTTTGAAGCCCAGCATCAGGCCATGGTCCTAGTAAAAATGCTAAACACACCATGTAATGTAATGTTTATGTAATGGGAGTTTGTTTAAACGTTCACGTCTTTGCCATGAATATAATGGACAGTCTAGCATCACGTGGGAAACCAGTTCCTCGGGCGCTCTGCATGCACATAATGGCTTCGCACATGCGTATGAAAATCTCAATTAGAAAAAAATACGAAAATTGCGAATCGACAATCACCTCTTTGTAATTATGCACCAACTCGCGGAAGCCCTAACCATTTCATGTCTCTTTTCCACAATATGATCCCCTCCAAACTCCAGCGCCTCCGCAATCCCTTACGCGCTGCAAAAGAGAAAAGCAGAAGTTTCTTATGTAAATATTTACATGGTCGTAGAGGTTTTATAAAGCGATAGCAGGTCTGGAATGAATAGTTGTGTATTCGCCAAAAACTTTGTCTGCGTGTTTTTGTGTGCATGCGGTTTTCCATTATTTTTCAGGCTCCTGTCTGCAAGGAGGGTGAAGTCTGCGCTTACGTTTATCAGAACATCCAATGCTACGAGTGCCCATGTTACTACACGCACATGGTTTCGTGTAAGCTACCGGTTCAGTAGTTATTTTCAAAAAGCATTTCTTTATAACATGTCTAAGCAGCCGAACTTCTGGGTGGCTGGTACAGAGCGTTATGGTAACGTCTGGGGTAGAGGTGGTCCAGGCGCGGAGGCCAACGTCGGGTGGATCTTGGGTAGCGGGTTCATGTGCATCTTGCTTACTTTGTGCGGTGTGCGTTCATTGCAAGAATTCCTGCTGTAGAACGTTGCCAAGTACACATATGCTACATGCGCCACTGTCTGAGTATGTATACCACTGCAGGGGTGCAGCCAGGGGGGGGGGGGGCACACCGGGCCCGTGCCCCCCCCCCTCGAAATGTTTCGTTCCAGCCTGGGGTACGGTTTAAGTAGCCTGAAGAACCGCCTGAAGTCGCCTACAGGCGCTGACTCTGCAGTTTTAAGGACATTCTTGATCATACAAAGCTGAACACAAGCGCTACGTCAACGTCTGATCCCTGCGCCCGCGCCAGATGCTGTACATGTCAACATATACAGCCCAAGCGCATTTCGCACCAGATACACCGGGCTGCACCGAGAACATGCCGTGAGCCGATGGAGGCAGTGCAGCTGTTTCGATAGCGGAACAGCACGGCCGGAAAATGGCGGAACAGCAGTAAAAGCCTCATATCGCATACATGTGGTCTGGACTTTAGCGTGTCATTCCTTGTCTTTACACTGGTACAAAGTATAATCGCATGACAAAGCGTGCCACTGTATTTTGTTCAGTCAACTATCAATCCTTGATATGTTTATTTTTCTAGAGACATCACATTTCATTGTATATTGTAGTTCCATAATTTCTGCTTTATGAAAGCATTGCTCTGCCCATCTTGTATTTCCTCCACGTCAACAAAACTGTACAATTCTCTTATTTCGGAGCTTTGTCTGTTTGGCAATATTCCTGTGCTTCATTGACCTCCCTCTTGGTTAGAATCAGCATTGTGTACTTTCTTAACCGGAATTTTACTGAAGCCGGAATTTTACTGTCTGTTCGATTTAACGGATAGAAATAGCATAAAATTTAAGAAACGTGCAACCAGCTCAACGTTCCAGAGCAGTGCAATAAGGCGTGCCGCTGAGCGTAAGTTAACTATTCAGGTTACTAGCACTAAAAATGACACAAAAGTAGATTACTTCAGGATAAAGCCGCACGTTTGCTAGCTTTACCGCCATAATATACGGATGTGCCGCACGTACAGTCCACACGATTCGAAGGCCAACGCGGGAAAGCTACTCTTTCAAATCAAGCTGCTCTTTCAAATCAAGCAGACGGATAGAAATAGCATAAAATTTAAGAAACGTGCAACCAGCTCAACGTTCCAGAGCAGTGCAATAAGGCGTGCCGCTGAGCGTAAGTTAACTATTCAGGTTACTAGCACTAAAAATGACACAAAAGTAGATTACTTCAGGATAAAGCCGCACGTTTGCTAGCTTCACCGCCATAATATACGAATGTGCCGCACGTACAGTCCACACGATTCGAAGGTCAACGCGGGAAAGCTACTCTTTCAAATCAAGCAGACCGAACACCAGCTTTACAAATCTTCCATGCCAGTTTTGTTATCGTCGGCGTTGATAAAAGGCAACGAAGTCTGTTCTTGATAACAACGAATGCAAAGCTTCAAACCCAAAGGGTGGCAAATCAGTCATGCGGGCCATTGTTGTAACATAGAACAGCCAACAAAGGAGACATCAGTGCGAAATCTTGATTTTCATGGTTCTGAAACAAAACCGCAGGACCGTGGCACACGTGGCCACTCGATTCTGGGGCGATAACCTTCAAATCGTGCTCGACTGTACTTCATAGATGATAACAAAACTTAGTAGTTCCTCGTCTAAAGGAGAGAGAGAAGGCTCTTTATTGAAAAAGCAGAGAGTTTTGCCGGCGTTTGCAATCGCCTTACCGAACCCTTGTAAAGTAAAATCTAAAGCACGCCAATCCTGATAGTAAACACCCAGTGTTGCCCTCCACTTCTGCCTGACAAACTTCGGGTACCGCGCGCCACTCACGAGAACACTTATGATCAGGCTCACGAGCGCATGCCCGCATAACCGCCTGCTATACGGACGAACGAATCACCCGTGGCCTACTCATAGACCGGCGAACGGGTATTTACGTCATTATCATTATCATCATCATAATCTACTGTGGGCTTCACTGTTTGCGTTCAGCATGCACAAATCGCATGTTAAAGTCAGTTATTTCAAGCACCGTTTGAAAAACAACGTGCAAGAAGCCTTACCTACATATTTCCCCATCCCATGTTTTGGTCGACCGCAGCCCCCCCCCCCTTCCCCCCCCCTTGAAAATAATTCCTGGCTACGCGCCTGTAACACTGTATTCGGATTCAGAGCAGACGCCCTGCTTTGTTATTGTCGAAACTAAATGTTCCTCGCTGCCGAATGGAGGCGAAACGCGCAAGGCCCCGTAAGTCCGGATTTCGGCTAACTTGAAGGATCCCGTGGTGTTCACTGTTTTCTCTAGCCGTCCACAATGGCGCGCCTGATAGCCCAGTGCAGCGTCGTCACGTTAAACTACACAATCAAGCAATCGAACAATTATTCAATCAACAAATTATTCAATCAAGCAATCACTGGAGCGTTCGGTGGATTTATGAATTGATCAGTCAATCTTCGAAGTTGTTGGCCATAACCTACCAAGTTAGTGATTGATTGCAGTCTTTGATTGACTGACACGAAGGAGTTAATTTGCTTTGTTAAGAGTTTTCTGATATACCTCTGTGGGTATACGCTTCTTTGTAGGCATGATACCCTTTGTCAGGCGTCAAAGTATGCGCACATATTTAAAAGTTCATGGATTTTGTGTGGTTGACGGGCCTAGTGCTGCCCCAATAAAAATTATGAAATGTATTTTAGGCATAATTTACGGTAAATGACAGCAAACGCTGGTGCTGTCCACTGGCAACAAAACTACTTGACCTGATTGTTTTCGCTGATGCCCTTTCACGACTAGACTGAAAAACTGAACTTTTGTGAAATATAAGCAGTTAATTCAGGTTAGTTGCTGGTGATGTGTCGCGCCTACTTGTTCAAACTTCTCCAGCGCCACTTCCGCGAGCATGGACCATCTCATGGAGAATATAATCCGCTTGAAAAAGTTGGGGGAGAGCTCGGTCGCAATCGCACGTGCAGGACTGGTACTACTTGACCGCTGCCAAGGCACGTTGGTGTGGCCTTCAGCGGTAGCACGGTGCCACGCCGCTGGCGGCTGCAAGTTCGCCGTACTGTTCACGTAGCTCAAAGCGGACATAACCACCGCCACCACCAAGCCACGCTACCGCGCGCCAAAGTACTGCGCACAAAAATAGATGTTGGTCATTAGGAACAGTGTGGGAGTTGGGATCATGTCATTGGAATCATCTCAATAAAAGTTCGTGGGAACAGTTACACAGTATTAGTGTTTAAGCAAGCCTGGTACCCACTAAATAACAAAGATATTTCTTAGACGTAAAACAGACTTTACATTGCTTCAATATTTACTATGTGCACAACTTTCTCTTCACCCAAGGTGTCAAGATCAGCAAACTACGGCGCGCCTGTGGCCCAAACTCCATCGCTGAAATCCGTGCTCAGTCGAAGTACAGCTGCGACGGATGCAAGTCGGCAACAGCTGTGCTCACACCCCCAACAATCAGTCCCGGGCCCTGACAGGGGAAGGCTGACCACCACCGCTGCTCTCGTGTCATGTGAAATTAATGCAGTCTGCAAAATACTACGAACAAAACATGCGAGATATATAAAAATGTCGCTTGATCTCCCTTGGAGTATTCGCGAGGTGATCAAGCAAATCCCTTTTTACTGTAAGGTTGTGGACATCCAGAGTGAGATATGTTTCCAGGACAGTACGGCGCACAATACCTCTTGTTTCCGATTGTGCAGTTTCTCATCCGCAACGCTCTCTCCAAGGTAACGGGGTGAACTCGTGCTTGTGTCTATCCACGGAGTCAACAACAGACAATGGGTCACCGGACCTTGTGCGGCGGCATTACAACTTCCCAGTCGAAAAGTTGCACTAACAAATGCAGTGGCAAACGCTGCTCTAGGGGGACATAACGGGGAAAGAAGAACCGGAACTCAACGTTAAGATCCTTGCACCAGCCGCTAGATGGCGAAAGCAATCTTGGTGTCATGAAAGCATAGTACAGTAAAGCTGGATAATTCGAACTCGAAGGGGCCCATAAAATTGTTCCAATTAGCGGGAGGGCGCTGGAATGAATGAAAATCGCATCACACTGCGCTGGCAGGACACGAAGAAGCCACATCAGGATTCGTTATCGCGAATTCGGCGCTACTAAACGCTTGTGGCAGGTTATTTTCTAAATGATGTTTCGTAAATAATTATGGCATGCAGCGGAGCGCTGGTGCCGGTAGAGTGGCACGCTCTGTAGACGCTAACTATCCTGTAGCAGGAGCATAGCGCGCGTGCCACTCTCTCGTTTGTCTGTTTCGTTGTTTTGAATCTTTAGTAAATTTAGTTTGGTTTAATTTCGAAAACACTGCAATCACTCTCGGTAGACTTTTTCTGCCAAGAGCGATGGAAGCCAAGGGATCACAGTTCGAATTAACCCTGCTGGATACCGACGCTTGCAAAATGTCAGGAGTTTTCCCCATTGAAATATACAGGGCTCTGCCTGGGCGAGGGCGTGAATTCCAATTAACCAGAAGTTCGAATTAACCGAGTTCGAATTAACGAGTCTTTACTGTACTTACTATTTAAATGGACGACCGACTTTTGTGGAGTTCATTACCACTACCTCACAAGAAAGCCACAGTTTTCTATAGTGGGGTAACCACAAGTGTTTTCTAAATTAATTGGTGGATGTAACTTTAATTTGCCGTAAAGTACCTGAAATGGGAGGGTGGCGCCACGTGTTGACTTGAAAAGGCCATAATGTAGGGTACGGGTAGGCCACACTCCTACTCGTACAGGCACAAGCACCTAAACGGACACCAGACCAGATTTATTATTCCTAGCTGGGACCCTCGATGCTACATGGCAGAATTAGGGCGTGAACCTGGGCTCAGACCAAGACGTACTACGTAGCACTATTAAAGGACCGGCGTTTAAGGCGAGGATGGGGACCGCACGGATCACGAACTGGGACAAGCTAGGAAAAGAGCAGGAAGACCGTTAAGAGGAGGAGGTAGAGGGCCGGCCGTTGGAGAACTGGGAAAAGGCGCAGCTGGCGCTGGTGGACAAGCACACGCAGAAGATTGCCACGACGCACTAGACTCCATGCATCGACGCACGACTGGCGCACCTGTGAGAAGCCAGACGGAGCCTCACCAAGCGCTGGAAGTGGCAGCGACATATTAGGAAATTGCGGAAGAAGATAAATGAAATTAGCAGGAAAGCACCTGAGTATGCCGCCGAGCTGTGTACAGAGCGTTGGCTCAGCCTCTGTGACGAATTGCGCGGCACACTCTCTACCCCTAGGACTTGGCAATTGCTCCGCCATCTCATAGACCTACTGGCCAGCAAAAGCGCTACCAACCGAAGCATGGCGGGCACATTAAGCAACTACGCAGGAGGTGCGAAGAAACTAATGGAAGGCCTCAAAGACAGATACCTGAATACGGAGAAGAGTGTGGAGCAACCTGGGCTGTACAGAGGCACCTCTAACGAGGTCTTGGACAGGCCTTTCATCGACTCTGAAATACGAACGGCCATTTCTGAAAGTGATAAACGGAGTTCCCCAGGGCCGGACAATATCACTTAAAGAATCTTCAACAACCTGAGCGACAAATCTAGACAAGAGCTCCTGGGAAAGCGGCGTGTTGCCAGGCAGCTGGAAGGAGGCGGAAGTCCGGTTCACCCTCAAGGCTAGGAAGTCACCACACATAGATAACTTACGGCCGATCTCTCTCACGTCCTGCGTGGGCAAGGTTATAGAAAGAATGGTGTTGAATAGGCTGCAAAAACATATGGACAGCACTGATCAGATGCCGGACTCTATGTTCGGATTTCGGAGGCACTTAAGCAAGCAGGACGTACTGCTACAACTGAAGAGGTCGTGAAACAAGCCACCAAGAAATCGCCTAGAGCAATCTTGGCGCTGTACCTCAAAGGAGCGTTTGAACGTCTCCCACACTGGCATCCTAGCCAACCTTCAGGACACAGGCTACGGAGAGCGGGCGTAAAACTATGTGCGGGATTTCCTGACAGGCCGCAGCGCTCAAATCAAGGTGGGGGAAGAGGTATCTCCACCCATATGGTTGGGAAGGAAGGGGATCCCACAGGGATCCGTCCTGTCGCCTATTCTCCTTAATATGGCACTACTAGGCATTCCCAAGGCGCTTGGAGTAGTCCATGGTTTGGGGCACGCGCTCTACCCCGACGACATTTCGCTCTGGACGACGAAGGCGGGCTCCTTAGGGTGGATTCAAGATACGCTGCAAGCAGGCGCAGAGGTGGTTGGTAAATACACGAAGGAGTGTGGATTGCGATGTTCGCCTCAAAATTATGAACTGGTGGTTGTCCGCCCTCGGGCACCCAAGACACAGAAGGAAGACGTGCAGGTTGTCCTAGAGGGCGAAGACATTTTTCCAGGGCTCAGTGTTAAGATTCTGGGGCTCACCATCCAGGCCGACAACAAGGCCACTACGTCTGTGCGCAAGCTTAGGCACTCCTCAGGACAGATCCTGCACATGTTTCGGCGGGTGGCAACAAGGTGGAGAGGACAGAAGGAGAACGACAACCTGAGGCTAGTACAAGCCTTTGTGGTGTCAAGAATAACGTACTCCACACCTAACCTCCTGATGAACAAGGGAGGAAAGAGCCAGGTGGACATAGTAATACGCAAGGCAGTGAAACAAGCCATCGGAGTTCCCATGAGTGCGTCGACAGGCAAGCTCCTCTGGACAGATGCGTCTACACAATACAGTGGACGAGCTGGTTGAGGGCCAACTATCCAGCCAAAAACAGACGGTGAGTCACACTAAGGCGGGCCGCCGTGTCCTGGGAAGAATCGGCTGGAGCGTGGCAGAGCTGACCGATCGAGAACAGCTTGCGGACAAATGGCTAGAAGCAATGAAGACCAAGCCTTTCCCAAAGAACATGAATCCGGCTCACCATGGCGGCAGGCGTGAGGCTAGGGCTCGTGCCCTCAACAGGCCACTGGAGAGCGAAGCCGGTGTCGTCCTCACGGACACCTCCAAAAACAAGGGGACGACAAGAGCAGTGGTGGTGGTGACAACTAGGGGCGAGCTGCTGACCAGCCCATCGTTTCAAATCAGAGATGTGGAAGAAACGGAAGAGCTGGTAATTTCCCTAGCCCTGACCCTTCCGGGAATTTACAAGGTTGTCACCGACTCACAGCAGGCGTACAGGAACTTCCAGCCAGGCTGGGTGTCCTGGCGGGTACTTCGCATCCTGAGAGACAAAACACCGCCAGAGAGACATGTTGAATTAGTATGGGTTCCAGTCTACTCCTTGGTGGATGGAAATGAGTTTGCCCACCGGCAGGCCCGCGCGTTAACGTACCGGGCAACGGTTGAGGAGGAGGCAAAAGGTGAAGCTATGGTGACCTACAGATAGTGCGGCACCAACGAGAGGATAGGCAGAAACGTCCTGCCCTGCGCCCAGAACTCACGTGGGAGCACCGAGTACTGTATCGACAGATTCAGTCAGGATCTTTCCCTCACCCTCGCTTATTGAATAGCATGTTTCCAAATTAGTACGACAAGACTTTCCCCTTATGCAAGCAGCTCGGTAATCTTCGCTATATGATAGGAGAGTGCGACGTCAGCCCAAGACACCCACCCCTCATCAGCAACTCAACCACTAAGAACCGCACCCTTAACTCTAGCGAGCTATGAGAGATCTTGCTGCCCATCCCCGCCTTGGGAGAGCAGCTACGGCTGGTTACCAGGGGCCAGGTGGCGAAGGCAGCATATGGAATCCTGTGAAGAGAGATCCACTCTCATCCAGTGCGTTTAGCGGTGACATGCTGTGCAATTAAAGTTATTCCTACTCCTCCTCCGCGAAACCATTGAAGAGTGAGTCAGTTTCTCTAAAATATGCATTCAAGCATACCTGATCCCGTTCTGACAGAAAATCATTAAAAATTCAGTGGTACAAAGCAAGAAAAAAAACTTAGCCCTATTCCGAAGCAGCGCGCGTCACTCCGCAGCGCTAATTTTAAGCGAGCGCAAGGCTATCTTGAAGATGATAACGCGATAATGTGCGGTGTATTTGACTACATATCTCCCCCG
This sequence comes from Haemaphysalis longicornis, assembly GCF_048455015.1. NCBI lineage: Eukaryota > Metazoa > Arthropoda > Arachnida > Ixodida > Ixodidae > Haemaphysalis > Haemaphysalis longicornis. Next base: position 110,376,396 of record NW_027526445.1, on the reverse strand, counting down.
CACGTTATCCAGATGCTACACATGAAAGCAATGCCGCAATAGTTAGATATTATGCAAGTTTTGTTTCTAAATACACCGCGAAGTCAACAACGAGCCTTGTCTGACAGGACCTGTCAAACACTGAGGCTGGTGAATGGGAGAGTGGTCATCCGAAATAAAATCTGAAGAATCCACATCGTTGCTGGCGAAATCATTGCTTCTGGGGTAAAAAATAATCAGCAGTGGCCATAGTTTCTCAAACCACTTTCCGCTTTTGCACAGCGTGCAGTAAAACAGGATGCCATTTTAGCCCAACTCGCCGCTGCCTTGGGTTTAAATTTCACTCGTGACGCCATCTCCCCACGCCAAATGTAAACAAACTGCAAAAAAACTGAAAAAATGGCTGCGTATCTGCTCCTTCCGTTGCAAATGTCGACGAAAGACGACAGTCGGCTGGCGCCCCTGCCAAGTAAGTGCCTCCATTCCCCTTCCCGCTCACCTGTCATGGTGTTTCTATTCCGTCTCGTTCCTCCAAAGATAGCACTCTAGAAATTTGTTCAAGTCAATTTCGATTTACTGCGACCCACTGCTCAAAGTCACTTGCCACGATGCCAGCGCTGCCGCACGGCGGAGACGCGCGTGAATCGAAGCACTCCAACGTTTATAGAACCACGTTGCCTTACTCAACGAGCGCTTCAAGCGGTACGTGGAACCCATCTAATGAAACCTTTCGTTACTGTTGCCGTTTGATTTTTTAAATGCCGCCTGGAGCTGTAGTAGCGCTGGCAACAGCAGGCGAGGGTTTTGTGCAGGTAATGTATTATTTCATTTCCTATCGCAGAAACCAAGCATCCAAGTTTTTTTTTAAAAATAAAGGAACGCTCCAAATATTACTTATGTAGCGATTTTCTTCCTTTCATTTGCGTAATGATTTGTTTGTTTTAAACAATGTTGGCAATGACGAACATTGACACCGGACTTAGCCGCTTAAATTTGGCGGGGGCTATACGAGACTATTGCACAGTTTTCTTTTCACTTTGACCGGGCGGCTGGATCGAGTCATAGACAGACCGACAGACAGGCATACAGACAGACCTAAATTTATGCGGTTAAGTAGCTCTAGAAAGACTATTGTTATTAAAACTGGCTCCCAATAAGCACACCACCAATAAACATGGTACTATTGGGACAACTGACACCAGACGACGTCAGTTGTCCGAATAGAGCTGCTTTTAGTTCTTGCTGGAGGTTTGAAAATCATCAGTTACCTGTGAACTATGTCCTTTGGCCTGGTCACGAAGAGTTAGGAAGATCAGTCAACATTGCCCCAAAAGATGGAGGAAAGACCGTTGCGCCAGGGAGGAAGAAGCAAATCACCAGCATTCGTGGACATAAACCGTCGTAATGGTCGTAAAGTGTGCGTACACCTTAGATACATTCACGTCTTACACGTTAGTGTAAGCTTCCTGCATTTTTTGTACGAAACATCTTACTTGTTCGTGCTGTCGGTATCTGCTGTCGTCTCGAGTAGTCACGGTACTAAAGCACCGGGAGACTCGTTTTCCAACGCCTCGTGCTAGAACATTTCATCTCCGTGGACAAAGACGCGTAGTAACATAACACACCTGGACAATCGTTTTCCAATGCCGCGTGCTACTTCGTAGCATACTTATAAACATGCTGCCGAGTGTAGTACGAAGGCAACTTGCGGAAAACCTTTATCTCATTTATTTGCTTAAATCCGGTTCCCGCGAGAGACGGGGCCACCGCCTCGGTCAAGCGTGCAATTGCTGCTCCCACCGACACTTCTTAGGCGCCAAATCAGGCAGCACCGTGTGGTAAGACAGATGCTTCCAGTCTTTGGATACACGTTTACCCTGCATGCTTCGCCCCTTCCCAAATTTCTCGTTTGTGGAGATGGCCCGGATTTTTCTTAAATTTTTTGCTGAGCTGTTGTACAGGCCGCAAGTTTGCAGTTACATTAAAGAAACCAGACCAATGATGATATTTGATAAGGGCTTGCCATGCGGCTACCACCGAGCATCCTCGGCACGTGCCGCGGCTTTAGCAAAAAAAAAAATACTAGCGAAACCGCCTGGAGCAAGAAAATGCCAGTGCTCATGATACCGTGCCTCATGGCAACCTCCGCGCCCCTGACTGGCGCTGCGGCTTTAGCAAAAAAAGAACTCCACCGCAGTCGTCAAGCCCTATAGCGCATGTAAAAAAACTCCATCACTAATGCTATAAATTGAAAGGCACCTTGCTTGGGAGAGGTCAACGCAACCGCCGTATTCTGTAATAGCCTTTATTGATATTTGAAATATACAGGGCTGTGCCTGGGCGAAGGCGTGAATTCAAATTAACCGGAAGTTCGAATCAACCGAGTTCGAATTAACGAGATTTTACTGCACTTACTATTTAAATGGATGACCGACTTTTGTGGAGTTCATTACCACTACCTCACAAGAAAGCCACAGTTTTCTATAGTGGGGTAACCACAAGTGTTTTCTATATTAATTGACGGATGTAACTTTATTTTGCCGTACATTACCTGAAATGTGAGGGTGGCGCCACGTTCTGACTTGACGAGGCCATAATGTTTAATGCTGATTAAGAAACCGCAGAAAATAGAAAGATAATTGTTTTAGCTTGAGACAAAATTTTAGGTAGCGTTTTTATCCCATTCACCAGTGGAAGTACGTTGCTACGATGCTCGCTTCTATGTTGGCCAGCGTTTCTTCTGGCAGACTATGTAATGCTGATCTATTTAATAACTCCGCCTTAGTCCGTTCTAGGGCCCTTTAAGGAAAACTGTTTCTCTGCGGTTCAAGGTGTTTTAAACGGTGCCCTTTTCTTTGGGATAAACAGCATATACTGCACAGAGGGCAATTAATTGTCTGTCTCTTATTTTCGAATCTTGGCCTCAGTACGCTGTACGGAGAGGGTGCCTACGCTGACGCCAACAATTATTCAGGGCTTCTTGCACTCACCCGCAAGACTTGAATAGCGAAGCTGTAGTAGGTTAGCATTTCCGGACACATAGTTAAGTCTCAGTATGATTGTTTAGTTGCCTAGTGGTGGTGCTAATAATCGTCGTCACATACATGAGAGAAGTGGTCGTCTTCGTCGCGGCGAGTGGTGGATGCAACGTCAGCTTCAGCATTGTATATCCACCAGCACTTCGTGATCAATACCAGGTCGTTTCAAGGAGGATTGGCACATTCGTAGCCATGTCTGCAATTATCAATGAAGGCTGTTACAGAATACGGCGGTTGCGTTGACCTCTCCCAAGCAAGGTGCCTTTCAATTTATATCATTAGTGATGGAGGTTTTTTACATGCGCTATAGGGCTTGACGATTGCGGTGGAGTTCTTTTTTTGCTAAAGCCGCAGCGCCAGTCAGGGACGCGAAGGTTGCCAGGAGGCACGGTATCATGAGCACTGGCATTTTCTTGCTACAGGCGGTTTCGCTAGTATTTATTTTGCTAAAGCCGCGGCACGTGCCGAGGACGCTTTGTGGTAGCCGCATGGCATGCCCTCATCAAATATCATCATTGGTCTGGTTTCTTTATGTAACTGCAAACTTGCGGCCTGTGCAACAGCTCAGCAACTAATTAAAAAAAACCCGGGCCATCTTCACAAACGAGTAATTTCAGAAGGGGCGAAGCATGCAGTGTAAACGTGTACCCAAAGACTGGAGAGAGAGAGAGAGAGAAATGACCTTTATTGATTCGTCCGGCGAGAAAGGTATACCAAAGACTGGAAGCATCTCTCTTACCACCCGGCGCTCCCTGATTTGGCGCCTAAGAAGTGTCGGTGGGAGCAGCAATTGCACGCTTGACCGAGGCGGTGGCCCCGACTCTCGCGTGAACCGGATTTAAGAAAATAAATGATATACAGGTTTTCCGCAAGTTTCCTTTGTACTACATGCGGCAGCATGCCAAGAAGTATGCTACGAAGTAGCGCGGAGCATTAAAAAAACGAGTGTCCAGGTGTGTTCTGTTACTACGCGTCTTTGTCCACGGAGATGAAACGTTCTAGCGCGAGGCGTTGGAAAACGATTCTCCCGGTGGTTTAGTACCGTGACTACTCTAGACAACTGAAGATACCGACAGCGAGAACCCATAAGGTGTTTTGTACAAAAAATGCAGGAAGCCTACACTAACACGTAAGAGGTGAATGTATCTAAGGTGTACGCAACCTTCACGACCATTACGACTGCTTATGTCGACGATTGCACGCTATTTGCTTCTTCTTCGCCAGTGGTGGAAATCCTGCCGCCCATACATTTCCTCACCTCGGCACGCTTCCGCAGATTAGGCCTTCTACAATGGATGACTGAAACTGCGTGAGTAGGTTCACAGCTTGAGCACCTCCGGTACTCATGGAAGTGCCAGATTAGTCGATCACGAAAATGTGAAATTAGCCTAACTAACTTTCGCTGTGGCGTACCAAATTTAAATTATTTTTTTTCACCGATCTGGTCTGGCTCCCTTACCCCTTTGTGCATTTTGTAATGAAAATTAGACACATCAGAACTTTTTTCTCTTCTGCCGAAGGTTCACCTCCATAGGAAAAAGATATCTGGAAACACTTTTAATCAATTGGACCACCCAATTTCCGTTCCTCTAATATTATCACCCGGAGCGAAAGTCCTGGGTTTCTGCCTCAGGGATCTTTGCCGCTCTGTACACTCATTCAATTGGGAATCTCGCCGTCTACGGGTACCCACTATGTACACTATTCCTTCCCGCTCACTGCCTCTCCTTCACTGCCGTATCTTCTTGCTTTATTTCTTTACGTAGTTCTCACGCTTTTCCTTCTGTCTATCCTTTCCTTTTTCATAAGTGTTGATATTATATTTGGGGTGGCCTCTCTGCTCCCGCTGCTCATTTTCTGGCAGCCTACTTATCTTTTTTATTCCTGTTTATATACACTTTTTTCCTAACCGAGTACTTGAAGTGCATAAACTTTTTTCTTTGAACCCCTAGCCCCGTTTTTTTCTCTCAGTTACGTCCATTTCCTGACCAATCCCCCAGAGTGGGTACGAGCAATTCTTTTGGCCCCAACCAACCAAACTCGAGCTGGTAATTGGGCGGGCTCCTCAGTCCAGTACAAGAGAGAGAGTAATTTTCTTCATTTCATGGAACGTCATCACAAGTAGGCCAGGATTTGTTCATTACGTCTGAACAGATTGGAAAAAAACTTACACCATCTTCCCGTCGGGAACCCTGATGAGGAGGCGAAGCACCATGGGGGTTCCGTGTGGTTCCATTGTGTAACCTTTATATTGAGTGATTTGGTGTTTAGGAGCGCCAGAGTGAATTCCGCGTCCGGGTCCACACCGGTGGCAAAGGCACGCAAGTACTGTTGTGTGACGGTGAGTAGGCGGGGGTTCTCCAGGCGCCGAAACTCGTCCATCATGTTGTTGTCGATGTTGTCGTCTCTGTGGTAGAATCGGTAGTCTCCGTCAGCGTTGGTGAGGTAAAGGTTGATGACTTTGGTGCACCGGCTGAAAGCAACGTACACGCCCTCCTCTTCTCAGCTTTGTCTTCTTCTCCTTCTTCTTCAGCGGTTCCCTACGGGGAGATGACGACGGCGTTTGAATGCGACGCTATATCGTGATGGATTCTTTGGAGTGCCAATCCCTAGAGGCATCTTGCCACAATCATTATCAGCGGTGTCTGGCCAGGCATGCGCAGTGGGGGTGCGGATGGCGGACAACAATGACAACGACAAGGGAGGGAGGGACACAGCCCCGAGCATGAGATGCTCCGCATTTAATAATAAAGAGCCGCTTGGGCTTATTCATAGGTTTCGATACTTGTTATACTAAAAACAGGCACGTATGCTATTTATTGCGTTTATTCGCAAGTATATCAACCCTTCAGCACAATGTAATCATGTCATAACTGTTCCGGTTCAGATTCAGTTCATTACGATAGCGATGGTAGCGATCGAAATGCTTGGCACAAAAGCTGCCTTCGAGTACCCTAGTACTCTAGACAACGTTGTCGACGCCGTTTCGCTGTGGTGTAACATCGACCTCATTGAATTTACATGTGAATAAACAACGCACTCCACGGATATGCGTCTTCTTGTACGCAGCCATAACGAAGGCAATTTCTGAAGAAGGTACTGTATGCCTTATAACCCGGTGTAAATATCCACACGAACTTTTTGAGCCTTCCAAATATCCCCAAACCTCCTAATAAGACGTTTGCGACGGTGCAGAAAATTTAATGCGTTCGGCACAGAAAAAGCATTCTTCTGATACCAATCAACTCAACAAAAGAAATAGAAGACCGCCGTTCTATTTCCTGCTGTGCGATGCGCGTGTATAGACTCAACAGTCTAATGCTACACACCAGGCAGCGTGCCCCAGCCTGGTGTGTAGCGTTAGACTGTTGAGGCTCCATAAGAGAATCTCAAAAATAGTTTAGGGAACCATACGCATTTGGAATGCTTATCGAGGAGCCCTGAGCACTGAACGTGGCAAAAAAGCTAGAAAGGACGAGTTACACACGATCGTCTGACCGATCTTCCGAAGAAAGATCGTCACTCTTTCGTCATCTGTTACATACTTGTGCGGGATAGAGCTTGAAATTATTCAAAGGGGTCAGAATCTGGCAAAATAACTGTATTAGTGGAAGTGCGCTTTTTAATATTCATAAAAAAGCGAGTGATTTATAGAACAGTCACTGCTGCCCCTAAGGTGACGTGAGAGCCAGGGGGCGCCACTCAAACATCTCACCGCCAATACCCTACAGGGATTTGAAACCAGAAGTATGCTATAATGACACGCGCTTCTGCTTGTTGTCATTGGGCGCCGAACAAATCACGGTCAAATCATTTTTATAAACATCCGTTTTGTAGTAAAACAGTCAAAATACCCGCTTTAATTGATCCCAGGCGCCCACACAAACAAAAACAACTTGTGACGAAGTATTGCAAACATATGTTCGACACGGCGTCGTTTACACACCGTGGACCACGCTACCTCGAGGCGATTTCCAGCTCCCCCGCGGCACGAAAAGCCGCAACATTAAGCGAGATCGCTTAAATTGCTCCTATGCTACGACTTCCTCTTATTAAGTATATTACGGAAGGGGACGTACAACGCGCCACAGTGAAAACATCGCCGAGACGCAACTGGCGCCAATAGTTCACTATGCTCATACGCCGCGGAGCAAACGCCCAAGCCACCAAATCAGCCAGCTATCAGAGGCTGCTGCGCACGCAGGACGGCGGCGCTCTAGTTGGAACGTTCCATAGCCCAAGCCAGCAAATCCGCCAGCTTCCAGAGGGCGCTGGCACGCAAGATGGCAGCACCTTCGTTTCAACGGAGACCGTCCCAAAGAAGAGGCATGGAGAAACAATAATGTTAGGAGAGGCCCTGACGTCCCATTTGTGAAGCCGCGCCCGCCATGACATGATGAGCCCACTGAGCCCAGCCATAGATTCCTATATAGTCTACTGTGCCTGCTCTATCGCCCCGTAACCCATTGCAGTAGCCCGTTCACTGTGGGGTCGCCAAGTTCCCAGGTTTTTCGATGGCTATGCAGATGCGAACTGCTGTTTCAGGCGGAGGTGCACTGAAACACACCTCGGCGTCGTCTGCTACACGAATGCGTCTTCTAGCTACAAAATTCCTCAAAACGGCGAGCTTAAACTTCATGAGCCAGTATTAAAACCGAAGCTTTATGCGTGGCGTCACAGAACTACTAAACCGCGTACAGTGTACTGTTTCCGCCTGCACCCTCGCCCTTTGGGTTCGCTACGGCAGTTTCCCAACAAAATGTACACATGACCTCATGGTTGTCACTGCGATAAGAGCCAGCGACTTTTATCCCGCTGATGAGTGAGAAGTTGATAAGTGAAAAGGAATAATTATTGATTGGGTGTTTAGTGATAATTGAGTCGTACTAATTAAATTTTGTTTCAAGAGGTACAAACCGTCGAGCTCCCCTTTTTTACTTACAAGTCCATTAAGTCTTGCTCTGCGCCTAATATTTTTTTGGGTCCGCGAAAGGGTACGCGCCCACGGTCCTCTATCCCGTCCCTATTTTTCCGTCGCTGCTGCTCCACGAAATGTTGCCATCACGCATGTAGTAGATATATTGACGACCCGCTAATCGGCAATGCCTGGCTGCTGCGCAAACAATGACGACCCATATACACGCTTAGGATAAACATTCAGCATGCACTTAGCGTGTTTCGCTCGCTACATCTCCATTCATTTTTTGTACATTCATTTTTCCTCACCAATCACATACCGAATAACCGATCAGTTCCCAATGGGTCACAAACCCACTCCTAAATTAACCCGTAACATTTGTGGCTGAATGAAGGGAAACGCAGAAAAAAATCTTTTGCGTTAAAGTATTTACGACCAAACAAGGTAGCCCGAGAAAGACCATCTCTTTTATAATTTCACTCTTAAGTTCTAGCGTCGCCCTAGCTAGATGGTTTTGTTTCTGGCCTCGTGAGTTTCTATACCTTTTATGTTCAAACAGGAGTTCCCCGTCAGTGCTAGAGCTGGAATCGCCTTTATACAGGGTGTTGCGACGATAACTGGAACACTTTAAAAAATTTTCCTGAGCGATCCGCCGCTGTGTTCGCGCTCAAACTTCACACAAAGGTCGCATTTTGTGGTCTATTTTGTTTGACACCGGGAACAACAACGGTACTTACCTGTTTATTCTGAAAATAAGTAAAAACGATTTTCGCCTATGGGAAAATGGCCGCTGATTTGGACGTGCGAGCCAGCGCAAGTTGATGTTGGAACGACGGAACCACCTGCAGAGTGAAACGCATGTTTGGGATTCACGTACGGAGTCAAATGGTGCAGCAGACGATCAGAAAATGCACCAAGAAATGAGCCAACAGACGATCAGAAAACCCGGTTTTCGGGCTCGCACGTCTAAATCGCCGCCATTTTCCCATAGGCGAAAATCGTTTTTATTTATTTTCAGAATAAACAGGTAACTACCGTTGTTGTTCCCGCTGTCAAACAAAATAGACCACAAAATGCGACCTTTGTGTGAAGTTTGAGCGTGAACAGAGCGGCGGATTGCTCAGGAAAATGTTTTAAAGTGTTCCAGTTATCGTCGCAACACACTGTACATCACGTATTTGTTGTTTGCAAAGGGCCTTGATAACTTTTTTAAACAAGTCATTGTTGCCAGTTGTGTAGACAAATAGTGACCGTGCCCTCGCCAACACAGGAGAACCTGGGATTAGGGCGCCACCAGAGAGAACGGTGGAATTTCTGGCACTGCGCAGGCACAAGGCATCCCAGTACTCTTCCCCATTCTGCTCTGCTGTTTCTGGTTTGATAACAGCTTCGCGGTACGGGCAGTACGGGCGGCTCGCGAAGCCGAACGCACACGACGGGAACAGTGTTTAGGTCCCTACAGCACGGCGGTGTGCGCTAAGTCTCAGCTGCGAAGAATTTCGCTTCGCTTCACAATGAAGAAACCCACAGCATGCAAAGCACCGACTGTGGCTCTCGCCAATGCTGAGCGGGGAGGCTTTTGCCGGCAGCAGCCGGCGGCGGCGGCTGCTCGCTCCGCCGATCTCGAGGTGACGGCAGCGCCGCTGCAGCCGGCATACGAGCTGGAGCCGCCTCCAACGGCGAAGCTTTGAAACTGACCTAATTTAATAACGTTTGCCGTAGCGACTGCGCTTTATTGCAAGCGTAGCGAGGCAGCTAGAGTTAAAGCGCCGTAGAAAATTGTCCGTGGGATTTGGCCAGATTTAGCCGCCGCAGCCGTAAAAAACTAGGCAACGCTGTGTATGAGCCCAACAAAAATGACGTTACTTCCTCCACACTTTTAGCAATGCGTTGAGAGGCTAGGGGCCTCTCGTGAGTATTCTTTCCTCCATGCAACGAGGGTTCCGCCCATGGAGGAAAGAAAAGAATGGAGGAAAGAAAAGGTTAGGAGAGGCCCTGACATCACGTTTGTGAAGCCACAGCCGCCATGACATGAGCCCACTGAGCCCCGCACTTGTTCCCACTATCCTCTGCTGTTTCCGGTTTGGTTTGACTAACATGGCGTTGCCCTGCCCTCCCGTTTCGCACCGAAAACAGCTTCACCGCTAATTGCTCGGTGCGGTGTTATCTTCTAAGCTGTTGATTTCGCTTTCAATTTGCCCATTCTAACCCTCACCCAAAGTTTCAATCAGAAAACGGCCTTTGTTTTTGAGATAGAAGGATGATTTTTCAGCTCTTAAGCCTGGCAAAGCAGCGTTTGTCGTCGTCATAGCAATAGGCTCGCAAGATCAGGAGTGGCTACCGCGCTGTCTGTTCGTAGATGGCGCTAGGAATCCAGGCATGCTAGTACCCTACGCGCGGCGAGCGTCGCGCACGAGTTGCGAACTACATGCGTGTGGACTACGTGCGCTTTTCACGTTTGCGTACGTGAACTCTGTACACTCGTGAAACTAAAACTTTCTAATCTCACTTCACGTGAATAAGAGGCTGCAGTGGTTTGCAAGATGCCTCATGGTTGCGTGCCGGGTTGCTGGTCGCACTCGCGGTTCGCCCTTGCGCTGTTTGTCGAGCAAAACGGAAGCACTACGTGTCTGCCTCACTTTGTTTTGTGTTCGTTGAGAATAGATTCCAAACTATAGCAAATCGCAACAGAAAGTGGATTGACGCTGCCGAAGCTGCCAACGGGCACCATTTCACCGGAGAACCGATAAGGAGGGAAAACCACTGCGCGAATAGACGAGATATCGCCACCAGAGAACGGCAACTACGCTCACCGACCACGCCAATTATTAACCATGGGGTGTTGTTTGCGAAGGAACATTACACCACAAAGGAAATGGCAGTAGAAGAAACTCTCCGAAATCAGCTGTAGTGTACAGACTACAGACGCCGACGACGCCCCAGCGGCTGCTGCGCTGTGTTACCAACGTAGCGAGGAAGCCACAGTCAAAGCGCCGTAAAAAATTGTCCGCGGCATTTTGCCAGGTTTAGCCACCGCAGCCGTGGAAAACTAGGCAACACTGTCTATGGGCTCCAGAAAAATGACGTCACTTCCTCCACACTTTTTGCAATGCATTGGGATGGTAGGAGCCATAGAGTTTCATACAAATAACTAGAGGGGAAACTGGCGCTAGTGTCAACGCGAACATGGCAGCGGCGCTTACGCTTCAATGGGAATGATGGGTAGTTGTGGAACCGGATTGCGTAGGATCAAAATGGGCTTATGGCTGCGCAAATTGTGTTTTTTGACAAAAAATCTCTCATTGCCCGGCTCTCCGTTTACAAATTACATGGCGAACAAGAAAGTTAGTGACGAAAAACCGAGTTTGTACGAAATAAAACCGCGCGTTTAAATAAAAAGCAGACGCGGAGTCGGGGGGGTTTGTGGATCAGGTTTGCCATTTTCTGCCAACTACAGCAGGACGCGGACTTCTTTAAAAACTACTTGTAAAAATTTCGGCTCTGGTGGTTTCTAATAGTAAGAAAATTTTTGTGCTCATAAGAAAAAAAAAAATCGATTACCTGTGGAGAAGTTATATAGTGACATACATCAAGCTGCGTTCCTATCAGCCGCCGGTGCTGCTGTTCTACGCCGTAGGAGCCGGCGTTCGCACGAAAGGTGTGGCTGTTCCAAGCGAATCGCAACCGTCGTCAGCTTTGACAATGCATTGCTCTGCCGAATGAGCAGCGCCGCAACTCCTAATTAGCAGACAACTTCGCCGCACAGAGCGCCGTCATTTCTGTTTACATGCTCGCCGTGCGCGGCGTCAGTGCACGCGAGGCATGTAGTTCAAGGAGAAACGTATTTTGATCACTCCTTCCAACACCCCGCCTAGGTAAATGCTTTCATGTAAATCCAAAACTAAAAAAAATTCCCCCGCACCTCCCGGAGGGGGATTGTGAGGATGCAGAAATGCATTGGGTGCACCGATGAGTTGATGCGATAAATGGCGAAGAGAGAGGCGAGAGTGTGAGCGTAATCATTTATTTTTTTCTTTTCCCACACCCGTTATTTCCGCTTCGTTATAGAGAAGCGTCTTCGAAACCGCGTTGAGCGCAACCGCCAACTGCAGAGGATCGTTCACGTCAAAGTCGTCGGGAATCGTTTCGAACTCACCGTCAGCATCATCGACGTCGTCTTCCAGCGGTTCCTCTTGTTCGCCGCCGTCATCGAAGTGATCGAGCCGACTCCAATCGACCCGAACGTTGATGGCGCGATACAGCGGGGTGTTTTCCAGGTGCTTGAGCCAAGCCAGGATGTTGCCGCGCTTCACCAACCCGCGCTTGTACGTTGCCGGACTCATCAGCCTCCGCTTGATGTGAACGTCGAACGCAACGTCCTCGGGTACCATGCGAGGAAGGCACCGCACAACCTTCGATACGTCGATGGGCACGTTCACCGCCTGTCCCTTGATTCCAAACTGCCCGTTGCCTCGAGTCAGCCGCCTGATGCTCATGAAGGGGAGTCGAGGCGCGATGAGCCGCTCTTCGACCGGGTTCAGGTCGGGAAGATGCGCCGGCCGAGGAGGATAACGGTAGCCAAAACTCACGCAGCCCTCCTCTTCGCAGATTTGTCTTCTTCTCCTTCTTCTTCTTCAGCGGTTCCCCTACGGGAAGATGACGATGGTGGTTGAACGCGAAGCTATCTCGTGATGGATTGTTTGGTTGGCCAATCCCTAGGGGCATCATGCCACAATCATCATCAGACGCGCTGCGGACGCCGGCCAATGTACGCAAGACAACCCCCGGCTCTAATGCATTTCTGCATAAAACGAAACTGCCTGCAATCCATAGTAGGTTCCGCGAGCCATCGAGCGCCAATCCGAATCCACAACTACCCATCACGCCCATTGAGGCGTACGATCGCAGCGCCAGTTTCCCCTCTAGTTATAGGTAAGAAACTCTATGGCAGGAGCCTCTCCTTAGTATACTTTCTTCCACGGTTCCCCCATATTGCGTGCCCAGCGCCCTCTAGTAGCTTGCCGATTTGGTGGCTTGGGCGTTTGCTATGCGGCGTATGGGCGCCAGCGGCGTCTCTGTGAATTTTTCGTTGTATCGCGCCGTCCGTTCGTTTCCGTAAAATACTTTAAAAGGAAAAGTTGTTGCATAGGACCAGCTTAAGTGACCTCGCTTAAATTGGGGGCGCTTCGGGCCTCGGTGGAGCTCAAACTCTCGTCGAGGTAGCGTGGTCCGCGGTGGGTAAACGATGCCGTATCGAACTAATCTTTTCAATATTTCCTCACAATTTTTTGTTTGTTTGTGTGTGTGTGTGTGTGTGTGTGTGTGTGTGTGTGTGTGTGTGTGTGTGTGTGTGTGTGTGTGTGTGTGTGTGTGTGTGTGTGTGCGTGTGCGTGGGATCGCGTATAGCGAGTTTTTTATTGCTTCACTGGAAGAACTGACGTTCGTTAAAACCACATAACTGTGATACGATCGATGCCCATGGGCAATTAGCGGAAGCGCGTGCCATTATAACATACTTCTGGCTGGATATCTCAGTAGGGCGTAATACAGGTAGTTTATTGAACTTTGTATTTGGCATATTGTATGGTTTGTATTATATCTTATTCATATATCAACGCCTTTCGCTCAGCGAACATTGCCGCTTACTATAAACGCATATTCCTCTCTCTACAATTCCAATCTGCTCCGCCGCCCAATTAGCCGTGCAGATAATTTACAACACAAATAAAATAAACAACCCGTCTCCTGGAGAGCGTCATATAAGTACTTATTAAGCGTCCGGCGTTCGGCAATCACAAAAGCGTTCGCTTTTGCGTTGCTTGGTTTGATGTTCCGGGCAACGAGACATCCCATTTAGGCAATAGACCGAAATCTTGGCTGGAGTGAGTGAGTGAGGAACTCTATTTTGCCCGAGTCGGGGACGGGGGAAGAAAGGAGGCGGAATCTTCTTCAGTAGACCCCCCCCCCCCATCCCCTTCCCCTCAGAATGGCTGGGGAAAGGCACAACCTAGGAAGAAGTAGTCACTGTAAAAATCGCCAAGGCCAGCCCACGTATTATTTCTCGCTGGGTATGCCGCAATGGGACCGCCGCAACGGTGGACATGGAGCCAATACCACCTGCGGCACAGGCAAATTTCAGCGATACATTTAGGTTTGGTAACCGGGTACGTATAACGGAAGATAAACCAGCGGTGTTTTATATTCACCTGCGGCTAGGTGCCAACCGCTACAAGCTTTCAAGCCCAGCTAATAAGTGGTGGCTCTAGTCTGAAGAGATATTAGACTTTTCTGGCGCCGAATATTTCTCTAGGATAACGAGGCATTATAACAGCGAGAACTCGAGCTAGAATGGAGCATGATTGCAAGAATTCCGTACGCTACCGCAAAAACAGGACTGGCTATACGCGAGAGCCCGATGGCTTTTAACCAGGAAGAAATCGATTAAGTTTTTATTACCTTCCCTACAAGCAGTGGGTGGCACTGCTGATCAGTTCCTACCTCTCCTTCTAGCGTAGCCTGGCCGAGAGGGACCCCAGCACCGGCCCAAGATTCACGTTATAGTGCCCCCTCCTACAGGCGGGCGCCTAGACATCGGTCCGCGAGGCTAGCCTTAAAAGCGTTCGCTTCGTCCCCTTGTCCCAGTCTCATTGTGCCGTCAACCTGTGCCAAACAAATATGCGGTGCCAGGCACACAGACCACCCCATTTTGCCGAATTGCCCGCCACTTCTCCAAGGTAGGTGTACAGAAAGAGCTCAGCAGAACAAAGTTGACAAAAATCTCGTGTGCGCCACTCACAAGCTGCAAGTCTGGCTCATTTATCAGCAACAGTTTTTTAAAATAATGCGTATAGAGTGGTAAACACCCCGCGAAAAGTCTACAAAGCGTAGTCAAGGAAAAGGAGGAGTCGCGCCAGGAGCGCCGGTACCGGCGCGCACACTCCTTAAAGCCCGTTCTACATGGGGCGAATTTCGCTTGCGAATTCGCAGCTGCGGCGCCACTCGTGCACCAAAACTTGCTATTCTAGTTGCTATGGCGAATTTCCAAATGTTTGGAAGAGTGGAACTTCTCTTGTGAGCACCGCTTAGCATTTGGCAATATGTGGCAGCAGTGAAAATAGGAAAATAAATTGTTTTGCCGCACGGGCGGCGCCGCAACTGCGAATTCGCAGGCGAAATTCGCCCCATGTAGAACGGACTTTAGAGGAGGAAAGGCGGCCCGCGCGCCGCGACGGCTGAGTGCGAGAGTACTTTTCCCCCCTCGCACGATGGAACGGTCTTCATGCCGGCGAGGCTGGTGTGTTCGAGGGGCGCTAGGAGCAGCCGTGGCACCATTTCTGGTTTCATCGTGTTTAGGATGACCGGGACATCGCGTATTTGTACGCGAAGTGGCTTTAACCACCCCTTCTGTTTGATTCCGGGTGGCGCCGACGGTACCGGTGACACTGGCGTCTAATTGTCAGGGGTAATTTCCGCATTAGTTTGTGCGAGGCACGGGTGCGTTCTGAGCAATGAAGTGGCCCTCGCTATGTGGTCATTCGGTGGGTCATCCCATAGGAATATACAAAGGCGAGCCCCCGCGGCTGCAAATGTAGAAAGCGATGTACGCAGCGAGTTTCGGATTCAATTCGTCGCTACGACGGCGGAGACGGTGCTGAGGGAGGGATATAGCTACTTTTTTTATGCAGGGGCTACGTTGACGTCGGAGGGAATTTTGGCGGCGTTCGGCCTAATTGCGGTGCTCGTCGTGGAAGCATACGGAGGTGAATTTCGCCACGATTGCACTGCTGCTTCGCTATCTGTGGGAGCTGTTCGGACCTAACTCTTGATCAGCAAGCGCAATGCCCACGAGCTAGCTAATCTTGGTTGGAATTCATTACTAAAAGACTATTTTCAAAGCGTTTTTTCATAATTCTTTCCCACTTCAATCAAGCATGGATCGATTTTAAACAAAAGGACTTCCAAAACGACAGTTTTGTGTGAAGTTCTTACTTAAATACGACAAAATTTATTTCCTTGCTGTAAAGCTGTGAAACTTTTTTGACAATTTGAATATTTTCTTATTAGTGTTTCATTATATATAAACGTCATACTCAGAAATTTTTTTATCAGTTCGCTACGGCTGGCATCATCAAAATAATGGCTAATAATATCCATGTTTCATGAAAACTTATTGGGTAATTTTCTGTGGTTAGGGCAGCGCTGTCATCACTTGACGCTGCGCCCTGATATGTGGGTTATAATAAATTCTCTTTACTCCCCAGATCGGCAAAACGTTCCCTTTTATTGGCCCGAGATAAGCCACTGCCTATTATAAATGCCGTCAGTCCTAACGTCAGAAACATTCGCATGACCTGCTGGATAGTGCTTTGTGATTTCTTTCCTCGCTAAGGTATGCCCTTTCCACATCGCTGAGAACTGGGTACCCCATTTCCTCCCATTAAACGGCGATCAATAAGAGATATACTGCTGAAACTCAACAAATTAAACTCATTAAAATAGCTAACGGGTTCTCGGTCGAGCCTCCACCGCGTGGCTACAGCGGCAAGAGAAACAGTCACGTGAAATCCATATAGATGAACCGCTATCAATGCGATTGCAGGAGCAATAAATTCAACTAGGCAAACCTTCTGTGCGTTTATGTCGGGGTGACCCAGACAGAAGCGGACAAATTTAAGCGGATCAATAAACGCGTAGCAGGGTAAGAGAAGAGAGGCATTTATGTGACGAAGGCGGTAGATGACTATGGTCTTGTGACTGCTTACAGCCAAGATATCAGATAAACAGCCATTTTATGCAATCGTTTCCTTAAGGTAGCGGAATTTTCACAAATGTTTCTGTGTTTCGTCATTGTGGGATCACCGTCGAAAGCCTCATTTACTCAGATAAAAACCAAGAAATGAAGACATCTCACCTACAGATTCGTCTAATGTACGCATGTATTAGCATGTGTAAATTATATACCATTGGAATTTGCGTAAAGGCTCTTAGAACTGTGGAGTGGCTATGACGCCCTGCGCGTTCTGAAATAGGCGCATAATTTTGCACTTCAGGCTGCCTACTAAAGAGTAGAGTTGTAATATATAGAGTTCGTATTATAGACTAAAGAGTCAACTGTAATTTAACACAATTTCTGCAGTGAAATAAGCTGTTTCCAAGGCAAACATCATGCTCTGGGTGGGTGCTAGTCTTCTAGCTCAAGAAATGTGCAAGATGATTTGTATATGCATAATCGCAAAACGTACTGTCTAAGCGAAATAATTGTTTGAACTATAAATAAAAATGTGTACCCGAATGAAAAAAATTAGTGCCCTTCTACTCTGTGAAGAAGGATGACCTGCAAACAGCCCGCACTCCATGGAGTGCACGAAACGAAACACGTTTGTTTGTAATTTATGACTAAGCATACTTCCTAGCCAATTACCTAAACCAAATTAGGAACAGACCCAAGCTTTTTCCAAGCGGATAGACGTAGAGCTGTCGCTTTCCTCACCTTACCGTTTGTGTAACACGCCAACCCAATTTACCCCACCACAGATGACACCGGCCGCATTAGGCTGTTTGACGGCCACGTTGAACCTGACGGCAACACAACGCACATGTCGTCAGTAAGGGTATGAAACCTATATTTGCGCCTGCCCCTCCACTCCCCCCCCCCCCCCCCCTCACTACCCACATTTCCCAACCCATGCACACATAAACAGGCAAGTGGTCATGAGCTGGGGCTCAGAAGTAAAAAATACTGTCCCACATGTCGCTCTGAAATCCGTTTAAGCTGAGCGAGTTATATCGACCCACGTGGGCGTTCTAAGGGCGGCAGTTGCTGTTCACCCGGGACTGGCTCGCAGCTAAACGACAAGCTGCAACTTCAAGAGGCAACGGCGGCAGCAGCGGCTTTCTATGGTTTTCGCACCGATTCACGCTTCTGCTCGGGATGACGCTTCTTAAGTTACGGCTGTTCTTCCTCTAGGTGAGCGACATCCGTCCGTCCCATAGCGAGTTAACACCTGGGTGGTTTCGACCCCTATTCTGGAGGAAATACACGTGTGCGTCCCTTTCGCTGCTCGGTCGTACGAATCTCATTGTATGGGCAACACGCCAACCGAGACCCAAATCGATTGATTGCGGAGGACACCTGACTGGGCGCATTGAGCCTTAAGTCGACCACGTTGATATCTCCCACCATCCCAACAGGTATGTCATCGGCAGCGGCATTAATCCCTGCTGAGCGTGCATGCGCCCTCCCTTCGCCTCCATCCCGTGCACGCCTAAACCGGCGACGGCGGATAGGCGCCTAATTAGGCGCGAACACACTGTCAAATGGAAAGAGAAAGGCGTTATATGCCACCAGACTGTTCTATTATTCTTCTTCCACCAGACAAGTATGACCAGTTGGTAAACGAGGGCCGCTGACGTGAAAGTGTTGCACGGAATGGCTTTCAAGCAAAGGAAGAGTAATGTGCTCACGCCGGTGTACCAACAGAGCAAGTTGCTTTAAATCGGCAGGGCCGCGCAGCTAGTGTGGGAAATAGAATTTCGAGCCGAAAAACTGCTGCGGCTACTTTCTCGGAGGCGGCAATTGCGGCGGCGGCGGCTTTCGGGCGTCTTTACACCCATCTGATCACGGTGCCACGGCCGCTTTCAGCCGACCGCACAACTTCTGAAAGATTCATAAGAGGTTGCGAGGGGAGTAATCGTTGTGATAATAGTGGTGAAAGAGGAGTCGGTGGTGGTGACCAGGAACAATGAAATGGTGCTAAGTAAATCTGCTTCACCGGAATGAAAAGGGGCGAGGGGGTGAGACATATACAGATTTACAGTAAAATATGCGCCAATGCACCCCATACAGACCCAGTGAAGCTCTAATGTGCGGCCAGTATTTAAAATTGGGTTACTTCTAAATAGTTCACGAGTTTTTGCATTAGCGGTTGCGAGTTTATGATATTTTCTTTTGTTTCGGCTCTTGCTCGACTCGTCGCACACCCTAATGTACCTGCTCCTGTGAGTGGCATACCCATTTTGCATTAACGTGTGACCGGCGTGTGCCACTGCGACGTAGGCGCTTGAGGGGACGAGCTAGTCAAACAATCTCCAGCCTTTATCACTTTATGTCTCACAGTAGCTCGCTGGCTGCGGACCCGTCCTGCCTCTAGCGAGATATACCTAGCCACCCTCTCGGCACTTACATCTAGCACCTCTCAATCGCAGTATTTTCAGAAATGGTTTTTGTATTGGGCAGTTTTTTTACGTACTGTTATGAGCAATATGAAAAGGAACACAGGAACTCGTAGCTAACACCCTCTGACCCAGCTATGAGTGATACGCTGCTGCCGCCGTCATAAACAATGTGTAAAGTTGACGCTGTTCCAACAACTGTTCCTATTCCCGCTGAGCCTCTTTTTGGCTGTCGAACGAAATGACGTAAGCTGCTGCTTTGTAGAAATGCCAGCCTTGTGGGAGAGTCAATAGTTTGTGGAATAGCGCCGTCCTGTTACACTTTGTTTTTCACAACGCCATCTGGGTATCGCGCCGACTCTGTTTCGAGGCTGTTTGCCATGCGTTCCTGAGTTCCTTTCACATTGCTCATAATAGTACACAGGACTGCTTCCTTATAGCATGTAAAATTTCGCTTTTAAAGACAAGTGCTGTGAGCAAGCGTATATGCCTGTTTTGTTTTTCAGTGGTAAGCAAGCTGCTGTTGAATAAATTTACACATTAGTTTCTTGTTCTGGAAACTTAAGTTCCTTTAGGCAATTTACAAAGAGTTACTTATTATTGTGAAGCTTATAATTTATTGTTACTGAATTCCTGCCCTAAAACAGCCTGGTGGTAATCCCCGTTATTGCCGCACGCAAGGTATGTTGAATACGCATCAAGGGTGTTCGCTACCGACGAAGAATCTGGAAGCAGTGCTCACCTAGTAAAACAAAGCAATGCCAAACTAGATGTTAACCGATTTCCGTTGTTTAGCAAATGAAGTCCGGAGGTAATTGAGTTTTGACACATCCGTTGCTGTGCTTGAAATAGCGAAAATGAATAACAAACTCTTCGGTAAATCACTGTTTGTCCGTCAGTGTTTTATGAAAGTGCGCAGAGTGCCCTCCAAATAACATAGCAGAGAAGGACCCTAGGATGGTAATACATGGACCCTTCCTAATCTTGGCGACACATAACTCACTCACCCAAAACTTGTCCGTGCTTTCTGCATGTTTTAGGCAGGCGGGCGCTGTGAACGAAGTCTTTGTACTGCGATCCCCTTTCCATTGCCATTGTGCATCCGCTGGCATGCGCTGTCCCAGTTAAGGATGCCTCAACTCTTGTGACCAAGGGGTCCATGTCTTGAACAGTCTCCCCGCGAACTTAATAAACCAGTTGGCTTGTCTGGGGGAATGATGTTGGCGTATGTGCCCTCTTGCACGATGATGCCTGCAATTGGGCAAACAGAAATAAGTATACCTCCACATATATGATAGTCTACAAAATACACAGTTGTCAGGTGTCGTAAGACGTTATTAGAAGAATTTTTGGTTGAGCACGCAGAAATTTTCAACAAAAACAACGATAGGCGAAGTAGAAGGTGTGGGCAAATGAACCGACTCAGGTCCCTTTATTCAGCCGAACAAAAACCTGTATCATGAGGCGTTAAAGAACAAATGAAACAATATATGTTACGTGAGGACGCGTTACATTTCTCTTTACTAGCCCAACAAACTGCTTGAGAGATGCGCAATACACTAATGAGAAAGTTGCTGCTGCTTGAAGGATTAGGTGACAGCATGATGTCGAGTACTTAGCGGTGTAACTGTAGTCCATTATCGAGATACCAAGCTAAAGTTACGTCCTTGTTTAACTAGAATTCAAGCGTGACGCTGCAGAATTGATGGAGACTTTTGCGCCAATGCGCAGTGCACACCAGCCGCAACATACAGAGCAGCACTCCAGTGCAATGGGACGACGTCAGAGAGAAGCATGCGGGGTTTTTTGCTCATGCCCTTGGCGTCTCCTCAACGTGTTCACGAAGCAAGTTTTATTGATGTGGACACATGACTCGTTGTCGTATTCTACATCCCGTATTAGGAAGTCAATTTCGATTGGTGGAGGTTCGCCAGCAGGTAAGGACTGAACTACTTCTCTATGAATGACACTGAGCATAGTTCCTGTCGCACCAAATTATTGGTGCATTCATTTTTCGACACGTTGCTGTGAATCCAACCATACGCAGACAACACAGTGTTGTTCAGTTGCACTCAGGTGTCGCCTATCACAATTATGATAACAATAATTATAATTCGTTTATTTAATCATCATTGTGTATATAATGACAGGGGCCCTGTATTATCTCAGCTTATGAAGCGACGTTATCGCGGACATCTTGTGCCTTAAAAAAGGAGGGGGAAAGCGGATTTATTTTGGCGCCACCTTATAAATTTGATGCCCAGGAAATCATAAAAATATGCACTAAAGCTGTTTATTCCGGCTACACAGAAAATCAAAAGACCATCAGAAGTACTTATCCAGTCATATATTTTTATTATAATACGTCCTTTGTTTATTGTAATGAATTGACCAAATAAAAACGCCAAATAAGAATACCTACTGAAAAATAAAGAAACAAATATGTTTTGTAACGTTACGGGTGCTACATACTTTAAAGATCCTTTAGTTGCTATTTCGTGCATACTTATTCGGTGCAGTGATGTCTTCAGCAGCCTCTGCTTCCACTTCCCCGTATCTGAGATTGCAACGCAGAGAAAATGGCTGCACTAAATTGGGATATTTCGCACATCTTTAGAAACTGCTACCAGGGGAACCAAGCGCATTGATTGATCAAAGAGGCAGCCAAACTTGTTGACGTGTGCGTGAATGGAGTAGCTTCCAAGCATACTTTTACGGTTGTGTACCTTAACCGCATCAAATAAAGGTATTAAAGCCGGTGGTGCCCTTCAGCAGAGCTGAGCAGCTCCGATGTCGCACGGTTATGCGTGGCCACAAGTACTGACATGTGCGCCCCATGTAGCGCGCCATGTTTTTCAGCAATGCAACCTGGGGGCCAGTTGGTTAGACCTGATTTTACCATGCGAAAAATATGAGACGGGCAGAAAGAAGATACAACAAAGCGCAGTCTCGCCTAGCAGCGAGCCGAATGGGGGATTGTGGCTACTACTCGGTCTTTTCACTTCATCTCGTCGGCCTCGACCACAGCAGTTATTTGGGACAAAAACTCAAGCAAGGACCAGCTACTTCTAAACCATCTGCAAATCCACTTTGCTTGCTACAGTGTAAATGTGTCTTTGCCTCAAACATTTCTTGATCCGCATGATTTATAATACATTAAAAATCTGGCACTGGAACACATGAACCACTGTTAAAATATATGGCCAGTATTGCAGATATTGCAGAAATTAAGACGCCTAAATTTAAGCCCGTCGGACAATATTCTGAGGAGGTAGACCGCGCAATGTTTTATCTTCTTGCTGCCCACCTTATCGTCATTGCGAATTTTACCTGCTTTTGTTCTGACATTTTCCCTCCTACAACTGAACATAAATTTAAAAGCCACACAATCCACTGCTCACAGCGGAGAATAAAAGTTACCCCACTCGGCATTGGGTACGGAGTGCAGGAGAAGGCGTTGGATGGGTGAGTGCCTTGAATGTAATATACAACGGCACATAGTTGGGCCGATGTGAAGAAGGAATATGTTCACAGGTACAGCCTTACCTTTACGCCTATTCTATTACGAGGAGCATTCATTGGGGCGAAAATATAATTACGAGCCACTTATGTTGCGTACATGTTTCAAAATGTTTAGGGCCCCCTAATGAATTTGCACCCAAAATGGTTGTTTTTTATTACTCTGGGATAAATACACGACAACGCTTTCCTATTCAAGCTAAGTCCCATTTGGCAAATGAAAAACAATGCCAGCATTGTTACATTGCACTGAATAAATTTGAAGGATATAACTAAACCGTTTTCCCATTAAAAACTTCAGAGCCCAATAACTTCCTACGCTATTGTAAAGCAGCTTAAATAAAACTGACCTTTTCGACACGTCGGCTTTATCTGCTCTCGCAATAGAGACGCGTTGACGTAAGAAGCCACTGCCGCGTCCAAGGCGTTCTCCCCTTCCCAGGGAGACAAACCTGCATGCGTGCCCTTTCCTTGGAAATGAACGGTGATATGCGCCAGCAAAACAAACCGGGAAATCTTTGATAGTCATGGTGGGGCCTTAAACAATGCCATGAGGCTACTTTAGTAGAAAAGTTGTGAACTCGCGCTCACAGACAGATGTTATTTTGGGCCTTAAAGAGCAGCATAATAGGCCAGGGTTGCTTTTAGATATTTTTCTCTTTCTGTGAACACGAGAAGAACACACAGATTCGCCCTCTGTTTTTTCATTTGTCAAGGCCAGCTTTATTTCAAGATAGTGCTGATTCTGACGAAATGTTGTATGGAACATTACAATAACCAAAATTGTGTGAAAAGGCCATTGGAAACGATAAAATGCGATCCAATATTTAAAAAGCAAAGTTCCATAGCGAGGGAAAAAAATGTATCACACTGAATAAATGTGATAAACAAGAAGTTTAAAGAACTTTTAAAAAGGCGTTCCCAGTGCGTAATTCAACAGGTTTCTCACTTTTCTATCGTTTTCTTTTATTTTTAAGCCCCAACCAAGGTGTTACACCAAGTATAGGTGATATTGTCGTTGTAGTGAACAGTTCAAATACTGCCAATATGTGAACCGACGGCGATATCACGTGCTGAGGGTGTGTTAAATACGTTTGTCGAAATGTTTGTCCCTACGTCAATTAGGGACTGTTGTACTTAAAGTTTTTTCTGGCTTCCTAATGATGCTTGCCTTATTCGTCATTTTCGCTTGCGCAATTGTGAAATCAAACACAACGTTACCTCTGAATGGTAATAGTACAATTGCGCCCGCATTATCGCAATAGTAATTGGCACCTGCAAATATACTATGCCGACATTGTTTTCAAACATAAAAATCTGGAAGCAATAGTCAATACGCGACGCAAACAAAAACTAGTATGCCACTTTTTTTCCAGCGCCTTGAAGAACGCTGATAAAAAATGCAATAACTTGGACTCACAAGGAAAGGGGTTGGTGTTAGCCAGTTGAAACTTTTAATTGCATATTGTTAAGTCGTTAATTGTGTTTAGCTGTAATTACAAATGCCCCCTTTACCCTTCAGAACGACTAAGAGCTCTTCCAGGCTGTTAAACAAAGTAAACACTTATTTTATAAATAACAAACAAATGGTTTAAAAGTGCAGTTAGAAACAAATTATCAGTCGGAATAGTAGCGCTAAAGTGTTCCTCTTTTGGTTTTTCACTGAAATTATTCCATGCGCTTTGAGTTTCAGCAGCTCATTATGACCTGCAGCATGCCTGCAGCAGTCCGCACTTGTTTTTTTTTTCACATATATAATGTCGTGCCGAAAGCCTGCTTCTGCGAGCATCATTTTGATGGGTATTGTTGGGCGGCTTGAAGAAGTACTGATTATAAGGAGCTGCAGGTGACATTGGTCTCAGATCACGACCATGTTATGGCAATTATACTCTGCGGCAAAATGATAGGAATTCCAAATGAGCTGTCATTGCGAGGATGATTGTCTGCATGTATGCTGCAGAAACCTTCGCAGAGTGGGTTCGAGTCATTACACAGCATTTCCAACTTTTCATTCATAAACACAATAAATCTGCCGCAGCCCCTGCTAACTACCAATAAGTCAGGACGGAAGCGGGCGGCAAGATACAATAAGTGCCTTCCGTATTGCATTGCTCATAACGCCTTAAGTACTTGTGTTATCAGAAGAAAGCAACAAACACAAATGCAGCTTGCCAAGAAATTGCAACCTCTTCATCATTACGGTATAAAAGCACAGGGTCCTGTCCCCATGAGGTGCCACTCATTTACGCAGCCGTTGTCGCAGGGACTCCGCAAAGTGACAAAAAATATTGATCTCACTGATTTTCGAAAAAAAAACTGTAATAAGTCGTCAAAAACAAGTAAAAAACACCATAATACAGTCACTGATTTGTTACATAAAATACTGGTGATATTAAGTTGCTAAAAGACAAAATATTCAACAATTAGGTTGTTTAAATGATACAATTATCCCAGCTTATGTTTCCACATAAACATGTTTTTTCTAGCAAGGCCGTAGAACGATCCCCTTGCCTGAAATGACGCAGAATTGCGAACAGAAACATTTCTAATAAATAGGTACGACTTGCGTGTTTGCAACTAGAGCACTGCACGGGCCCGGGCCGGCCCGAAAGCCCGGGCCCGACCCAGCCCGCGGGCCGGGCCAGGGCCGCCCGAAGTCGATTATTGAGGGGCCCCGACCGGGCCAGGGCTTGAATTCATAGGCACGGCCGTTAATAGGTCCTACGTGAAGTGTAGAAAAGAGCATCAAAATGAATATTCTTAGTTTATTTTTGCGCGCTTCTTGCTGTTAGTTGTACGCATTATTTTAAAAACGTGTTTTGCTAGGTCGGATGGTCACTAAGCTGCAATTTTAATGACATTTCTGGTACAGCATCAAGATTTTCTATATTTTTGTATAACATACCAAAAATACGATTACAAGGAATGCCCAAGAGGGGAAGGACTTAATTCAGACATCCTGGAGCTGTGCACCTATGTCTATCTATGTACACGTGTGTTTTAGATATCGCACCAATCAAAATGCGGCTGCCGTGGCCGGGAATCAAACACGCATGCCAGAGAAACGCCACCGCTTAACGACCACTGCGTGTGAAGTACGTCAACGCGTGTGCATACTCGTAGGTTCAAATTCGGATCGAAAAATGTCAGCAATACCAACTTTTGGCCGAGACAACCACGTGAAGATGCCAAGAGTCTGGTCATCAAAGGTGATGATGT
The DNA here is from genome assembly GCF_048455015.1 of Haemaphysalis longicornis. NCBI lineage: Eukaryota > Metazoa > Arthropoda > Arachnida > Ixodida > Ixodidae > Haemaphysalis > Haemaphysalis longicornis. The sequence continues at coordinate 110,350,551 of NW_027526445.1, read as the reverse complement.
CTCCCGTGTAAGAATACGAGCTATTATTACGCCGATGTGGCGTGCTCTGCAGACGGTGCAAGCTAAACTATGTGCACTTTTAAACCCTTATTTTTTGCGTTTCAGTTCATGACGTGCTTGTACAGACTAGATGCTCCGTCTGATCGCCCGGAATATAATAAACAAACTTTCTTTAGCGTCAAAGACCGGTCCTGGTCACACACTCGCGGGCCCTCCCTAGGCCAAAAAATAAATTAACGGGCGTGGCCGGGCCCGGGTTGAGATGGCGGGCCCGGGCCAGGCTCGGGCCAGGCTCACTTGTGAATGCCCGGGCCCGGACCGGGCTCGGGCTAGGTGTTACGGGCCCGGATCGGGCTCGGGCTTCGCGAAGCGGGCTCGGGCCGGGCTCGGGCTTTAAAATCAGGCCCGTGCAGTGCTCTGTTTGCAACCGCCACGTCAACAACGCGCGCAGCCTGAAGCGCTCGACGGAATTCGTCTGCCTACCGAAACTTCCGTCTCCCGAAACGGTCGTGTCCCGAAACGCCTGTGTCCCGATAGGTCCGTTCACTGAAAACATCGTACCGAAACGCCCTTTCCCGAAACGTCGTGTACAGAAAAGACCGGAGCGGCAATGGGGTTGCCTAATGCTACAAATATTCCAGGTAATATTTTACAAATAAACAGTCTTTTTTGGCGAAGTCACATAACAAACCGCTGGTCCAAAATATCGCAGAAATGCGAACAAGATAATCTTTTATAAATAGGTACGAATTGTGTGCTTGCAACCAGCACGTCGACAAGGCCCGTAGCCTAAAGCGCTCGGTGGAATTCGTCTTTGTACCGAAACACTCGATCCCCAAGCGGTCCGTGTCCCTAAACTCCCCTGTGCCGAAACGCCCTTGGGCCGATAGCTCCGTGCACCGAAACGACCGTACCGAAACGACCTATACCTAAACATCCTCTACCGTAAAGACCGGAGCCGGAAGGAGCTATCAGCCCCTAATCAACTGTCTCCGCAGCCGTGGCGACCCATTGAATCTGAAACCCGCTGCGTAACTTGATCTCTACAAACTCTTCAGTGGCGGGGCGCGCTCTACTCTATTCATAGTGTGTAACCATTCGGATGACTTCCTACTGAGCCCCACTTTATTGACCGGAACGCACCTACGCCTCGCACGCACTAAAGCGTGATTACCCCGGACAATTAGAGGCCGTTGCCATGGGCACTCCTGCCCCACTCCGACTAAAACAACAAACCTGGGTATCTTCGCTGCGTCGCGTACAAATACGTGACATCTCATTCATCTCAGGAAGCGATGAAAGCGATAAGTTTTCCCACTTCTGCTCCTGGCGCCCCTGGAACACGTCAGCCCCACCTGCACAGAGAAGCCACACAGGCCATAAATAAGAATAACGGAGCTGGCCACAGTAAACAGTGATTAAAAGAGGTACTTGGAATCAGTCGCTCGTGTCCCCGACAAGACGTTTTCAACCGAATGCAATATGCTCTGCTGGCAAGGGGGAAAACCGCAAACTGGAATATTACTTGGCGACACTTTCCCCTACGGAAAAAAATTTCACAATCTTCCCGTAGGGGAACCTTGAGTAGTATGCGAAGCAGCCATGGGGTCGACTCAAGTTCCCATTAGTTTTGCCGTTAGATCGCGGCATTGCGGGAGGAGAATGAGGAGAGCGGAGCGCGAGCGCGTGTCATTTATACCGCGGAGCTACAGTGGCGCCCGCAGTGGAGTATGCAGCGGTTACCGTCGCGTCTATAACCCTACGCTGCTTCGCATTATCGCGCGCGGAGACGCAGGTGTTGCCATTCGTTGCGCAATCCCGGAGAAGAGAGGAGCTTCGGAGAGGAGAGGAGGAATGCCTGGCATACTACTCAGGGTTCCCCTACGGGAAGATGACGACGGTGGTTCTACCCGAAGCTATCTCATGATGGATTCTTTGGTTGGCCAATCCCTAGGGGCACCTGCCACAATCATCATCAGCGGTGCCTGGACAGGCATGTGCAGTGGGTGTGCGGACGGTGTACAACGACAACGACAAGGGAGGGAAGGACACAGCCCCGACCATGAGATGCTCCGCATCTGAAAGAGTGCCTTGACCAAGCATACCCGAACGCTTTAAAGACAACATAAAGACTAACCAAAAAGACCCATCCGGTATAAAGTCTCACAAAAGTAGCAATAACACGGCTTGCACACACGCAAAGTGAGGACACAAAAGCATTACAAACCCAACTTCATAACACAGTCATGAAACTAAAAGCACTAGTGAAAAAACACAGAATAGAGCAAGAATAGACACATCTCTACTAGCCCACTACACTAACATTGAAAATACCTAATACCCTTTACAAAAGACACTGCCGAAGTCATGAACTCCCTATGCGCGCACTTGATACAAAAGGTGTTCAGGGTAAAACACTAAAACACAGTCCTGACGCCTCTATCGCGCTACCCCTGAACAAAACTAACCTTTGCAAATTAACCTTTAACATAACAAAAACATCGCGCGAACAGGCTCTGACACAAGCGATTACTCTAAACATATTGGCATGCACTCTAGAAGGCTAACAATAGCTAGCCTTCTAGCTATTAGGCTAGAAGGCTAGCCTAGAAGGCTAGAAGGCTAGATAGCTAGAAGGCTAGCTAAACCCTGTGATCACGCTAGAAGGCAACGACACTGAACGATTATAAGAAACTACAAAACTACCCAATGCATAAAGTATACGTACAAGGGGACAGTCAAAGCAAACAAACTTCACATTACTTGAAGTTCGTGAGTCCAACACAAAGAACGATGCCCTGTCAAAGTTCTGTGCAGCGAACAGAAACCTCTTCCAACTTGACGCACTTGCAAGACTGTATACCCACTAGCCCAGCGGTCCGCATGCATCCCGGGCAATCTCCCTGGTGCTTTGTTCCCTACCACCCCATCATCGTGCAGCGGAACCGCTTGTGGTCGAGAGGTTCAATGAGTGAAGAGGTCCAGCGAGTCAAGATGCCCGATAGTAACGTTACAGCCGAGTCAAGCGGTACAACGAATCAAAAGGTCCATTTTTGGGTCAAGAGGTACATCGCCTCAAGAGAGGTCCTATTGGTGTCAGAAGGTACAATGCGTCAACAGGTGCGCGTCAAGAGGTCCAATGCGTCAGGAGGACCACTGCGTCAAATGGTCGAACGAGCCTTGCCTTTTGTCTTCTCCATTTATAATTTACCCCCCAGCCATTCCTAATACATGAACCCTTCAGCTCATTTTGTATCATGACTGGATCCAGTAAAATGACCTAATAATATTTGGTCGTTTAAGGTATGCGTGTGTAGATTGCGATTAATGGCTCCTTGTGATGGTTACTGATTGGTATAGCTTTCGTCTTCCTTCGACCACCAGCCTTTACGCACGAAAAGCGATGGTTCGGTTGACATCAGCAAGCGTAAAGTGTAACAAAGCTACATGAAGATTGCTCCCACTGTAACTGTAGCACTGCCTCTCCATAGGGTAAGCTTTCAAAGCTTGTGTTATCTATTCCTTTAACTCAAATATATATAACAACGACGTCGGCACGAGAGTAGGTGGATAAATATAATAAAAACCATAATATTTCCCACGTACAGAAGCAACACGTTTTCGCCGAGGTCACAATGCAGAGTGTTCCACGCAAAGCTTCTATTCACGGATGAGGGTGAAACTCTCTCCAATCTGGGCCGACCCATCCAGGCGTTGCGCAGTGCGTCTGAGGTTTAGGATTTCTTGGTAAGCTTGGTCGTCTGTGCTTTATTCTTTTACTTTACTCGTGGTTTTCCAGAGATTTTTTACAGCTTGTACGTCTCGACTCAAGCGTATCAAGATAAGCAATTAGTCCAAAAGACCGCGGTGAGTCAAGGGGTCCAACGAGACAAAAAGACCCAATGAGACAGCGATCCCATATTGGACCTGTTGACGTGTTGCATCTTCTTACTCGTTGGACCTCTTGACTCGGAATCCAGCATAACCATCTCTATCTATTGTCCTCTCAATGAAACCCCCACTGCCAAGTTGCTGGCATATACAATACTAAACAAAACCTACACCTCGATGGGTAAGAGCAAACAAAAAAAACAATACTCAGCAATGTCGAATATAGAGAATTGTCCATAAAAATGAGCCTCGCCTTGGGCACACGGGAGATTGCCCTTTTTTCCAGGTCTCCTCTGAAATAAAATTGAATGTTCGGGCCTTTTGAGTTCATGACAACAAAGCAATTTTAATCCCACAAGAGCCCGCTACGCCAAAACAACACATACACTTCAGCAGAAATAGTCCTCTCATTAAGGCTCTCACACCAAAACTCACTGCAGCCTTTTAATCGTCCATTCGGCATGAGTAACAGATGCGAGATGGTGGCGATGGAGCAACAAAATCCAACAACCAGTGGTAACCCGAAACTGCGCGAAAAGAAGAGCCGACCGGTCTCCAGTCATGCGGCGCCTAGAGGCAAAAATATCTCACCTTACTGCTCCCCTGAAAGTTCGCTGCTGCGATGAAAATCGCCTTGTCCGGGAAAATCCGGGTGTTGGTCTGAGACAAGGCTTCTCAACCGAAGTCAGTGCCTAGCGCCATGGGCCTGGTTAGCTCTGGTAAGGTGCCAAGGCGACAGCCGGGACTTGAAGGAAAAGTCTTTGTCGCGGTTGAAGATGTCTTAGCTTGCCCTTGTGGCCCACAGTGCCAAAGATGAATAGCACAGAAACAAATTAATCTGGCCCGGTCCACTTGACTTGATGCAGATCTCGGGTGTGAAAAGCAGGACCATCAGCGATGAAGGTGTGGGGAAGAGGTAATAATGGTAGAGGCGGTGTTCGCTACCGGGCTGCTTCCACCACTTTGTAGCGACTAGTGCTCTGCCGCTACAATAGTATGTTTGGTCCAAGGACGAAGAACACAATGGTTGTGTAGATGCTTTGTTTAACGCTTTCTAATAAACGTATGACGGCATCTGGCTGCAATTCAGTACATACTATATTTCACAGGAAAAACGGAGAAATACCTAAATGCACTCAGATAAACATATTAACTCACGGTGGTCTTCTCATTCATTATCGTTCTATCAACCGACCCTTGTCTGTAGCTTCTCTAGATCGCCCTATAATAACACCAAATACTTCACTTTTATTACTCATAAACCACGTTTCCAAAGGCGTATCCAAACAGAGTCACGAGGACCTGCTAATGCGCTCTATGTCTCTGGCTGGCCGTGACAACAAAAACCATTGTTCTCAAACAATCACGTGATCAACACTCGCCCTCATCAACAATAAGCTATTCATCAAAATATAAGCCCAGCACAACCAAACCCCACCCTTACTAAAGTCGACTCGGGGTGGTGGCCGCCAGCCCTCGGGCGACATGTCACATAATATTAGCGGTGCCGAACTTATTGAAAGGTTTATGGATTTGTCTCCATCGGCTACGCAATCGAGTACAATATATTGAGGCAAAAAAAAGTGCGGAATGAGTTGGTGACGTAATACCCGATGATATTTGCTAAAACCGATAGCTGTCTCGCGTAAACAAACGTGAATATTGTGGCCAGTCTCGGTGCTCTACAATTTAACGAAAAACCTTGTTCTCTAAATTTGATGGCACTTTTTATAAAAGCGATTAAACATAAAAACCTTGTTGATCACATATAAATATTGTCTAAAAATTTTCCATGTAATTCTGCAATAAATGAAGTTTAAGCTTCTTTTTTAAAGAGCTTCACACAAAACTACCATTTGCAGTGTGCTATTAATTAAAATTGTCGTATCCATGATACAAGTTATAAAAAATTACAAATGCGTTGGAAAAGTGTTGCAGCCACAAATACGTACATAGCTAGCCCCTGGGCCTTGTGTTTGCCGCTCAAGTGTTAGGTCCCAGCAGTTCCCACCGATAGTGAAGGACCAGTGCAATCGAGGCGAAGTTCTTCTCGTTAAGCCTTTAGGACGAGCTCCGCAATAACACACGTCGACGAGACTCCTATCTTTGTCAACCTAGCCGGGGCATAACAAAATGGGCTACCAGTCCCGCATCAGCGTCTCTGTTGTCGTGGAAACACATGAGAGATTTTAAGTGCGAATGCACTTCTTAAGCGACCCTGAATCACGCGTCCACCGCCGTCCATCCGTCCGCCCCACATACCCACTTAGGGCGATTGGCCAAGAAGAGTTCCTAATTTCTTTAGCACATACCCACTTAGGGCGATTGGCCAAGTAATCTGAATCACGCGTCCACCGCCGTCCGTCCGTCCGCACCACATACCCACTTAGGGCGATTGGCCAAGAAGAGTTCCTAATTTCTTTAGCACATACCCACTTAGCGCGATTGGCCAAGTAATCTGAATCACGCGTCCACCGCCGTCCGTCCGTCCGCACCACATACCCACTTAGGGCGATTGGCCAAGAAGAGTTCCTAATTTCTTTAGCACATACCCACTTAGGCCGATTGGCTAAGAATCGGGCGTGAGAAGGGCTAATGCACCCGCTTAAAGGAGTACTGACACGAAATTTCAAAGCTGAGATCCGCTCTAGCAATCAAGTACAACGACAACACAAATAGGTGTCTGTGCAAGGCACATACCCACGTGGGGGATTGGCCAGGAATCGGGCGTGAGAAGGGCTAATGCACCCGCTTAAAGGAGTACTGACACGAAATTTCAAAGCTGAGATCCGCTCTAGCAATCAAGTACAACGACAACACAAATAGGTGTCTGTGAATAAATGCATCTTTCTTTCTTTGTAGTTGTGTGTGTGTGTGTGATCTCTCTTTCGCGAACATTACCGAACCGCGCAAATTCAACTCCTGCATTCGCACTTTCACATTCTTCCCCTCGGGGAAATGCGGGGAAATTTTTTAGCATAGTGGGTATACCGTCCGCTAACGCTACGGCGCGGATACCGGTCAGTTGACTGGGCCCTTTGGGATTCTTTCCAGTAGGGTGGATTAGTTCCGCGGGACGGCCATCGCCATGCCTGCGCATTCGTTCCGCTCAGGGCCGGCCTCCTCGCCCTCCCACGTGCGCATGCGCAGTCAGGTCCCTGTAACCCGCCGCTGCGCTAAAACTCTCTATTGAATCGGAAACACGCTGCGTACCTTGGACTCTACAACTCGGTTGTCGCGGGGGCGCGCCTTTCTCTATTCATAGTGCGAGACCCTTCGAATCACCTCATAGTGAGCGCAGCTCCATAGGCCGGCACGCACTTCCGCCTGCCATGCACTGATGCATTTATTAACAATGAGAATTAGACGTCGCTCTCACGGGCACCCTCGGCGCCACTCGGACTCAAACAACAAATGTGTGGGGTCACCACCGCGTTGTGTACAAATATGCGACATCCCGGTCATCCCAGAATACGACGAAAAGCGGAAATGTTCCTACGGCTGCTGCTAGCACCACTTGAACACGTCACCCTCGCCGATACAAAGAAGACACCGAGGAAGACGGCTAACAAATATGCCAGCAGTAGTGATTGATTAACAGTGCTACTTGAAGTCAGCCGCTTGTGTCACTGCAATTCATTTTCAGCCAAATGCAATCTGCCCTTCTCCAAAGTGAGAAAACTAAAAAAATGGCCTATGCCTTCGCGACAATATGTTTCTCCGTGCTTCCAAATATAGCTTCTGTTTGCAAACCTTGCACATTATTTGTTTATAGAAGATCCGGGGGCATAGTCACATGCCTTGCTCTCATATTCTAACCCATTCTGTGCAGCTGTAGGGCTTGATTTTTGCCAACCTTTTAACATGGGTAGTTTTTCATCATTTGAAAATTTACTGAACTTGCGGTTTGACCAACGAAGCATGCACCCTTAAAATGTAGACAAGCTGGCCGAAGTGTAATCCTCGTGTACAAGTTGCCCACCTGACATCAGAGAGCAGTCACTGGCAGCACGATTGGATAAGATGTCACAGGAAGTGCCATTTTGCAGGTGCCGGGGAGAAGGGTGTTTTCTTTTTGTTGCAGCCGCATAAGAGGTACGTCTTGAACAAAACGGGTAATCAAGTTTCCATAGCATATTTTTCTGCAGCTACCTGTCAGAGCCGGACGGGTACGTTTCGGGTCTCTTGCGACGTTAGTTACTACAGGGCTTCGTCCTGTCGAAAATGTTATTCGGAAAATGGCGGTCTGCGTCCTAGTCACCTGAAAAACACGCCACTGAATTTCTGGCTCGTTTAGGGTGATTTCGGGTGCATGGAACGCGCAAGCTCCCAAAACTTGCAACAAAGGGGATTGCAAATGCATGATTGCGAGTTCATGTAAACCTCAAAAGGAGGCAAGGTTAGGTTATTTTTCAAAGGAATTGGAACACCGCGTATGCCTAGGACAAATCCTCACCTTGAAGATCAGTTATACTAACGAAATTAGTAGACCTCACTTGAGAATGGAACCGTCTAAACTCATTGAGAGATTTTGTGCATTTGTTTTAATGGGTACGCAGCCCCGGGAAATATATACAGTATAAAACGAGCGTCACAAGGCGGTAGCATTTCCGAGGCTAATAAACACGACAATTGCGGCAGATATTCACGTGTCCACAATGTGGAAAAATGCTGTTTCTGTTAACAAGAGGTTATGACTAAGACAGTTATATAAAAAATCTTTTTTTAATAAGTATTAAATTTGCGCACTATTTTCAACATTGTTAAACAGTAAAGCAAACATAGGCTTTTTTTGCAAGACCTTTATACAGAGCTATATTCGCAGTGTTCTTTTATTTCAAGTTTACTGACGGTTTTTTAGAATCAGAAAAAATAAATTAGGCGCGTTGGATTTGTTGTTATAGAAAAGATTAACAAGGCAGCCCACTTGCTGATTGCAGAAGTGTTACGTCCCACAATTCCCACAGATATCGAAGCAGCAGTGAGATGGTGGTGTAAATCTCCTACGCAGTCTTCTAAATGCTCAACTGAGAAAGGAGGTGAACAGCGTGAGAAGTTGGCGGATGAGACAGGAGTCGCATTTTCCTGACACATGCATCAGAGGAATATCGTATTTAAACATTTGCTCTGACACGAGCAGATGGGTGGTATTTTAATTTATGGAACATTACAGATCCCATTCCCAGTCAGAACAATTCTGTTCCCATACCGTTAATAGTTCTCTGTGAATGTGCGAAATCAGTTGACTTTCCCAGAGTGCGAAGAAGGGCTAGATGGCTCATAAACATAAAAAACAGCCCCGGCAACAGAACGGAAAGCAAGAAAGAGACCACCACGGCTTACAGCTTAATACATTCTAATGCACGTAGGCAATATAAGAGAATGCAGAAACAAAACAAAAAGAAGGAACAGTTAATATTGTACATATGTTGTCTGGTTGGCCAACAAGTAGACAGACGGCTTGCTGAAGCATGCGCCCCATCCCTCGTGAATAACAAAAGCTAGAGATTTTGTGCTTTTTCCGGTCACCGTAGCTCCGGAGGATATTACTGCGCTCAAACAAGGGCGCGTATGAGGGCTCATTCACGCATTAAGCAACATGTGTGGCAAAGTTGCCAGCAGTAGCGGATTTTATGGAATTAGCGCTCACAGGAAGACAATCATTCACTCATATTCGAGTTTGTTCTACGTACAATCTACGGTCGGAGAGGGACATCTCGTACACTGCTCTGGTCCTCCTTCTTTGGTCCACCGAGTTTACAGCCTTGCGAATGCTGTCCCACTTTCTGGGAGCAGAAAACACAACACGCGCCCTTGAACGTTCCACAATCATTTTCGGTTCGTGCGAGACGCCGTGAATATATGGGATAACCGCCGTCGCCCTTTATTCTTTGGGCGCCCTGGGACGTGTTCCTACTGGCTCTTCCGTCAGTGTTTTGCTGTACAGGGTACAGATAAGGTCCTCGGTGCATCCAGACATTAGTAAACGCTTCACCTGGTCCCGGAATATAGCCTCTATCTGATGATGGCACGATCTAAACAGGGCGTTCTTCAAAACGGCTGTAGCCACTCCACGTTTTGCGATCTTGGAGGGGGCCGAGTAGAGTGGACGCAGTGCCTTCTGGTCTCCCGGGCCTAGCCCCAACACACGTGTTCCTCGCTGATCCACAGGCTCAAGTCTAGCTACTTCAGCTGCCCATCAACTGGCAGTACCCTAATGAGCAAGAATTCCTGAAGTACAGAGGCGAATGCTCCGGGCAAATTTTCTACCTCCGTTACGCCCTCATTCCTGTCGCTCTAGATCAAGAAGAGGTCGCCCACGTACCGGAAGTGCCTCACCATGGGGCCCTCCTCAAACACTTCCTGCGGACGTCTACCCAGGCTGGCCAACAATATATCGCTAAGCTGTGGAAAAAGGCAGGAGCCGATGAACACTCCCTGCTTCTGAATGAAGCCTTCCCCACTGAAGTCGTCTCCATACACGAAACAGTGGGCGCATGCGGCAGCAAGCCGTCAGTTGACTTGTTGCCCAGAAAACTTGTTGCCCAAGTCATTCTTAGCCTTTACTTCGGTGAAGTATATGGCTCACCGCCCCCCCCCCCCCCTCCTCGTTTTTCATTTCGTCGAAGCCGATTTACACGTCGCCGCTCTGGGCCCCTCCCACCCCGTCGACCCCTCTGCCACAACGGTTATCACAGCGGTTATTCCTGTTGCGCAGTCGCCTGACAGTGGCCGGAGCGCCGTTATCAGATGATCGCGGAGAATCAACAGCAGCGCGAATGGGCGTAAAAACTCCCGAAAGCCACCGCTACTGCCGCCACCGATAATGTAGCAGAGGCATTTAGAGCCTCAAATTCCACATCTCCCACCAGCTGCGTGTACTTGCCAGTTGAAAGCAACCTGCCCATTTGGAATGCCCGCGTGAGCACTTAATTCCCTAGCTTGAAAGCCACTCCAAGCGACGTTGTCTCCTCGGCGGCCTTTATTTACCAGCTGGTTATAGTTCTTCTGGCGGAATATTAATAATAGATCTTAACTTGGCCGCGTATAGTCTCTGAATCGCTTTTCGCCGTTGTATTTCATGGCGTATTATGCGCCCATCCCCGGCGGCCTGCTCAGGCATGCACGGTTTGGGGATTGAGGGAAGGGAGGGGGGGGGGGGGGGCATGCACGCACAGCAGGGCTTAATGCCGCTGCCAGTGACATGCCCGTTGAGGGGGGGGGGGGGTTAGTTTTCAATGTGGGAGTCTCATGGCCAATGCGCCCTGTCAGCTGTCCTCCGCAGTCAAATGGTTTGGGTGTGTGGGTTTGCGTATTGTACAGACAATAAGATACCTCCGACTGGGGAGCGAAAGCGAAATCCATGTGTGTGTGTGCTATAGAATAAAGGTCGATGCCTTCGAGTTCTTAACTCGTTATGGGACGGATGCATTTAGTTTATTTGGAGGAAGAAGAACGGAAGATGAAGAAACGTGAGCCCGAACAGAAACGTAAATGGGCGCGGAAACGGAGAGCCGCTGCTGCTGGCGTTGTCGCCTTAAGTTCCAGGTACTCCATTAGCTGCGAATCCCAGGGAGTCTTTAATTTGTACGACTTAATTCCGGTTAACAATAAATGTTTGTCAATTCCTTGTCAATAAATGTTTCGATGGCGTCAGTGAATGTTATCAGAGCCAATTCCCTAGAGTAGCGTGGACGAAAACAGAATTGCTTAGATATGAGGACGGCAAATTGGTTATGCTAACTTATCAGGCGGCTGATAATAAATTAGATGTTACTGCATCTCATTCACTCGCCTTGTCCCTCCATACGGCCTTGTTGTTGTCCGTCAACACCCCTCCCCCATTCTCCTCGCCACGCGAGCTGCGCTCTCCGCCGCTCACCCCCTCTCCTCTCCGATAGCGAACACTCTCTCGCGAGGGGCATTGGATTGGATTCGATTGAGTTGGCTTGGCTTGGCTTGGATTAAATTGGATTGGCTTGGCTTGGCTTGGCTTGGCTTGGATTAAATTGGATGAGGTTGGATTTGGATTGGATTGGATTGAAGTGGATTGTGTTGGATTGTGTTGCGTCATAGCCGCGCCACGTTGCGTCATAGCCGCGGTCGTTCCAGCACCGGCGTTCCGATTTCCATCGATGCGTTGAATGGAGCCTAACAATTATGCTATAGCCCGCGCAACCGTAACAAGCACCGATCACTGTGATAACAGGTGTGCTAGCACTACTGAAGACAAGGCTGCGAAGCGGCGTGAACGTGATGCTGAACGCAAACGATTGAAAAGAGAAGCTGGTTCCGAAATTCGTAAACGTGATACCGAACGCAAACGGTTGAAGCGAGCAGCCGATGCTGAACTTCGTAACTTCGTCAACGTTACGCCGCGTGTTAAATAAAGAATTTAAGACAAAGCCCTGACATTTTAAGACAAAGCCCTGACCATTCCTTCACCCAGCCTGCAACGTTCATCTGCGCAAGCTCCTTGCACCACTTCAGGGCTTCCTTCCACACTTTCTGAGGCCTCACATCTGGTACGGCATTAAAGTTGTTCAGAACAGCCTCCCTCGCATTCTGAAAATACGCGGCGGATGGCAGCACAGCAAACCCACCTTCCTTATGAGAACGAAGAAGCTTGAAGTCAGCAACCTGCAGGGCGCAGACACTCTTGCTGGTTCTTAACAAGGCAGTCCTTGGGTTTTGCTGGGAGCGCAGCAGCGCCCTTGCTCACGCACCGAGTCACATCCCCCTTTTTTACCCTGGATGCGCAGCTCCTCCCGAGAGACAACACTATAGGCGGGAAAGGAATGTCGCTGACACCAGGAGACTGATGCAAAAGGAGGGTTTAGGAATCCCGACAGGGCTAAGATAACCCGACGAAGAAGAAAGAAACTCTACTAGAGTGTGAAGACACGCTAGTTGGTGCATAAACATCGCAAAAAACACCGCACATAAACGGAACGGGAGGCAAGAGAGAAGCATTGGCGCTGACTAACAACCGAATAAATTTTATTGCGCGCAGGAAACATCAGAAAATGCAGAAAGAAAACAAAAAGAGGGAGAATTTAAGATTGTTAGAGCTTGTCTTGGGTCCCTGGCCATACAGACGTTAGGAACAACGAGCTAGCGGACCATTCAGCTAATATCGCTGTCACCGCTCCCATTCAATTGGGAATACCTAATCTGGCTCTATTTGCATCTTAAAGATTAAGACGATATTGGCGTTTAGACGCTACTCGTTCAGACTCACTTTTATCATTTGAAGAGTACCAACATTTAAAGTTCGTGTGGAATGTTCATTTTTGTGGTTCTCGGCAATGTGAGGTGACGTTTACCGAGCTGCGCTGCAGGATTCCAAGGCTTAATTTCTATCTGTTCAGATCAGGACTTTCATCTACGGATATGTGTGTGGTGCGAGGTCCCTCAAACAATCGAACCTTTTTTTCTGGACTGCCGCCGTTTCTCAACAGCTAGACAACTGCTTTTGAAGGACCCAATAGAGCGTTTGGGGTTGACTTTTTCTGTTCCACTTATATTATCTTTAGTCTGCATTAAATTTGGGGTTTGCAAATAGGGTATATATATAATTGCATTCAAAATTTTCTTTCTGCTTCAGGTCGTTGGAATTGCTGGAGGGTGCTAATTAAGGGGTAATTTGGGTTTTATTCGTAACTAAGTTTCCTTTTACAGCCTCTTTCAGGAAACAATTTAATATTTGAAGTCCCCACGTATTTCAACAACCGATTTAGCCCTGGCCAATCTCTCTTGTGGGTACGTGCCAAAATCTTTGAGGACATCATCATCTTCATCATAGTATCTCCTTTGGCAACGAGTCGACTGATGGCTTGCTGACGCATGCGCCCACTCGTTCGTGCATGGCGAAGGCTTCAGTGGTGAATGCTTCTTTCAGAAGCAGGGAGTGTTCGCTGGCTACTGGCTCCTGCAGGAAGTGTTGAAGTACGGCCCCATGGTGACGACCTTCCGTTACGTGGACGCCTTCTTGGTCAACAGAGACTGCAATGACGGCGCAACGGAGGCAGAAAATTTGTGCGGAGCTTTCGCCTCTCTACTTCGAGAATTCTTCCTCACCAGGGCGCTGCCAGTTGATGGGCAGCTGAGGTTTCTAGACTTGAGGCGGTGGATCAGCGAGGAACATGTGTGTTGGGGATACGCGCCGAGAGTACAGGCGGCACTGCTGCCACACCCCTAGGCCCACTCCAAGCTCGTAAAACGCGAGGTGCCTACCGCTGTTTTGAAGAACGCACTGTTCAGGTCGTGAAATCATCAGATAGAGGCTATGTTCCGGGAACAGGTAAAGCTTTTACTAATGTCTGGATACCTGGATAGCCTCTTCCATACGCTGGCCAATCATTTGCTGATGGAAGAGGAGACCGGGTAGTAATACGTCCAAGGCGCGCAACGATTACAGGACGATGACGGTTATCCCGTACATGCACTGCGTCTCCCACAAACTGAAATTGATTGCGGTACGTTCAGGGGTGCGTGTTGTACAGCGTGTTGTTGGGATAGTTGGTACTGCATTTCAAGAAAAGAAAAACTGCATATCAAAGACAAGACAATGAACAGGAGACAGGATGGGCGTAGACTCACAGCTATAGTTTTCCTGAAAGAAAAACATGATGTGAGGAGGCGCTGCTTACCGGATAGAAGTTGCAAAGAAGTGCGCGTGCGGCGGTTGGCGGGGATCGCGGGATGAAGAGAAGTGAAGAGGAGTCTATGGTCGTGGCACGGACAAGCAGGAACCTCAAAACAGGAAGAACGATGTTCGGGTGGCGACTTGCCGGATGCTAACGTTCGCGGAAGAACCTCCGCTCTGAGCTGCTCCTTCCTCCTGGAAGCTCTCTGATGGGTAGGAACGCCTAGGAGATCTTTAGGCCGAGATACACCAGGTCTCTTGGAGCCACTTCGAGTAGCAGCGAAGGAAAGGCTCTGGAGTCTCTCAAGCAACACGTTCTTCCCATCAGCCGGCAGCAGTACCCCTACCGACTAGTGCCCTGCGCCAGCACACCGGCCAAGCACAATGACAAGTGCACCGAGTCCAGTGCACCAACCCAGCCCACCGACGTCACGGACTCCCACACGTGAGAGGGAACCATTTTGAGTTGGCACTTCTCGTGGGACATTTCGTCAATTGATTAGATTAGCGTGTCTTCGTAATTTGTGTACTTGTTTATGTACTTGTATCGAAAATACAGTCCGTGTCTGACGTCACTCGCTTCGCTGTCTCTCCTCTAATTCACCATAACCTCCTCATCATAACACAACCTGCTTGACACATGGCTATGTACCATCAATTGCACATGAGCACAAAAAAGACAGTTTTCTTTCTCTTTTCTTATCAATGCCCCATCCAGTTCAAAACTTCAAACTCACTTCCGTACAACCTAACAGATGCCTTGCTCACAACTTTCTTAGGTTTTTACGAATAAAATGGTTTCTACCAACTCGCGGGCGACTCATTCACAGCTTCTAGAAGCTCACCACTTTCGTTTCATCTAACAGCGGCTTACATGGCTAAAACTTAGAGGCCAAATAATTGTGCGGAAGTTGCCTTGTCTTGTCTTTGACGCGCAGTTTTTCTTTCTTGAAGGTGCGTGTCGTGTTTTCTGCTTCCAGACAGTTGGGCAGCCTTTGCAAGGTGGTGAACTCTGTGGAGCCAAGGCGCAACGTTTGTAACCAGCGACACACAAAGTGCTTCATGGAGTGCACGACCAGCAGTTTGCGACATCTCCCTTTTCGGCAGCCGGTTTTATGTAGAATAAAAGGGAATGTACATGAATGACCGGCTTCCCGAGTATGCCACTGCCATAAAATCCGGTACTTGTACCAACCTTGCCGCGCATGGCGCTCCATGCGTGAACGAGCCCATGCGCGAATTCTTGTTTTAGGAGAATAATGCCATCAAGCGCTACGGTGAGCAAAGAACACGCGAGATCTAAAGCTGTTTTGATACACGAGGTAGCGGACGCACGCGTCAGCAATTCGTCAATGCACAGGTCGCCCAAGAAAATAGCATATCTATAATATTACGTTTTTCTTGTTTTTGTGTTCTTTCTACATTTTCTTATATTGCCTACGCGCTAATAAATTTATTAGGTTATTAGTCAGCGCCCGCGTTTGTTTCTTTCTTGCTTTCCAGTCCTTTTACTCGGGCTGTCTTTTTTTTGATGTTTATGAACCCGTCTTCGCACCCTTGGAAAGTCAAATAATTTCGGACATCCATAGAGAACTATCAAAGGTGTGGGAAAAGAAATGTTCTGAGTGGTAAGGTGATCTATTATGTTCAAGAGAAGAAAATTACCACGCATCTGGTCGCGTGAGTGCAGCCTTTGTCACGTAAATGGGACTCCCGTCTCATCCGCCTACTTCTCACGCTGTTCACCTCTTGTCTCGGTTGAGGCTCTCGAGGCTTACAGAAATGATTTTCCCCACGATCGCACTGCTGCTGCGATATCTGTGGGAATTTCGGCACTTAACACTTGAGCAGCGAGCGCAACGCATAGGCGTTAGCCTTCTTTGTATTTCGAGTTTGCAAGATTATTTCCAACGTGAGTTTTTTTATTGCTCTAAAAAAGAACCGGCTTATCTGAATTAAAATAACAGTGCATAGGGAGGATCGCTGTTAAGTGCGTATAAAAATAAACCTACGTATCTGTTTTTTCTCAGCAACTTTCAAAATATTTTCCCAATTTTGATATTTCTTTATAAGTGTTTTTTACATACAATAGTCTCAATCAAAAGCTGTTTCAACAATGTGCATGGTGACGCCTCCAAGTAATTCATTATCATTGATACCAGGATTTTTTGATAATAAATTTATCCTTTCAAGATATCCAGATCGACTATATTTGGTAGTACCAGGAATGGTACCGACTTTAAAAAATACCCTCTGTTATAACGTCGCGAACTCATTTCGCCCATTTTGAGAATGTATGTATTCTTCGCGGCTGCGTACTAATGGAGAAAAACACATAAATCCTGTCAATAAGTTAGGCGGTTCCATTCTCTAGTAAGGTGTATGAATTAAGTTAGCATGATTGTTTTTAAAGGAGAGGATTTATCGTAGTCATATGCGGTGTTCCAATTCCTTCAAAAGTTATCTAGCGTTGCCTCCATAATGTTTACATGAACGCCCAATCATGCACGCGCAATCCCCTTTGTGGCACATTTTTGGTGATTACGCGTTGCATGAACCCGCAATCACCCGAAACGGACCACAAATTCAGTGGCGTGGTGTTGAGGTGACTATAGACGCAGATCACAACTTTCTGAATCACGATTTACTAAAGGACGAAGCCCGGTAGTCGTCACGACGCAAGAGATTCGAATCGTTGCCGTCTAACTATGACAGGCAGTATTTAGCGAAGCTGCAGAAACACATTGTTATGAAGTCTCGATTACGCGTTTTGTTAAAGTCGCAGGTCTTATGCGGATGCAACAAAGAAAAAACACCCTTATCTCCTACACTTTCTTTTGACACCTTATCTAATCGTACTGGAAGTGACCGGTCTCCGATGTTAGGCGGACAACTTGTACACGAGGAATATACTTAGACCAGCTTGTCAAAAATTTTAAGGGCGCATGCTTTGTTGATAAAAACGCAACCACGAAAAAACTTTGATCTGGTGAAAAACTACCGACGTTAAAAGGTTGAGAGCATAATCTTATGTTTACTCGTTCAATTAGCGAACCCTACATTTGCACGTAGCGAGTTCGCAAACGAGGCCACGGCACATGAAAATCGCCCGGATCCTTTACAAACAAGAAATGAGCAAGGTTCCAAAACAGGCGTCATATCTGGAAGCACAGAGAAACATATTGTCACGAAGCCATAGCCCAGTTATTCGGTTTTCTTTTATTTCCTTCTTTCTTCTCCCTCTTCCTCCTCACTTCCTATTGCAACTTCATTCCCTGCTCCCCACCCCCATGAGTAGCATGTAGGCGTTTACATGCCGGCAGACCTCTCTGCTTTCCTCTAATAAAGAGCTCTCTCTCTCTCTCTCTCTCTCTCTCTCTCTCTCTCTCTCTCTCTCTCTCTCGGTGTTCCCACTTTGTGAGCAGGTTGCATTGCATTAGTTTGAAAACGTCTTGTCGGGGACACGAGCGGCTGAGTTAAGTTGCACTGTTAATCAACGACACACAGCGGGGAGCTGCGTTAATGTTCTTTATAGCCTGGGTGGCTTCTTTGTGCAGGCAGGGCTGACCTGTTTAAGTGGCGCTATCAGCAGCCGTAAGAACGTTTCCGCGTTTCATCGTATAGTCGAACCCGCTTATAACGAACACATGGGGAAAGAGAATTCAGTTCGTTATATCCGCTTTTCACTATGTCTGGACACAAAATTTATGTATACAAATGGTAACGGCAAATGAAGGTTTGTTCGTAACAGCCGCTATTTCGTTAAAACCGAGTGCCCTATAAGTGGGGTATAGTGTATTGTGGTATGACCTGGACGTCGCGTATTTGTACGTGACGAGGCGGAGACCCGCAACCATTGTTGTTTGAGTCCGAGTGGCACCGAGGAAACTCATGGTTAATCACCGCATTAGTGCATGGGAGGCCAAGTGTATTGTGGACAGCTGCGCTCGCAGAAAGGTCATTCGAAGGGTCTTCAACTATAAATAGAGAAAGGCGCACTGCCATGACTCTCGAATTTGCAAAGACCAAGGCACGCAGCGAATTTACGATTCAATGTGTCGCCACGACAGCGGAGGCACTGACGATGGACTGATAGCTCCTTTTATTACGCACGGGCTAGGTTGACAAAGACAGGAGGAGTGCCTTACATAGGCCTAGAATAATTTTCTTGCTGAACAGCTTTGAAAATATTTAGCCAATAGCTATATTCGATAAAAACGTTTTTTTAAATGATCGTCTCCATCAAGAACAGTATCTACTGCTTACGAAAACCATACGATACCGTAGTATAAGAAGTGCTTAGCTTTAGGCATGCTATCGTGTGTTAGAATTATCTTAGTTATAACGTCACTAACCCATTCCGCACTTTTTTCGGCTCCATATATTCTGCGCGGTTACTGTAGCCGATGGAGACAAATGCATAAAACCTGTGAATGAGTTAGACTTCACCCATTATGGGTGATGTCGCCCGAGCGGCGGTAAACAGCACTCCGAGTCAATTTGGGCTGGTTAGGGTTTTGTTATTCGTGTGCTTGTATTTTGATACATACATTACTGCATCAGTGGGAGTGTTGATGACGTGAATAACAATGCGGTTTGTTGTTATGCCCATTCAGAGGCCTAGAATGCATTAACAGGCCCTCTTCACTCTCTGTTGGGAAACGCCTTTGCAAACGTGATGTAAGTAAAATTAAAGCGAAATATTTGGTGTTTCTACTGGACGATCTAGAGAAGCTACAGACAAGGGTCGATTGATCAAACGAGAGTGAACGAGAAGACCACACTGAGTTAAATATGTTTAGCTGAGTACAATTAAGTATTTCTCAGTTTTTTATGTAAATTTGTATATTCGTTAGTACTGCGTCCTGATTTGTAACCACATGTCGTGTCCGTAGATTTATAAGAACATTATGCCCATCTACAATGTGGAGATAGATGACCTACGAAGCTGGACGCAGTCCACGGAGTGCAAAAAACGAAAACACGTTTGTTCGTAATTTGCGATTTAGCATACTTTGTAGCCTATTAGCTGAATGAAACTGGGAAAGAAGGGAGCTCTGGTCTCACGGACAAACATGGAGTCGTCTAGTTACTCCCGCGTCCTAGGCATCTTACTGTTTGTGTAACACATCAACCCATTCCGCTCGACCACTAAGGGGACACCGAACAGGTCGTATTGGGCCATCACACATCAACGTAAAAACCTCTCGCCAGCACAACGGACGGGCCATCGGTAAGTCCATGACTCCAATATCTTGGGTACATACCCTCCCTCTCCTCCCCCCGCTCCCAACCCGTGCACGCCGGCAACCGGTTATGTGCGCGGGCTCAGAAATGAAAGAATCCGTCGAAAATGTCGCTCTAAAAGCGCTTTAAGCTGAACACGTAATATTGACCTACGTCGCCGTTACAAGCAGGCAAGTTGCCTTTCATACGGGAGGGATTGACAGCTACCCGATGAGCTTGAACTACAGGACGCAACAAAGGCGGCAGAGGCTTTTTATTAGCGCGGTTTTTGAGTGGAAAAGGTCATTCACACCTGCTCGGCGAGGCGGCCAGAGCGGCGGCGGCTTTCAGTCCTTTTTACTCCAATTCACGCTTCTGTGTGTTCTCTGCAATCATCTTATAATTGCGCTGCCACCATTGTAACCCAATAGCGCCGTTTATGAAAGAGGCATCGGTGGTTGCGAGGGAAATAACAGTCCTGATAAAGTGGTTAGCGGTGGCGAGGATGACTCCGGAGCGGCGCCGAGTAAATCGACTTCACAGGAATGAAAACTGGAGGGGGGGGGGGTGAGATATACTGCTTCGCAGTAAAAGATTTCACCCCCGGATCGACATAGCCATTGCCTGCTTCGTGCTTGGGCCTAACATGCTATACGTTGCGGTAGAGCCCAACTACTCGCTTCAAAGTGGTGGAATGTTCCGGGTAGCAACCACCCCGTCTACCATCATGAAGTCTCCTTCCCCCCTTCATTGCTGATCGTCCCCGTTCCCACCGCCAAGATCTGCAACATGTGGAACGGGCAAGATTGATCTTTTTTGTGCCATTCATCTTTGGCAGTGTCGGCGACAAGGGCAAGGGAAGACACCTTCAGAAGACTTTTCATTCAAGTCTCCGCTGTCGCCTCGGTACATCCACCAGGCCCATCATGCTCGACACCTGCTCCGCTGAAGAGAAGCCTGCGGGACATGCAAAGACCCAGACGCCACCCCGACCAGCCGTATTCATCGCAGCCGCAAAGTGTCAGCGCATGCGGTGAGGTGGGAAATTTTGCCCCTCGCCGCGCCACACGACCCCAGACAAGTTGGCTTTACTTTTCGCGCAGTTGCGGGAACCCACTGGTTGTCTGATTTTGTTCCATCATCATCGCCACCGTCTCGAGTCGAATCTTTACCTCATGCAGAAGTGACGGCTAGGACGGTACAGTGAGTGTTGATGTGGGGACCAACATGAGAGGACCATTTCTCCGGAAGTGTATGTGTTGTTTTGGGGTAGTGCGCTCTTGTGGGAATAACATCGCTTTGTTGTCATGAACTCTAACTGCACGAACGTTCTATTTTCTTTGCGAGGAGACCTCGTGGAGAAGACTATCCCCCTTGTGCCTACTGAGCGGCTGATTTTTATGGGCAATTCTCTATTTTTGAGATTTCCGTGTATTGTTTTTTTTTTGGTCATACCAATAGAGTTTAACGTTTTGTCTAGTATTGTATACGGCCGCCACTTCGTAGTCGGGGTTTGAGTGAGAGGACGTTTGGTAGAGTTGTGTTCTGCTGTACGGCGATGCGGTGGTCCGGAACGAAGGCACCAGTAGGGCTGCCCGTGATGCAATCGAACAAGAAGGCTAGCGGTTACGCAGTCTGGCGAGTGTGTTTGGTAGGCAGAAATTTCTTACCGCTTCTCAGAGCTTTGACAGTGAAATGTTCTTTTTGTTGGACTACGAACTTTAAGCAATCGTAACTTCCTTTACTTCGACTGTCCCCTTGTTCGTATACTTTAGCCATTGAGTTGTTTTGTTGCTTATTCCAATCACTGAGCGTCGTTTCCCTTTAGCGTGCGCGTCAATGTTTCAGAGTATTCGCGTGTGTCGGAGCCTGTTCCCAGAATGTTTATTATACTAAGCAATGCTCAGCGAAAGTGGGTTTTCCGAGAAGTAACGGGAGAAAGGTGTCTTGACTGTGTTTTAGTTTTTTACCGTGAACACTTTTTATATCAAGTGCGCGCATACAACATTAATGATTTTTATAGTGTCCTGTATACAGAGTAGTGGGAATTGGGATTTAGTTGAGGGAGCTTGTACAGGTGTGTATTCTTGCTCCATTCTGTGTTTTGTTCCCCCTTGTGTATAGTTCAATGATAGTGTTAGGACTTTGGGTTGGTAATCCTTTCCAGTCCTCACTTTCCGTTTGTTCGAGCCATATTATTGCTATTTTTAGATAATCACATGCCTGTAGTTTTGTAGTCTTATGTATAGCGTGCGGTCAGGCCATGATTTGCAATACTTTATACCTGGGGGCCTTTTCGGTTGCTGTTCATGTCGCCTTTAAAGCGTTCGGGTATCCTTGGTGAAGAGTGAGGTTACTATTTTTCCGTAGGGCAAGGTTTTGCGGAGTCATAGTCCGGTTTGCTGTTTTCCCGCTTTGCGACAGGGCACATTGCATTCGGTTGAAAACGTTTTGTCGTGGACACGTGCGCCTGATTCCAAGTACGCCTGTGTATCAATAGTTACCGCGAGCAGCAGCGTTATTGTTGTTTATAGCCTGCGTGGCTTCTTTGTGCCGGCGGAGCTGACGTGTTGGAGGGGGGCTAGGAGCAGCCATGGGGACACTTCGCTTTCCATCGTTTTCTGTGACGTGGGCGACGTGGCGGAGACCACCACGTTTGACGAGAGTGTAAAGTTGGGCTTGTTGGTGGTGCATTCTTGTAGACAAAGCGCGAGGCCGACAGAGTACGCGACAAGAGATGGGACGAGGACGAGCGCTTGAGTCCTCGTCCTCGAGTCCACGAGTCCTCGTCCCATCTCTTGTCTCGTCCTGTGTCTGCCTCGCGCTTTGTCTACAAGAATGCCCCACGTTTGTTGCTTGAGTCGTAGTGGTGTCGTGGGGGCCCGTGACGGGCCTTTAATTGTCCGGAGAGTTAAATTTCGCCTCTCCATCTTCTTGGCGAACGATGAAGACAAAATAATAAGGTTCTTAAAGAAGCTCGAGCCGAGAGGACGATTTTCGACTCACTCCGATGACCGACGTCCGATGCTTGGACCAGGTGCTGCCTTTCTTGCTAGATATTAGGTTTATTTACACTATTTACATTACTCCAAGTCTTTACACCAGGACAGAAGGATGGCTACATTGTCGCTCGGCCAGCAGCAGCCTGTTCGGCCAAGATCTATACTGAACTAGATCCCTCTCGACCGATCCCGGACCAAACCCAACACTCCGGTTTTGATCCCAAAAACCATGCCTCCAAAGGGAGCGTTCAAGAAAGAGCGAAAACCCCTTTCAAAGTGATTAATATGAAGGTAGCGCAAATAACAAATTGGCATGAAAATTGCTCCCAGTGTGTCTGTAGCGCTTCCTGCTCATAGGGTACGCTTTCAAAGCTTGCGTTATCGGTTCTTACTGAATGACATAAAACAACGAAGTGGCCACTAGAGTAAGGGGATAAATATAATAAAAAACATAATATTATCACACGTACAGAAGCAACACGTCTTCTCCGCCGAGGTCACAAGGTGAAGTGTTCCACGCAAAGCTTCTATTCGCGGTTGGGGGTGAAACTCTTTCCCTTCTGGACCGACCCACGCAGCCACTGCGCGGTGCGTATCAGGTTTTAGATTTCTTGGAGAGCTTGGTTGTCTGTTCTTGGTGTTTTTACTTTACCCGTTGGCTTCCGGTGAGTTTTTACTGCTTGGAACTCTCGATTCGGTGGACCCTTTGACTCGCCTCAGCCGCGTTAAGAGATCCACGGAGAGTCAAGAGGTACAGCGAGTAAAGAGATCCAATGATCAAAAAGTCCGCTGGAAGTCAAGTTGTCCAACGAGACAAAAGACCAAAAGAGTCACAGATCCAATTTTAGACCTGTTGACGCTATTGGATCTCCTGATTAGTTGGACATCTTGACTCTCAAGCCAGCATAACCCTCTCCATCAAATGTCCTCTCATTGAAGCCCCATTCCGGAGTGGCTGCAATATATACTACTAAACAAAACCTTCAACCTCGATGGATAACGAAAAAAAACAATACTCAACAATTATAAATATAGAGAATTGCCCATACAAATCAGCCTCTCTGTATGCACATGCAGGATCGTCTTTTCATCGAGGTTTTCTCGCAAAGAAAATGGAATGTTCGGGCCCTGTGAGTTCATGACAACAATGCGATTTTATCTCCACAAAGCGCACTACCCCAAAACAACACACACACTTCAGCAGAAATTGTACTCTCATGGTGGTCCACGCATCAAAACTCACTGCACCCTCCTAATCGTCCATTCAGCGTGAGTTACAGATGCGAGGTGGTGGCGACGAAGCAATAAAATCCGACAAAAAGTGGCTGCCCGCAACTGCGCAAACAGAAAACCCTCGAGGTCTACAGCGATTCGGCGAGCCTAGTCAGAAAACGTTCTCACACCACTCCTGTCCGCTGAACGTTCGTTAACGCGATGATGATCGCTGGTCGGGGCGCAGTCCCGGTGTTCCTCTGAGACAAGGCTTCTCTTAGCTGGACCGAGTGCCTAGCTTCATCGGCCTGGTTTGCTCTGGTAAGGTGCCAAGGCGACAGCCTAGACTTGATGGAAAAGTGTTTTTTTTACCGTTGAGGATGTCTTCGCTTGCTCTTGTGGTCCACAGTGCCAAAGATGAATAGCACGAAAACCGATGAGTTTTTGCGGTATTTTAATTTATATTATATTATAAAACCGGTCCACTAGATGCAGATCTCGGGGGTGAAAACAAGGACGGTCAGCTATGAAGGGGTGAGGAAGAGATCATGATGGTAGAGGAGATGTTCGTAACCCGCACCTTCCACCACTTTGTAGCGACTAATGCTCTGCCGCTAAGATAGTATGTTCGGTCCAAGGACGAAGAACGCAATGGCTGTGTAGATCCTGGGGTTAACTCTTTCTAATCTACGGACGACGACATGTGGCTACAATTTAGTACATACTATAATTCACAGGAAAAACAGAGAAATACCTAAATGCACTCAGCTAAATATATTTAACTCACAGTGGTCTTCTTGTTCACGTTCGTTCGATCAAACGACCCGTGTCTGTAGCTTCTCTATATCTCCTTATAAAAACACCAAATACTTCCCTTTTAGTATACATAAACCACGTTTCCAAAGGCATGTCGCAACAGAGAGTGAGGACGGCTGTTAACGTACTCTAGGCCTGTGGTTGGCTATAACAACAAAAACCATTGTTTGTATCCGCATAAGTCGTGCGTGTTGAACAAAACGCGTTATCCATATTTTTTAACATAGTGTTTCTGCAGCTTCGCCAAGTACTACCTGTCATAGCTAGACGGCAACGATTGGGATCCCTTGCGAATTTAGTGACCACCAGGCTTCGTCCTGTAGAAAATGGTCATTCGGAAAATTGTGATCTGCGTCCTAGTCACCTGCGGAAATGAATTTGT